>NC_081408.1:639805581-640441414 GCF_030272615.1 Cryptomeria japonica
TCCTCAGTTTGTCAATCTCTGACCTTGCATGGTGTTGTTTTGCCAAATATAATCAATCCGATTCCACTCAATATCATACTTCCAATGGTAGAAAACAATCCTTGGGGGGCTACTGTAGGCCCATTGAACTTAGGTTTAAATCTCAACCCCTTACCCAAAGGTGCTAGGGATCACTTGCCAAAATTTAGTGGGGATGGAAAAATCACCATTGATGAACACCTGAATGCATTCAATGTGGCCTGTGGGATAATAGCAGTTCAACATGAGGATGTTGTTGTGAGGTTGTTTGTCCAGACACTAACTGGGGTAGCAGCAGATTGGTTTTATCACTTAACAAATAGTGTGATAACAACTTGGCAAGATCTAAAAACAAGGTTTGAGGAAAGATTCAAAGTGGCTGAGGATGAACATTCCCTCTTGGCTCAATTGGCCCAGTTAAAGAAATAAATTCCTGAATCTATGAGGGACTTTGTAGCAAAATTTGATAAGATCTTGCACAAGATTCTAGCTAATCAAAAGCCCTCAGATGACAATCTTAAGTGTTTCTTTATTAATTATATGCCTTCATAAATAGGTTTCCTGATCCGCATGCAAAGAGTTTCAGATTTAAATGGTGATAAAACCCTTGTAGTTGAGTTAGAAGATGATCTAATCACAATAGGTAAATGGAAAAGGGAAGTATAGACACCTAGTGCTCAACCTTCAACTTCTTCTGATCCTATAATCCAGTGACTAATGAATGATGTGATTACTCTTAAAACATAGTTTGCCAAGGCCAATACCTCATACCCATCTCCTTATCAAGATGTCCCTAGAAGGAATACAAACCAGTCTTTGGGCTATGGGAACAAGACCATGTAATTACCACCTTCTCAGCAAAGATTAGCAATTGAAGCACTTCCTACTAAAGGGAATATGTGTGTATTTCACCTCATTGATGAACATGATGGTAGTTCCTATCCTGAGATGGTGGGTTATGTATGATTGGTGAATTTTAAAGATACCTCAAATGAGTGGGAAGAAGAAGAATCTTCAAAGCAACCTGGCGACTATGAAATCCTTTTTCTTGAGTAAGAGTTAGATTCAGAAAGAGGAGGTGAGATTTTGGTTACTTTAGAGGATCCTTCATGTGTTGTGCTCACAAGAAACCAACAAAATGTGAGACCTCGGGTGGCTTCTTCATCATCTGTGGTGGCTTTCAAAGGTAAAGGGATTGACCCAAAATTTCATAATAATGATAAAAAATTGCAAGAACCCTTATTTTTAAAGCCTATTGAAAAAGAAAGTTCATTTGATATTATAGAGTTTTGCAAATCTTCTCAAATTCAAATCACACCTCCTGAGTACCTTAAGCAAAATCCTAAAGAACTAGACAAACTTGTACAATTTGTAAAAGGAAATAATGAACAATGGACTAATGAAACACAACAGTCAGTGAATGCCATATTGCCCTCAAGTAGTAATGAGTTGGTTCACCCTTTAGTTTGTGAAAAGATACCTAGAATAACTGCTCTTCAAACAAATGATTCTACACCCCTCCTTGAGTCAAAACTAGAGCCCTTTTATATATCATTATTCACAAATGGTCATAGGTTGAATAATTGTATTATAGATTCAGGTGCATCTGATAATATAATTCCCTCTTCTATAGCCAAAGCATTAGGGTTATCATTGACCAAGACTTTTGGTAGATGTTATTCTATGGATTTAAAACAAATTCCTCTGCTAGGCCAAATTAAGGATGCTCAAGTAGTTCTTGCTTCTCACCTAGATAGAAGGATCAAGTTGACAATTCTGATAGCTGACATCCCAGCTAGTTATGGCATGTTGTTAAGTTGTACTTTCTATAGGGACTTAGGTGGTGAAATCAAAATGGATTGGTCTCAAGCCACAATTCCTATTGGGAAACAACAAGTCATCCTGCAGCCTAAACCAAAGTCCAAATTCACTGTTTTCCCATCTTTTGTTATAATTGTAGTTATAAAGCTAATACTAGTTGTTTGGAAACTGGCAGGGACCATTGGATGATATTAATGTTCAACTGGTGCATGATATTAAATCTAATATGATTTAAACTAGAGCACTAGTGGAGAGCATTGGATGATATTGATATGGTCATCTGGAGACCGTATATGGATTGTGAGGTGTGGGCTGAGGATGGGCTAGAGATGGCCTATGCGTATATGTCTAGATATTTGATTGAGCAGATGCCCTTTATCATTGAGAGCTTTTTGCATAGCTATATGTAGTGACAGTATGGGAGACAATAGGGGATACCATAAGGAGCGTGCTTATATGCTCGTCAGAGATAGGATGTTCCCAAGTGGGGGCCCACAAAGGACAGAGTAGTGGTAGTAGAGGAGTACATGACATTGGTAGGCTAGATCTGTGATTATGGAGTTGGGGTTGTTGATGTGGGGATGACCGAGTAGTTCTCTACCTACTTCATGGCACATGCAGTGGCACATATATCGAATCCAACAAAGATGTTACCTTCTTTTGATGATGATGAGGATGAGAAGCTAGAGAGGCAAGGGGGAGTTAGACAGAGAGATGAGGAGGGAGAGGAGGTCAGAGAGGGAGGTGGGGATGATGAAGGAGGTGATGGAGGAGGGGGAGGTGATGGAGGAGGGGGAGGAAGATGTGGAGGAGGTGATAGAGGAGGTTTTGGGAGAGATAGAGGATGAGGAGGTGATGGAGGGAGCGATAGAGGACGAGATAGAGGATGAGGAGGGGATGGAGGGAGAGGAGGAGGAATTCTCCTTGGTGTTGGTAGTACTAGTAAGTTAGGTTATATGTTAGCAGTGGTGGGGGGCATAGAGGATGATACGTGACCTTCCCAGAGGAGGATATTGGATGTTCTACCTCCATCAGTGCCTCAGACAGGGACAGGTATGGGTAGGACCATGAAATAGGTACCCATTCAGATTAGGGTACCCATCCATCAACAAAACTCATAGATTAGATTCCTATAGGTCACAATGCAGTAGCTACAGGCATAGGTGCTAGCACAGCAGTGCCAAATTACATAGATTATGGCAGAGTGGGATACAAAGAGAGAGCACCGGGGTCGAGCAGAGGAGCTTGCAGAGAGATTGCAGAGAGTGATAGGTGGTGCCTTGATGCGAGAAACATTAAGGGTGATACGGTACATGGCCAAGGAGGACAAGTACTATAGGCGGTTATATGAGGAGCTAGTCCCTAGAGAGCACAGAGCTCCTAGCTATGCAGTGAGTTGATCTGCAAAGAGTCAGATGGGGACAGAGAGTAGAGGTGTTATGGGGCCTTCTCAATGTGATCCACCTGTGGGAGATCGAGGAAATAGGACATCTACTATGAGACCATCAGGTTCAAGAGATAGTCATACCTGAGAGACTTGTCTCTGTTGTATTTTGATCATTTTTTTGTATTTTGACAGACATTATACCCCTTCTACATTTTGACCATTTTTGAGATATATATATATGGCACCGATTTCTCTAATTCAAATGTGATGTGTTATGGATGATGATTTATGATATACATTCATATTGTGTTGCTATGATGATGATGTAATGATTAGATAGGAACACTTTTGATTTTGATTATGATGTATGAGCTATAATGATGAAAATATGATGATGTTTTGTTTATCTTGATTTTGTTGATGTATGATGTGAGATGTATCTTGAAAATGAGATGTATGATAATGATAATGATGTAATGCTTAGATAGTAATGCTTTAAATACAAGTTTTAAGAGTGAAATGAAACTAAATGCAAGTTTAAAATGATATGCAACTACATGCAATTTTAAGATGATATGCAACTACATGCAAGTTCAAAATGATATGCAACTAAATGATCACCTTCATTCTATCATTGTCATTCCTGTTTAATCAAGTGTTTTTGCTTTTTTTTTTTTCGTCATCATTGAGCTTTTGATATGTTTGAAGTTTATACAAGCATAATGGTATAATTGAACCATAACGACTTGAGTAAAATGTACATGGATTTTGATTTTGCAAGACAACACAAGTGTCGAGGTATAATTAAACCAAGACAACCTAAGTTTTGCTTGCGTAAAACAAACAAAAGTTAACCATTTGTATTCAAAAAGTGGAACACTATCTTTAATGATATGTTTCCAATCACGTTGTAAGACAAATTTGCATTGTACAAGTGATCGCCTCATAGATAGAAAACCAAAAAATATTAGACTCCCCCATTACCTTCTCTAGCTCGATGCATCGTTGAGAAATTCAGGAGATGCAATGATTCAAAAATTTAAGATGCAAAATATTCAAAACTTCATGTGAGATGTAAAAAAATTATAATTTAGAAAATCATCCATCATGTGTGTGTTGAAGTTTGGTAATTGGTTCAGTGTCTTGTTTTCCCAGCTGATGAGCTATTGTTGACAGGGTTTCCTTAACATGTTGTGATTCTTGTTTACTCGTTGCTGGAATAATTGAAGTGAGAGGGATGCTGCCCCTAGCTATAGATATCTATTGATGTGGATATTCACAGTGATTACCAAGCCATGGTGGGATATGATGAACTGATCTTCAGATAATCAAGGACAATGACTATGCTAAGTATGTCTGGGATAATGCTGCATAGATGGCCATTAGATTTGACTTTGGATGTAAAATATATGAGTAGTGATAGATACAAGAGTTGTTCCCTCACAAATAGCACCTGTTGCCAAGTTTTCACCACTTGTTTTTATTAAACCTTTTTTTGTTGTTTTTCTGATTTTTTTGTTTTTTTTTTCATTTTTTTTTTGGTATTTTTCACTTTTTCTATGCATTAGACCACTCAAGTGTAGAATTTCTTCAGATGGAAGTTGTTGGCTGGTTCATCAAGCACATATCCTTCTAAATTTGTTAGATGATAGGCGCCTGATCCATAGGCTGATATGATAACATAGGGACCTAACCAGTTAGGTTCAAACTTTCCCTTCTTTTCTTGATCCTGTTGATTTCTAGGATTTTCTTTGAGTACAAGATCACTGACTTTAAAAATCCTAGGGATGACTCTGTGGTTGTAGCTTCTACACATACACTACTGGTATGCTTTGAGATGATCATAGGCATGTTGTCATTTTTCATCTAGAAGCTCTAGTTCTTGCAATTTGTTTACCCGATACTCCTCATCTGGTATATGGGGTTTTAAAAATACTCTGAGTGATGGAATTTCTACCTCAAGAGGTAAAATTTCTTCTAATTTGTACACCAGTGAATATGGCGTAGCCCGTGCAGGTGTCCAAATACTATTCTTGTATGCCCAGAGTGCCAGATTAAGTTGTACATGCCAATCCTTACCTACATCATTTACTGTTTTCTTTAGGATTTTCAAGATTGTTTTATTGGATGCTTCTGCTTGACCATTCCCCCATGGGTAGTAAGGTGTAGAGATGTGATGTTGGATTTTGAATCATTCACATACTTCTCACACATTTTGATTTTTGAAGGGATGCCCGTTGTCTATGATGATGGAGCTTGGAATGTCGTATCTGCAAATTAGATAATTGAGAATAAATGAGGCAATCTGTATTCTAGTTACTGTGGTCATTGGGACTGCTTTAATCCATTTTGTGAAATACTCTATTGCAGTGATAATGAGCTTGTGTCCATTTGAAGAGGAAGGATGGATTTTACCTACTCAATCAAGTCCCCATTGATAGAAAGGCCAAGATGTTGTAAATGGCAACAAATCCTGTGTTAGTGCATGGATAAGATTGCCATGAATTTGGCACTTAGGACATTTCTTTGCAAATTGATAAGCCTTTCTCCATTGTCACCCACTAATATCACATTCTCAGATGTGTTTTTGCGAGCATAGGACCACTTGAATGTGTGCCACAGATACCCTCATGAAGCTCGTGTAAAGTAGAGTCAGATTCATTATGATTAAGGAAATGAAGAAGAGTACCATCTACACCTCGATAGTAAAGTGTGTCAGCAATTAAGTTATAACGAGCATCTTGCCAGATAAAGTTGTTGTTTTTTATTACGAGATAGGTCAAGTGGTAGGGTATTGGTTTTAAGATATTCATAGATTGTCCCATATAGAGGAGAGTCTGAACTAACTAAGGCATAGATGACATGCGAAGCAAAATTGTCATAGGCTAGGGAAATTAGTTGCTCTACTAGGAACTCATAACAATTCTATTGCTCTAGAATTTGTAGTAGTGAAGCAATAGTGGCCATTGCATCGGCCACTCTATTTTCCAACCTTGGTATTTTCTCGAAGGTGATATGTACAAAATATTGTTTGAAGTCATCCACCATTCTTTTTGTATGGCAGCAACTTGTCATCCTTTGTCTGATATTCATTATTGATCTGATTTATAACCAGTTGGGAATCTCCATAGACTTTCAATTCCATGATTCTCCATTCCACAACCTTTTTGATTCCTATGACTAGGGCTTCATACTCAATGCTATTATTGGTGCATGGAAACATAAGTCTATACGATCTTGGAATTGTGTGTCCTTTAATGGTGATGAATAAGATGTTGACACCTTATCCATGTTTGGTGTAGGAACCGTCAAAGTACAGGGTCCATTGCTTGAGTCTAATAGTAAGGACATCCATGTCTGAAACTTCTACCTGCATTGGTTGTTTATCTAGTAGTGGTGCTTCAACTAATTGATCTGCAATTACTTGTCCCTTAATAGCTCAACGCTCTGTGTATTGGATATCAAACTCACTAAGAATCATGACCTGTTTAGTCAGTCAACCTGTAAGAGCTACTTTGTTGATTAAATACTTGAGAGGATCATTTTTTGCTCCTAGCTTGATTGCGCGAGTTAGCATGTAATGGCAGAACTTTTGAGAGGTGAATACCATAGCTAAACAAGCCTTCTCAATGAATGTATAATTTAACTCATATCTGTTTAATGTTCGACTGATGTAATATATAGCTCATTCCTTTCCTTCTTGATCTTCTTGTGCTAATAGTGCCCCCAATGATACTTTCATTATTGATATATAGAGAATGAGAGGCTTCCCTACTATCGATGGTACCAGAACTGGTGGATTCATTAGATATTGCTTGAGTTGATAGAATGATTCTACACACTTGGCCTCCCATCTAAATGGTATGTTCTTATGTAGAAGATGACTGAATGGTAAAATTTTATCTACTAGTTGGGCTATGAATTGCCTGATTGACTATAGCCATCCTTGTAGAGATCCAAGTTGACTAATGTTCTTGGGAGGTGGAATCTGCATGATGGCCTTTACCTTCGCTAGATCTACTTCAATGCCTTTTGCAGACATAATGTAGCCTAATAATTTACTTGATGTCACCCCAAAGACACACTTCTTAGGGTTGAGCCTGACTTGGAATTGCTCCAATCTTTGAAAGATTTTATCCAATATGCTCAAATGTTCTACCCAGGTGAATGACTTAGCCAATAAATCATTCAAATAGTCCTCCATGAAGATATGCATCATATCATGAAAGATTGTCGTCATTTCTCTTTGATAAGCTGCCCAAGTATTCTTTAAGCCAAAATGCATGATGTTCCAACAATACATTCCTCAAGGACAAGTGAATGTAGTTTTATCTTGATCTTCTAGAGCTATCTTGATTTGGTTATAGCTAGAGAAATCATCCATTAATGAGAGCATTGCATGGCCTGCTGTTAGGTCCACAATTATGTCAATGTTGGGAAAAGGAAAGTCATCCTTTGGACAAGCTTTGTTGACATCTCTAAAATCTATGCATATTTTGATGCTTCCGTCTAGTTTTGAAACTAGTACAATTTTTGAAATCCATTCAGCATAGTCTATAGGTCGAATGAATCCGACATCTACCAACTTCTTTACTTCAGCTTTGACCATTAATGCTACATGCAGATTCATCTTTCTTAACCTCTGTTTGACTAGCTTAGCTCTTGGAGCGATAGATAAATGATGCATGATTAGGTTTGGATCTATTTTGGGCATATCAACATAGGACCAAGCAAAATTGATTTTCTTTTTTATGAATAATCTAATAAACCATGGTTGTTCCTCTTCTGTCATAATTCTGCTAGGTGTATGTTTTTAACAATTGCTTCTATATCGATGTTTATTGATTGAGTTGGGTCAATCAATATGAGTGATCGCTCTTGATAGTATTCAGGAAGAGTGTCAAGTCTCCCATCCTTAGGTGCCTTAAAAAGGTTTTCACCTTTAGATGCGTCCTTTATTTTGACTTTTTTGTGATCTAGTGCTGCGATTGACTGGATTTCAGCATTAGATCCTTTGTTTCTTTCATTTTTGTGATTGAGAGACTTGACACCGTCCCAATTGTAGATATCGTTATTTTGTTCACTGGTAGAGCCTGTTTCTGGGCTGACTGTACGTAGGTAATGGACAATGGATTCATCATCTGGGAAAATAGGTATGTCATAGTGTTTAGGCTCATCCCAGTCTATCAAATCAATAAATATGAGCAGTAGAGAGTCATTTGGTGGGTTGAAGTCAGATGCGGTAAGTGTCATGATAGAGGTATCATTATGGTTGTCTGGGACATTGGTTAGGTTAATGATATTGTCAAGATCTTCAATGGTATCATCTTCCATGTAGAATTGTTTGTAGTGTCGCTTCTCATTTTCCTTAGCTTCGTAGATATGTTGTGGACCAAATTCAAGTAATCGAGACTCTGTACCTTGTCCCTCCTGAGAAACAGGTCTGTGTGAATGTATAGCACCTTCTATGACATTCTCTGTAATATTTGAACAACTACCCCATTTATAGTCATTAGAATCAGTTTCAAAGTACTCTCCCAGAGTCTTTTAGTGCTGCTAACAGGTATGTTGTAGGGTGAGAAGAGATCTCTGATAATTGATACCAGTCTTGTAGTTTTTTCTGATTTCAAATCAAAGCCTTTGTGTACCCTTTGCATTTGTTCATACATTATTTCTCCTTGGGGAGCAGTGATGTCTTTAGGAGGTGACTCTGCCATGTTTTGAATAGGTTCCTGTACATGATGCACTTTCTCATAAGATGCTTGTTCCCTCTAAATGGTTAGTTACTCCTTCCATTTCTCTTTTTCCTAGTGTTCTTGCTCTTTCCTTGTTGTTTCTACTACTTGGTGTAGTGCCTCTTGCCATGAGTCCTCATCGTATTTCTTCTTTTCTTTCCACTGAGGTTTTTGATACTTGTTTTGTTTTTGCCTTGGGGGTATGATGTGTCCATATCCCAGTCCTATTTTGTCTCAAGAAAATTGTGAAGGAGGGTCTAGTGGTTTTGTAATGCCTTCTTGACAGTTTTCTATAGGTCCTTTGCCATTGTATCCCATCCGTTGCATGATCAGGATTACTTTTCCATATTGTTGTGTTGGTATGGCCACTTCTAGAGTAGCAGCTCTAACTTCTTCCTCATCTTTGTATAGCCAACTAAGGATGTCTTTCTCTTCTAATTCATTTGCTAGTGTGCCCAATTGGATAAATTTTCCATCAAATTTGGTGATGGGTTGTGTTGCTTGATGTGTTAATGCAGAAGGCTGTCCATGAGATTTTGGTGATGTTGGCAATTTGGATAGACACATGGGTTCGAAAGAGTATTCTCCCATGCCTTGCTCTTCAATTTTCATCTTTTTCTTGAAATCCATGGATAAAGACTTGAGATTTTCTTGATGATGATCTAATGTTGAGGAAGCTAGAGCTTCCCTGTTGTGTGGAACTAGGCTGTTTTGAGTTGCCCCCATAGCATTGCAATGTTAAAAAGGATTATTATAGATAGAGATGGAAATCTCCTATCGATTATATGGGAATCTGACACACTGGTGGTAGGTTGAAGGCACTTCTTGCATTTCATGTATCCAAGGATGATCCAATAAAATATTGTATGTTAAGTCTATGTTGAAGACTTGGCACATAGCGTCCCTTTTTATCGGTCCTACCTGAATAGGTAGTATCACTGTTCCTTTGGATGATCTAGTTTCTTCATCATCATAGGCCTTGATGGTAATCTTCTTGTGTGGATCAATAGACTATTTAGAGAAGACTAATGCATGGATAAGTTTTAAAGTATAGATATTGAGACCAGCTACTCCATCTATTAATAATCTTTTAACCTGATGTTTGTAGACTAAGACTTCAATATGACAGGGAGTGTTATGCAGATGACTCAAAGAGATATTATCATTTTCAGAAAAGGTGAGATTATGAGGCCCTATTATATGAGCTACCATGGCTTGAAATTTATCAATGTCCAAATCTTGATGAACATTTTTTTCAAATAGTGCTTGTTCTAAGATGTCCTTATGTTTTGGCGATAGTTTGACTAACTCGAGTATGAATATCTGAGCAAGAGTTCTTTGTACTTGATTAACCAAATCATATTGAGTCTTGGGGATAGTGGTCGATGTTGATGTATGCCCTTTCAAGATGTATTTTTGAGCTCTGGTTGTCACATTGATTGATGTATGGTCTTGTTTGTCCTTCATATTTATGAAATTTATTTGGTTATCATCTATTGATATGTGATTGATGGTGTTGTTGTACAGGTGATTTATGAGAGCTCCCCTTGTATCGTTTGATGATGAAGCGCCTTCCTTGTTGTAATTCGGAAGAGGATTTTTAAAGGCATCATGATCACCATTTGTTTTGAGACCATCAACCGTTAAATCACCTCTATCAATCATATCTTGAACAATATTCTTAAGTCTCATGCAATCATTTGTGTGATGTCCTTTGTTTCTATGAAAATCAGAGAAATGTGAGTCATTCCACCAAGGTGGTTTGATCTGGGGTTCAAAGTTGTTTATGGCTAGCAATGTGATAATCTTGTTTGCCAGGAGTTCTCGGAATGCTGATTCCAAGGTTTGCCCCAATGGTGTGTAGATGCATCTATTTGGGAAAGTGTTTGTGTTACCTCTTTGATTTGTATTATTCCTTCGGTTAGTGTTGTTGCCTTGGGTATTGTTGGTGGTTTGGGTATTGTTGTTGGTGTTTTAAATTGAAGGTCCCTATTTGGTATTTTGTGGATAAGTGTTAGTGCCTTGGTTAACACTTTTTTTATTCTTGTTAGATTGTGGATTACCTGATAAAGTTAATACTGGTTTCTTGGACTTCATATCATTAGTATCAGCTCCTCCCTCATTAACAACATTTTTTGTTTCTGGTCCAGAATCTGGATTTGTCTAAAGCGTTGTTGTTTTGGTTGTTGAAGGAGTGAGTGTTTGATGAGTTATTTCCTTCCTTAAAGAACTTCAATGTTCCTTTCTTAATGTAGGATTCCTCTACTTGGATTTCATTTTCAATCAAGTTAGCAAAAGATGGTATGCATTGGAGCTTGAGTTGATAACTCATCTTACTATTTAGATTGTCGATAAATAATTTCATTTTTTCCTTTTCAGGCATGTCTCGGGGATATCTTGAAACCATACATCTCCAACACTGAAGAAACACCATAAATGTTTCATTTTTTTTTTGTTTGGTATTACATACATCCAACATGGTGATCGGGTGTTGAATATTATAGGAGTATTGTATGATAAATTTGTTTACCAACTCATCAAAGGATCTGATGGGAGGTGTGAGTTTAGAAAACTACTCCATTATTTGCCCTCCAAAACTTCTTGGGAATAGCCTCATTAAGTAAGTGTCATCCTGAGCAAACTCTAGGCTTATGGTACAAAATTCTTGAACATGATCACGGGGATCACTTTTACCATTGTATTTGTCATATTTTGGTATATCTGAATTTGAGGGAAAAGGTATCATGTTTAATCCCCTATCAAAGGGGTAAGGACAAATATTGTCCAAGGAGTATCATATTGTGGTCCCCTGTTGCATGTCCTACATTTGTCTTTGCAACATTTGAATTTGTTATGCAAGAGTGACCATGGGTGCATTTGTACATCGAGGGAAAGCTTCTTACCTTTCATTATCCCTAGTTCGGGCATGGTTGTGTTAAGGTATGTTATGTCATTTAGGTATGATTTCAGGGTCATGCATTTCTTCTTCTCTCAGTTGTTCTTGATAGGCGTAATTTCTAGTCCTTGTCCTAAAAATTTGTTCGTCTACATTTCTTAAGTTTTTAGTATCAAAATCTTCAGGAAGTCTAACTCCTTTGCTAGTTAGCATGAGAATATATTTTTCCTTGTCAGCTTCAATGATTCTTTCCATGAGATTTTGGAATGAGGGGTTTTCTTGACATTCTTGGAGAAGTTCCTCAGTGATTTCCGTATCTCCTAAATTAGTATACTCGAAATGGTTTGATAATCTACGACCCATACTTGACTCTAGTTGTGATTTGCTTTTTCTTGTTTCTTTGAGAGCGAGTGACAATGGGCATTTATTTCTATCAGAGTCTTTGATGGTGTTTGGTGGATAGAATATGTTTCTGAATAAAAAATCTTGGTTACAAAGGGATTTTTTGTCTTCTTCTTGTTAGGATTCCCAACAATACTGATAGGGGGGGTGAATCAGTATCTAACCGGTAAATGGATTTTCTAAACTTATTAAGCAAATTGCATTCCAAAATAGTGTACCAATAAACCAGAATTAATGCAGCAAATAAGAATAATAAGCACAACATAGAAATCACACCATAACACAATAATTTTAATGAGGAAACCTAGTGTGGGAAAAACCTTAGTGGGATTTGTGGCCCACAATATTCATTCACGGGCCAATAAATGAATATTACTTACAATAGGGGCCCGAACATGCAGGAAGGCCAACTGCCTAAAGCTCACTGCTTAAATACAAAAGGAAGTCTCACTGACTTATAGAATGGATTATGCAAATCCAATACAATGTACTGCTTTGGTTCAGCATCTGCTATGCTAGGTTCAGTACCAGTGTAATCTCATACAATAACCATAAATCTTACTCCAAAATATACCTTAATATTTGCATGTTCGCATATGCCTATTCTTACTTACACAAACAATCTATAAGATCTCATACTTATATATGAGTCCTATTAAAATTTTCCTTGTCGACTTACACAAAGATATTACAATTAAATACAAAATGCAATAACCAAAATCCTGTCGGCTGGGGTGCCGATAATTATCTTTGCCGCTGCCAGTAAACTATCTTCCGGTGTAGAGTCCACTGGTGTTGGTGCCTGTCAGTGCCATAGGATTGCAAGGTTGCCATCAATGAAAATACCTTCAATCACCTACAATTTCTCATTGGAGTGTGCATTTGCCAAACAATCTCCCCCTTTGGCATTGATGGCAACACTCATGAGAAGAATTCAAAATTTTATCCAAAATGTGTTGTCCAAAATTCTTACAAAAAACTATAAAAGATATGTGCTCCCCCTGAGCAGATGATCTCTAAGTCATTTGGATTTTTGTCATTCCTACTACTCCCCATTTGACATCAATGACAAAGGTTGTCAAAAATGTCAATTGAGTGTAGTTCTTAGTTGGATCCCTATAACCAGTTGGTTACAATTTGAAATAGATTTGCCAGTACAAAATTTAAGTTGTTAGTGAACCTTTCACTGTCTTTTAATGTTGCTTCTATCCTTTGGATGGTATTGGTGAGTATGTGCATTTGCTCTTCCGGTGTCTTAAGACCTAGAACAAGTGCCTCTAAAATCTCTTTTCTCAAAGAGATGAGGATGTCAAGTTTCGGACCTAGTCTACATTTTAGTTCCTTAGCCTTGTATTGTATTCTTTCCCTTTTCTTTTCCAATTTTTCAAGTTTTTCCTCAAAACCTGCAATTTCCTACTCTATTACCGAATGGGTTCTGATGAACCGATGAGATTGTTAGCTATATCATTTATTTATGTCTGGACTATGCTGATCTCCTTGTCTATATCTACTGTCAAAATATTTGTCTTACATGAATCCCAGTACAACTCCTTAAATTCCTTTAATGTTTTGTTTAGTGTCGGTAGGAGGGTGTCAATGTGTTCCATGCACTTCTTTATTGTCTCATCAAAGAATTTTCCTTTCTCCTTAATCATTTTCTCACTGAAAGTCTCCTCATTAATTTGATCAACTGTCAAAAGATTATCGGTGATATATTTAGACAATGTGTCTAGTTGACTCAAAGAATATTTATTTTCCACAATGCACTTGGGTGCAATCAATTTCAAAATAGGGATGGTGTCATCAATTGCCTTGTATGCAAGTGCATTGCAATCTGTCATTTTCTTGATGGAGTCCAATAATACATCTATTACATTTTTTGGTCTAAATTTTGTTGAGGAGGAACCAGAAGATTATCCAACTACCTTAACAATTTGCAATCCACCGGAGTGAGTAACCTCTTTGCTTATGTTGACCTCTGGTAGGTCAGTTTGAGTCTACATCTCAACTAGCAAAGGATTGGGTTTCTTAGTTGTTGCCAGTGGCACTATCTCCATCTCAACCTTTTTGTCTTCATGTTTCTTAGAATGTACCTCTGTCAGTTTCTCTATGCATTCCATTGTCGGTTTCTCTGATTATATCTTAGTGTTATCTACCGGTTTCTCTGTATGTACCTCTGAACTATCTACTGTCGGTATCTCAACAGATTTTACTATGTTATCAGTAGCCGGTTGCTCTAACTTAGTAGGTTTTTTAGTGTGTACATTAGTGGTATATGTCTTTCCAATATCTAGGGGATCAGTTGATTGTTCAGTGTGTGTTTCAATCCTAATCTCAACATTTCCAACTATATCCTCAATATGTGTTTCTACAGCAATATCCTCAACCGGTGGCTCAGTTGGCACATCTTTCTTCTCAGCATTTTCCTTATCACCCACAATGTTTACTTCTTGTGTGTCAATATTCATACAATATAACACCTTTGAATCAGGATTGATGTCTTCATGTGTTGCCTCAATGCTCTCAACATTATCTGTTACTGGTGGTGTATCAACAATCTCAACTGGTGGAGTATCAGAAGGTGGTGGGGGCAAATTATTTGTTACTCTTATGCTCGGAGGACCACCTACCTTGCCTTTACCTTTATCCTTATCCTTTTGATAGACTCTGAAAGTCTTTGGTTGTTTATTTTCTTCTTGCTTTTCCTTCTCCACAAAGAAAATATCCCATTTATCTATTGTCTCTTCAGTGATCTCATTCACTCTTCCAGCCATTAAAGCTACATGTCGATGACCAGTGGAAAATATAGTCTTGTTTGCCTCACTTATTAGTTCATCAATTTCTTTTGCTAATTTCACTCGGTGAACTGCAAGTAATTTTTATACCTTTATCTTCTTATCTAATTCCACAATTGCTAATCTCTTTGCATCTAGTCTCCTATAGAAATAACTTGCTAGATCATCTACAACTTCTATCAAAAAATTCTTATATATGTCTAAGTGTGGAATAACATTGTTTTCTATGCTTTCCTTTTCCTTATTTGTAAAAGTACTATACAACTTGCTAACATTTGACAAGTTTCCATCTTCAGTTATTTCATTCAAAAGATTGTCAAGTGGAGGGATAACTTGTTTTTCCTTCTTCCTGGGTGTCATTTTCTTTGTCAGGGGCTTTACTGCCTGTTGTTTCCTTCTTGTTCTTTTTGGTGTAGGAGCGGGTACCGGTGAAGGTTTCCTTTTTCTTTTTACTCTCTGAAACTCCGCTGGTATTTCACTATTGGAGGAGGTACCAACTGGTGAAAGATGTGCTTCTATTTGTATCCCTTCCAGGTCACTTTCCTTGATAGCAGTCTTTTTCAACAAGTCTTCCTTAATTTATTTTGCCTGTTTAGTTACTTTTCTGATTGTTTGTTCTCTTCTCTTTCTTTGTTTCATGGTTTCTACTTTGCTTTCAATGGTTTCAGCATTTCCAAATACTTCTTCTTCAAGTTCTCTAGGTGCTTTGAGGAGGGCTTTAGCATATGTTTCTATTATGTTTCCTTCTGCCTCATAACCCATTTTAGTTACCCAAATTATTCTAGGAACCACTACCTCCATCCAGATTTCATCCTTCTTTATAATAGAACATATCTCCTTTTGGTATTTGTCAACTATGGTTTGAGATAGTCTTTCCCTAGTCTTCATTCTAGCCTTTAATGCCTGAAAGTGTTCAATTATGTTCTTTTCTCTATCATCTCCCATGTTGTTAAAGATATCCAAAAGTTGTTTTCCTACCGGTATGTCAAAACCAAATTATTTTCTACCTATACCGGGAACTTCCTTGGTGATGTATAGCAGTAGACATACAAGTAAGTTACCAAATCAGAATGTGCCTTTCTTTTCTCCTTTGATTTTCTTCAGATTATCAATCAATTCATCCTTTGGCCATTCACATATGTCAATCTTAGTGTTACTATTTACCATGTCATAAGCACTTTTGATACATAAACTAGAAACAAAGTTTAATCTGTTAGCAAGTGTAGTCTTGTATCCAACTATCATGCTAATGAATCTAACATTATCATCCTTGACATCATTTACTCTCAAGGACCTGTTGTCATGGGTTGCACTGGTTAGGGTCATCTCAGTGTCGTTAGATACCTTATTTCCCTTTTTTGGTCTGCTACTGATGGAAGGTAAGCCAGTCACTACCCTAACTGCTTCTTTTGTAATCTTATGGATGGAATCTAGCCAAAAGAACTCCCCATGAACTCTTCTCAATACAATTCTTATAACTTCCTTGGGAAAATCAGGACTGCTAAGTATCTCCACAAAACCTAGGGTTTCAATTATCTTGTTTTTCGGTTTCACATTACCATTTTCATCACAAATTATAGTCCTATGCATGTTCATTATCTCATCAGCACCAAGTTCCTCAATATGACAATGTATGTATATCCTAGGGTCTTTAGCATAAGCAACTCCTTTGGGAATTTTAGAAAATGCTCCTAGGGTATCATCCTGCTTCTTAACTTTGGGTATAATCTTAAATACGGGCCTAGGGCATTTAACCACTTCAATTATAGTAGATACCTTAATCTGCCTTTAGGTTTGAATACTTGAATGATTTGCTTCACTTCTCGCTATGGATGCCTTTGCTTGGGTTTTTCGCGCTCTAAGGAAGTTTGAATGCTTGATGAATGAAAAAGAGTGAAAAACACTTGCTTTATAATGTTATTTCCTTCAACTACCATAATAAATGCCTACCGGTTAAGTGAAAACTTAACTCATCTATCGGTAAAGAAGCATTTCATCTTCTTACCATCAACCAGGGGTACACTAGCATGTTTTCAATTTGTTGCCATACCCCAAAGGGATTTATTTTCAGATAGATGAAGAATCTCCTAGTGTAGTGATACTTTGTTCTACTGGTGAAGGAATAGCCTCATCAACATTCTGATTTGTCTTTCTAATCCATTGTTTTGAAAATTCTTGCTTTACCTCATCAGCCTTCTCTTTACCTTTCAAACTAGGTCCTTTATTATTTGTCGGTGATGCCTTACTTTTACAAAATTTTGTAATATGTCCAATCTTGTTACAAGCATAACAAGTCACATTATTTTTCTAAATAGCTTTTCCATATCCTATGTCAGTATGTGTTTTGCATTGATTAGATAAGTGTCCAAATCTTCCACAAAAATAGCATCTTACATTCATTCTGCAATTTTCTAAATTATGACCAATTTTGTTGCATTTAGAACATTGAATGGTGGGTGCATTAGCGTTCTGATAGTTTCTAGATCTACACTGATTTACTCTATGACCATACTTGTTACAGTTAAAGCATTTCCCATTAAATTTGTAGGCATTAGGTTGTCTTACCGGTTTACTGATCATGATTGTTTGCAGTACCAGAGCTTTCACTAATTTCAAAGCCAAGGCCATTAGTATCTCCATTATGTTTCTGATTTTTTAGCATGTCATCAAGTTCTTCTGAACTTTTCTTGAATTTCTCCTTATGTTGATTTATAGTAGCCAACTCATTTTCCAAGAAATCTTTCTATCTCATGAGTTTAGTTTTATCATGTTCCAAGTGAATCGGATCTGTCTTCAACATATCACTTTCATGATTGAGTCTTAGATTTTCATTTCCAGCATCATTGATTCTCCTAGCCAAGTCATCTTCATTCTTCTTTCCATCTTCAATGTCTTTACAAAATCTCATAGTCATATCTTGCATCTTGTTCCTCAAGGTTATGTTTTCTTGCTTCAACTTGCTTACAAGATTATTAAGTTTCTTTTTCTTCATAATAATTTTGTATCTTCTCATGAAGTTCTCTTATTTTTCTTCTAGCAATAGTGAGATTTCCTTGAAGTCCTTGAATGATTTCCTATGTAGCCTTCAGATCATCCTCAAGTTTGATATTCTTCAACTTTTCTGCATCATAATCTGCAAGAGCAATTTCCAATTCCTTTCTCAAGTTTTCCATCTGTAGCAGTGTCAGAATCTTCCTCAAGTTGTTAGGCTTTTGAAAAGAGAGGACCAGGCTCTGATACCAATTGTTAGGATTCCCAAAGATACTGAGAGGGGGGGTGAGTCAGTATCTAGCCGGTAAATGGATTTTCTAAACTTATTAAGCAAATTACATTCCAAAACATTGTACCGGTAAACCAGAATTAATGCAATAAATAAGAACAATAAGCACAATAGAGAAAGCACACCATAACACAATATTTTTAATGAGGAAACCCGGTGTGGGAAAAAACTCGGTGGGATTTGTGACCCACAATATTCATTCACTGGCTAATAAATAAATAGTACTTACAATAGGGGCCTGCACATGCAGGAAGGCCAACTGCCTGAAGATCACTGCTTAAATACAAAAGGAAGTCTCACTGACCTACAAAATGGATTATGCAAATCCAATACAATGTACTGCTTTGGTTCAGCATCTACTATGCTAGGTTCAGTACCAATTTAAGCTCATACAATAACCATAAACCTTACTCTAAAATCTGCCTTAATATTCACATATTCGCATCTGCGTATTCTTACTTACACAAATGATCTATAAGATCTCATACTTATATATGAGTCCTATTACAATTCGCCTTTTGTGCTTACAAAAAGATATTACAATTAAATACAAAATGCAATAAACAAAATCCTATCGGTTAGGGTGCCGGTAATCATCTTTGTCACTGCCGGTAAACTATATGCCGGTGTAGAGTCTGTCGGTGCCAAAGACTACTGGTGCCACAGGATTGCAAGGTTGCCATCAATGACAATACCTTCAATCACCTACAATTTCTCATTGGAGTGTGCTTTTTCCAACACTTCTTCTCTCTTAGGGGTTGATGGTTTAGGGAAAGCTTCGTTATAAGTGATATAGAACTATGGGAATAAAGTAGGATTGATCCTTCCTCCATGATTTAAGCATTGGTTGAATGCCGCTTTCTAAATATAAGCTCTTCTTCTTAAACGTTCTTTGTCAAACTCATTTGATTTGTCAAAATCATTTGTTTTGTCTTGAATATGCACTAAAACAGGGATTGGATGTACTAACTAATAATCTAGATGCGCCATAGGAAATTCCCGATGCATTAAGCTGCCTATGATACACGCTAACTCAAAGTTGTGAAAACAGTTTCTGACTAGAAATGTTATGCGCTAATATGTCTCGATTACGCGTTGTACTTTAGATTGAAAGCACCAAGTTATGCCTCCTATGCACTAAGCTGATGCTTAAAAGCATTAGTATTGTCTCACCAAATGCTACTAAAATTCTAACCTTTATGATATCGGTTATGCGCTAGTTTGACTGATGAAAGCGCTATGGTTTAGTTTGCATGCGCTATAAAATGAGGGAGATGCACTAGGAGGTTGTTCCTACGCACGAAACTACCCTGATTGTTTTGTTTTTGGTTGTTTTGAGAAATTTTTAATACATATTTTCTTTGATGGATGATTTTCTGAAAATAACTTGAAAACAAGACATAAAAGAGAACCAATTTTTCCTATGCTAAACAGATAGTATATGTTCTGTGAGGATGTGTTCAAATCCCTAGTGTTTTTACAGGTTTGGATAACAAATAATACAAATCAAATAGACTCTTTATTCAAGCGTCATCATCAATATTATATCCCACTAGTATCGATAATCCATCAACTCAAACACCCTTGTCACCCCCTAGGGGGCACCCATTTTTTTGCCTTTTGCTAGAAATTAAATCAAATTGAATTGCTTCACAATTGAGTAACTATATTGGGAGATATATGGTGAGTGATCTACGGGGCGGATTCTTCCCCACCCTTTCACTATGATATTGAAGATGTTTGGGTACTAACTTGGCTCAAATTTTCTATTTCTAAAGTTCTTAATCAAGCTTCCATTCGGTCTTCAGTGATAAAATCCCTCGGGAGGCTTCCCAACCTTTAGAACAAAGGCTTTACGTATCTTAAAGATACTGAGGGAAGGCTAATTGTTGAGGAAAACCATTGAAGGAACTTTTGTCAACCTCCACTTTTGATTATAGTGGGTTGGAACACTTTGCGATAAATTCATTTCCCACTTAGGTCATTCCCCTCTCACCGACCATTTAAATGATTCTCTAAGAGCAACTCGAGAGGGCAGGCCTGATAAAGGTTTCAAGTACTTGAAATGAAGAAAGCATGAAAGAGTGGTTTGGCTTTTTGGTCACCCAGTTAAGGGGAGAGCATATACCTTCCACTTTTGAGATGAGGTTAACAATCTTATTTTTAACCTTTAAGTCAATGATTTTCTAACTTCTATTTTGAAGATGTTGCTCCAACAAGCAAGGTGTTATTTTTTACCTTTCATAGCAAAGTGTGCATTTCCAAAACTCTTGTAAAACAAGCTTGGTCAACAAAATAAATCGTGATGTTTGGTCAACAAAATTAAAGTTGATAGGGGAGAACTTTACCTCTTTGCCTTACACAAAATAAAAATGAGGTTCTTTTACTTTGCAATGAATTGAAATTGACCATTTTAGGCACCAAAGGAAGGTGAAGGTTGTTTTAACCTTGCTGAAAGTAAATTTGCCTGTTCTTTTTAGAGCTCCAAACAAAATGTTCTCCCTAACTTGGAGGAATGAAAGATTTATTTACTTGTTCTTTTTACCATGCAATAAGGAAAAGGTGAAGTTTTATTTTAAAAACCAAAAAGGAAGTTTGAAGTTCATTTTAAGCATCGAAATGAAATGATGAGGTTTATTTTAAATTTTGCAAAAAGGAGAGTGAGTTCTTTTTAACTAACTTCTTTTGAAAGAAAGAAAAGAAATAAAACTTCTAAACTAACTCCTATCTCTCTTGCACAAAAAGATTAGAACCTGCATAAAATTCTTTAGCAATCAAATTTTGGTGTGGACTTATACAAGCCTAAAATGATCTTCCTTCAGTTAAATTTTTTGCTTCTCTGTTATGTCAAATCGCTAAACTATTGCACCTATGTGTTACAGAAATACACAGACACACTACAAAATGATCCCTATGTGCTAAACTAATTATCAAATGCGCTAGCCTATTTTTTTAATGCGCTGTGATTTTATAGTTGATAGTCAGAGTATTATTCGCTAATGATAGAGTCTAATGCGTTAAACAATAAACTGGATGCACTAGAAGAAGGTTTCTATGCACTAAAAGAAGGCTCCAATGCACAAACTCAGCTTTTTTGCATACCTGCAATATCACTCCTGCATTAAAAATGATATGTTTTATGGGGTTATGCCCCACGATGGGCGCCAAAAATGTGTGTGGGAAAATTGGTGCAAAGAAATAGAATATTTGGTTTCAAAAAGGTCCACACACCAATGGGACTCTTGGTGCAAGTTATGGAGCTATATTGAATAGCTCAACTCCCCAAGGGATGTTCCATTGTTCTCTATCTCATAGGATCCCTCAATTCAATACCTTTTCTCTCAGATCATTGAGCAAAGTGACTTAGGAATGACAACTTCAGGAATGAGTTATATTTGATCAACTTAATATGAATGCATTCCTAGTTATGCATGCTATTAAATCTAATATGATTTAAACTAGCATGGAATATAATGATAAGATAAAGGATTAGTAAAACATATTCTAACATGATATTCTAGTCTAATATGAATGTGTTATGATAATGAAAATGCTTCTTAAAATGCCATTTAAGATGATTTCTATCGAAGAGAGGCTAAATGATTGATTAAAATGACTATAGATTAGATGCATGAAACTTGGATATCTTAAAATTAGAGAATGAGATATCTATTTAAAGGAAAAATAGGGCAATGGATGGTCAAGATTGGATAATCTTAATAAGGGCCAGGATTGAAAATTAATCAATCCATGTTCACAATTGTCAACAAGAGGTTTCTTCAGAGGAGATAAAAGAAGGATTATAT
Organism: Cryptomeria japonica; assembly: GCF_030272615.1. Lineage (NCBI taxonomy): Eukaryota > Viridiplantae > Streptophyta > Pinopsida > Cupressales > Cupressaceae > Cryptomeria > Cryptomeria japonica. The sequence goes on from NC_081408.1 coordinate 639,827,722, forward strand.
TCTTGAGAAGACATGAAGGTCACCTTAGGAGGTAAGGGTTAAGGTTAGGTTAGGGTTATCCATTGGATAAAGCTTTTACCTAAAGGATAAACTCTTGTGCAAGAGTTAAAGGGATAACCAAGGTTAAAGCCATGAATGTTTGATGAGACCCTTGGGGTAGATGAGGGTTGAGTTAGAGAGAAATTCTCTAATCATGCAAGAAGGTTGAGTTAGAAGGAAAGTCTCTAATCATGCAAGAAGGTTGAGTTAACCATTAATGGTTAGGAAGACTTTGAGGGTTAACTTGTTGAAGACATAAAGCCTTTAATTGTTTTCAAAGACTTTGAGGGTTTGAGAAGTGACTTCCCTTTTCTTAGGAATTTGATAATATTTAGGAGATGGATTAGGTTAAATTAGAAGTGATTAGAAGAATCTAGAAGGGGATTTAGAGGAGAAAGTGGGAGATGTAGGATTTTGCAAGTGGATGGAGGTGAATTTTACTTAAAATAAATTACTTTATTTCAACAAAAATAGATGCAAATTGCATAATTACAAGTGGGGGATTTAAAATAAATAAGTTAGATTTATTTACTTGCAAGGATAAATTTAATTAATTGTAAATTTAATTAAAAAGGGAGAAAGGGGTAATTAATTAAATAAAGTGATTTATTTAATTAAAGGCTATGAAAGGCTTAGGTGAACTTAATTAAATAAATTAAATAATTCATTTAATCAAATAGATGAATGTGAATAATTTAATTAAATAGAGGAATGAGGTTAAAATGAATATTAAATATTCACTTAGGAAAGTGGTCATTTTTATATGTCTACAATAACATCTATATGTTTTGCTTTCATTAGAATAACCAAGAAATATCCCTTCATCACATCTAGAATCAAACTTTCTAATGGAATCATCTCTTTTGATATAGCATTTACTACCAAAGATTATGAAATACTTAAGTGCAGGTGTATGACCAAACCATAACTCATAAGGTGTCTTACCGATGTCTCCTTTGATATGAACTCTGATGAATGTGTATACCATCGTTCTCACATCTTATCTCTAATAGATATGAGGTAGATTAGCTTCCATCATCATAGTTCTAGCCACATCCAAGATAGTTATATTCTTTCTTTCCACATTACTATTCTGCTGAGGTGTCCAGGGTGCAGACAATTGTCTCCTTATCCCATGCTTCTCACAATAATTGTTAAATTGACTAGATGTGAATTCACCACCCTGATCTAACCTTAAGCATTTACTCTTCAACCCTATCTTTATCTCAAATTTAGCTTTAAAGATCTTAAAATTTTCAAAAGCTTCAGATTTCTCCCTTAGAAAAGTAACCCACATCATTCTAGAATAGTCATCAATGATTAGCATAAAATATCTATCACCCTAAAAACTCTTTATTGTGGGAGGACCACACAAATAATTATAAATAAGACCAAGAACATCATTATATTTTTCTTATATAATCTTAAAAGAAGTTCTAACACGCTTTCCCATTTGACATTCCTTACATACCGGATTATAGGGCTTCACAATATTAGGTATATCTCTAATAGCTTTAGTTGAACTGATCTTTACAATGCAATCAAAATTCACATGAAACATCTTATTCCATAGACAACTCTCATCAACTTGTGTAATCAAACATCTCTTCTCATTGGAGTTCAAATGAAATATGTTACCTTTAATATGTGTACCGGTTGCAATCTCCAATCCAGATATGTTAATGATTTTGCATTTTCCATCCTTGAACTATAATTGAAATCCCTTATCCACCAATTGTCCTACACTCAAAAGATTATGCCATAAACCTTCAACATAATAAAAATTATTTGTGTTATTCTTACCAACCAATGATATAGTTCCTCTTCCTCTGATCATGCATGCTTTGTCATCTCCAAGTCTAACCAGACCATGATCAAATTCTTGCAATGATAGAAACTTCCTCTTATCTCCAGTCATATGATGTGAACAACACTATCTATCACCCATTCATCCTTGTCTTCAAATTTAGTAGCAAGGGTCTTTTCCTCATTTTGAATAACAAGTGCCGGAGTATCTTCCTTGATAGCCAAAAAAACCCATTCCTTTCCACTGCTGGATCCACTAGATAAATCTTGTGTCGGTTCATCATTAGAATCAGTCACACCTTCCTCATCTGCATAGTAACATGATTTGTCTTTGTTCCTCCTATACCTATGCTTGTTATGATACTCATGGTTATGCCCAAAAGTTCTTCTTTCTTTCTCTTCAAATCTTGAATTCCTCTCAAGACATCTAGAGAAAAAATGACCTATCTTATTACATGCAAAACATTTAAAAGGTGATTTTTCTTCATACTTACTTCCTGTCGGACCTTTAGGTACTCTTCTAGCAAATAGAGCTTAAATTTTCTCAAACTCATCATCTTCTTTCCTCATTTCCTCCAATTCCTTCGCATATAAAGCTTTCCAATCACTCTTGTCAGTTGATGATGCAGATGTGTAAAAATAAGATTCAGTTTTTGCAGCTCCTTGAGAACCAAATTCTTCAAGCTCAAAAGCAGATAATTTTCCAACCAAAGTATCCATGTTAACATAAGTGTTAGACATTGTTCTTAGCTCATTAATTATAGTAGCCTTCATCTTGTAGGTTGGTGGCAAAGAATTCAACACTTTAGAAACAATCTCATCTTCGCTGAGAGATCCACCACAACATTGAACTCCCATAAAAATTTCATTCTCTTTCCATAAAAGCAGTAATCCTTTCATCTTCTTCCATATTCAGATTCTCATACCTCCCCCAGTAACCATCAAGTTTATAAATTTTAATAGTAGGGTCACTTTCATTTAGAGCCTCCAACCTATCCCATATAGCCTTCACAAATGATTGGTCAATTAATCCCATTATTTGTTGATCAGAAAGTACACTCAAAAGGGCTTATGTAGCTCTATAGTCATTTTCAATGTCCTTATCCAATTTTGCAAGAGGAGGATCGTCACATGTCGGATTATGAGGACTATAGCCTTTCTCCGTGATTTCCCAAATATCTTTCCCAATACATCTCAAATGATTCTCCATCTGAATCTTTCATACCTTGTAATTTGTTGAATCAAGCTTAGTAGTTTCTCTCCAGAAAATAGATGTAGTTGAACTATTAGTTGCCATAGGTTCTTCCTCAAACGGTTAAGCTTCTGCACATAGGACCAAGCTTTGATACCAATTGTTAGGATAACTGGTGGATAACTTAGAGGAGGGGTGAATTAGTTGTCAGCAGATTATAAAAATTTAAGCACACAAAACCTTATAGCAGAATGCATAAACCAAATACCGGAATAACAAAAATAAAAACTAAGCACAAACATAAATTACATAAAAATTACAAACCATTCATAACACATAACACTAGGATTTGTACGTGGAAAACCTAGTAAAGGGAAAAACCATGGTGGGAAGCCTACCCATAGTTAGATAATACTTTTGCAGCAAGTATGTGATTACAATAAGAGGGTTATACACATTCAGGAAGGCTAATAGCCTAGAGTGCACTACTCATCACAAAAAGAGCCTCATTGACTACGAAAGAAATCCATACTACAATCTGGAAAGATGATTGAGCTGCAAGAATAACATCTCCTATGCCTGAGTATAGTTCTGGTTAATCTCAATATAGGAGGTCATAAACCTCTAACACAACCCATTTCGGTCACCTATGATTGACCAAAACCTCTGCATATGATTACAACTTTATTCCTGCATAGATAATCCCACACAACAATCTACAAAGAGATCTTACATCATATTTATACCAACCTGGGACCTAAACAATTACGTTGGCCACCTAAAAGATAATACAATAAATTTGTTACATAATCTCGCAAACCAATGCTAAACCAAGCTGGCCTAAGAGTGAAACAACATAAACCAAATAATAAATCCAACCGGTGACATATCGGAAGCATTAACCAACACGTTACATAAACTGGTCCATAACCTAGCAGAATGATACCGAACCAATAATAGGTCTCCATAATCCAGATGAAACACTACGAACAATTGGAACACGAACATGATAACCATCAGGATCCCGATAACCTTCTAGAAGCCGCACCAACACCACTTATTGGATTCATCAAAAGATCTTCAATAAAGCGCTACTGGTAAAACCCTTACTGGTAACCAAAACGCTTACTAGAACAAATCATAGCATCTAGATCATAAAATACTGAACCAATCAAATATAATATGCATTAGTAATAATAACCAATTGAAACCAATTCCAATAGCTGAACCAAACCAAAGACAAATCTCCAAATCAACATCAAAGACCAACCACTTTGTCAGAAGCCGGTAGACAACAAAACAACTAGTGTTGATATCGATTAAAAACATCAATGCAACACATAATCAATTCCTCCAAATTTCCAACACCTTCATCATGTGAAATCCCCTTTACAATAAGTGATGTCTTATACTTATCAATAAAACCATTTACTACATATTTGGTGTAGTGCACTAACTTTCATCAAATCAAATTTATTCTTATAGAAAGACATATAGACATCCAAGTATCTTTATTCATCATAGAAGAATACTTATCTACCATTACTGCATCACGCTTAGGTACACCTATTACATTTAAATTTTTTTAGTGGACCATCCAAATGGAATGATTTAAAATAACAACACTTAATATCTATGAACAAATATGAACAAAACCTAAATGATTACCACCAAAAGAGATAACTACATCAAGATTCATGTGGGTCTATGTCACCAATTCTCATGTAGCTAGTGGTAGTAGATATAGGACAACATTATAATCCTAAGGAAATAAGGAATCCTCAAGAGAATGAGGAGTAGGTAATATGGGACAATGTGATGGATAATTTATCTAAGAAAATGTATCATCAAATTGGACATCCTATATAAATAAGAGATATCTTGAAACTAGGTCAAATAGCCTAACACCTTTAAGTAGCTAGTTAATATGAGTGGTTGAATTTTCCTCTTAATTGGTTGTGCACTAACCATCTAGAATAAATTACCTAGCCTTACTATCAAGTACTAAATTGAAGATACATCTAGTTTGGCATCACTTATAGAATGTGTCATATGTGCCATCTAATTTTGAATGCATTTAACATAATCGACTACTTCAATAAAAAATGTATAATTTTTATTTCATATATAAATCATTCAACTTTTCATCACTTACAAAATGTTATTTTTCCTTCTTTCATCATTCTACTTAAGGGTGTAGGGAACTATAAGATCTTTTAGAATACCATGCTCGATACAAAAATTATTTGTAGGTCCTTAAAGTATTCAATACCTCACTCTTGTACATAAGAAAGTACCTGACGTACATTAAATAATTAATCAATAAATATGAGCACATACTTGTCATGGGCTATAAATAGAGTCAAACATGATGAGATCATTATGTATGAACATTGAAGGTACTTTCTCTCATGTGGCCTTACCTTTAGAAAAATAACTTTGATGATGTTTTCAAGGACAAAACAATGAAAATATCCCTTTATGTATAAAATATTGAGTAATCCAGTTACCAATTCATATGTGCTCATTTACTATTTAGATACCCATAATTTACATAACCAATCAATTCAATCTACATTTTATGAAAGGAATCTACATGTTAAATAAGAGATAATATTAATAAACTCTCAAAACCATCAAACCTATATAACTAAGAATCATGATGAATAATCCATAAAGCCGCAATAATATTTGGATCACGAAGCTCCTAAATAAACACAACACAAGATGAGAACTCAATTATCCTACCAATTTTAGAGTGAAAACATGATACATAGATAGAAGTTTGGATGAAATATCAAAAATAAAACCATCCTTAAGCTAAACAGTACTTAATCCCAAAGCTCAAAGTTACATGTAAAAATCCCCATTGTAATATAACTGAATCACTATAAATGTTTGAGAGACATGCTATAATTTCATGTCAATGTGTCGAATGACAAGAAGATCTTGGTTCACGTATCCAACTTACAACTAGAGATAAAGTTAATAAGATAAATAGATTGACATTTGCTTGTACTATTAAAAGGATACTTAGAGGATGAAATGGTGTGCTATTCTATGGTTTATTATGAATCCTCTAGTCTATTCCATCAGAAGATTTTGGCATGTACGTCTTTGTGACCAAATCACAAGGTTCTCAAATTTCTACTTTGTCTTAGAGTAGTTGTTAGATTTCTAATATTTATCATTCTTAGGAGTGGATTGGTTATTTTTATTTTGGTTTATATGAATATTTATCATCTAATTAAGAATATAACTTAGGTGTCTATTTATTTTTCCCTTTCCCTCTGGACAATTATGATACTGATGCTTGGTTTCTAAAACTCAATATTACATCTCTTATTCATGTATATTAAATACTCACAAAAATCACAAAATAATGCATGGTAAAAGCATTAACAACAACATAGATAGTATAATTAAAGGTATAAGATAAGACCAAAAAATGATCTTCAAAGCTTAGACATAATTAAAAAAATTACATTCATTATCAATATTGTCATTTGCACGACTCTATAGTAGAGACCTTTGTGACTTAAATATAACTAGAAAGTACTCAATTAAGGAAGAGGAATTAGGTACAAACATAATCAATCTTTCCTCAATCTAAAATGCTCAAAACTTATTGTAGTGTCATAAAATTGCGACCTTGCAATTTTTGACTGTATTTGGGTCTTTTGCATTAGTAGATGAATCCCTAAGTCTGATTGGAGACTCAAGACATTCTTAAAACACTTGAAAATTGCACCCTGCACTTCTTTTTTTCACTACCTATCTTGAATTAGGGAAGGACAAGGGCGTGGTACCCCTATCCCTACCCTATTTTAGTCCTCCCTTGATAAAATCCTGCATTGGGGTTGTCAATTGTGAGTGGAATAAAGTTTTCCTATGTCGGCCTTAGACGGAAAATTAGTTAAAACCCCTAATTCGCAAGTAAATAAGGAGCATTTCCCCTCCTATTTGAATGAGTTTGGAAGCAAATTCCAATAAGAAAAAATTAAGTTCATGAGAAAAGCGGCGATAAGCGACAACAAGTTTATCATAAAGCGTATTCAAACATTCGAGCATCCATTCAAGCATTGAGAATTCCAAGTCTCCTTTCAAGGCTAGGTGTTGCATTCAAGTCAAGGATTCAACCATTGAAGAGGAGATCTATACCAACATTCAAGACATTCTATTCTGCATATCCTTTCAATCAATTCTATCAACATTTAAATTGCATCCTCTCTTGAGGTGAATTTTACTTCAAATATTTTCTTTAATTTAGTTGTAAGTATTTTCAGTAACTTGGTTAATTCCAAAATAGGGTTTGACCTGAAGGCAAACCCCCAATCCCAACAACATTTTCAAGCTTTTATGTGTGTGGGTTGCAGGTGCACAACTCTAATTGCTGGTTTAGGCTTCATTTTCAGAGATAGAAAAACTCTTTTCGGTGCATGGATTTTTTGGAGGACCAAGTACACTTTCAACCCGGTCCTGAAAAGTTTTGCTCAAATTTGCAAGGGAGCTCTGTGTTGACATCTTACTGCTAATTCCAAGTGCACAACTTCATCATGCATCTCTATCTCAAGATATAATCACTTCTTTGTCATCTTTACACTTAGTCTCAATTCGTTTAACTCAGCTTGTCTATTTTAAAAGAGGGTTACTTTAATTTCCAAATCCATTTCCAATTCCTTACAATTTATTTATCATTCAATCTCTTTCCATTCAGATTGGATCTAGTGAATTCAACCCTCTCTTTTAAATGTAATGTGCATGAGAAGTTGAAGGGAATCCTTTGTGAAACTTCCATTCCTCTTTTGAGGGGAGTAAAGATTTCTACTTGGTCTCCCCTCATCACTTTTCACCACATTACAATTTGGTGAACCCAACATGTTACATGCTTGACATTGAAAAAAATTGCATATTTTTCATTTACAAGTTTAATTCTCTTGCAAAACTTAGTGGTTAATTCAATCAAACCCTAGTTGTTAAAATTGAAATTGAACTTGTGTTTTGCAAAAATTGCTATCTATTATTTTAGATTTGAAAATTACATTTCTTATCAAATTCAATTCTTTCATTGTCTTGTTCAATTTGCAAAATCAAATTTACAAAATTAAGTGGTTAATTGTCAAAACCCTAATTTTCAAAAATCAACTTGAACTTGTGAAAAAATTGGATTCACATTCAATTTTCAGATTTAGGACTATTTTCAGACTTCTCTTCTTGCCTAAAATTCAAAATTTTCAATTTCCCTCTTTTTTCCAAAATTCAAAATTTCAAAATTCACTAGTTAGGCCCTAAAACCCTAATTTTAAAATTTACTTGGACTTTGTACAAATTTCAATCAATTTAAATCAATTTCAATTCTCTAAATATTATTCAAGGTGACCCTATCCATTAGGTTTGACCTTTTTCTAATTTACAATTCAATTTCTTATATTTTTCAAAACCCTAATAAGGTCCTATTTTGACATTCAAACCTCAATTTCGCCTATCTAAATTTCATAAAATCAACCAATCTTTTGGGGTTAGCTCTCAAATCATCATAGCTTTCATCCCTTAAATTTTTTGAAAAAGTTGGGCGGACCAAGTACACTTTCAACCTGGTCCCTAGATTTTTTCTCAAAATTTCGGGAGACGGTTATGATTGCATTTAATTGCTTAATTCAGAAAATTGGCTGATTTTGTCGCATTTTGATCCCTCTAAAATAAAAGAAAATATTTCCCAAATTCAACATTACAACTTTCAAGGAAACATTTAAAATTAAGTGGTTAATTATTATCTGTCCTGATTTTAAAACCTTAATTTTGTCAACTTTAATTAAGTGGTATCCCACTGGCCCTAATTTTAAATTTCAATCTCTTTTTATCATAAATTTTCTTTAAAAGTGTCATTTCTTCTTTCCACAAAGTTCAAATTGTATAATCACCATTTTCTTGAATATTACATTATTCAATTTTGCAAACTTTGTTCCAAAAATTCAAAATTCAAATTTAAAATTCAAATTTAGAATAAAATTTTCCCTCTAGTGCATGCGTTTTATAGCTATTAGTCCTACCTATAATATCCCCATTAGATGAAGCATTATAATTAAGGCTTCCCAAGGTTTAATTCCCAAAGAGATAGAGCCTAATTTGGTTGACTTCTTCAATGAGGATAATGCTAATTCTTCGCATCCTAATAACATCCCTATCTACCCAATTGATGATTCCAATGACAAAGAAGAATATTTGACTAGAGTTTCCATAGATCAACTTTCAAAATTGAATAATTAATTCTACAACTTCCAACAATGGATGTCCCAAGAATATCCTAATAGTGAAGCTCTTCCATTAATTGAAGGTCTAAAATGCATGATTCAAAGTGATAAGAATGGAATTGATATACTCTGTGGTATTGCTCACATTGTTGATTCTAATGTTATGCCTATAAAGAGTTGTCATGAGAACTTAGGTTATTCACAACCTCCTACATAAATCAATCATTCTATTCCTTTGACCACTTCAGTGACTAGTATTCCTACTTTCACTTCAAACATCATGACTACATCAACTCAAAATGTCATACCTACAACCATTAGTCATGCGGGCAATCCCTCTTTCTCAATCCTCCATATTTATCTATGCCTTCAATGAGTATTCCTATTGTCTCTCAACCAATCAGTGTGATACAAGGGGGAAATTTGTCAAATTATTTTACTCCTCCTTTTAGTGTCTTATTTCCTACTCAATCATCACCTATGCCTAATTATCATAGTGTCCCACCACCTTAATCTCAATCAATTCCTTCTTTCAATAACATCACACCACCTTCTCAATCAAACATGTCTAACATAAATTCCTCAACCGAAGCAACCATTAATAACCTTGCTCAAACTATGTCATCATTACAAAAACAAATCGTTCAAGGAGTCAATCAAACTTTAGTGTACCCACATTTGATGTTGTGAGCCCGCTTTCTCTTGATATTGTTAGATTTGTCCCTCCTAAAAATGTTGAAGTCCCTCAATTGGAAATCTATAATAGAAAAGGTGATCATTTAACACATGTCAAAACAATCCAAACTTTGTGTACTGACTTTGCTTGCCAAATTGTTTACTAGAACATTAAGAGATAAGGCTTTACAATGCAATTTCTCTTTGCCTTATTATTCCATTACTTCTTTTCAACAATTAGAAAATTCTTTTATTCAATAATTTCAAAACAACATAGGTCCTAAAATCACTTTGACTGATTTAATGCATTGTAAACAAGGTGTTAAAGAAAAAGTGACTGATTTCATTGCTAGATATAAGAAGTTGTGTTCTCAAAGTACGTTTCCAGTGCCTGATAATGATATTAAAAGAATTTTCATTTCTAATTTGCAAAAATACATTAGGGAAAAACTTCTCCTTTCCACGTTTACTTCCTTTCCGCAGTTGTGTGCAACACTTCACAATTATCAACTGATTGTGAGTCAACTAGAGCAATCTACTCCTTTGTGTCTGAGTGTGTAAAGCAGAAAATCATGGTCGAACCCTAGTTGTTCTCCCCTCTTCTGACTCCGAGGAGAGAGAAGGGAGGTTCGCTAGGATTCGATGGGTTTTCACTTAGGGGGAAGACTTTACATTCAAAAGAGGGGTTGAAACTCATAAGATTCAATCCTACACAATGTAAGATTGGATGCTAAATGAATTTCAAGGGTTAGGAAAGTAAGGCTACCCTCTTTTGTAAAGAATGTGCATAGAAGAATTAAGCTAAGCATGCATAGAAAGTGACAAAGATTCGCTTATAAACTAAGTTTAGGTTATAGGATGAAGCTGCGGACCTGGAATTAGCAGTAAAATGTTGATACGGCACTGTCCTGCAAATTTGAGCAAAAGTTGTCGGGACGATGGCACCCGGCGCCACGGTCCTCAGAAAAATCCGTCAAACGAAGGGGGATCGGTTCGTCTCTGCACAAGGATTCCAGATCTTCAATCTCAGCCGCGTACCTGCAACCTACACACAGAAAAGCGAAGATGATTGGGGGGTTAGGGATTAGGGGTTTTCCTTTAGGTCAAACCCCGGTTTTGGAATTAACCAAGAAATGAGCAAGAGCTGTAAATGTAAATGACTGTAAAACAAGTACTAATACCTTGTTCTAAGGATGTTTGTATCCTTATGTGCGAAGGTTTAGATGTTGTATGTTGTATGTAGCATGTAATATGTGATCTCCTCTTCAATGGTTGAATCCTTGTCTTGAATGCAACACTTAGCCTTGAATGGAGACTTGAAATGATTGATTCTTGAATGCTTGAGTATAGTTTCCACGCTTTGTACACATATCCTCCTCATGCCTAAATGAAAGAGAAAAATGTAGTTTATATACTTGTCAATTAGGGCTGATAGACTGATTTTCCCGACCTTAGGCTGACCAGGGAAGTATATTTCCAAATTGCAATAAAAAAGACCCGATATCACTTAGGAAACCGGGCCCAAAATAGGACCCAGGGACTAGGGCGCTGGGTGCCATGGTCCTGGAGGACCAGGGCGCTGGGCGCCCTGGTCCTGAGGGACCAGGGCACTGGGCGCTCTGGTCCCACCTCCGGGACAGCGGGGTGCAAGGAGGTTCAGGCCAAGGAGCTTGAAAAATGCAGTTTTTGGTGTCGTGAGCAAGTTTTGGGGTCTCCATTCAGGTTGCGTGTTGCGTCGCCATCATGAAGACCGAAATGCAGTCGAAATTGCAAGTGTCGCAATTTTAGGACGCTACATTTAGCCCCCACTTTAGCGGGAGTATGTATGCTCATACTTCCGGTAAAGTACAAGGAAACAACATTAAAAGACTTTCACCACGTCAAGGAGGGAAGATACACCAAGCCCCCAGTGGACTAAGGATCTTACGACTTCGATTGACAAAGTAAAAGGGAAGATCACGAGGGAGAACCATGACTGTCAGTAGTAAGGTTCCCTCACTATGAGTCATGTAAGAGAAATACCGAAAATTTTCAAGGCAAAGCTAAGTTCTCCAAGAAATTTTCAAGTATCGTGAAGGGATAGTCAGGGTGTATGCCCCCCTACGTTAAAGCGATCGCACGTGCCTCAATGGGGGTGATTGTTTTAACGTAGTGATACACATAAGAAATGAGAAAGGAAAGGAGCGCGTTATCGCAAGGATTTAGCCCTCAAGTGTGAGATAAACCCAAGGATAATAGACACAAAACACGAGGCACAAGGTGACTTCACTTTCCTCGGGGTCAGTATGCTATATGATAAGTCATGTATATCATATGTATGTATGCATAATTGTTCGTCATTCCCCAATCAAGGAAGGTCACCTAGAAGAAGGGAACACATGTGTCTTTTGAGTCAACATGAGAGAGACCAAAGAGATCTCAATGCTTTGCATCGTCCTCAAGTAGACAACACTAAGGACGACAAATAGAAGAATGAGAATAACATATAGAAGAAGTAACAAAAGGGAGGGGGAGAGAATCTGCCATGCTAATGTAACTAGTCGAGCATGTCATCTACCCCCCGATCTTGTTGATCAATGTTTCGGGAAGGCAGGGAACACGCTAGAGGAGGAACATCCAACACAGCAGATGGAGCTATCACAAGGTCCAAACAAGGGCTGTGTTCATGTTCCAAGCCACGTTGTTCTTGTCTAGGAGCTAGGATAAGTGCTTTTGAAAATTCATTAGATAAATGGTTGTCAACATCAACAAGTTCATATTCACTATCAGAAGCAAGAGGAGTAACATTTTCATCATGAATAACATTTTCATCTATATCATCATCAAGATTTATAAAAATAGGATCTTTAACTCGCACAGGATCAAGACCATCATGCATCTTATGTTTAGGAGCTTTAGGCTCAATATCCGGCTGAGGAGAAAATGGAATAATGCTTGTTGAAGGTGTTTTTGGAGATTGTAAATTTTGAGAAGCGGCTGCTTGAGCCCTAAGATGACATTTTTGTCGGCGTTCGCGTGTAGAACGATTACGTCTAGTCTTAGTAGGAAGCGGAGAAGATTGAGGAGGAGGAATGTTCTCATCCTTATCATTTGGGTGTTTAGGTTGTGGTCTCTTAGGCTGGATAATAGGAGAAGAAGAAGGTCTCTTGTCTCTATAGAAGGCAGGAGGAGGAACTGCTCCATATAAAGGAGGAATTTTTGGTTTAGGGAGAAGACCAAGTCCATCATGACGAGGAGGTATAGGTCTACTCTTAGAAGATTTATCAGGCATAGACATAGTCACATCCATGGGGACGGGTTGGGAATCTTCTTGAGGAAAGACATTAGTTTTATCTTTCAAAGGAAGAATTTCCTTCTCAAGAATGATAGGAATGTCAAGTTTAGGTGTTCTAGGTTCACTTAAAGATAGGATCATATCTGTTTTCCACTTTTGATAAGATTTGAAAAGATGATCACTTCGCGGGGGAAGAGATTGGAATTGTTTAGGCCAAAAGTAATCAATAGGAACACTAGAGGTTCTTTCAGTTGGTTTAAAGAGACTATGATTGACAGTAACAACTTCACCATTATGGGGAAATTTCAAACACTTATGTATAGGAGAAGCAATAGCCTTCATGGAAGATAGCCAAGGATAGCCAAGCTTCACACGAAATTGTTCGAAAGAAGGAATAATAGCAAAGTTCACATCAAGAGATTTATTATGGACCTCAATAGGCAATGTAATAGAACCAATTGCAGGAGAAGAAAATGCATCAAATAGTTTCACAATCACATCTGTTTTGTCATAGATCACTTGATTCAATTGCAAAGTAAAAAGAAATTCTTTAGTAATAACATTAATCATGCACGAAGGATCAATAAGCACTCCACGGAAAGGTTTATTCTTGACTTTTGCAACTATGTATAAAGGACCATCAGGTGCTCTAATGGTTTCACTAGAATCAAATGTGATGGAAGGTTCTTTAGGGATTTCTTGTTGCTCTACAAAGTTAATCACATTCGGAGTCATAGACACAAGACCATCAGATGAAAGAGAGGAATCATTAGCCTCAATCGCATTAGAGGTATGAGAGGTATGAGAAGGTAATGGATCAGTGAAAATCTGAAGATTTTGGTTAGGAGGAGCTACAGATGTGTTGCCTTTATCATTCACTCTAGAAACAGAGATAGTATTATTATCAATCAAATCCTGAATTTTACCCTTTAAAGAAAAACATTTTTCAGTATCATGACCAGGCTGACGATGAAAATGACAAAAAGCTTTGTGATCAAAATAAGGTGAAGTAATCTTTGCAGGATCAATTTGTCGTACAGGAGGAAGAGTAAGCACATTTTGTCCCAATAACTTATTCATAATATCATGCAATGATTCATTCAAAGGAGTATACTTTCTTTCTTTCCTGAAAAATTTAGAAATAGGAGGCACACCTGATGCTGCATTCACATTGTTGTTGATGATGTTTTCATTGAATTTGATGGAATCTCTGTTCGGTTTAATCTTCCCAAATGGTTGTTGACTGCTATCACCCTTATCACTCAGAGCCATAGGATGTGATTGTTCCATTTGACTCACAGTCAGTTGATAATTGTGAAGAGTGGAACACAACTGTTGGAAAGAAGTAAACTCAGAAAACATAAGTTTGTCTCGAATATCTTTTTGTAAATTAGAAATAAAGATTCTTTGAATATCATTATCAGGCACTGGAAAAGAAATTTGAGCATACAAATGCTTATATCTACCAATAAAATCAGTCACTTTTTCTTTAACACCTTGTTTACAATGCATTAAATCAATCAAAGTAACTTTAGGACTTATATTGTTTTGAAATTGTTGAATGAAAGCATTTGCAAGTTGTTCGAAAGAAGTAATAGAATAAGAAGGCAACGAGCAATACCATTGTAGGGCTTTGTCTCTTAATGTTCTAGTGAACAGTTTTGCAAGCAACCTTTGGTCATAAGCAAAATCAGTACAAATTGTTTGAAAAGTCTTAACATGTGTTAGAGGATCTCCTTTACCATTATAAAGCTCCAAATGCGGGATTTCAACATGTTTAGGAGGGATAGCTCGAACAATGTCAAGAGAAAGTGGGCTCGCAACATCAAATGTGGGCACACTAAACTTAGATTGATTCATAGAGGCAATTTGTTGCTGTAAAGAAGAGACAGTTTGTGCAAGATTGTTAATGGTCGCTTCAGTCGAAGAGTTCATATTAGATGTGTTAGATTGAGATGGAGGTGTGATGTTATTGAAAGAAGGTAAAGAGTAAGGTGGTGGGACCCTATGATAGTCAACCATAGGGGATGATTGGATAGGAGGAACACTACAAGGAGGAATGGAATGGTTAAATGAATTGCCCCCCTGCGTCATGTTCATTTGTGAAGATGTAATAGGAACATTCATTGGAGGAATGTATGAAGGAGTCGGATTGAATGAAGGAAGAGGATTAATTGAAGAAGAGGGAGGATTGCCCCCATGACTAGTGATCACAGGAGGAATGTCTTGTATAGAGGTAGCCATGATGTTTGATGTAAAGGTAGGTATACTAGCAATAGGAGTAGTCAAAGGAATAGAATGGTTGACTTGTGTAGGAGGTTGTGTATAACCTAAAGATTCGGCACAACTCTTTATAGGCATCATATTCGAATCCACAATATGTGCGATACCACGTAAAACATCAATTCCATTCTTATCACTTTGAAGCATGCGTTTTAGACCCTCAATTAAAGGAAGAGCTTGACTATCAGGATACTCATGAGACATCCATTGGTGAAAATCGTCAAATTGGTTATCCAATTTGGAAAGTTGTTCAACGGAAACTTCATGGGGAGCTTCTTCATCATTAGGAGGATTAGAGGAATTACCCATATCCTTGTTAAAAGGGCTACTCAAATTAGGTTCCATCTCCTCGGTAGTTAAACCTCGGAAGGACTTAATTCTACGGCTTCGTCTAACGGGAATAGTGTAAGTAGGGCTTATTGTTGTAAAACTCATGCACTAGAGAGAGAGAAAAGATTTTGATCTTAGAGGTAGCAATTTTCAGTAAAACCAGCCAATCTTCTAGATTTAAGCTGTTAAATACAATCACAACAGTCTCCCGAAATTTCAGAAAAAATGTCCGGGACCGTGGCGCTCAGAGTGCAACACGGTCCTTGCAACTTTTTTCGAAATTTGCAGGGATGAAAGGTATGATGATTTTAGAGCTAATCTGAAAAAATTGAGGGATTTTACGATCTGTAGATAGGCCAAATTAAAGTTGCAAATTCAAAATTGAACCCTATCAAGATTGTCGAAAAATGCAAAATTTGAATTTTTGAAAAAGAGAGGGAAACCGAAATTTTGAATTTTATGATTTTAGAGGGAATGTCAAAAGCAATGCAAATTTTGAAAATTAAAAATTGACTCAATTTCACGCAAAATTCAATTTTGAAAGCGGAGATCAAAGTTGTTGTAATTAAGCACTTAATTTCAAAAGTCATAAATTGCAAGAATTTGAATAAAGCACTGAAATTTCGAACGAATGTAGACACACTTTTCAGATTTATGATAATAAAAACGCAATTTTGACACAAAATTTGAATTTCGACAATTTTTGAATGATTAGGAGCCTTAGACCAAGCAATCGCAAGACCAACTTTGACTGTAATTTTGAAGGTGTTATAATTGATAAAATCAGCCAAAATTCTGGATTTTAGCAGGAAAATACAGTAAGATGTCGCTCCCGAAATTTCGGAAAAAATGTCGGGGACGATGGTGCTCGGAGTGCAACACGGTCCTCGCAACTTTTTTCCAAATTTTCAGGGATGAAGGATAATGTGATTTTATTGCAAAATCCAAAGTTATAGCTGATTTGGAGATGTTTTGATCAGTGAAATTGTCGGACAAAGGTTGAATCAAGAGGGTTTCAAAAATTAGGGTTTTGACTTTTAACCACTTAATTTTCAAAATTAAAGTACAGACATGAATTGATAATTTGTAACAGAAAAGCAGATCTGAAGCAAGCATTAACAATTAAACATTTCGCAAGTTCAATGTTCAAAAAGAAAATTTAGGGTTTTTATGCAATCACCTCTAAAATTTTGCAAAAGATCAAACATGGAAATGTAATCAACTTTTCAGATCTAAGCATGAAAAATCAGAAAGGATGTTCACGTCGGGTTCACCAAAATGTAAAGCGGAAAATCGCGGTCGAACCCTAGTTGTTCTCCCCTCTTCTGACTCCGAGGAGAGAGAAGGGAGGTTCGCTAGGATTCGATGGGTTTTCACATAGGGGAAAGACTTTACATTCAAAAGAGGGGTTGAAACTCATAAGATTCAATCCTACACAATGTAAGATTGGATGCTAAATGAATTTCAAGGGTTAGGAAAGCAAGGCTACCCTCTTTTGTAAAGAATGTGCATAGAAGAATTAAGCTAAGCATGCATAGAAAGTGACAAAGATTCGCTTATAAACTGAGTTTAGGTTATAGGATGAAGCTGCGGACCTGGAATTAGCAGTAAAATGTTGATACGGTGCTGTCCTGCAAATTTGAGCAAAAGTTGTCAGGACGATGGCGCCCGGTGCCACGGTCCTCCGAAAAATCCGTCAAACGAAGGGGGATCGGTTCGTCTCTTCACAAGGATTCCAGATCTTCAATCTCAGTTGCGTACCTGCAACCTACACACAGAAAAGCAAAGACGATTGGGGGCTTAGGGATTAGGGGTTTGCCTTTAGGTCAAACCCCGGTTTTGGAATTAACCAAGAAATGAGCAAGAGCTGTAAATGTAAATGACTGTAAAACAAGTACTAATACCTTGTTCTAAGGATGTTTGTATCCTTATGTGCGAAGGTTTAGATGTTGTATGTTGTATGTAGCATGTAATATGTGATCTCCTCTTCAATGGTTGAATCCTTGTCTTGAATGCAACACTTAGCCGTGAATGGAGACTTGAAATGATTGATTGCTTGAATGCTTGAGTATAGTTTCCACGCTTTGTACACATATCCTCCTCATGCCTAAATGAAAGAGAAAAATGTAGTTTATATACTTGTCAATTAGGGCTGATAGACTGATTTTCCCGGCCTTAGGCCGACCAGGGAAGTATATTTCCAAATTGCAATCAAAAAGACCCGATATCACTTAGGAAACTGGGCCCAAAATAGGACCCAGGGACCAGGGTGTTGGGCGCCCTGGTCCTGAGGGACCAGGGCGCTGGGCGCTCTGGTCCCACCTCCGGGACAGCGGGGTGCAAGGAGGTTCAGGCCAAGGAGCTTGAAAAATGCAGTTTTTGGTGTCGGGAGCAAGTTTTGGGGTCTCCATTCAAGTTGCGTGTTGCGTCGCCATCATGAAGACCGAAATGCAGTCGAAATTGCAAGTGTTGCAATTTTAGGACGCTACAGAGTGATTAGGGTGAGAGTGCTCAACAACCATTTGTGAAGTTCAAACCAAAAAAAGCCTTCATCAAATTCAGTGACATCATCAACAACAACAATGTGAATGCTACAACAAGTGTGCCTCTTATTTCAAAAATTTTCAAAAGAGAAAGACAATTTACTCCTTTGAATGAATCTTTTCATAGCATCATGTCTTAGTTATTACAAAGAAATATTATTGACTTCCTCCAATAAAACGAGCTGACCCTTCTAAGGAAGCCTCACCTTACTTTGATAATAATTCTTTGTGTCAATTTCATCGTCAAGCTGGTCATGATATTGAGAAATGTTTGGAATTAAAAAGTAAGATTCAAGACCTGATTGATAATAATACTATATTTGTGGCAGGTTTGAATGATAAAGGAAACAAATCAGTGGCTCCTCCTAATAAAAATCTTAATATTTTCACAGATCCTTTACCCTCTCATGCCTCTAAGGTGATTGATACTGAACATACCTCTTTCTCTCCCTTTGATTTCACTACCACGGCTCCAAATTTTGTGAATATGGTAGAGAAACAAGAAACACCTAAGGATCCATGTATAACATTTGACCCTAGCGAGACCATTAGAGAACCTGATGGCTCTTTATACAAAGTTGCAAAGATCCAAGACAAACCTTGTTGTGGTGTGATTATTTATCCCTCTTGCATGGTAAATATCATCACTGAACAATATCTTTATACTTTACACTTGCATCAACCAATCTATGATGATACTAATGTGGTTGTTAAATTATTTGATGGATTTTCTTGTCCTACTATTGGTTCTATCACACTCCATATTGAGGTTTACACTAAATCTATAGATGTCAATTTTTTTATCATTCCTTCATCTGAACAATTCCATGTGAAGCTAGGTTACCCTTGGCTATCTTCCATGATGGCTATTTCTTCTCCAATCCATAAGTGTTCTAAAGTTCCCCACAATGGAGAAATCATAACTGTTAACCATAGCTTATTTCAACCAACAAAAAGAAGCCCAGGTGTTCCTGTTGATTACTTTTGGCCTCAACAATCTCAATCTCTTCCACTAAGAAGCGATGCTCTCTTTCAATCTTATCAAAAGAAGAAGAAAAATATGGTCTTAGCCTTAAGCCAACCTAGAACTCCAACACTTTGTATTCCCATCATTCTTGAAGATGAAGTTCTTCCCCTAATGGATAGAACTAATCTTCCTCCTAAGGAATATTTCTAGCCTATTCCTATGGATGAAATTATGCCTTCTCCTAAGAAGAACAATAATATTCCTCCTAAGGTTAGACATGTACCTCCTCCTCATGATGGACCCGATCTTCTTCCTAAACCAAAAATTCCTCCTTTATATGGTGTAGTTCCACCTCCTTGCTCTTATAGAGAGAAGAGACCTACCTCTCCTCTTGTTCAACCTAAGAGATCTCAACCTAACCTTCCAACTACCAAAGATCAAAACATTCCTCTTTCAACAAATATTTCTCCTTCAACAAACATTCCTCCTTCAATAAATATTCATCCTTCTTCTCAACCTTTCACTAAGACTCAACGGAATCATTGTGTGAGAGATCACTGACGAAAACATCATTCTCGAGCTTGTGAAGTTGTTCCTCAAACTATTCAATCTCCCAAAACACCAACAATTGACATGTTTCCCTTTTCTCCTAAGCAAGATGTTGAACCTAAATCTCCAAATCATAAATTGCAAAAAACATGTGATGGTTTTACTTCTATTCATGTTAGGGCTCCTCTTTCTATAAATCTTGATGAAGAAATAGGTAAAAATGTTATTCATGATGGAAATACAACTCCTAATTCTTCTGATAGTGAATATGAATATGCTGATGTCGACAAACATTTATCTGCAGAATTTTCAAAAGATTTAAGCCTAGCTCCTCAAAAGAAACAAAGTGACTTAGCACATGAGCATAGTCCTTGTTTGAATCTTGTGATAGCTCCATCTACTATGCTCAATGCCACTCCTCTCGTGTGTTTCCCACCTTCCTAAAATAGTGATCAACAAGATCGGGAGGTGGATGTCATGCTAGACTAGCTACATTAGCACCATAGATACTCTATCTCTCTCTCTTTTCTTTCTATTTTGTGACTATCCTTCTATTTGTATCCCTATTCTTCTATTTCTTGTCCCTAGTGATGTCTACTTGAGGACGATGCAAAGCATTGAGATCTCTTTTGGTCTCTTTCATGTTGACTCAAAAGACACATGTGTTTCATTTCTTCCAAGGTGGTTTCCTTTCTTTGGAGAAAGAGGATTATTCTATGCATATATATACATGATAGACATGAGTTATCATACAACATACTGCATACTGACCTTGAGGAAAGCAAAGCCACCTCATGCTTTGTATTTTGTGTTCATTATCCTTGAGTTTATTCCTCGATTAGGGGCTAAATCCTTGCGATAAAGTTCTCTCTCTCTCTCTCTCTCTCTCTCTCTCTCTCTCTTTGGTGCACCCTAAGTTAAATCAATCTCTTCTGATGAGGCGTGCACGATCCCTTTAACATGGGGCCATACACTCCGCTCATATTTTCCTTCTAGATACTTTGAGTTACTTAGTGGACTTGGCTTTGCTTTGTATTTTTTAGTATCCTTTCTTTTCATGACCCATAGTGAGGAGAACCTTACTACTTGCAGTCATGGTACACTCCCTCTTGATCTTCCCTTTTACTTTTTCAATCAAATTTGTAAGATTCTTAGTTCACTTGGAGCTTGGCGTATCTTTCCTCCTTGATGTGGTCAAAGTATTTCAATCTTGTTTTCTTGTACTTTACCAATAGTATTAGCGTACGCTTATACTCCCGCTAAAGTGGGGGCTAAATGTAGCATCATAAAATTGTGACCTTGTCTGGGTCTTTTTCATTGGTGGATGAATCCCTAAGCCTAATTGGAGACCCAAGACATGCTCAAAACACCTGAAACTTGCACCCCGCACTGCTTTCTATCAATGACTCTCCTGAATTAGGGCAGGACAGAGGCATGACACCCCTATCCTCCTAGGACAAGGGCATGGTGCCCCTGTCCTGACTTATTTTTGACATCCCTTGATCAAATCTTGCATTGGGATTATCAATTATCAACAGGAAGTTTTTTTCCTATGTTGGCCTAACACAAAAAATCAATTAAAAACCCCTAATTGGAAAGTATATAAGGAGCATTTCTTCTGCTATTTGCATGAGCTCAGAAGCGGAGTCCAATAACTGAAAATTAAGTTCATGAGTAAAGCGATGATAAAAGACAACAAGTTGATCATAAAAGGAATTCAAGCATTCAAGCATCCATTCAAGCATTAAGAATTCCAAATCTCCTTTCAAGGATAGGTGTTGCATTCAAGTCAAGGATTAAACCATTGAAGAGGATATCTCTACCAACATTCAAGACATTCTATTCTCCATATCCTTTCAATCAATTCTATCAACATTTCAATTGCATCCTCTCTTGAGGTGAATTTTACTTCAAATATTTCCTTTCATTTACTTGCAAGTATTTTCAATCGCTTGGTTAATTCCAACACGGGGTTTGACCTGAAGGAAAACCCCCAATCCCAACAACATTTCCTCTCTTTTTTGTTTGTGGGTTCCAGGTGCTCAACTATAATTGCAGGTTTAGGCTTCATTTGCAGAGATGGAAAAACCCTTTTCGGTACGCGAATTTTTCGGAGGACCAAGTACAATTTCAACCCCGTCTCGCCAAATTTTGTTCAAATTTTCAAGGGAGCTCCATCTTGACATCTTATTGCTAATTCCAGGTGCAGAACTTCATCCCGCATCTCTATCTCAAGATATAATTGTTTCTTTGTCATCTTTACATGGTCTCAATTCGTTTAACTCAACTTGTCTATTTTAAAAGAGGGTTAATGCAATTTCTAAATCCATTGCCAATTGCTTACAATTCATTTATAATTCAATCTCTTTCCATTGGGATTGGATTTAGTGAATTCAACCCCCTCTTTTAAATGTAATGTGCATGAGAAGTTGAAGGGGATCCTTTGTGAAACTTCCATTCCTCTTTTGAGGGGAGTAAAGATTTCCACTTGATCTTCCCTTATCACTTTTCACCACATTACACTTATTAAATAAACCAAAAATATCTTTTTACTTGTCTTGAAAGTATGTAGCAGTTATACAAGTGTTGATTTGAAACAAATGACTATCTCAAATATGGATTCAAATCAACCTCATTCTCTCATTTATCTTGTTCATATATGCAAATTTATCATGTTCTAATATGTGGACTTGAGTGATCTATCATCTAATGTTGACCATAATCCCTTGTAAATAAGAAACAAATATTTATGTCATGCTTCCAAGTGTAGTAATTGTGTGCTGTAGGATATTGAATGGAAGAAGTTTATGCCATCTTATGCTTCATTTTTTGACAATCTAAGAATAATAATTTACTGAATTAAAAAATTCTATATTCACTTAATGTGTTTCATGGAGAAGATTGAGCCCCTCCATAGAAAGAAAGGTAAACCCTTGCTATAAATTTTTATAATAATAGAGAAAAAGAAAAAGTTCACTTTATGTAGAATTTCTATTTACAAATTTAAAATAACCTAGGGAATTCAAGTTGATAATGTTGTAGATTTTGGACCCATATTTTTTATACCTTTTTTTTTTTTAAATGAAAAATATATATGTCAACTTTATAATTTTATTAATGTAATCCTTCAAGGCAATGAAAATCCCAAATTAGGCCTTTACTCACCCACATGACTAGTAGTTAGGCATAGGAGCTTATGTTGGGCATTGTTGCTACTAGGATATGTTGTTGTCATTGATGTGAACATATTCATGTGGTTTATTGCTATGGTGATTGTAGATTGGTTTATTGAGTATATGGTTTGGTGTATGGAGTATTTATAGTATCACTGTATTCTTCTCTATTTGCTTTGGTGATCCAGGAATCTTAATTTATCATAGCATATAATCTGGTTTTGTAGTTTGTTTTCTGATCCGTGCTTTGCAAAGTAAAATATTTCCTCTTGTATATTCCAGTGTGATTAGATCTTGAGATGTGATTTTGGGAGATTGTTTGGGATGATCTTGTGTATCTTCATTTTAGATGGTTCATGATTTGGTGCTTCACAAGTTATCTTTTTGTTGTAACAGTTGCTGATGTTTGAGTTTTCCTGAGTTTCAGATGTTGATCGATGAAGATTTGATCAGTAGTATTGGTGCAGTTGTTGCTGATGTATCTAACATACTTGTTGGTTTTTCCTAAGTATGTCCTATTTATTTTGGTGATATGTATTGATCGTTGTGTGATTTCTAGGTGATTTTGTTAAATTGGTGATGTTCTTTGTGTTATGTGGTTTTCTTAGTGGTGTAGCGTGTTGTGGTTGATCTTTGTGTCATTATCTTTTGAGCATTAAGCTCTAGACAATGTGCCTAAATGCATGTGCATTCCCCATTGTGACAATTTCACATAGTACTTTAGAGTATCATCTTATTGTGGGTAGGTTCCCACTGTGGTTTTTCCCTTAATTGGGCTTTCCACGTCAAAATCTTGGTGTTGTTGTTGAGTTGTCAATTTGCTTATCTTTGTTATTGTTGTAGTTTATCATATCTGTATTTGTAGTTAAGTTTGTAGATCCAGTAAAAACTGATTCGCTTCCCACCTCTCAATTTTCCCTCATTAATGTTGCTAACAATCTAGTGCAATAGAGATTATCCCCTATGCACAAATGTTAGCTATGGTTGAAATTTAAGGATAGAGACTAGTTGTGCATTTGTAGAGAATGAGTGAAGCTGCTACTTGGGTAGCTAAAAATTATGAAGCCACTTAGGGAGACAATTAGCTTCAAACATTGACTAAGGAAATATGAGTTGGAAATACCAATAGTATAGTAGGCATAATTAAATGCATTGTCTAAACCGCTATACTATTAGTTAGTATTGGTTAGCATGTAGTTCAAGGGTGCATTTGTAAAACTATTAACTCCATACTTTTCTCCTTATATACATGTATTACAGATCATCGATTGTAATCCATAAATCATTCTACGTTTTCATATGGTATCTTACCAAATCATGTTCCTATACTCATGCATTGGAAATCAATGGTTGTGGTAGTTTGTAGGTCAAGATTTATACTATGATATTGCTATTAGTGGTCAACTGTGTAGTTTTTGAATCAAATTCATTGACCTATGTTCTATGAGTAGTGGTTCACAAGAACCCATCTCTCATGAGAATGAGTGACCGTCCACTTAGCACTCATTGCATCTAGGTGATGCTCACAAGGGTGAAGCATTGGGACTTCCCAGGAGGTCACCCATCCCAGTACAACTCCAACTCAAGTGCACTTAACCATGGATTTCCCTCTGAGGTTAAAACCACTTAGCTTGCAACCACATTTGCAAAACCTTCAACAAGTGTTGTGCCTTATGAACCACTCATTATAGAGACCTTTTAGCTCATCAATTGATAATTAGGAGGTATTTTCCATAGCAAGTCAAACTATGATATTGCTATCAAGTTTCAACTGTGTAGTTTTTTAGTCAAACTCATTGACCTATGTTTCATTAGTAGTTGTTCACAATAACCCATCTCTCATAAGAATGAATCATCCACTTAGCACTCATTGCATCTAGGCGATGCTCATAGAGGTGAAGAATTGGGACTTCCTGGGAGTTCACCCATCCCGGTACTACTCCGACACAAGCACCCTAAACCACAAATTTCCCTCTAAGATTAAACCCAATTAGCTTTCAACCCCATTTGCAAAACCTTCAACAAGTGTTGTGCCTTATGAACCATTCATTATAGAGCCTCTTTATTTCATCAATTGATAAGTAGGAGGTATTTTCCACAGCAAGTCAAACTATTAAATTGCTATCAGGGTTCAACTATGTAGTTTTTGAGTCAAACTGATACACCTATGTTTCATGAGTAGTGGTTAAAAAGAGCCCATCTATCATGAGAATGAGTGGTCCACTTATCACTCCTTGCATCTAGGTGATGCTCTGAAGGGTGAAGCATTGGGACTTCCCGGGAGGTCACACATTCCGGTACTACTCCAACTCAAGTGCGCTTAACCACAGAGTTCCCACCAAGGTTAAACCCATTTATCTTGAAACCCCATTTTCAAAACCTTAAGCAAGTGTTGTGCCTTATGAATCATTCATTATAGATCCCCTTTAGCTCATCAATTAATAAGTAGGAGAAATTTTCCATACAATGTCAAACTATGTTATTGCTATCAAGGTTCAATTGTGTAGTTTTTGAGACAAACTCATTGAACTATGTTTCATGATTAGTGGTTCACAAGAACCCATCTCTCATGAGAATGAGTGGTCCCCTTAGCACTAATTGCATCTGGGTGATGCTCATATGAGTGAAGCATTGGGGCTTCCCAGGAGGTCACCCATCTTGGTACTACTCCAACTCAAGTGCGCTTAACCACGAAGTTCCCTCCAAGGTTAATCCCACTTACCTTGCAACCCCATTCACAAAATCTTTAGCAAGTGTTGCGTATTATGAACCATTCACTATAGAGCCCCTTTAGCTCATCAATTGATAGGTCAGATGTATTTTCCACACCAAGTCAAACTATGATATTGCTATCAGGGTTCAACAGTGTAGTTTTTGAGTCAAACTCATTGACCTATGTTTCATGAGCAATGGTTCACAAAAACCCATCTCTCATGAGAATGAGTGGTCTACTTAGCACTAATTGAATCTAGGTGATGCTCATAGGAGTGAATCATTAGGACTTTCCGAGAGGTCACCCATCCCGGTACTACTCCAACTCAAGTGTGCTTAACCACAAAGTTGCCTATAAAGTTAAACCCACTTATCTTGCAACCCCATTTGCTAAACCTTCATCAAGCATTGTGCCTTATGAACCATTCATTGGTGGTCAATTATTTGGAATGGTCTGGTATGTAGAAAGAAAGAATTGATGTGGTATTGACTTATGTATTTTGATTGTGTAATAGCATTTCATTCTATAATGCAAATATTGAGATCTTGGTGATAAATTTAAGTTTTTTGAGTTTTCTTTTTGTTTGTATATTATTGAAGAGTTTATTATAAAAGATTCTAGTACAAATTTTAGATTTGAAGGTTTTGAAAAATATTTTTGTTTCGTAATTGGAGTCTCTTCTAAAAGAGTGGAATTTGTGGTTAGTTTCATAAGGAGATGTGATAGGTTTGTTGTGAACCACTAATCATGAAACATAGGTAAATGAGTTTGATTTTACAACTACACTATTGAACCCTGATAGCAATATCATAGTTTGACTTGTTGTGGAAAATACCTCCTACTTATCAATTGATGAGCTAAAGGGGATCTATAATGAATGGTTCATAAGGCATAATACTTTCTGAAGGTTTTGCAAATGGGGTTTCAAAGTAAGTGGTGTTAACCTTGGAGGGAACTTCATGGATAAGCACACTTCAATTGGAGTAGTACTGGGATGGGTGACCTCCCAAGGAGTCCCAATGCTTCACCCCTGTGAGCATCACCTAGATGCAATGAGTGCTAATTGGAGTAGTCATTCTCATGAGACATGGGTTCTTGTGAACCACTGCTCACGAAACATAGGTCAATGTGTTTGACTCAAAAAGTACATAGTTGAATCCCGATAGCAATATCATAGTTTGACTTGCTATGGAAAATAACTCCTAATTATCAAGATTTATACTGATTTTCAATGAGCAAAAGGAAATTTCTGTGTAATTCTGTTTTCACGTGCAATGGATGTTAGGAAGTGAAGACGAATGACAACAAAGTCGTCCCTGCTGAGGAATGTGAGTGAGGCATAAAAGAAGGATCTGATTTATGTAGAGACTAAATTTATTTAATGAATATTGAGAATCATGAAAAGTGATGAGGAATGATGAAATCGTTTACTAGACCAGAAAATTATTGTAAAAAAGCAACTTCTTGCTTTTCGATATATTTGAAACAGTCGTACAGAGGGAATTATTCTTCTATATTGAAGGTTATTTCTACTACATATTTTTTATTATGAAGCATTGAAATACTATAGATCCATGATCTGGAAGTATCTAAGAAGTTGCAATGCATTAGTTTTTTAGATGTCTGAAAGATCGCTACATTTCTTGAAGAATCCACAATAATATTTGAGTGCTACGAAGTCCACAAATCCCAGAATGAAGAAAATATTTTTGCTGCCATGAAGAGCCTGACGTGAGAGGTTGCATTGTCTATCTTGGCAAATGATCTTTCATTTTGTAGATTTGTAGATTCATGTTCTATATGCAATCCTTTGATCCCAATATTTTATGAACTGGAATTCACTGACAATAATATTTGGAAGCAGGACATATAGGAAGCCGCGTGAGCTTGCAACAATTTATGATGCTATGCATGTAAGGAGCATTTTATTATTGAAGAAAAAAACATTGCTTGATTATTAAAAGAATGTGAGTATAGTTCAAAGGGCTTGTGGATTGTCTAGGAGACACTGTTAATGAAGATGTTTAGAAGAGATTAAAAGTGTTGTTATTTATTGTTATTTTTTGATGAATATAGGTGTTAGGTTTTGTTAATTAGAAATTATAATACATATTTTAAAAAAAAAGGTGGATGGACACACGGTCACATTTTGAAAGTCAGAGGGGATAAACCCTGAATCAAAAAATCCAGATGCTTTTATTTTTAAAATTGTTCTTGGTGGTCAATTAGTTGGAATGGTCTGTTATGTGGAAGGAAAGAATTGATGTGGTAGTGAATTATTTATTTTTACTGTGTAATAGTCTTTCATTGTAGAATGCAAATATTGAGGTCTTGGTGATAAATTTAAGTTTTTTGAGTTTTCTTTTTGTTTGGATATTATTGAAGAGTTGATTATAAAAGATTCTAGCACAAATTTTATATGTGAAAGTTTTGAATAAGATGTTTGTTTCGATATTGGAGTCTCTTTTAACAGAGGGGAATTTGTGGTTAGTTTCGTAAGGAGATGTGATAGGTTTCTTGTGAACCACTAATCATGAAACATAGGTCAATGAGTTTTACTTAAAAAATACAAAGTTGAACCCTGATAGCAATATCATAGTTTGACTTGCTGTGGAAAATACCTCCTACTTATCAATTGATGAGCTAAAGGGGCTCTATAATGAATGGTTCATAAGGCATAATACTTGCTGAAGGTTTTGTAAATGGGGTTGCAAAGTAAGTGGTTTTAACCTTAGAGGGAACTTCATGGTTAAGCGCACTTCAGTTGGAGTAGTACTGGAATGGGTGACCTACCGGGAAGTCCCAATGCTTCACCCCTATGAGCATCACCTAGATGCAATGAATGCTAAGTGGACCAGCCATTCTCATGAGAGATGGGTTCTTGTGAACCACTACTCATGAAACATAGGTCAATGAGTTTGACTCAAACATTACACAGTTGAACCCTGATAGCAATATCATAGTTTGACTTGCTGTGGAAAATACCTCCTACTTATCAAGATTTATACTGATTTTCAACAAGCAAAAGGAAATTTCTCTGTGTAATTCTGTTTTCACGTGCAATGGATGTTAGGAAGCGAAGACGAATGACAACAAAGTCGTCCCTGCTGAGGAATGTGAGTGAGGCATAAAAGAAGGATCTGATTTATGTAGAGACTAAATTTATTTAATGAATATTGAGAATCAAGATAATTGATGAGGAGGAATGATGAAATAGTTTACTAGACCAGAAAATTATTGTACAAAGCAATTTCTTGCTTTTCGATATGTTTGAAACAGTCGTGCAGAGGAAATTGTTCTTCTATATTGAAGTTTATTTCAACTGCAGATTTTTTATTATGAAGCATTGAAATACTGTAGATCCATGATCTGGAAGTGTCTAAGAAGTTGCAAGGCATTACTTTTTTATGTGTGTGAAAGATCGCTGCATTTGTTGAAGAATCCACAATAATATTTGAGCGCTACGAAGTCTACAAATCCCAGAACAAAAAACATATTTATGCTGCCCTGAAGAGCCTGACGTGAGAGGTTGCATTGTCTATCTTGGCAAATGATCTTTCATTTTGCAGATTTGTAGATTCATGTTCTATATGCAATCCTTTGATCACAATATTTTATGAACTGGAATTCGCTGACAATAATAGTTGGGAGCAGGACAAATAGGAAGCCGCGCGAGCTTGCAAACAGTTTATGATGCTATGCCTGTAAGGAACATTTCTGTAATTGAAAAAAAAAATTGCTTGATTATTAAAAGAATGTGAGTATAGTTCAAAGGGCCTGTGGATTTTCTAGGAGACACTGTTAATGAAGATGTTTAGAAGAGATTAAAAGTGTTTTTTTTAATTAATTTTTTTTTTTTTTATGAATATAGGTGTTAGATTTTATTAATTAAAAATGATAATACATATTTTTCAAAAAATGTGGATTGACACACTGTCACATTTTGAGAGTCACAAGGGATAAGCCCCAAATCAAAAATCCAGGTGCTTTTATTTTTAAAATTGTGCTTGGTGGTCAATTAGTTAGAATGGTTTGGTATGTGGAAGGAAAGAATTGATGTGGTACTGACTTATATATTTTCATTGTGTAATAGTCTTTCATTTTAGAATGCAAATATTGAGGTCTTGGTGATAAATTTAAGTTTTTGGAGTTTTCTTTTTGTTTGGATATTATTGAAGAGTTGATTATAAAAGATTCTAGCACAAATTTTAGATGTGAAGGTTTTGAATAAGATATTTGTTTCGTAATTGGAGTCTCTTCTAAAAGAGGGGAATTTGTGGTTAGTTCCGTAAGTGTGAGGTCCTACCCCGAGCCGTCATAGAATTTTAGTTAGTTTCATGTTGGACCTTATTGATACTATATTTTGATGCATTATGGACATAGATTCTATATGATCTAGTGATTGGATAACATTGATATGATTATGTCATTTATTTTGGTATCAGAGCAAGGTTTCCAACACTAGGAACCTTTCTCTATTACATTTCGCTTTTAATATTTTTTTCTTTAAGAATTGTTATCTATTTATTGATTTACTTTATTTTATTTTATTAATCATTAAGGATGCCGCCAATTACGCGACAAGCTTGTAAGTACGGTAAGGGTCCTAGGCGTACTCGCATGGCACGTGAGGACATTGTGCAGGACGAGCCAGATTCAAAAGGGGATCAGGAAGCTCCTCTCGAACAACTGATTGACCCCAACCGAGACATTTTGGTTGCACCTCAGAACCTGATAGGAATAGTTCATGATAGACTCCCAACAGTGGATCATTAGGCAGAGCACCAGAATTCTAAGAGTCATAGATCTGCAACAAGGGAGCAGAGTAGGAGTCCACCTCCTAACCATATAGAGGCCCAAGCTGAGCATGAGCCTCAGTCGGTCCATCTACTTGAGGCACCTCCAGTAGTGGCACCAGTAATTTTTGAGAGAGAACCTCATGATCCCAGGGACCAGATCAGAGAGATTTTATGCATTCAGCCACCATCATTTGCGGGATCTATCGATGGGGTAGAGCTTGAGGATTAGCTATTGAGTTTAGAGAGGTGCTTCGGATTGCATCCCTATGAGAAAATTTTGAAGGCGCGGATTACCATTCACCTTTTGAGAGGGACGACTTCCACATGGTGGAGGCAAGAAGAGTACAAGAATTAATATAGTTGCAGACACTGTCACTTGGGACATCTTTACAGAGAGATTCAGAGACAAATACCTATCAGAGCACTTTAGGCAGCACAAGATTGATGAGTTTCATGACCTTCAACAGAAGGGTCTCTTAGTGTCCCAGTATGAGAGAAAGTTCTTCTAGCTCTTACCCTATGTTGACTACCTGAAGGACGAGAAGCTACTTGTCAACCAGTTTATCAGAGGATTGAATGCCGGTATAGCAGGACCACTTAGGATGGCAGCTCTAGGAAGCCTTTCGGTTACTGTGGAGAAGGCCTTGATATCATAGGAGATTCAGGGTAGACCTTAGGACACGCGGGATCGGTATCTAAACCAAAACCCTATACCACAGTTTTTTGGGTTTCAGAAACCCCACTGGAAGGGTAAGCACAGGCATTCATTGGGGTCCTTTAAACCCCCTCCTCCACAACAGCCATAGCAGAATCAAAGGCAAAGGCCTCCACAGGGTCAAGAGGGCTTTAAGCCCAAGCAGTGGCATTCACAGGGTCCTAGGCGTCATCAGTGAGCACAGGTTCCATACACACCTTCGGGATGGACTCAGCAGTCATCCAGGGGTGGTCTCAGTGGATTGAGCAGGACAGGAGGACAAGGATACTCTAGGCCACAGGGTGTTCAGTTTCAGACACGTGGTGCTTGTTTCACTTGTGGGCCATGGGACACATGGTGAGAGAGTTTCCATAGGGTTAGATGGCAGGCAGTCAGCGAATGGTAGGTGCGGAGCCTACAATTGGGGATGGGTAAGTCCCACAAAGTCTTTGTAGTGATTAAGAACCATCAGGAAGAGCATCAGACCACAATCATAGAGGCTGCAGGTATGATAAGAGGTACCAGTGTTTCTATCTTGTTTGATTTAGGAGATACAAATTCTTTTAGATCTCCATTGGTTGTGGAGCATTGCGGGCTAGTGGCAACTAGGCAAGGTGTTAGTTGAGAAGTGGAGTTAGCATCAGGAGCTAGAGTGTCTATTGAGTCAGTGGTTAGGGACTGTCAGTTTTAGATTTGGAGTACAACCACCTTAGTAGACCTTCGAGTCACACCTCTGGAATCTTATGGCATTGTTCTTGGCATGGATTGGCTATATGCCCACAGAGCCAAGATGGATTGTCACCAAAAAAAGATCGAGTGTGTGGATGACCATGATACCTCCATAGTAGTTTCAGGGATTTAGAGGCCTGTATCACTTCGTATGATTTTCGCTATGCAGCTTAAGCAGAGCGTGCAAAAGGGATGCCAGTTATTTTCTATCACCATCAGTGATAGAGAGGAAGAGAATGAGAAGGAGCCTTCCATAGATGATCATCATATCCATGAGGAATTTGTAGACATTTTTCCTTCCGAGCTACCTGTTATGCCACCTAGCAAAGAGATTGATTTTCACATATAGATCTTGTACTAGTAGCTAAGCTGGTTTCAAGAACACCATATAGGATGACCACTAATGAGCTTAATGAGCTCAAGATGCAGCTTGAGGAACTCTTAGAGAAGGGTCACATTCGTCCTAACATCTCCCCTAGGGGCGCACTAGTCATCTTCGTGAAGAAGAAGGATGGATCCCTTCGGTTATGTATGGATTACAGACAGTTCAACAAAGTAACCATCAAGAACCGATATCCCTTGCCTAGGATCGATGACTTATTTGATCAGCTTTAGGGTGCCAAAGTATTTTCTAAGATAGGTCTGAAGTTAGGGTACCATCAATTGAGGATTGTAGAGAGCGATATCCACAAGACCGCTTTTCATAACTAGTATGGCCACTATGAGTTCATCATGGTTCCATTTGGTTGTACAAATGCTCCAGTTGTATTCATGAGTCTCGTGAATGGGGTATTCCACACTTTCCTTGACCGATTTGTGATTGTGTTCCTCGATGACATATTGATATATTCTCGGAATGAGGAGGAGCACGAGGAGCATTTGAGACATGTATTGCAGTGCTTGAGAGACAATCAATTGTATGATAGTCTATTGAAGTGTGCATTCTTTAGATCAGAGGTCAGATATCTAGGACATGTTATATTCGAAGAATGGATCTTAGTTGACCCATCGAAGATCAGAGCTATTATGGATTGGCTAGTGCCAATGAGTGTGACACAAGTCAAGAGTTTCATGGGTCTAGTAGGGTACTACAAACACTTCATTGAGGGATTTTCTAGGGTTGCACATCCTATTACATCCCTTCACTGAAAGGGAAAAAAAATTGAGTGGACAGAAAGGTGTGAGAGGGCCTTTCAGGATCTCAAAAGGGCACTCACTAGTGCACCTATTCTTATTGTGCCAGACCCCTCGACTGATTTCATGGTATGCATAGATGCTTCCTTGGATGGATTAGGAGTAGTCATTATGTAGGAGGGTCGAGTTATAGCATATGAGTCTAGGAAACTTAAGACTCACGAGCTTAACTACCCTACTCATGACCTTGAACTTGAAGCAGTGGTGCACGCACTTGTGAGGTGGAGACATTTTCTTTTGGGTCATCATTTTGAGCTTCATTCAGGTCATTAGAGCTTGTAGTATATTTTCACTCAGCATTATCTTAATGCCCATCAGAGAAGATGGATGGAGTTTTTATGTGAGTATGATTTTAATGTTCACTACATCAAAAGGAAAGAGAACTTTTTTGTAGATGCCTTGAGTATGTGATGTCATGAGATATGCTCCATGTCTATGGACATAGATTTGAGAGGTTGAATATTGCAATAGCTGCCAGAGGATGAGTGGCATTTAGAGGTATGTCAGGTAGTGTGATCTTAGGAGACCCTAGAAGAGAAGTATGTAGACTATTCATTAGAGTCCGATGGACTACTACGTTATAGAGGGCACATCTATGTACTTTCTCCAGAGGATTGTGTGAATTCATTTCTGTTGGAGGCTCACAGAGCTCCTTATACAGTGCATCCCAGAGTTAAGAAGATGCATGCAGATTTGAGACAGTTATATCATTGGCCAGGTATGCGGCAATTCATTGATGTACTAGTAGCTCGATGCCTTGAGTGCTAGAGAGTCAAGGCGGAGCACTGCCATCTAGGTGGGTTTCTCTAGTCTCATGCGATACTAGAGTGGAAGTGGGATACTATATCGATGGACTTTTTCATTGGTCTTCCTATGTCATCGCGTCGTCATGATGCCATCATGGTGACAGTTGACAAGTTGACCAAAGTGGCCCACTTCTCACCAGTTCAGACTACCTTCATAGCACCAGTAGTGGCACAAGTATTCTTGTGGGATATTTTCAGACTTCATGGCATTCCACGCAATATTATTTCAAACAGAGATTCCCTCTTCTTTTCTTCCTTTTGGAAGGCGTTACAGGTAGTAATGGGTACCAGACTCAACTTTAGTACAGCCTATCATCCGGAAATGGATGGACAGACAAAGAGGGTAAACCAGGTGTTAGAAGACATGCTCTATATGTATGTCATGGATCATCAGACCAGATGGGAAGAGTACCTTCCTTTGGTAGAGTTTGCCTATAATAATGGGTATCACACTTCCTTGGGGATGCCACCTTTTCAGGATTTGTACGATAGACCTTGTAGGACACCTTTGAGTTCATTATATCAAGAAGCAGGTGGATTTGATTAGACAACACCTTAGAGAGGCACAAGATAGACAAAAGAAGTATGTGGATGCGAAGAGGATAGATCGTAGATTCATGGTTGGGGACAGAGTTTTCTTGAGAGTACGAGCACATAAGATTTTAATCCGTTATGGAAAGGGTTCTAAGCTCGCACCTCACTTTGCCAAACCATTTGAGATCCTTGAGAGGATAGGACCAGTTGCATATCATCTAACTTTGCCACCTAGTCTGTCACACATTCATGATGTGTTTCATGTATCGGTTTTGAGGAAATATATTTATGGTAAGTCTCATATTTTAGATTGGGATGCCTTGCAGGTGGAGTCACACGAGCAGTTAGCTTTGGAGCCCATTCGCATTTTGGCTCATCAGGCGCTGTCTATTCAGGGTCGAGAGATGGACCAGGTTAGGGTCTAGTGGGATTGTTATGACAAGGTTATGACATCATGGGAGGACACAACACAGATGAGATCTCAGTACCTCCATCTTTTTGATGAACTCTAGGAGGAAGTTCATGCTTACAATAGGAGGGTGTGAGGCCCTACCCTGAGCCGTCATAGCATTTCAATTTTTTTCATGTTGGACCTATTATTGATACTATATTTTGATGCATTATGGACATAGATTCTATATGATCCAGTGATTGGATAACATTGATAAGATTATGTCATTTATTTTGATTTGCAGAGCTTTATTTTGATGTTAGAAATTATGGATGCATGCTTTATAAATGATTAAATTTCATGATGATTATGATGATGCCATTTAGTAGATTAGTTTATGTGGATGTTATTAGATAATTGGAAACTTGATTATTATAATTAAAATTGTATGCAATATCTGAATTGTATTCTTTTCATATGATAATATTATATGTGATTTTTGGAATTACTAATGTGCAAAGTGAAATGTGGAGGAAAACTAATCCATGTGACCATGGAAACTATTCTGAGAATCAAGCATACACCTATGTGTGTTTGTGAAGCCAAGGGTTGTCTATCTAGAGAGACAACACCTCGTGTGTAAATGTGTTTTAATTTATAAATGTTTATGCTTGGATGTGTGTTTAATTTGAAATTTGTTTGATTTATTAATTCTAAAAAAAAGGGACATTGCCATGTGTATTTAAGTGATGTGTAATTTTGTGGTGTCACTTGACACATGTGTTGTAAAGTGAGTTGGTAGTGGCATGTCCCTTGGAAGGAATTGGTTTTACCAATACATTTTTCATATATCCTAGTTGTTAGGCCCAATATGGAAAGCTAATGTACTGCGAGGGGAGGGGTGAATCAATACTTCAAATCCTTTTTCCAACAATATCTTCACTGTTATGCATAAACCACAAACTGTTGTAACATAACATAAAGCTCAAACAAATAAATAACAATCATACATGATTCACTCCATAACACATATATTTTGGTTATGCAGAAACTCTTGGTTAGGAGAAAAACTGCGGTGGGGATGGCACCCACAACTTCACTACTGCAATAATAAAGGTTGCTCAGTTAGAGCTACATGTTCAACTATTTCTGATAGCTTACCCTGTTAGGAGTATCAAGATCATTAGATCTACATTGCTAAAGGATTTTACAACACTTAAACTAAATGCTACACCTGGTTAAAGACTTTACAATTTATAGACTTTGTTAGAGTCTTTTACCCTGTTAAAGGTTTCTCTTACAACTTCAAAATATTACAATAAAATATTTACAAATATCTACAACTTTACATCTAAAATGTTATAGTAGATTCTATGTGCTCAAAGTGAGATTACCATGCTTATAGCATACCTCGGTAACCCATAGAATAACTCAGTAAACCCTTCTGTTTACTCTGTTCTTTGACTGCTCTCTGAAATCCTTCTCTGTGACCTCTGTGTGTCTGTAACAGTCATAACACTCAGTGCTTTCTTGTGTATCACACATGTCTTGCTTCATACACCTCTATATCTCCTTTTCTCACACCTTATGTGATCTGAATCCATTCTGTATAAATAGATCTCTTATGTCAATGACCTGGTTCATTGCTTTGATCTTACAAACATGATTTATCGAATGAATAACTATACAAAATATTTCATTGGTTAAATGACCTCAAAATCATACACAATCCTTAAGTGCAATTTCCAATGTGAAAACGGTTCTATGTTCCTCGATCTTGTAACACGTTTTCACATGTGTGTCTAGGTTCAATGAATTTGGTAACACGTTTCACTCGGTGTATCATTGTTTCGGCTTGGTAGACATGGAATGTTACTCGATAGACAGCTCTGTGAATGTTGGGCTCTGTGACTACTTTTTTCTATAACCGACTGTTCTGTGCATACCGACTGAATGTTTCGATAGTAGTAACCGACTAGAGTATATAGAATGACTTTGGATATAAAACTAATGGCAACTATAATAAGTAGTAACAATCTCCCCTTTTGACATTAGTTGAGATGTTTGAAAAAACTACTTTCAAAGTCATAACTAAAAAATATATATACTTACAATATTTGACTAAACAGATAGTATATAAATTAGTCAACAAAATGATAAGATGCAGATATACTCCCCTTATCAATATACTATACAAAACTCTGATTTTGCATGCTCGGTGATCAATGTTCTATGTTAACTGTTCAGTTCACTACTGTATTCTCTGTTCCCTGTCAAAATTGACTCTGCATTTGAATACTCTATTCTGCTCGGTATATACTCCCCCTGTATACTACATTCCCCTGTATACTTTGATATGATACTCACTCCCCCTTTTTGACAAACATAAAAAATTAGTTACCATTCGGTGGTGGCAACTGGTCAAAAATGGATTTGTACTTTGTCTTGGCATCGGTAAGGGCGGCAGAGAGGGCATCCTTAACACTGTCCATAAGTGAATTCTGAGCTGTAATGTCAGCTAACAACAAAATTAGTCCATCTAAGGTGCTTCCCTCTTGCTGAGTGGATAGGGAGGTAGCTTTGTTGATCTGTTCTTGGACGGATGAAAGAATGTTTGAAGAGTCATTATGTCTATCCTTATCTTGTGTTCTTCATTCCTTAGTTCCAATTATTGAGCCATGAGTTGTTGTAGCTTAGTATAAAAATTTTGAATGGAATGTGGCTCAGTGGTCAACTTATTTGAGAGATCGGTGATCTCTTTCTCAATCATTTCAGTTTTATTTTTGATATCTTTAATGAATAGAGAAAACGTATAGAGTTTCTGAAATAAATAAAGAATGTGCTTGAGTTGAGGGGACAACTCAGCAATAAATTTGACAAGTTTAACTTTGCCAATAACAATAGCTTTCTATACCTCTTCAATCATTTTAGCAGTGAGCTCTTTGTCCTTTAACTTGCTCAAATATTTGGATGCATCTACTCCAGATGTCTCTTTCTTGGTTAGGAGTTCATCCAATTGAATATGGATGGCGGTGCATCTTTTGTCACGGTTGCTTCAGGTAGCATATCGGTTAAGAGTGCTTTCACCTTCTGAAGTACTTTATTTTTCTTTTGAATAGCCATTTGCTTCTCGTGTTCAGCTTTGGCTTTGCATAGTTCACTAAATTCAATGAGTGCTTGCCCTTTTAATTTGGATATATCAACATTGGGAAACACTATTGGTTTTGACAAATCTAATTTGAAACTATTCTTTTTCATTTTATTTTCTTTAGCTTTCATCGGTTGGACTAAAACAATGGCTTGGGAGGCTTGTTGACCCTCGGTAGGTTGCTCGGTAGAGGCAACACTTTGGTCAGTTTCTTTAGGCTCTGTAGTGTCCTTTGGTGTCTCTGAGCTTGGTGTCTCGGTTGTAACATTTTCAGTGCTAGAGGGAGCTTGAGAGGTCTATTCTTGAGAAGCACTTTCTCCTGCTATTGACTTGTGACCTTATGTGCCTTGTTCTGTATCCTGAGGGGCATCAGTTGAAATAGGATGATTGACCAGAGGATAGGGCTAAACTTGTTCCAAAACTGATTCACTGGATACAAGTTGGGCATAAGCATTCCCTTATATCATTTCCTATTCAGGTGCCTCGGTATCCATGATATCTTCATCTACTTGTATGGTGTCAGTAGGGTCTTGCTCGGTGATATCAGGATCTTGCTCGGTGACATCAACTATTTCAACTTTAGCTTTCTCAATAGCATTCTTGATTCAAAATATTTCCTGCCATTTTTCTTTGGTCTCATTCTCTACATCCAAGTAATGGCCATTCATCAATTTCAAGGCTCTTTGCTTGACTAGGAATTTTGTGTGGTAGTTTTTCAGATGTTCGGTGATCTCATCTACCGACATGTCTAGGAAAAGATGTACCAGACTTCTTTCTCTCATCTATTTCTCTAAGTCCATTGCATACTTCCACCTATTGTTAATATGCAAATATAATTCATTTGGAAGTGACTTAGATACTTCTAGTAGGACCAAGCATAATTTCATAAGTGTGCAAATGACAGCTTCTTCTATTTGTCTCTTTTCATCATCAGATTTGGATTCATATTTTACATATCTGAATGATCCAAATCCACCATATTGCTTTAGATTGGTACAAAAATTGTCAACACTATGTACATTTACCATTTTGCTCTTGACAATCTAAAATTTACTTGCATCTTTAGATTCGGTGTCACTAGACTCTTTGGTCAAAATGAGTCTCCGAGTAGATTTCTTGTAAGTTTTTGTTACCTTGGGTGTGGCAACACTTTTTGTTTCCTTACTCGATGATGCTGCAGATGCTCTTGTGTTAGGTTGCTTTGCTGGAGGAGTCAGTGATACATTTGATGTATCCCGTTTCTTTCTTTTCAAAACTTTCCCTTTTGGCAATTTGGTGCTCAGTGTTATAGCTACCTCTTGGGCTTCAGATTCCTCTTTGGTGATGGCTATAGTGCCCTTGATAGGTGTGGAGGAAGAACCTTCTCCAAATTTCTTTGTTAATGTGTTGATCATTTTTGTTGCCTTCCTTGTAGCTTTGGGTACTACAATACTCATTTTTACTTTTTCCTTCACTTCTTCATATGTTCCATACCTCAGCTTGGTAGCATGCCTTGGAAATATTAGAAAAGCATCTATTTGCTGTTGTGTGATGTCAAAATCAATCTCATAACCCGTAGGTGGCAAAGATTGAGTTCTCGGTTCTACAGCATTAACATAGCAGTAATCAGTGTCCACTTCAAAACATATGTCATCCTTGTAATTCTCCACTAACTTGGGTGAAATTCTATATCTGTTATGCATCTTCTCCTAAAACTTGCTGAAATAATCATCCATAACATCATTAAAATTATCACCTAGCTTCTTGATGAAGTCATTTATTTGATGGGTGATTGGTCGGTGTAGCTCCCAAACTACTTTAATGATTGATGGAAAGAATTTCTCAAAATAGAAAAACATGCATATTAATAGTGATCCAAACTTTAGTGTATTAGCCGAATTGTTCTTCTTTGGCTTCCTTATGGTATTGAGATTCTCAAACAAGTTTTTCAACAATACCTCACATAAATCAGTTTTCATGCCTTTCTTCACAATTTTATAAGCTAAGTCTACTGCTGCACAAGGTACACTGTTTTCCCTTACCAATTGGAAGAAACAATAACATATTACTCTAATGGCAAACTTTAGCTCTGCATCAATTACATTGTTCAATTTCAGTCCTCTACAATCAGATTCTACCCTAGTTAAACTGATCAATTCCTTCTATGATATCATTTTCTAAGCTCGGGCACGATCATAAATAGGATAACTGGTGATCAAGTGAATGATTTCCTTGGTGATCTTAAAGAGTTTCTCTTCTAGCCACATGAAGTCATCATGAACTCTTCTCAGAACAAACTTGACCTATTGGGGTTTGAATACATGGGGATAGGTTAGGGCTTCAGTCAATCCCTTGATTTTGATGTGTTCATATTTGCTATCCATTTTACCATCGGTACACAATTCATCAAATGTGTCTTTGATTTCAACATGACCTAGTTCTTCAACTCGACACTTAGTGAAGAATCTCACATCCTCGACTAATAAAACTCTATCTGGAATGAGTGAAAATGCAGTTTTGTCATCCGGTTCAGATGCAATTTTGGGAGTTAAAGAGTATTTCAATGAGGGCTTTACGATGTTCTCAGCAAAAATGGGATTCTGGATCTTAGGTGCCATTGGAGATTTTAGATAAATACTAACAAAATATCCTAGGGTTTGAAGACTTTCAAACGATAGACGCTTTCTACTTAGAAAATAATAACAACTGGATATGATCGGTAAACTATCTTGATAATGCATTGTGATTGATGTAAATACCTTTGAATTTGCTTTGGAAGAGGTTTGATTGCCTTTGATTCACTTTGCTTTGCTTTCTTGAAAACTTGGTGAGTGAAAAATGATCACGTAATAGCTTTAAGTATTCATTATACCTCATCAAGCTTCGTGCAGTTAGGTCAGAAAATATTAAATGCACTCGGTACCACTACTTCTCCATTTTTTTATGCTTTTACCGAGTAGCCAGACTTCCTGCATTTACCGACTTGACAGGCTTCCAAAAGACTTTGATAAAATTTCAAATTTTCTAATGCATCTTTAATTATGCAAATTTTGAATTAAGTACAAGATAAAATAGGAACTGTTAAGATTTGACCTTTGAGATAATGCAGTCCCTTCATACCTTTACCGATTAATTTGGAATAGGTGCACCTAGCTCGGTAGATAAGGTGCTTTCTTCATTTGACACAATTTCCTTCTTTTCCAAATCATCTGTAATTTGCCTTTTATTTCCTCAGTGTCTCCTCTAGGTTGATCTCTGCAATCTCTAGCCAAGTGTCCAACTTTGTGACAATGAAAACATGCCATACCAAGATTTCTCCATGATCTTCGGTTGTTCATTCTAAACCTTATAAAGCAGTTGGAACTTATATGTCCATATCCTTGTATTGTAATCCCATGGTACTGTAGAATATTGTCAGTAAGGATCTGTGTGAGTTTGGTAGCCTCTAGTATTTGCTCGGTGTGTAGAACACATATAGTTTTTCTGCTTAAACCAACACTCCTCGGTACTATGTCCATATCTATTGCAGTTTTTACAAAACCCTTTGAATTTTGCCTTCTGATAATTGTTAATAGACTTTGTCCTACATTGGTTAGATGTGTGACCATATTTAATGCAATTATAACAATAACCATTAGACCTAATGACATTCGGTTGCTTACCTTTTCTGATTCGGCACATGATAGCAGTGTGACCTTGTTTTCACAGTAGTTGCAAATAGACTTCTTTCCTTTGATATTCTTCTTATTTCCAGCTTGCTTTGATGATTCTCCTCTTTCGGCTGTATGAATTCCCTTCTCAGTAGAGTCTTTTCCTTTGTAATCGAGTCTTGCTTCTTTGTTGGGTCTTCTTGTATTCAATTGCTCATCCAACATCTTTGATGCTTCATAACTCTTTTTCAGTGTTTCCTTAGATTTCTTTTCTGTTTCAATTTCATTGGTCAACCTTGATACTTCAAGTTTCAATCGTTGATTCTCATCATCTTTCAGATTTGCTTCATTATGTGCATAGCCCAATTGATTTGACATATTTTGTTGAATCCCAGTCAACCTTGTGATTTCATCATTCTTTTCAGATACTAATGCTTCAAGCTGTTGTATTTCTCTTTCTAGATCTCTTACTTTATCCCTAGCTATCCTTAATGCATCAAGATTCTCAGTCATCTGTGTGCTAAAATGTTCATGTCCTCTTTTCATTGCTTTTAGCTGATCAGTCAGTGCTTTGTTCTTTTCTTTCATTTGTCAAATCATCTCTTTAGTCTCTTTCAATATACTGTTCTCAGATGATGTTTCAATTTGTTCCACTAGCTCTTGAGAGTCCTGTAAATTATCAAATAATCTTCTTATCACTTTCAATGATTTTTGCATTTGTCTTTGCATGTCTGCAATCACTTGATTAGCATGATCCAACTCTTCTTGCAAATACACAATTCTCTGAGATTGTTTATAGCCTTCCATTGATAAGATCTTTCTCTTTAGGTTGTTAAACCTTTTTCCAAGATTCAAGCTCTGATACCAATTGTTAGGCCCAATATGGAAAGCTAATGTACTAAGAGGGGAGGGGTGAATCAGTACTTCAAATCCTTTTTCCAACAATATCTTCACTGTTATGCATAAACCACAAACTATTGTAACATAACATAAAGCTCAAACAAATAAATAACAATCATACATGATTCACTCCATAACACATATATTTTGGTTATGCAGAAACTCTTGGTTAGGAGAAAAATTGCGGTGGGGATGGCACCCACAACTTCACTACTGCAATAATAAAGGTTGCTCAGTTAGAGTTACATGTTCAGCTATTTTTGATAGCTTACCCTGTTAGGAGTATCAACATCATTAGATCTACATTGCTAAAGGATTTTACAACACTTAAACTAAATGCTACACCTGGTTAAAGGCTTTACAATTTATAGACTTTGTTAGAGTCTTTTA
This sequence comes from Cryptomeria japonica, assembly GCF_030272615.1. Lineage (NCBI taxonomy): Eukaryota > Viridiplantae > Streptophyta > Pinopsida > Cupressales > Cupressaceae > Cryptomeria > Cryptomeria japonica. The sequence continues at coordinate 639,870,731 of NC_081408.1, forward strand.
CCCTGTTAAAGGTTCTCTTACAACTTCAAAATATTACAATAAAATCTTAACAAATATCACCAAGTTTACATCTAAAATGTTATAGCAGATTCTATGTACTCAAAGTGAGATTACCTTGCTTATAGCATACCTCGGCAACCCACAGAATAACTCGGTAAACCCTTCTATTTACTCTGTTCTTTGACTGTTCTCTGAAATCCTTCTCGGTGACCTCTGTGTGTCTGTAACAGTCATAACACTTGGTTCTTTCTTATGTATCACACATGTCTTGCTTCATACACCTCTATATCTCCTTTTTTCACACCTTATGTGATCTGAATCCATGCTGTATAAATAGATCTCTTATGTCGGTGACCTGGTTCATTGCTTCGATCTTACAAACATGATTTATCGAATGAATAACTATACAAAATATTTCATTGGTTAAATGACCTCAAAATCATACACAATCCTTAAGTGCAATTTCCAATGTGATAACGGTTCTATGTTCCTCGATCTTGTAACATGTTTTCACATGTGTGTCTAGGTTCAAAGAATCTGGTAACATGTTTCACTCGGTGTATCATTGTTTATTCTCGGTAGACATGGAATGTTACTTGGTAGACAACTCGGTGAATACTAGGCTCTGTGACTACTTTCTTCTACAACCAACTATTTTGTGCATACCGACTGAATGTTTCGGTAGTAGTAACCGACTAGAGTATATAGAATGACTTTGGATATTAAACTAATGGAAACTATAATAAGTAGTAACACTAGTATGGTCCCAAGAATGTCTTGGATAGCGAACCATTAGAAAGGTCAACTTAGAGTTGACCCGTAGGTAAACTTTGGGTGAGTTTCTAGAGGGTTAAACTAACTCCTAAGGTCAAGTTAGGGTCATTTTTAATGGGCCATATGATGTACTTATGGATGAAGGCCAATTTTAGCCATGTGTTCACTCCCTAGGGAGTGTTTAGTCACCACAAAAGTTGAGTTTTTCAAGAAGGCCGAATTTCAACTTTTGAAGATCTTACCTAAGCTAGACAACCTTCTTCATGAGTGATATTACTCTTCCCCATTCTTTTTACCTTTTTGAGGTGCCTTGGCTAGACAGCTTGTAAGGTGTTGGGAAGACCAACCTATGAGCATCCCTCACCCTTCCCAAGAGGATTCGAAAGAGTGAGGAGTGTCTTCTTAGGGAATGGTTTGGGAGGAAGAATTTTGATCACCCACTGTGGGTCACCTGCAGTGAATGGTAGTTGCTACTGTGGTAAACCACTATAGATGATGGTCGCTCCCTATTGGGTATCACAGGGGCCACCCACAACCGAATCTCGTGGCCCAACAAAAAAATTAAAACCACCTGCCCCCCCTTCAATGACATTCGGCCTCCTACGCTGCCTCCCTTCGGCCTCCTATGCCGCCTCCCTTCACCTACACACACACACAAGAAAAAAATTAAAGATGCTAAAAATGAAACCTTAACCCAATTTCGAGTTAGGGTAGAATAATATGAAAAAAAAAAAGTAAAGAGGGGGGAGTCATAAGGATTTTAAAATGAAACCCTAGTTAGGGTTAAAATTAGATAATAAAAATAAAAAAATAAAGGGAGGGAAGATTGCTTTTAAAATTTAAAATGGGAATTGACCCATTTAAATTAAGTTATTATTTTATCCGGTTGACCTTCTTTAGGGATTATAATTGAAATTGGGAATTAATTTTTATATAGCAATATTATTCTCATATTTGGTTAAAACTATTAAAGAGGTTTATTAATGGAAATTTTATATAGGTTAATGATTAAATTTAAACCAAGAGTTATGTAAATGTTAAATATTTAATATTTAATATTTAATGTTTGGAGGAGTAATGTATAACAACTTGATTTAAGTTATATAAACACATTTTAGAGATTTTAATGGTATTTATAATTAAATAGAATAATTTAATATAGGTTATTAAATGTTTATTTGTAAGAGGGTATTGTTGTGGAATAATATATTTTTTCTAAAATAAGTTAATGGACTTGATCTTGCGAACTTATTTAACCCAAGTGGAACCTTTTATTAAATAATTTAATTATTATAATAATGTTTGACACTTTAATTTTATTTGCTCAATTAATTTATGTTAGTACATTGAAATTGTATTAATATTGAATTAATAGATTCAAGGATTAATTAAGTTATAAATGAAGAAATTATAATATCAATGATTGGGGAAACTTGATATTAGATAAATAATTATTGATTCAAGAAATTGTATTAAAGTCAATTTAGTAGAATTTGGGCCATTTAAATATTATAAAATGTAGCTAAATTGAAAGGACATTTGAGCAAATTTATTTAATATCAAAAAGGATATTGTCCTTATAAAATTAATTTATTCTATTTTGATAGTAGGAGTTATCATTATGGTTAAATAAGTAAAAAAAAAAATCTAATCCTGTCGCGTAAGAGTTAAAATTGAAACCTAAGACTTCTAGTTAAATTTTAATCCATCGCTTACTTTAGAAACCCATTTTAATATCAATTACAATTTCGTTCCGAACAACTTGTTAAGTTGTCACATCTAATTAAGCATAGGTCGCAAGTAATTAAGTGTTAAAAAAAAAAAAAAAATCGTTGTGTTTTTTGCCCAAAAGTTTGGGCATGACAATAAGGAGATGTGATTGGCTTTTTGTTGAAAGATAAAATAGTGACATTGGGCAACAACATGGAGGATTTTGCATTGGGAAACAATATGGAGGATTTTACAGTAAATGGTATTGTTAGTCAATTGTTTCTATTGGATGGCCAAAGTCCAAATAAAGAAAACGTGCATTTCATCAATTATAGACCTAGTTCATATTGTGTTTCTATGACCACTTTTGATGCAATTCAGTTATGCAAGATAGATGTTTTCACTATTGGTTTTGAATATGTGCATCAATTGTAGCCATAGTCTACCCAACAAGAACAAGGGGATAAGGAATTGACATTCAAACTACAATAATTGATGCAACACTTGATGAGGTCTCTAAAGACTCATCTAAGACATCAAATGAGTAATGTTTAACATATTTCTTTTGGAGGCTAGCAATAGAGGATGGAAGAGTTTCCATCATCTCAAGCTTGCTTCTCGGTTTGACATTGTGTTATGTATGAGAAATATTTTCGACATTTTTAATTTAAACTTGTTTTTATTTCTGTCCTTTTTTGCATGCTGACAGATTTGAAAAGTACATATTATGCTTGGTGATATAATTTTAAAAAGCACTTTGAAATTAATTCTATAATAAACCAGTAATTATTGAAATCTATTTACAAAAACTATAACCCTTAACTAAAAGTTTAACAGATATAGATAAGAAAAAAATATTCACCTTAAACAAAATAATAATTAAAACAATCTTTAATATCTTGATTAATGCCATGTCCCTATTAATATTCAATCCTTCACTTCAGAATATAATTTAGAATATAATTATATGATACCCCACCATAAAGTTAAAAATCAATAAACACTAAAATTGAATCGTATCTCTAATGAGAAGTTAAAACAACTTAATATGATTAAAACTGAAGGTTATTACAAAGATATATAATACAAGATATGCTAGTTCATGATCGTAAATGTATACGTAAGAACCAATTTATGAGGGAAATCGTTCTGTTTGCATTCTAATAAAAGGTTTTCTTAGCATAAACAACTGTAAGTCGATAGATTGCATAAGAAAGTGTCTACTTTCAACAAACTAAGTTCTACACTATTAAACGAAAGATATTGATTGATGAGCTGGATGATACTTTTGAGGGACAAGTTAAGGTAGTGGTTACAACTTTTTGTGCATTGTTCACATGGATGTAAATTTTCCTCATTCAAATCAGTAATTCTTCATTACCCAAATTACAAAAGGGATATGAAAGGCCACAATTGACCAAAAAACAGCTGTCCATTATTTTCAAGATGAAATTTGCAGTCATACATTGCCATTTACACTTTTGGCTATTATTATCACAATATGGGACCCTCAATCATTTGAGAAAGAAGAAACCCTTTATTGCAGCAAAATAATATTTAATAATCACTTGGTACTACACAAGTGATGTAATTACACCACCCTGAGTCAAATCCTAAGGAGCTCACAGGTCATCTTAATTTGAATAATTAAGGTGACAATGAGTCTGCAACAACAACGACAACACTAAACAAATATATATATCTCTATGGCACAGCTTTTAGAAACCATGAAGAAAAGCAGTATTTGAAACCTTAAAACAGCCCATGTTTACCATCCCCATCCGTGATGGGAAGAACCATCGCACGAGTTATAGTATCCAAAATAAGATCCCCGACGGTTTCGCCAATTCCTTCGAGAAGTCCGTCCACAAAGATCTGAACAATCTGAGAGGCATAACGAGCAGCCCTGCCAATCTTGCTCAGCTTAGGAGGCGCACTGATTCCTTGCTTCTGGAGGCCATTTATCAAACCTTTAGCACAGAAAGCATGGAGATAGAAATTACAGGAAGCGCAGTAATATACCCAAGTGGTACCCTGTTTGTTGCAGGCATTACAGGTGTAAGGGGAGTTATCAGCCACTACAGATAAGAGCTTGAGCGGGTGCTGAGGATGCTCTTTGAAAGTGAGCTCTGAAGGGAGCTGAGAACAACAAGGATGAATGCAGAAAGAGCAGGTTGGGCAGCGGTAGACAAAGCCATTGGTGGCCCTTGCACAAACCTCGCATTTCGACTTTTTCAACCCCACTGGTTTGTTCTGGAAGTAGAGCTCGTGCTGTGCGTGGTATGGGTGAGAAGTCGTGGTTGGAGCCTTGGTACAGAATTCGTGCATGTGGAAGCCGCACTTGCTACACCTGTGTCAAATGCACACAAATGTTAATTTACAGTGATGATTTTTTTGTTAAGATGACTAATTAAGATTCTCCGACCATGAAACATAATAAAACAAGCCCTTAGATGGCACCAGCAGTAGCATAATGTGGAGGAGGGTAGAAGAGTAGGTGCGTCCTGATCACTAGATACCAATACAAATACAAGCTATTATAAGCACAACAATGACTAATACTAGTTGGTTTGTTTGAAACAACTATATTAGAAACTACTTATTTAAGAATCAATTTTATGCTAGAAACCTTTAGTATAATAATTGCAAGTACAACAATGAGATTAATAATAACTTCTTTCAAATAATCATATTAGGAATCATTTATTTAGAAACCAATTAAGATCTACATGAATACTAGTTTCATTCATATAACTACACTAAAAATCACTTATTTAGAAATCACCTCTATACTAGAAATCAATAATAAAAGATCAAGTATCACAATATAGAATTTCATATTAGATATCTTATAGAAATCTTAAATCTCAACGATGAAAACTCAACACTACAATTACCTTAAACTATGTTATAAAAATTTAACAGTATACTTTCGGAAAATTTTAATTAAATTTCATTAACTTCAACAGAACTGATTTCATTATATATTTCTCCTACACAAAACATCTTTTAATCATTGTGTTTCCCTAAAAGCGATTAATGCCAAGCTCTCTCTGCTTTTCTTTGACAAATGCAAGCCGAAAAACAATGCCCATAACGAGCGACATAAAACTAACTGGAAGTTAATTTATGTAGTGGTATGTAATGTCCTGTATTATCAACTATCAAAGGAACACCTGACAGCAATACCAGGAAACGAAGAAGAGAAAAGTTTAGCATATACTGACATAAAACACTTTACTGCCAAAAACTTACAGATGTGTTAAATAGTGTGATATATTTTGCAAGCAAGGAAATTTCGTAAAGCTAAACCTGTATCGCAGTCCAGTTCCATATTCCTTGCACCCGCTGCAGGTGTACAGATATGGCGCAAAGACTAGCTTCAGAGGATGTTGTGGATGACTGGGATGCTGAGTCTCCTCTCCTACTTTAGGCACCATTTGCAGAGTTGCCATAAAGTCTCAAAAGTTCTAATCGAAATCTTGAAAAAGACTATCAAGCCTTGGTTAAAGCTCTCTTTAGGCTCGATAATTTGTCAAGGACTGAACTCTTATTTATATGCAGCCATTTATCTTCAAAAGCAAGATTTTTAGAACTATCGTAGATATAGATATTATTTCAAGCGCCCCGTTGCAAAACATAAAAGTACGGAGGGGCTAATGCACAGTATTCGTCGTCTTCTAAACAGCGAAGATTCTTAAATGTTTTGCGTGTCATGTCACAGAAAAAGTGAAATGCGGCTTGCTCGACAATCTTTTATCTCTAAGATTATCACACAAGATACATTTTATGTGAACAAGAATAGCTTAGTTTAATTCTTGTTCAAGAAATTTGACGAGCTGGCCATTTTCTTCCTAATATTCCCACTGCGGGAACGTGGACAGGGAATTTGGCAGCTTTTTGACATGTCGAATCAAATGAAGGATCTCCTGTGATGATCGCCATTGATCTTATTCGATGCAGTTGAAAGCTTTCCTTAGGCAATACTAATCTCCATTACAGTTTGATCAATTAAATTTCTACGAGTCCCTCACGTCTCTTCATTCATTAAGTGCAATAATTTACTCAGTCGTATAACTTCATGTCTACTCACCTGTACATGATTCTTTAACGATGGTGGCCCCCTTTGGATTCTCTGATTAAGTTGGATTAAATTTTACAGCACATGGGTAATTGTCGGATTTTTTGCTTAAAGTCATAAAGAGCATCCGCGCAAATTTCAAACAAGAAAAGTATAGCATCTCTTAGGTGGTCCTCCATTGAGATTGTATGTGGAGAGGATAAGGTGGGCTTTTATCAGTACAAATAATTGCTTGCTTGAATGGGAAGATTCACTCATGGGCTATGCTTGCGGGACTCATTTGCCACGGACGCCATATTCATGGTCGTAAAAGAAAAGAAAAAAGTATGTTTGCATGTACGGTAACATCGAACCAATTTGTGAATAGCATATATTGAATACCTACTTTCATTAAAAATAAAAATGATTCGAGATTATTTTAAAGGTTTAAACTATTATAAGCTAAAGGTGATAATGTCTAAAGTTGGTTAAAATGTCAAGGAAAGACCAGCTTTATGAAATACAAAATAATACAAGTCCTTTCACAATAATTGTCATTTGTGGATGCTTATGTAGGGTCCTTTTCTTATGGAATTATTAAAATAATGAGAAACAAAGATTAAATAATATCTATAAAAGTTATATAAAAGTATATTAACATATGTCATTTCAAAATCATGTTGTTGTAAAGATTTATGTTAATTGAATAATGATTAATTTATATTTAATAATTGATTTTGAGAATCAAAATAAATGATAAACTATTGTATAAATTGAATTAATAAAGTAGTTAGCTTTAATTATGTTATTGAAATTTTATACAATCATTTAAAATTTAATAATGTCTAATAACATGTGAATTTGAATGTATACAATTTGTTAAAAAAAAAAACATGAGAGTAAAAGTCATCTCTACATGTCTATACATGAACCACTTACACAAATATGAACAAAGATCCAATTATGTTAACTATTTCTTGTCCCAGTCACCACTATATATATCCTCAAGGGTGCATTTAAGATCTATTTTGTAAAAATAAATAACTTAATCATGTATTGTTCTTATAGACACCTAAATATGTCCATATCCAACAACACCTAAATTTAGCATATCCTATTCTATTAATCAAATAAATAGTTTTTTTTTGTTTAATTAATTTATCTATTATTTATGATCCTGGGGTGAAGACTAATTGGTTGAGTCGTTGAAAGACATGGATGATCAATATAGATTCCAATCCTTTCTAGATGAAAAAGTTGGTTTAACCAGCCACTACTAGTGTGAGTCCCCTATAGATTTGTAGTGCCTTGTAAATATAGACACACAGGAAGTAAATGTTGTGGTTGACTAAGAAACCACTGAGGATAAGAAGGAAGAAGTGACTACTAAGTCACCGGCTGTAGATTTTGAGGTTAATAACACTGTAAACATGAACACAGAAAAACCTACTCTAACAGAGCAACTGGCAGAGGACACCACTGGTAAAACATTAGAAGAACTAGTATATAAAACTGAAAAACAATCAGGAGAACCAGAAATGGATAGGGCAGAGGTACAAATTGAGAAACCAGTTGTTGAGAGCTTAGAGAAACCCTCTGAGACACAGATGGAGAAACCAGAATAGAAACAGGTTGAGACACAAGCTCAGACAGAGACAGTGCCACCAATGAAAAGTGAAAAGCCTAAACCTTTGCTAGTAGAAATTCAAACACAGACTGACCTACCAAAGGTCGAATCAAGCAAGGTAATTACTACAACCGGTAGCATGGATATTATGAAAGCAGTTGGGCAGACTTCTGGTACTTCAATGTCAGAATTCTGACCTACAAATGTAACAGAGGTCTTATTGGACTCAATAAAGAAGATCACATAGTGCAATGCACAAGCCTATAAGGCTATAGATGATACAATCCCTATTCTTAAATTGATAGCACCTAAATGCATTGTGAATAATAAGGATTACTTAGGTCAACTAGACACATTGTTTAAGTTCATCACCGGCAACATTTTGATAGTTGATCAAATAAATGAGGACACATTTAAGGAGAGAATGATTAAAGAAAAAGAGAAATTCTTTGATGAAATTGTGAAGAAGAACAAGGAGAAAATGGACATCTTATTACCGGATCTGGGAAAAACAATTTTGGACTTTAAGAAAATGTACAAGGATACTTGCAAAATAGACATCTTGACACTGGATATAGATTCAGAGATCAGCATAACTCAAACTCAAATAAACAATGTTGCTGACAATCTGATAGGTACATCAGATTCATTTTTGGAGATAGAAAAGAAAATTGCAGATCTAGAAGAGAAAATTGAGAAGTTAGAGAAGGACAAAGAGAAAGTTAAGCATAAGGAAAAGAGCTTAAAATGTAAACTTGGTCCAAAACTAGACTACCTCATTTCTTTGAGAAAAGAAATTTTTGAGGCTCTGGTTCCCAGACTTAAGACACCAGAAGAGAAAATGCACATACTCACCGATACAGTTCAAAGAATCCAAGAAAAATTACAAGAAAGCAAAAGTTTCAGCGATAATTTAAAACTGGTTTTGACAAATATATTCTAGATTGTAACCCACCGATTACAAAAATCTAGGCAGGAACCACACTCCACTGACATCGAATGACAACCTTTTCCATTGATGTCAAAGGGGAGTAGTGTGATGAGAAAAATGATCAAAACAAGACATCATCAGCTCAAGGGGAGCATACATTTTTGGGCACACAGTTTTGGTAAGACAATTTTGAAAAACCATTGTTGGATATATTCTTTTTGGATTTTTCTCATGACTGTTGCCATCAATGCCAAAGGGGGAGATTGTTGGCAAATGCACACTCCAATGAGAAATTGTAGGTGATTGAAGGTATTGTCATTGATGGCAACCTTAAAATCATGTGACACCGGCAGGAAGACACAGGCACCGACACTGGCAGAGTCTACACCAGCATACAGAACACCGGCACAGAAAAGAAAGAATACCGACATCTTGGCTGACAACAATTTTGTATAAACATATTTTGTAATTAATTGTAAAATCTTTTGAATCCCGACATGGCGGATTGTAATATGACTCATATATGTATGAGATCATTGTAGATCATTTAGGAGAAGAAAAAGAAGGCGATTGATGAAAGGAATATAGCATACCTAATGTGTGAATTATTAGGTTAAGGGTTTATGTATGTAGTAGAGCTTAAACCGGTACTAAATCTTGCATTGTAGATGCTAATCTGAAGCAGTACAAGACATTGGACTTGTATAATCCATTTTTGTAAGTCAATGTGACTTCTTTTGTAACTAAGCAGTGAGCTCTAGGCTTCCTGCATGTGCAGGCCCCTATTGTAAGTAGTAATATTCTCTTATTGGCCAGTAAGTGAATATTGTGGGTCACAAATCCCACTGAAGTTTTTCCCACACCGGGTATCCTCGTTAAATATTGTGTTATGGTGTGCTTTTCATGTTGTGGTCATTATTCTTATTTACTGCATTATTTTTGCTTTACCGATACACAGTTTTAATATGTTTTTCATGTTATAAGTTGAGAAAATTATATAACCGGTCAGATACTGATTCACACCCCCCCCCCCCTCCGCCCCCCTCTCAGTATCTTTGGGAATCCTAGTAGAGACATGTAGAATATGTAAGGGATGTGAATATGGATGGATAGAAGATGTAAAATATAACAAAGAGATTTTGTATGAGAGGATAATTTTTTAAAGGGTTATTCCGGTAGAGGGTTTAGGATTTCATACTGGAACAAATAGAGCTTAATTGAAACTGTATTCAAGCATAGAAGATGTTATCTTAGTAGTTCAATCATTTCTCTAGATTGTAGTCTAGATTTATATGTAGTCAGTGAGGCTGCTTTTTGTGATTGAGCAGTGTGCTCTAGGCTATAAGCCTTCCTACAAGTGTGCACCTATATTTTATAATATCTCTTCATATGGCCAGTGGATTCACATTGTGGGTCACAAATCCCACCATGGTTTTTCCTCTTTGAGGTTTTCCATGTATATTTTTTTGTGTTATGGTAATCATTTATGTGATTGGCTTATTGGTTGCTTTACTTCTTTCAATTCTATATGTACCGGTATACTGGCTGGTGTATGCTTGTTTTGACAAGGTTAAAATTGATCTTACCGATAGAACACTAATTCACCCCCCCCCCCCTCATAGTTTTTTTGGATTCCAAGAATTGGTATCAGAGCTTTGTTCCTCAGAGGAAGTTTACCAACTTGAGGGAGATCCTGAATCCATAATCTATGGATATGGGTTACGAAAAGAAACTTGAGATGACACTTGAAGATTATAATGCTGAAAGGATGAAGAACTTAAAGCTACAAGATGAATTTAATTTTGCTAAGGAATTCATTCTTGTCCTACAAGAGAGGCTTTCATTTGTTCAAGCTAGGAGGAAGGAACCTTTACAAAATTAGGATGATGAAGAGAAAGATGCACTTAAGGAACAATGTAAGAAGCTGAGTCAGGAGAATGTGGTCATGAAAAATGAAATGCAAGCTATAACAATGAGAATGTTTAAAGAGATTGAGGACCAGAAGAAAAAGGAAGAAAATCTTGTTGTATCTTTGAATAACAAATTTGAAGAGTGTGGTAGGTTGGTTCATAAGAATGATATGTTGAGAATTGAATTAGTACAATCCTAGAGTAATGAACAAGATCTTGAGAGACAAATGATAATTCTGAGGGATGATCTAACTACTGCAAGTGAGTATAAAGAAAAATTCAAGATTAGTTCAGCACAGCTAGATGAGTTATTGAAGAGACAAAGGCAGAATGGAGATTCTAGTGGACTTCAATTTGAGCAAGGACAGAGTTCTGGTACTACTAATGAAGATCAAAACCATAAAGAAACGGTAAGGCAGTTCAATGCTTATAAGTTTAATGGTAGATGTTTTATTTGCAATAAATTTGGTCACATGGCTAGGTAATGTAGAAATAGAGCAAATCAGAACCCTGATTCTACTCCCAGTAAATGTTCTAAATGTAATAAGTAAGGTCATAAGACACAAGATTGCATAATGAATGTTAAATGCTATACATGTGGAAAATTTGGACATATGGCTAATCAGTGCAAGTCAAGCAATTATACCAGTTTTAGCAAAGCAAAAAGGAACAATGTTACATGTTGTGCATGTAATGAGGTTGGACATATTGCTAAATTTTGTAGAAGCAAAAATCCACCGTTTGGTAATGGAGGATCAAATAAGAAAGGAAAAGATAAGGTTAATGAAATCTGACAAGATCATACCCAAAGATGGGTTAGGAAGTCTGAAGATCAATCTGCAGATGGTAATGCACTAGTTACTTATCTTATAGAGGAGGTTGCTCCTACACTGCTAGGTAGCTCAACTGGTAACTAAGACAGATGCTTTAGGGGTAGGAAAAATTCATGAAGATGTTGCATATGCCCTAGGAAGAGGTTTTTGAAGATGTTCCAGACATTAGAGATGCTTATTCGATATACAGATGTTTAACAGAGATCTAGTATCCTTCACCGAAAGTCATTGATGTCAATGACGGATTAGGGTTTTTCTTGAAGGTTAAAAGGTTGACTCTAATTCATTTTTTATCACCTTGAATTTAGAATGACTAAGAACAATTCAAAGTGATTAAGGGTGACTCGGTGCAATCAGATATCTTCTTGAGCGATTTCACCGGTGACTAAAAGAGTTTGTTAGCGCTTTTAACCGGAAGTGATTCATAGACATTTTTCTTTAATCATGGAAGTGAGATCATCATCTGTTCCTATTTTTGTTGCAAACTCGAGTGTTGTTGAGGTCAAGGACCATCCTAGGCCAACTTTCAAGCAATATCCGCATGTGGCTACCCTAGATGACTTGGTTGGAGCATTTTCTAGTGTTTCAGAAGGAGTTTTGTATGTTGAAGATGTTAGGGCATACATACACTGTCACATTGAGGATTTGGGGAAATCTGATATAAAGGGCATGTACATGGGTGATTTGATGGGAGATTCTGGAAAGATCAAACCGAAATACAAGCACATTGAAGACTTAGGGTTTACCGACATTCTGGATATTCTGAAATTCAAAGATGAAATCATTAGGTATGTTTTGAGTAGACTACATGGAGAGTTTATCTTCTTGGATAGACCATACAAGATCACAAAGGAAGCCATTAGGGCAGTCACCGGTTTACCATAGGTTGGGCAACGTCCAGATAAGAAGGTTTCTAATGATTATGTAAATAAAATCACTGGTGCATCATCAGATACGGGATCCATGAGAATAAGCAGTATACCGACACATACATCAAATTTGGTAGCATGATCATCGGTTATAAGGTAACTCAGTCAAACCGACTGAATTCTATTTCTAGCTCTTGCATTTTCACAGCTTATAAAAGGATGAGAGAAAATGAGAAATTGGATCTATGTGGTTGGATGTTAGATGAATTATTGATAAACCTAGGAAAGATTAAAGGAGAAAAGAAAGGAACTTTCAGGTATGGAGACTTGATTGTATGTTTAATGTTATTTTTCATGAATGAGACTCCAAGTTTTGGGACGAGACAATGGGCATTTGACATCCCGGTAGGGAGGTAATTAAAACAGTCAATTGCTACATTGGGTAGTTAGAGAGATGACAAAGTATGGGGATATTTTAAAGCATTCCAAAAAGCTATTAAATCTAGAGAAAGGGTTTCTAAGCACATTGTTGAGAAATACTCAACTGACATATGCTTCATGGTGAAGAAAGATGAAACACTCATGGAAGTGGTCAAGCAAGAAGGTAAGGCAAGTTTGTAGAATAAGTTTCACAAGACATCAAAGCAGTGATTGATGATATCCCGGAGAAAGGCAGGAAGAGAAAAGAACCAAAAGTACACATCGAGCCTATTGCAGCAGAGTCTACATCTAAGGATGACACACCCCTGGCATTGAAAAGGATTATAAGGTAGAAAACAAAAGAGACCAAGGTAGAGGCTAAGAAGCAACCGGTTAGGAAAGTTACAATCAAGTTACCAGCACAAAAGAAATCACCAAAAGTAACACCTTCAGCCCCATCTGGTACTGGTAGAAGGAAGAAGAAAGGAGACATTGATTTGGTAACTGAATGTGGTAATGTATCTATCATTCCACCAAAAACTTGTGCAAAGTTATTTGATGAGATTACTAAAGATTGTATGTTAAAGAATGTACAATTTTATTATGAATATTTAGAGGATGTTGAGCAAAGAGAAATATAGGAAGCAATTATATTTTATATTTGGACATTTATAAGAAAGCTTTGATAGAAATTGAAAACCAAATACCGACAAAATTATATAATATGTTGGATGCTAGAAGATTGTTAGCATATTATAATTTAAGAGTTGTTATCTATTTGTGTTACTATTGATCCAAAGGAATAATTTAATAGAAAAATATTTAACAACAAACATAGAATAATTAGTCTTATGTAAGGAAGGGTAAATGAAATAATCAAGGAGACCCACAAGGCATGGGTTAAGTTCTTTGAAGAGAACCAAGGTTTCTTTACTTCACCGGAATCAAAGAAGGATACTGCAGACATCCCGATTGAAGGGAAAGGAAAGCGTATTATGGGTACCTCACCCTGAATTTTGAAAAACATTAAGATAGTGGCAATTAAGCCCCCGATAGATACAAATGTACATGCAAATGTTGAGATACCGACAGATACAGAGAATATAAAGGTTGATAATGTATAGGATACTAATGTTGAGGATAACAATCCTCTGGATACAAATGTATAGGTTGAGGTTACAGTTCCTAGGGAGGAAGTGATAGTTACTGAGACTCCACCAAGTGGCGAAGCCACCGGTGTAAGTGAGGAAGCTATAAGGGATAAATCATCAGAGGAGAAGAAAGGGGAATCCGATAGGGAAACGGTAGTGAGTCCATCATTGTTTTCAATCAACACCTCGCAGGTTGTAAAGAAAAACATAACCGAGATGAGTTATACTGATCTCATGATGATGGCTACACAAAAATTAATGAAGAGGAGATCTATGGATAAAAGAATTATCGATAAGTCTATCATTATTTTGCATAGACTAGTCCCAGATTAAAAGTTTGACAAAGAAGCGAGCCCATTCAACAAGCTTAAGACAATTAAAAAGCACATTTCAAAGGATTTTCATTCCTTGCAGCAAATTTCAAACCGGCAAGCACTGGAGAGGTTCACATAGGCTAAAAGAGCTACATTTGATCAGATGATTGAGTTTGAGAGAAAGGAAATTGATGAAAAATTGAAATTGATAGATAACTCTTTGAAGCAGTGTACAAATATTTACAGAGTATGTTGTACCATGGATGCTCTTACATTTAATTTGGATAAGAAGATTAAGGAATTCTAGGAAAAAATTGCAGGTATAGCTAATTCTTTTGATGGATTGAATTCATTGACTACATCCATTGATGGTCAAGTTTCTGCTCTTGAGAGAGAGAAAGACAAAATCATAAGAAGAGCCAAAATTCTTAGAGGTTTAGTGAGTCCCCCATTTGATTCAATTAGTGTACATAAGAAGGAATGTATAGATCTGGTTGGCAAGCCCACACCGACATAGCTAAATGAGAAAGAGTCATTTGCCCATATGATAAATGGACTTGTATATATTTATGACACTTTCAAATCTGGCTGGGATACTTATCTTCAATTTTTGGAGAAGGCATACCTAGATATTTTCCAATATATTAAGCTCCGGTAAGATATTTTTGGGATATTCATTGTACACTCTTTTTCTCTATTTTGGACCTTTGCCATTCTTTTAGGAAATTTTGATGGCATTGATGTCAAATGGGGAGTGATATAGATGTCAAAAAAGAAAGAGGGAGTTGTATACATTAGGGGAGTATGGAGTATTTTGTACTGATGAATATTTAGCTTAGGGGGAGTAGGTAGGATGAAACTGACAGATGAAACCATGACCATTTTTCACATGAGTGTTGCCATCAATGCCAAAGGGGGAGATCGTTGGCAATTGATGCTCTATTAGTTGATTTCATTATGTTATCATTGATGGCAACATGGAAGCTTATTCCGACTTCATGTTTTGGTTCAGTTGTGTATTGGCCGACACTTCACAACACTACACCGGCACCGATAGGATGGATGAACTTCTTTGGTTACCGACAATGCAGACTGACATGGTTTAGAATAAGGTTATCAATATTGGAGGACGACATCTTTTGGATCCAAAATCAGCAATTGATTTTTATATTCATGTATGTATGTTATCTAGCCGACATGTATATTGATATTGTAATTATCTTTGTAAGCTGATATAAGGCATGATAAATTGTATAGGGTATATAGGTTAGTTGGATTAGATCATTTTGATATAGACATGTAGAATATGTAAGGGATGCGAATATGGATAGATATATTGGGAGTATTTAAAACTGATTCAAGTTTATAGGCCCATTTCAAAATTTTGCCCTACATTTCCAAATGATTAAAATAAGTTAGTTTGAATGGCCTAGTTAGCAAGGGGGTAAAATGGAGCCGGTTGATTTTCAAAGGGTAAGGCTTGGGATTCATGTCCCACGCCTTTCATTTGGCCTATTTAGTGTGTTGCAACTTTCAGAATTCAGTTTGGAGAAGTTTATCAAGTACCTATTTCGAGGGGTGAGCTGAAAGTGCATTCTAGGCACAAGTGCAAATTTTATTGAGTAGCCTACTTTGAGCAATTACATCTTTTGCCCTGTTGATCGTCATGAAAAAATTAAAAGTGGATTCAATTTTATGCATAAATATGAGTCAACATGAAAAATTTCAAGTCCTTATGAATCCGTTTGCTTAGTTTTCAAAGCTCAATCCGTTTGTAGTTTGTGATGTTTGCACAAGTGTAAAAATGTCCTAGTGAGCGTCATGTCAGAATGTTTGTTCCGGGCTAATGTTGGTATAAATGGTGAGCTACGTTTCAAATTTCAAGGCTCTATCAATTTGTTTGATCAGTTTTCAAAAGAGCTCATTTTGCCATCAAATTCAGTTATCCGGACTTCCAGTGTTAGATCAATTAATGTAGCCATTTTGGTGAGCGCGCCGTTTGCATCCTGTCAGTTGGGTGATCTAACTGAGAATTCAAAGATTTAATATGTACTTAAAGGTACATATGTTCTGAATTTGAGAGTCTACGGAGGTCGTTTGATATTTTTGAGAAAGGCATCATGTGTTGCCAGAACATTGACTTCATCAGGTCCGCAGTGTCGACAAAGCCAGTTGGCCATTTTCGGAAATTAATATCTCTTCTCTTGGGACTCGTCTTGAGAAACCATTTGGTAGATGTCATCCTTGTATATGCAACTACATGCCTGTCAGATGGCGAGCTCCAGAATGGTGTTTTGACCACTTTGAAAATTATGTCTTCGCGACTAAATGCGAAAATTGTGGTGTAATTGCCTAAAGGTTGTAAAATGCGGATTAATGATCCAAAAACGATGCCGATCATTCCCAAAGGTATGTTTGAGGTCTGTGAAGATATTACAGAGGCCAGTAGCTTGAAAACAAAATTTTTTTTAGTCGGACCCACTTTGGGGCCCGACCTGGCTCATGCCTGTGCTTTAATTTTAATGGTGAAATGTTCTTTTCTACTGGCAATATATGTGTATCCATATTGGATCAATTTGAATTCGCCAGTCAGATAGTGAGAGAGAAGATAAAATCCAATACCAAATGCAAATTGGTATGTGGAAAATTGAAAGGTTTTCAAATTAAATAGAGTTGGCATGTTTTGATGCAAATGCACTTGGCAGCCGTGGAGTGGAGTATGGTAAAGTTTAAAAAAAAAAAACTTCAATAACATTCATATTGGCAAGTGTGTGGCAATGAATAAATTTTTTCTAACATTCAAAGAAAATGTAAACAACAAATGGAATTGGTATAATTACCCCTCACTCCACATCATGTTTAACCAGCAGCCTCTTTGAATTTAAAACTCAGAAATTTCCAACCAAATGCCCAGCCAATTCTCCTTCACGTGGCTGTGGCTGACCAAAGACATTGAAGTTTGGACAAATGACAGTAGCAGGAGAGACATGGGCAATGGTTATTAATTTTGAACTTTCAGCAATGCAATTGACAGCCATTAAATCAAACTTAGCAGCCAATAAATGATGTTTTCTAGGGCTACGTTGAGGATGAAGTGTAGTGTTGTGAAAGGCAATGAAAACAGCAAGTCCTCCCCCCTCTCACATAACATTAACAGCAGACAATATAAAGCATTAACTAAGTGCATTAGCAGCTCATCCTCTGCATGGTTTTGGGGAGCATAATGAAACCTCCAACAGCAAGGGCAAATAAAAACATGAATCATCCTCTGTGTGGTGGTTTTTTAAAAGGAAGCCATTTAAATTTTAAAACAAATACAAATGGCATGAGACAATAGTAGCAATCAAAACCAATAATGCAAAATGTAATAGAAACCCCCTCTGTGTGGCTATTTGGAGGCCATTTTTTAACATGTAGCAAGTGCATGTGGAGGTGTAAAGCCAATGTCCGTGACTTTGCCAGCATTTTCCCTCCCTCACGTGCTGTTTGAAGACCAACATTTTCGATCAAATCTGGAAATCGCCATGAAAGTCTCAGAAAAGAGCTCCAAAAGTGCAGCCACAGGCAAATCACTTTATCCCACATTGGCTAGGAAGTGGACTATTTTGATGTTTCTAAGCAAGAACACACAATAATATAATGTCTAAGCCATAAAGGCTTTTGACAGATGGTGCCTATGGGCGCCCAAGGTGGGCCCATGTGCGAGCATGCTTCCCGAGGTGATGGAGGAGTTGACTGGATGGCGCCCAGGTGGACCCTAGGCGGGCACGCTTCCCGAGGAAGACCGGCGAAATTTTGCAGAGGAAGGTCGGGTTAACGAGTGAGCAAGTTTGAGATGGATCGATGGTGCACGCTATTCTGCGAAGGGAAGATGCACGTAGTTTAAACCCCGTGAAATAGCGAAAGTGAATGGGAGTTGTCCATGTGGCACACAGGTGGCGGGTACAGTTAGTGGTCTAGCAGGCGGATCCTGGTGAGGTGGCACCCAATGGTGATGACGTGGCATACAAGAAAGCGGCCAAGTGGCAGTGACAAAGCAGATGACGTGGCAGTGATGAGGTGTCATCCCAGGTGGCGTCCGATCAACTCCATAGACCAATCAGAGGCCGCCACGTGGCAAGGCATCAAAGCTCAAATGGAGGCAAAAATCAAAATTAAAATGAATAAATGATATAGTTTTGACTATATTAAAATTTGAAATATTTAAATGACTGAGCACAAATGGGAACTAATTCGCCCAAGGTCTAAATTTTGGCCAAAATATAAAGTATTATATATCCTCGGAAAGCTCTCGGAGTGAGGAATCTGATTATGAGGTTAATTTTTACAAATGTGGGATGTTTTGGAGGTAGTTTTCACGGGAACAAAATTCAGTTAGAGAGAAGACACTTGGCAATTCAGTTGCAGATTTGATTTTCTTCCCTCCTCTTTTTATTCCGAATTCTTCTTAGTTGTAAGGGTTCCAGAAATTTGGAAAATGCTTCAGATTTGATGGCTTCCACTTTTTGAATATCATGACCCAGATTTGTGAATGCTTCTGTTTGGTTTCAGGGTACAGAGATTGCAGTGCATTGTTGTAAATGTTATTTTAGTTGCAGGTCTTACTTGTGTCAGGCATGAGTAAATTTCTCACAGTATTGTCTCTAAGTATGCATTTCATTATCATAAATTGAATCCTCAAGGAGGATGAAGATTTGTCAATTTTAAGGAAATTGTGTGACTGTTTATAGGTATCCTTCAAGGAAGGTTTTAAATTTTATAGTCAGTCATGAATGATGAAATGTGTATCCAGATCTAATAAATTTGTGAATGATTCAAATAGTGCATTAATATAAGGTATTGATGCATGAATATCTTGTTTAAGGAAAATAAGCTTGCATCTATGATTCATATTTGTAGTTTTGTCTGTGACTCTGTTGCCCAATGAACAAGGCACTGGTCTTGCAAGTTTGGGGATTGTTTCAGAACAACATTTTAAAAGACAAATCTATTTCCCTTTATGTGTAGGGGTGTGTTCTTTTCATTCCAAGCTCTGCTTTCATTTATGATTTATATAGATCTAGCCAATCTGTAATGTGTTTCTAGATGTGGTGAGCTTGTGAAATGATCTATCTGCTTAGTGTTGATGCAGTTATGTGTCTTTAATTGTTGTATTTAGTGCATCAAAAGGGTGTCCCCCCCTAGGTCTAGCAGAACCTGAAGTGCAGGAGGATCAATTAGGGTCCTATGTTATGTTGTCCAAGCCTTGATGTGTTTTGTAGACTGAAATTGGCCATTTCATAGAAAGATTTGCAGGTGTTCTTGGGTTATCACTTTAAGTGAACAAAAAAAATGGCGACTCTGCTGGGGAATATGAAATCTAAAGAGTCTCTGGTTGAAAATTTTGTTTCAAATATAATTGAATCTGCCTATTGAGAATGCACAGAGTTGAAAATGTCTTTTATGGTTGAGGGATTTAGTATTATGTTCTGGGTTGTAATGTTATTGTCTGCTATAAGAGAAAGTTTCTTATGAAGAATCAGAGAAAATATACATTGTTCAGAGTTGTAAGAGGTTCTTACAGCTGTTTATGAATTCTCCCCAATGTCATAATTGGGTGGCGACTCTAGTCTCTGTACCAGTGCTTGAAGGAAGTTTGTATTCCAAGACTTTCACAAGATTGGTTGATAATCTTATGAATCATATTAAGATGCAGATGGATCTAAATAGCAGATGCTCAGACAGGGTGCTTTCATCATAAAAGTGTTATAAAGAAGATGCAGTAAAAGATTTCAGTCACACATAACTCTATGGTTCATACTAGTATTAAGAAGCCTGGAAGAGTGTTGATTGTAGCAAGATCGAAGGAGTAAAGAGAATTAAATTTGTGATTGAATGGTTTTATTGTTCAAAATATCCTCTGTGCAAGAGGTGGCGACTCTGTGATAAAAGACCGTGCTAAAGTGTGAAGTAAATCTCCAGATCTACAAGAGTTTACAGCTACAAATCTCTAGGTATTTTTTCAGAGGTTTCAAATGCAAAGATATGTGCTCTGAAAATTAGAATGTGTAATGTCATTTTCCCATTTAGTGAACAACACTAGTCTAGAGAGAAAGAGAGAATCTCAAAATTGATTTGCATATCTATGCTGCTAAAATATTCAGTGTATGTTATCCTCCGTAGTATGCAAATGTGGAAGAAATTTATGTCAAGCAATGTTAAGGAATAGATTTGAATGAGGATATGTGCTTGGGGTCTTTATCCAAGATTTTATAATCATTTGTGGGAGTAGGAGAAAATGAATAGTAAATATTTTTAGTCTTGTGTATTTCCACATAGAGCCATGCCTGGTGAAGTGTCACAACCGTATAATAGGAGAAGTTTCTTCATGAACCATTATGCTGCTCTAAATTTCAGAGATATTCCGGGTTACCCAAATCCCATACCCACAAAAATTAGAAAGCATTTGCCCATATTCAGTGGGAAGAAATCAAAATCAGCATGTCAACATGTTAAAGAATTTTCAGATTTGATAGGAGAATTTAAAATTTGCCAAGAAGATGTATGCATGAAGTTGTTTATTCAATCATTAAAAGAAGATGCAAGAGATTGGTTCTCTTTTTTGCCAGTGAATTCTATTACCTCATGGGAAGAATTGGTTTCAAATTTCATGGATCAATTCAATGAGAAGGTGAGTGATTCTGACTTGCTGAAAGAATTCACCTGTATACAAATCAGGGAAGATGAATTGGTACCAATGTTTAATATCAGATTTTCACAAGCTTTGTCCAAAATTTCCAGAAAGTATAAACTCAATGATAAAGTATGTCTGGATGTTTATATGAGTGCATTTGATGAGAAGATGGGTTTCCTATTGAGAAACAAAGAACCCAAAACCTTGTATGAAGCCTTTAACACAGCTAGGGATATGGAAAATAACTTGAAGTTTGGAATCTCGAAGAGATTCATGTCTGCTGTTGTTTCATACCAAAGCACCTTCAATGGTGAAATGCCATGTGAAGTTGAGCAAATCATTCCTTGTCTAGGTGCATCAAGCTCTACAGTTCTGAATGGTTTTGTTGATGCATATGTTTCGGATTTGAATGAAAGTCAAGAACCTCTGCTGTTAATGTCAGTTGCCTCTCACGATAATGAGGGAATGATTAGTGGGAGGTGTTGTGAAAATATTGATATGGAGATTGATATATACAAGGGATATGTACCATTTGATTTGTATGCCGGTTATGCTGACTATGTGGCTTCCAACTACCATGTGAATCATGCATCTCTCCAGGATAATATTGGTGAAAATAATGATGGTGATGACCATCAATCTTTACATGTTGCTGATGTATTTGATGTTGAAATACCAAATACAAAGGGATTACTAAGTGTTGGTGTTTGTGCAAGTGAAAGTGTGCCATATGATGAAAATCAGAATTGTTTAGTGCAATCAATAGTTGATCCTCACTTAGATATTGATAATCTTAATTGTGTTGAGGATGAAGTAAATCTATTTTCAGATTTCACTTCTTGTAATCATGTTGATAATCTTTCTATTTTGAAAGTTATGCACAAAGTAAATTCAGAAAATTGTGATGGTATGCATGATTGCAATGAAGATATAGCACACATGGATGGAGAAAATTTTATGGAATCTCACATGGAACAGCAAAGTGCAATGCAAGTCCAGAAGATTGCAGATCTTAAGAAAGCTCTTGAAGTTGTGGACAAGAAGGTTCAAATGTTGGAGAGCCTTCGAGCTGTTAATGAAGACCTTCTGCAATATGGTAAAAAGGATTCTTCGGAAAAGGACTGTGAATTGAATGCTTGTACACTTGATGAACATGCTGAAAACTCATCTGATGAAGTAAATTGCAGCGATGTTCATTTTCATTCTTTGGTTGATGACGAGTGTTCTATTGGTGAAGAAGATCAGTTGTGGCAAGATAAGTTTGATTATCTGGATTTTCAGAATGATGGTCATAGGGTAAAATCTCATGAATGTGAAACATGGAACATTGAGGATTGTTCCAGCCAAATGTCAATTTCTTCTTTGTCTGATGAAGATGATTATAATGATAGTACGGATGGTATCTTTAGCAATTTTACTAATGTTCTATTCAATGTTGATATAGATACGGACCAACCATTTCAGTGCCATAATGTTCATAAAGGGATTGTCCATTTGGTTTCTAACCCTTTGTATGAAGAGATAATTGATCAGCCAGATGTTGTAAATGATGAACCAGTCCATAATACTGATGGAAATCCGAACAACAATAGCATGGGTTGTAAAAAATTGTTTCATGATGCAGGCAAGAGGCATGGATTATGTGATGATCATTTAAAACCACAAATGAAAGTGTTTCAGGTGGATATGAGTTTGGATGAAAAAGATTCAGCTGAGGATTTGCTTCAGCCAGAGGTATGCATTCTTTTCCATGAAGGGGATGTTGAGAATGCAAAGGTTTTCAGTTTGATAAGCAAGGATAGTATGAGGTGTGATCAGCGTAGTGAAGTATCACATCCGGATGGTAATGTTCATGTTCCTTGTTTGCATCAGTTGGTTAGTAGTGCCCCTCATTCTATAAATTTAAATGGTAATAAGTCATGTGCTGATAGAAATTGTAATGTTGAGAATGAGTGTTTTATTTTTCATGTTCAGCATGATGATGCCCTTGCAAAGGATAGAATTGATTGGGACAGTGAAGTGTATGGCAGCTTGTGGAAAAGCCCTTATTGTGCTTTGTTTCATGATTTTATTTTTGTTAAAGTAATGTGTGGTTACAAAGTTCAAAATCAGATAAATAGCATACACACCAGTTTTTTCAGCAGTATGATGGTAAGGTCTGATTATAATGATTATATGCAGTTGTTACTAGAAGGTGCCTTTGTGTGGATCATGATATCAAGAGATGAAAATCAGATTTTTGACAGAGGTAAATGTTTGTAAGTGGAGCAATTATAATCAGTTGTGAGTTGTTTGTATATCTTGTACAGTCACTTTGCTTCAGTTGTGTGGTTTTCAACAAAGTGCCCTGCTGTTTGGGTAGAATAAGGAAGCCCTGTTTTTGGAATGAGAAGAGAAGAGAAGAATTGAGAGAAGAATGACCCATCTTTTGGGTGGTCTGCTTAACCAAAGATATCTGGATTCTTGTGTTGATCTCACAATCAACCATCCCCAGTCAGAGCCCCTATTGGGAGTATTTAAAACTGATTCAAGTTTATAGGCCCATTTCAAAATTTTGCCCTGCATTTCCAAATGATTAAAATAAGTCAGTTTGAATGGCCTAGTTAGCAAGGGGGTAAAATGGAGCCGGTTGATTTTCAGATGGTAAGGCTCGGGATTCATGTCCCATGCCTTTCATTTGGCCTATTTAGTGTGTTGCAACTTTCAGAATTCAGTTTGGAGAAGTTTATCAAGTACCCATTTCGAGGGGTGAGCTGAAAGTGCATTCTAGGCACAAGTGCGAATTTTATTGAGTAGCCTACTTTGAGCGATTACATCTTTTGCCCTGTTGATCGTCATAAAAAAATTCAAAGTGGATTCAATTTTATGCATAAATGTGAGTAAACATGCAAAATTTCAAGTCCTTATGAATCCGTTTGTAGTTTGTGATGTTTGCACAAGTGTAAAAATGTCCTAACGAGCATCATGTTAGAATGTTTGTTCCGGGCTAATGTTGGTATAAATGGTGAGCTACGTTTCAAATTTCAAGGCTCTATCAATCTGTTTGATCGGTTTTCAAAAGAGCTCATTTTGACATCAAATTCAGTTATCCGCACTTTCAGTGTTAGATCAGTTAATGTAGCCATTTTGGTGAGTGCGCCGTTTGCATCCTGTCAGTCGGGTGATCGAAATGAGAATTCAAAGATTTAATATGTACTTAAAGGTACCTATGTTCTGAATTTGAGAGCCTACGGAGGTCATTTGATATTTTTGAGAAAGGCATCATGTGTTGCCAGAACATTGACTTCATCAGGTCCGCAGTGTCGACAAAGCCAGTTGGCCATTTTCGGAAATTAATATCTCTTCGCTTGGGACTCATCTTGAGAAACCATTTGGTAGATGTCATCCTTGTATATCAAAGTACATTCCTGTCAGATGGCGAGCTCTAGAAAGGTGTTTTGACCACTTTGAAAATTACGTCTTCGCGATTAAATGCGAAAATTGTGGCGTAATTGCCTGAAGGTTTTAAAATGCGGATTAATGATCCAAAAACGATGCCGATCATTCCCAGAGGTATGTTTGAGGTCTGTGAAGATATTCCAGAGGCCAGTAGCTTGAAAATGAAAATTTTTTTAGTCGGACCCACTTTGGGGCCCGACCTAGCTCATCCCTGTGCTTTAATTTTAATGGTGAAATGTTCTTTTCTCCTGGCAATATATGTGTATCCATATTGGATCAATTTGAATTCGCCAGTCAGACAGTGAGAGAGAAGAGAAACTCCAATACCAAATGCAAATTGGTATGTGGAAAATTGAAAGGTTTTCAAATGAAATAGAGCTGGCATGCTTTGATGCAAATGCACTTGGCAGCCGTGGAGTGGACTATGGTAAAGTTTTAAAAAAAACAAAACTTCAATAACATTCATATTGGCAAGTGTGTGGCAATGAATAAATTTTTTCTAACATTCAAAGCAAATGTAAACAACAAATGGAATTGGTATAATTCCCCCTCACTCCACATCATGTTTAACCAGCAGCCTCTTTGAATTTAAAACTCAGAAATTTCCAACCAAATGCCCAGCCAATTCTCCTTCACGTGGCTGTGGCTGACCAAAGACATTGAAGTTTGGACAAATGACAGTAGCAGGAGAGACATGGGCAATGGTTATTAATTTTGAACTTTCAGCAATGCAATTGACAGCCATTAAATCAAACTTAGCAGCCAATAAATGATGTTTTCTGGGGCTATGTTGAGGATGAAGTGTAGTGTTGTGAAAGGCAATGAAAACAGCAAGTCCTCCCCCCTCTCACATAACATTAACAGTAGACAATATAAAGCATTAACTAAGTGCATTAGCAGCTCATCCTCTGCATGGTTTTGGGGAGCATAATGAAACCTCCAACAGCAAGGGCAAATAAAAACGTGAATCATCCTCTGCGTGGTGGTTTTTGAAAAGGAAGCCATTTAAATTTTTTTAAAAATACAAATGGCATGAGACAATAGCAGCAATCAAAACCAATAATGCAAGATGTAATAGAAACCCCCTCTGTGTGGCTGTTTGGAGGCCATTTTTTAACATTTAGCAAGTGCATGTGGAGGTGTAAAGCGAATGTCCGTGACTTTGCCAGCATTTTCCCTCCTTCACGTTCTGTTTGAAGACAAATATTTTCGATCAAATCTGGAAATCGCCATGAAAGTCTCAGAAAAGAGCTCCAAAAGTGCAGCTACAGTCAAATCACTTTATCCCACATTGGCTGGGAAGTGGACTATTTTGATGTTTATAAGCAAGAACGCACAATAATATAATGTCTAAGCCATAAAGGCTTTTGACAGATGGTGCCTATGGGCGCCCAAGGTGGGCCCATGCGCGAGCATGCTTCCCGAGGTGATGGAGGAGTTGACTAGATGCCGCCTAGGTGGACCCAACGCGAGCACGCTTGCCGAGGCAGACAGGCAAAATTTTGCAGAGGAAGGCCAGGTTAACGAGTGAGCAAGTTTGAGATGGATCGATGGTGTGCGCTATTTCATGAAGGGAAGATGCACGTAGTTTAAACCCCGCGAAATAGCAAAAGTGAACGAGAGCCGTCCATGTGGCAAATAGGTGGCGAGTATAGTCAGCGGTCCAGCAGGCGGATCTCGGTGAGGTGGCACCTAGTGGCGATGACGTGGCATACAAGCAAGCGGCCAAGTGGTAGTGACAAAGCAGATGACGTGGCAGTGATGAGGTGTCATCCCAGGTGGCATCCGATCAACCCCATCGACCAATCAGAGGCCGCCACGTGGCAAGGTGTCAGAGCTCAAATGGAGGCAAAAATCAAAATTAAAATGAATAAATGATATAGTTTTGACTATATTAAAATTCAAAATATTTAAATGACTGAGCACAAATGGGAACTAATTCGTCGAGGGTCTAAATTTTGGCCAAAATATAAAGTATTATATATCGCCGGAAAGCTCTCGGAGTGAGGAATCTGATTATGAGGTTAATTTTTACAAATGTGGGATATTTTGGAGGCAGTTTCCACGGGAACAAAATTTAGTTAGAGAGAAGACACTTGGCAATTCAGTTGCAGATTTGATTTTCTTCCCTCCTCTTTTTATTCCGAATTCTTCTTAGTTGTAAGGGTTCCAGAAATTTGGAAAATGCTCCAGATTTGATGGCTTCCACTTTCTGAATATCATGACCCAGATTTGTGAATGCTTCTGTTTGGTTTCAGGGTACAGAGATTGCAGTGCATTGTTGTAAATGTGATTTTAGTTGCAGGTCTTTCTTGTGTCAGGCATGAGTAAATTTCTCACAGTATTGTCTCTAAGTATGCATTTCATTATCATAAATTGAATCCTCAAGGAGGATGAAGATTTGTCAATTTTAAGGAAATTGTGTGACTGTTTATAGGTATCCTTCAAGGAAGGTTTTAAATTTTATAGTCAGTCATGAATGATGAAATGTGTATTCAGATTTGATAAATTTGTGAATGATTCAAATAGTGCATTAATATAAGGTATTGATGCATGAATATCTTGTTTAAGGAAAATAAGCTTGCATCTATGATTCATATTTGTAGTTCTGTCTGTGACTCTGTTGCCCAACGAACAAGGCACTGGTCTTGCAAGTTTGGGGATGGTTTCAGATCAACATTTTAAAAGACAAATCTATTTCCCTTTATGTGTAGGGGTGTGTTCTTTTCATTCCAAGCTCTGTTTTCATTTATGATTTATATAGATCTAGCCAATCTGTAATGTGTTTCTAGATGTGGTGAGCTTGTGACATGATCTATCTGCTTAGTGTTGATGCAGCTATGTGTCTTTAATTGTTGTATTTAGTGCATCAAAAGGGTGTCCCCCCCTAGATCTAGCAGAACCTAAAGTGCAGGAGGATCAATTAGGGTCCTATGTTATGTTGTCCAAGCCCTGATGTGTTTTGTAGACTGAAATTGGCCATTTCATAGAAAGATTTGCAGGTGTTCTTGGGTTATCACTTTTAGTGAACAACAGGATAGAAGATGAGAAATATATCAAAGAGATTATGTAAGAGAGGATAATTTTGTAAAAGGTTATTTCAGTAAAGGGTTTAGGGTTTCTGACCGAAAGAGACAAAGCTTAACCAGAACTGAATTCAGGCATAGCAGATGCTATCTTAGCAGTTCAATCATTTCTCCAAATTTTAGTATGGATTTATATGTAGTCAATGAGGGTCCTTTTTGTGATTGAGCAGTGTGCTCTAAGCGATAAGCCTTCCTGCAAGTGCAAGCCCCTATATTTTGTAATATCTCTTCATATGGTCAGTGGATTGATATTGTGGGTCACAAATCCCATCGTGGTTTTTCTTGTTTGAGGTTTTCCACATATACTTCTGTGTTTTATGGTAATCATTTATGTGATTGGCTTATTGGTTTCTTTACTTCTTTCAATTCTATATGCATTGGTATATCGGTTGTTGTATGCATATTTTAATAAGGTTAAAATTGATCTTACCCATAGAACACTGATTCACCCCCCCCTCTCAATGTTCTTGGATTCCAATAGTCATTTCATGAGATGATGAAGATGCCACAAACAAATAATGTACACACCCAATCATAATAGAAAGTGACAAGAAAGGAACCAATGGAAATTTATATTGAACAAGCTCTAAAGACAAAGATGGAGTGACAATACTAGTGCCACAACTATCATCAATGAAGGGAGATGCATTTGAAAACTAAATAAGGGTCTCGAAGATTAAAGAAGGCATCACATAATCATGATCAAACTGAATCCTGAAATGTCACAAATCAAGTGAAGAAGGAGACTCATGAGTTGCAATCTCTAAAGACAATTCATATGGATCTCCAACTATGACGAAATTGTCATCAAAGAGACGAGAAACCCCATCAAGTATGTCTCCCAAATTTAAGATGAGAGACCACAAATAATGAACCAATGTCTGGCAAATAGGAATCCTAATCAAGAAGACATATAGATGTCAGTTGCAATGACTCGTTGTAATCAGCAACAAAAGATGAATTGTGATCTCAACTAGAGATGTAGGAGCTGGTAGTGGAGTCACTAGATCATCATAACCCTCAAGTGCTACATCATATTCTAAATCCTCTAAGGTATCACCATCAAAGAGAATATTGTTAATAAAATCAAATAGAAGAAGACAATTTGAAGAAGGGTCATCTAGAATGGAGGAACATGTGGATCTCAAAAAATCTCCCAAATAATGGTCCAAACTATGCATGGGCATTGGATACCTTTGAACATAGGTAGATATCATGAAGGAAGTTTGGACTGATGTTGCAACCAATTAACCCTATGATATGAACATTCTTATTTCCCCAAACTGATTGCTTCCATTTGGTCTTTTTCTCAGGGGTGAGTCCATAGAAATGATGCAAGAGATTAAACCACTAACAATATGTGATTATTCATTTTGCCAATGACTCATAATTGTCCTTAATCAAAATGATCATAGAAAGATATATTACATAACCCATTATGACATCAATGATACACTTTTCACTTTACAAAAAGATCAACAAAACAATGTCGTGCAAACCAAGATTCAAAGTTAAATGAACAAAATTCGACACCAAATAGCAAAATATCTAAAAATTACTTTATCCACTATGAAGTTGATGAAAAGAGCTTTCCATCAATATCTCATTTGCCAAATTTTACCTCTATTTGCCCAAATTACGAACAAAACAAAAATCCCCCCTTAGAGGCATAAATGGGCCAACACAAACGTCAATCGTCAAACACAAAAATGAGCACAAGGTGCTTTGTGCACTATGTGCCAGTTCCAAAGTGCACCCCGGGCAAGAGATCACCAAAGGAAGGCTTGAAAAATACGAGGAATCAAACAAATAGATACGATTCCTCACTAGGTACGAATTCTACACTTGACCAACTGGCAAAAATTTGCATAAGACTAACCTCAAAACATCAGAGGAGAGCACCGAGTGATCGAATTAACAGAACCCAATCAAGAAACGAACTCGGGACTAATAGAAGCTCAGAGTTAGCATAATCCGCTAGTCAATGATCTCATAAACCACGATCAAAATGGTGAACCGATCTGGTCAAACATGACTCTAGGGACAATAATCACTGGTAAGAAATGCATATACATCAACTCACAAAGACCACGAAGTCTGCTAGCAATCTAGAGTCAAAGTACGAAAGAATAATTAAATCGACCCTTCTCGAGGATAAGAGCCAATTCGATATATAAACCTGTTTCTCTCGACCATAAAATAGCTGATCCAAACAACACAATATGCAGATCAAATGAAAAGTGTGCCTGTAAAGGTGAAACCAGTAACAAAGCTAATATAACGCTGATTAGCTGATGCCAAAATAAAAAGAATTATCTACAATGCACTTCTCAATGAGAAAATTGCAAAAGAGAAAATCTACAATAAGATTAAGCCCGATATAACAGCCCAAATGAAGATTGTGGGTTGGATCTCATTTAACTCCACGTGCTACCAACACCACACAGACTTTTGAAAAAAAAACTGTAGATTGAAAATTAAACGTAAATACAATTTCAATTTAACATATAATAAACTTTTAAATATATTATATTATGATTTGTTTCTAAATAGAAGTTACATTTTGATCTATCTAAACAATACTAAAAAATAGTAATTTATAAAGATTGTAACTTTTAGAAACACAATAGTTCACTGCATCGCCAATAAAGAAACTTCTAAAATATGAAATTGCTATCTATGAAAATTTACCAAAACCATTAAAAATCTAATTTAGAATCTACCTCTAGAAACTGCAATTGCATTCTTGATATTACTAATTCTATTTTTAATTAGAGGCTTGCATCACTATCCAACATAAACCACGAGCTCAATGATATCATGCGGACCTTTTTCCCAAAAGCCCACACAGGTGAAGTATAAAGCACCAATCAACAAATATAGATCGTTCAATGCAGATGTTTATGAACATGGGCCCCTACATCGACGAGTCGTTTCATCACAAATTTGACTCAATCCAAACAATTTCGATCAACATTACATCATCCAAGAACAAATAATGCCCATCAACAGTGTAGCGATGCATCGATCAAGGATCGACCGATACAAAACTATACCTGATCAACAAATCCACTAAATAAACCATAAGACAGAGATAAGATGTAGTCATTGCGAATGATGCCACAAGCTAAACATAAGCCTGATCTGCTAGTGTCTTATATAGGATAGTAATCCAATCACCAAAACATCCAAGTCTTCAATGGGCTGATAAGAATAGTGTGATGGTGAAAAGAAAGAATCATCGATCTGCTGCTGATCAAAGATGGCTAGGTATAATATGAATAGCTCAATTCAGTCAAAACAACGACCGGTCCTGCAACAGAAAATTACTATGAAATCAAGTGTCGAACCAAAGCTGATTAAAGAAAACCCGATAAAAGGTCAAGTAATGAGTGCTCAATGTCGAATCTTGATCAAATCAATTAATGAGCCAATTATACAATGCTTCCTCTATTTACCATCAAGGAATCCAATCGTCAAAAGCTAGCACAGAGGTCTAGTACAAATGTCGATGTAAGAGGAGCTAGCAATGAAACCTGATTAAAATAATAGATCTAGAATTGTTCACTAGGGTTTGGCAAAAAACTGATGCGCCTCGGACCAAAGCTGCCTTCAATACAAATTTTACGATCAAGTTGCACCAAAGGTGGACCTATGTCTTGAAATGCACTCGACCCAAACTGCAAATCGGGCCACAAAATGAGAATATAGATCTATGAGAAAATAAATTGGGAAATCAATACTGTGGATGGTGTTGAAATTAAGGGTTCATCAATTAGGATAGTAAAATCACTAATTTTTACAAGATTAATCTTTTATTTAAAAGAGGAATTGCAAACCTAATAGATCTAACCACAATTCAATTAGAGAAGAGGATTGGGATGTTGATTAGATTTGTGTATTTGTCCTTTCCCCTTTTAGAGTTGAATTTGTATTTGAATTGTAAAATTGGATTTAGAGAAAGTAATGGGGAATTGAAGCGCAAAAATGAAAATATAATGTTCCAAACTTCACATAGAGACATAGACATGGATCTAAGAAGAGATATTGGATTAGAACATGTAGCTAAAAACTTGGGCTGAATTGTCACGACCAATAGGGTAGGGAAACCTAGTCCTACAACCCGCAAGTAGACAAGGAAGATGATTCCAGATCAGGGCGACACACAGAATCCACTATCAAAAGATTAGGCAAAATTCTTAGGACTAGGGTGGTGGGAGCTACCTAGTTTAGGAATTAACGTTGAAATTAAAATGATAATTGAAATAAAAATAGAATTGAAGTGCAATGGAATACTTTTCTTATGAGGGAAATGTTAGATTTGAATTTTAATTCTTGTAATTGAGGTTGATACCTTGATGAATCTTTCTTTAATCCTCATGCCAAGTGTTTAGGATGTTATGTAGAGTATCTTCATGGAAGGTTGATCATGGATTCCATCTTGAATGCTTGAACTTGACATGACCTCTCCTTTAATGCTTGATGAATGGTTGATTGCTTTCTCACTTGAATTGATGTTTCTAGAATGTAATTAAGAGATATCCATCTATCCTCAACTTAATATGAGAGGGGTAGGCCTCCTCTTATACTAAACCATCCAAAAATAATTTCAATTTCTGGAGCAGGCTAACACGATACCTAAAATTTTGTCCAATTGAAGCGACCATTGATGGGACCAAATTTGGGTCCTAATTTGGAGGAACATGGCAATGGGGGTGCCCTAGTCTTGAGTCGAGACTAGCGCCCCCCCCCCCCCAACACTCCAGTCTTGTTAATTAGGTTTCACACTTTAATAAGAGTCAAAAAAGTAGTTGAAAATATAGATTTTGGAAGGTGTCACTAGAATCAAAGTAGGCATCAAGAACTAGAAGACAAAATTATAAGGCTAGGTCTAGGTAAGGGAAATTTTATATATATATACAATTTATGATGCTATAATTAGCCCCCACTTTAGTTGGAGTATGAGACTACATCCATACTTACTATAAAGTACAAACTCATATAAAACTTTCACCAAGATACCAAAGAGACAAGACACACCAAGCCCCCAGAGACTTTAGAATCTTATCACTCTAATATTGTGCTAAAAGAGACAATGTATGAAGGGTAAAGAGCATAACTATAATAGCCTAGTATTGTGTTTACTATGAGTCATGAGAAAGAAAATTTTGAAATAGAATATTACAAAATAAAAGGCCCAATTTGCAAAGTAACTTAAATATTAAATTTAACTCAAAACATGTCATTGGTATTTGCATAAAGTGTAACATTGAGTGGATTGTATGCCCCCATGTTAAAGTAAATATGTACGTGCCTTATCGAGAGCAATAGCCTTAAGGTAGAATTTATCCAAAAGACAAGCGTGCTACCACAATTAGATACCCCCAAGAAAGGAGAAATTAAAGGATAGTGGTCACAAAACATATAGGAAAAAAAGAGCACAACACTTAAGGGATGCACTAACTTTGGGGTAAATAATGTACTTGTGATAAATAATATATATGAAGAATAATTTTATTGAATTGAACTCATCTCCCAAAGGTAGTGGAACTATGAACACAATGGAAGAAGAGCACACAAGATTTTAAAAAAAATGTCATTTTGAGTTAACATGGAAGAAACCAAAAAGGAGATGTCAACACTTTGTATCATCCCCAAGTAGACAACAGACAAACATATTTACAAATGATAGAGCATGTACAAAATAACATAGATATGACATATAGAAGAATTATGATACAAATAGAGGACTGACACAATGGATTGAGTTTATTTATTACCTTGCACTAATAGAGTAAAAAGGGTCATCCAAAGAGAACCTAACATAACACAAAAATATATCAAGCAACAAATCATAGGGAAGCACTTTATGAACAAGCAAAGACACAAAAGAGAATCCACGACATGAGTGAATCTAGTCAAGATAATCATCCACTACCTAATCTTGTTTATTAATATTTTTAGATGGTGGACATGATGCAAAAGGAGCCACAATGAGCTTGTTAGGTGGAGCTATTGCAAGTTCCAAATAAGTACCATGTTATAATGATTAATTACTTTGTTTGGCACTAAGAGCTAGGATTAATTCTTTTGAGAAATGTGAAGATAATTCATGATTAATCTCAACAAGCTCATAAATTTCATCAAAATCATTAAGATCATCAATGTTAGAATGAACAACATTATCATAATTATCCATATCATCGTTTAAATTAATAATAATAGGATATTTAACACAAATGAACTTCCTCCCTAGGGTTAGGAAAAGGCTAGACAAATGGAATGAAGTCAATGTTTGTCACCCTCGAGGAGGAAAGAGTTTGGAAATAAAGCTCATGAGATTTAGCATGACATCTTCATCAATAGTCTCTTGCACAATGAGTCATTTTAGTTTTAGTTGAGACTTCTAAAGATTGAGGATCACTCGACATAGGTTTCTTTTCTTCCTTTATTGGGGGAGGAACAAGAGAAACCTCAATAGGTTGAGAAATACATGATGTCAAGCACTTTTCTTTATAGGACATAGGAGGTGGGTCTGTGCCATATATAGGAAGAACATAAGGAGTAGGAAAAAGACCATGTACATGATGAGGAAGAGGAATATCCATGTTTGTAGGGTCTCAAGGTTTAATGAAGGCCATTATCATCTCATTTTGTCATTTTTGGTAGGATAAGAAAAAGATGTCATTTCAAGGATTTAAGGGCTTAGGTTGTTTAGACCAAGAGTAAAATTTCCATGCTTTTCTATGAGTTGGTAAAGGGTATAATTAGTTATTATATTAGCACCATTATGTGGGAATTTCAAACATTTATGAATTGTAGAAGGGATGACTTTCATGGAAGAGAGCCAAGGATGTCCTAACTTGACACAAAATAATAGAAAAGGTGACATCTATGCAATTAAATTACTCTTAATAGGAAGAGTAATAAAACCAATGATAGGGCAATAAAAACCATCATACACCTTAACCATAACATTAGATTTTCTAGTCTTATGACAAGCATGATGAGCGAGAGTAGAACGAGCAGGAGAGGGAGCTTGGCTAGTGCTAGGGTTTTTTCATCTGAGGATGCAGGCGATGGTGATGGGGACAAAGAGGATGAAGACGAGAGGGTGTTCCTCCTTCTAGCAGACTCGGCATCAGGGCTTTAATGGCCTTGGTCGATGCTTTGTTTCCATCTTCCCTGTGTGCTGGGGTCGGTGGTCTACCCCCTCCTATACTCTTGGCTATCTTCTTTGCACATCTTGTGGCTATCTTCCCTCCTTTTTTACCAACTAATTCTTTTGTGCAGCCTGTCTGGTTTGTTTGGATCTATGGTAGTCAACTTGTTTGGATTCCTCGGGCCAAGGATTTTGGGTTGGTCGATGTGTGGGTGGGGGTTGTGGTTGTGATTTCTAGAGGGCATTACACTTTGTTGGGTTTTTTAGCTTTCCCCCTCTAGTTCAGAGGAATTGCAAGGATGATGATTTGTCCTTGTGCTGATGGGTTTGTGGCTCTTATATTGCCTTGATGTGGGGAGGTTGTTTGGGATCGAGGTGGTGCTTCTATTTTTCTAGAGCTTTGGATGGCTTTAAAGGATTTGGGGTTTTCTTGCTTTGGTTTGTCTCCAGTCCCTCTTTCTTTTAGAGGGATGAGTGAAAGCTTTTTAAGCCTAGACTGGGAGCTTCTCTCGATGTTCTATTTGTGGTCTATTCTTGATACGGGCATGTTCCTTCTTTTCCATTGCAAAGGTTTTTTGGAGGTTTCTCTCTCCCCTCAAGCTATGCTTTAGACACTTATCTTCATCTCTTGATGAGGGCTTTGTTGCTATTGGGGTTCTCTGCTTGACCTTGAATTATAGATCTACAAGGAGTCCTCTTGAAGGTAGTGGGTGCATTATTTTTTCTAAGTTTCTCAAGAGGTTCACTCCCATGGTGGTGGTTTTTTTATTTGTGGGTTTCATCTTTCCAATCCTCTCAGCCTTTCCTATTGACATGGTTCATTCTTCTATAGAGGGGAAAATTTGTTGGCTGAGAGTGGGTGGTTGGATCCTATTGGGAGTGTTGGATGCCTAGTTTCTTGAGGCTGAAACGTTGAATGATGCTTTCTCCTTACTGCTATGCTTCTTTCTCTTTTTTCCTATAGAGGTGGAGAATGTGGAGGAGCTTGTTTGTAGGAGACCTATTTGGATCGGGCCTCTTTCTAAGTGTAAGGTTCTGGGAGCCTTTTAAAAACCAAGTTGTCCAGAAAAACTTAGTGGTTCCATCTCTCGGTTGCTGGACTTTGGTTCGTGGTTGGAATATTTTTTATCTCTACTAGAGATCTCCTTTCTTTTATCCCCTATTGAGGTGGGTCCCTATTCTATAGAGGTAGAGAGGTGTGATGATGTCAGAGGTGTGAGTTTTAGATGCTCAGAGGTGGCTGGCTTCTTTCTAGTGGTTTTGGATGCCATTATAAAACCCAACTCGAAGGTTAGGGGAGCCTTTAAAAACCTCCATGCCTATTCTTGGTTCTTAATGTTTATTATGTTTATTGTGTGGTTTCTTGTCTATCTGGTTGCTGATAGTTTTCAAGGGCTCGATATGGATTGTGGTTTTTTTTGGTTAAGGTTTGGGCTTGCTTTGAGAAACTTAGAAATTTTGTCCCAGGTTAAGGGAACCTGGAAAATCTCTGCTGGTTGGCTGAGCATGCCAGTTAAACACTTGATCTCTAGTCTTATGGGCTATAGTTTGTTCCTATAGCAGTGTTGGTGGTGCCAATTGGATTTGTAATGATTATCTTATGATTGTTCGGCTGCCTTTTTTTTTTGTGGTTGCGCTGGTGTTAGCCTCTTTTACTGAATTTTGGTTGTTGTGCTTCATTGTTAGTATCTTTGATAAGCACTATTTGTTGGGTTCCAAATCCTGATAAAATCTAGAGGGTTTCGGGTCCCCCTAAAACCTTTTTTTTATTTAATCAAAAACATTAGATTTATCATATAATACTTGATACAATTGTTGAGTGAATTGATGTTCTTCAGTTTTCACATTTACGATACATACTGAATCAATGAGTACCCCTCATGAGAGTTAGCCTTTGATCTTCGTAGTAGTATATAACGGGCCATTAGGTGCAACAATAGTTTCACTAGGATCAAAGGCAATGCATATGTCTTTTTTAGTTTTAGGCTTGTTAATGAGATTCATAACATTATTAGATTGTATATCAAGGTCATTAGAGAAGATGGCAAGTGGCTTAGACTCAAGAACAATGGTAGAATGAGAAGGCAATGAATTGGTGAACATTTCAAGATTTTGATTACAAGGAGATAATGACTTATTCCCTTTTCCATTCACACCAACTACAAATATATTATTTTTATCAATAAAGTCTTGAATATTATGCCTCAACTAGTAACATTTCTTAGTGTCATGATTTGGTTGATGATGATATTGATAAAAGGCTTTAGGATCATGTCAAGCTGGTAATAGTTTAGAAGGGTCAATTGGTTTGATGAGACAAAGTTGTGACACATTATCATTCATCAACCTCAACATTATTCTATCATGTAAAGACTTGGAAAGAGGAGTTATTTATTTTCTAAATTATTTGGATAAAGGGGCCACACCTAGTGTCATGACAACAATTGAGTCTTGACGTTATTATTTATCTTAATGAAACCTTTGTTGTGTTTTAACTTCATAAATTATTTTTGAGAACTCTTATTCTTATCAACTAGAGCCATTTAGGAAGATCATTCAAATTGACTCACTTGAAGCTAATAATTATAAAAAACTGCACACAATTGCGTGAAAGAAAGAAAATAGAAGCTTATCTATAATATCCTTTTGTTAATTAGCAGTAAAATTATTTGAACATCATGACCAAGCATAGGATACACGATTTGTTAATGCAAATGTTTATATCTACCAATAAAATCAGTCACTTTTTCTTTAACTCCTTGCTTGCAATGAATCAAATTAATCTTAGAACCAATGTTATTTTAAAATTGTTGAATGAAGGCATTAGCTAATTTTTTATAAGTAATAGAATAAGGAGACAAAGAATAATAACATTTCAAGGGTTTATCCCTAAGGGTTCAAGTAAATAATTTTGTCATGAGTCTTTGATCATAAGAGAGACCACTACATGGGGTTTGAAACATCTGCACATGAGTTAAGGTGTCAATTTTTCCATCGTAAAACTCTAGTTGAGGAATTTCCATATGTTTAGGAGGAACCACATAGACAATTTCATCACATAGTGGGATGACTACATCAAATGTGGGAATATTAAATTTAGATTGAGTTAAAGAAGCTAGTTGTTGTTGTAGGGATGAAATAGTTTGAGCTATGTTATTGATAGTTACTTCGGTGGACGGATTGTAACTGGACTTATTGGATTGTGATGAAGGATTAATATTGTTGTGAGTGGAGGTTGATAGTAAAGAGGAGGAACATTATGGTATGTTGGTATGTGATATGGTTGTCAAACAAATGGAAGACTCGTAAAAGGAGGTATGCCAGAATATTGATTAATAATATTTTCTCCATGAATAACATGTGTACGATTAACATTTTTTTGTGGAATCAATCATGATAAAAGATGTAAATGTAGGCACACAAGACAAGGTTGTAGGCATGGAAATGGAATGGTTAACATGGTGGCAAGTGGGTTGAGAGTAATTAAGAACTTCAACACAACTAGGTAAGTGCACAAAGTTGAGTCCCACTTAGGGAGAAGTGTGCACATTGGAAAATGCACTACCAGGAACTTGGCCCTATTATTAATGGGTCCCACACCATAACGGGCCCCCATTACATGAAGCAATTTTTTTTATATAGCTTGTGAATTCATTATTTCCCACTCACTTTCTAGTGACCAAGGAGAACCAAAATGGTCCCCCAAGTTCTCTTTCCATTTTCCGCCTCTTGCTAAAAAAAATTTGGCCTCCCAGTTATGTCATTTCTTATATTTGGAATTTAAAAGTTTTTTTTTATATTTTGTATATTTCTTCTGGTTTTCAATGTTATTTGTTTACATTTCCATAATCACTATGATGATATGATGAACTATGAATAAGCTAAGTGCTAAAACATGAAAATGAAACTTTTTAAAAGTTACTAGTAAATATACGATCAAATATTTGCAAAACATATTAAAATTCATCCTCCTAGATCAAAAGTTACAAGGCCTTTAAAAGTAAGCCCCACTCCCACTGCCCCCACCCCCTCATATCATATAGTTGTTATGCATAAAATAGTTGAAAGAAAAAGTTACACATTTTGACCTATAAAAATCACCAAACTATGATTATCATAAATAATCTTTGAATGGTTTGAATAAGATAAATTGAAACATCCAACTTACCAAGATAACTATTATATTTTATAACAAGTGTAAGGAATATGTTTTAATTAGCACAATGAATTTATTCTTAGGATTTGAGTATCCATTTTAGTGGTATTATCTCATGATATTATGATTCCCCTTTGGTGGCTTGTCATTCATTAGTTTGTCTATTTATTGAGTTCATGGAATAGAATTTGCATAGATTGTTTCAATATGTGTTGTTCTACTATTAGTATTACTCAAGATATAAGCATTGATTTTATTTCTTGTAAATAATTATTTTGTATCTTTAGAAATATTATCACACTTTCATTAAGTTAATGAATTTGCAAACTTGTTGATTGAACTTTCATCTTTTTTCGACTTTTATTTCCATCCTTTTCTCAAAATATCTATCATTCTTTAGCTTTGTCATTATTTTGATTAATTCACAAATCTTTACAATAATTTGCACCTATAGGAAACCTAAGACCTTGTTATACTTTTTGAAGGTTTGTGAACTTATAAGTTTTGGGACATAGTAAACCTACTCTTCTTCTACTACACTTTCATAGAGTCTCCAAACTTGTGAACTTTGTGAAATTTACAAGATCTTTAATTTTTTCCCTTTTCTTTCTTTTTATTTCAAAGTTTCGAAACTAGTAAAATTTGTGACATTATGAATTATTTGAATACCCTCTTTGCTTAGGCTTTTAATTAGTTCACAAGATCATGGAATTTGAATACTTTTGAATATTTTAGTATTTTAGCAAAAAAGAATTGAAAATTCTTAGAATTATAATGAGTTTTTTAGCATATTTAACAAAGGAAACCAATAAACATCTCTCATATAAAGCATAATCTAGGAGAAAAATAGAGAAAATTGATAACAAATTACATGATTTTTTTGAATTTTGAGGTCTGTGAAACTAGCCCCTAATAGTGGTTCTAGTTGGCAACATGTTCCTAATAGGAACAAGTAGAATACAAAATAAGTATTTAAGAACAAACAAACAATAAAGGGGGAACAATGAGGGAGAAGAATTTAAAATTATAGAATATATTTTAAATGGGAAATTAATAGAAAATATTTATATACAATGCTTTAACATACAAATACATGTAGACTAGAGCCTACCAAGAAGACCCATGGTGCAAACAATTTTTGCATCTATCTTTGAATATAGTAAAAGTTATTCCTTGTATGGATGCAATTAAAAAATGTTTTTTTTATCATATTATGAAAGGTGGAGATGAAAATTATTTGCACATTAGAAGTACAACAAAAAGGATCTAAATTCTTATTCTCATTCTAATAAAATATTTCTTCAAGCTCAAAAGTATTATGATGCAAAACCTTCAACACTAATTAGTAGGAAGGAACATATTTTCATGGTCACCAAAATAAAATATGTTATGTTCAAGCATAACCTCATACTTGGCTAAATAATGTCAGTGGTCTAAATATTCAAAATAATATAACCAAATTTCACCTTTAATGTTTATGTATTATATTTAATAATTGATCATACATTTGTTTCAAATCAAATTAGGCATGTTTAGTGTTCAATTTAAAATTTGAGGAACTCCATGTGAAGGCTCACTACCAAAATATTTCATTTTTATTTGTTATTCTTCAACAAAAGCTACTATATAAAGATTGTTGTTGTAAAGGATAATGAAATTCTCTCCTTATTCCTTCTATATAATAGCAACATGGTATACTTGTCTAGATAATATGTCAACTAACATTATTGTTGATTAATACATTAGTTTCAATTTTGGAGGCTTATTTGTTTTCCAAAAATCTTTTCCTAAGATACACCATTGCATTATGGTGAGTCATTTTATTGAATTGTTTCTTTCTTGCAAATAATTTTACAATGAATTTTATGTCCATATCTACTCTTAGGTTATTATAGGAGTCAATTTTTCACCTTTTCTTTCTTTTATTTGGTAGTAGGACCTAGTCATTAAGTCTTGGGTGATAGGAATATTTATCTAGTCTAATCTTAGATCAAGTGGAAGTGTGCATAGAGAAGGATTTTCTTTTATGGAAGATGTAAAGCACATCTAGAGTATACAAGCATGAAAGATAAAAGATTGAATTTATTTTTGTTGACATAAGTAGCTCCAATTTGTATGCTACTTTTCTATGAATCATTTGTAATAGCTTCTAGGTAACATAATACTTGGGTGTAAGATTATTAAATTTCTTAATAGATAATTTAACTTCAAAATTTACTAGATATTTTACTTGAATCATTAGTTTTTCATATTTTTATTTGTCATCTATTAGTATAAGTGATTTACATTTTAAATCCTTAAAACTAAATGTAGTAGTAAACTTTTATCATAGGTGTTCAATTAAATTGTGCATGTTTTTACTTATAAATACCTTTTTTCTAATATGTAAATAGATTTTTGAACTTGTGTGTGTGTGTGAGTGTGTGTGAGTGTGTGTGTGTGTGTGTGTGTGTGTGTGTGTGTGTGTGTGTGTGTGTGTGTGTGGTGTGTGTGTGTGTGTGTGTGTGTGTGTGTGTGTGTGTGTGTGTGTGTGTAGGAACTATCTTTATCATGGACGAGTTTAACATTGTCAACTGTTAGATCCAAACCCCCCACCTCAACCCCCTAGATCAAACAAGGCTCGATTGGGAGAAAAAATAAATGAAAAATTTGTGATCATACAACAAAATATTAATGGAATCTAAAATGAGCCTCATGTGCCCCCTCATCTTCAATAGTTTGCAACTTTAATGCAAGTTGTTGTAGAGTCCATTCGGTCTATTGATATGGAATTAAATAAATTTCATGAAAGGAGAGAGTGGATGCATTAGTTTTATGTTGATGGATACACTTATATGCAAATAAATTATCTTAAATTAACCAAATTATATATAGCTACATATTTCATTAACTCTCAAATATGACTACCCATTCCTGCCACCAAAAAAATAATTTCAAAAAGGTGGTGTAAGAATCCATACATATTTGTATAATTTTGTGATA
This sequence comes from Cryptomeria japonica, assembly GCF_030272615.1. NCBI lineage: Eukaryota > Viridiplantae > Streptophyta > Pinopsida > Cupressales > Cupressaceae > Cryptomeria > Cryptomeria japonica. The sequence continues at coordinate 639,912,827 of NC_081408.1, forward strand.
GGTAGTGGATGATCCTTTTTATCATCCACCATATTGCGGTTATGAGGAGCCTTTCTATTTTTTAAATAAATTATATTGTGAGTTTTTCTTGGGTATAAGACCCAAGTATTTTGATGTGAGGTAATTTTAGGGTGTTGGTGGTGGCATGCCCCAAAATAGATTAGGGACACATACTATTATACCTTTACCTTCTCCAACAATGGTTCCTCCTATTTATCCTACTATTATGACACATATGTATCATATAGTAGTGGTTGTTTCCTTAGTTATGTGATTTGAGTGCCCTCTCTGGTAACCTTAGTGAGCAAGCTTCCCACATGGCAGTTATTCCGCGATCAATGCCACATACGTGTATGATTTGTAATCAAATATGTAGGTCCTACTCCTAGGCCTAACATACATACATGCATGCATACATATGTACGTATGTTTGTATGTATGTATGCATGCATGCATGCATGTATGTATGTATGTATGTATGTATGTGTGTGTGTGTGTATGTATGTATGCAGTATATAAATTATGTGAATAATTTTTAATACAATCTAATGTTTGATTAAAATTGTTACCTATATGTAGATGAGAGCTGCATTGTTGGAATTACAGTAAGAAAGATTGTTGCAATTGAATAAGGATATTGAAAAGGTTGTCGAAGATTATTGATATAACTGAAGAAGGATGATAACTATCTTTATAACATTATTTTGTCCTTGATGTCAATAAATTGATTATCTGATTCAGTATGATGTTGCCATATCTTAAGAAGATTGATTAGAAGAGAATTAAGATGTTAGTAAAAGACATAGAAAGAATGTGATGAATAAAGGGAGGAATAAGTTATTCAATGGGCAACTATTACTGAGTTAGACAATGATGAGATCATGATGTTTAGATTGTTTTGATATCCTACATATGTTGTTGATTGTAAGGTTAATACTATACTATGTTACCGAGCAAGGAACCTATTCGGTAAACCCTATGGAACCTAGTCAGTAAACCCTAAGGTTATCAATATCTGTTAATGAAGGTAAAATGTCTACCGAGTAAAGTTTAGTAGTTATGGAGTTGCAACTGAGTTATGACAATGCGCATGGGATGGATAAAAGCATTATTTAATGAAGGACAATGATTAGCTAGAAATGTATAAATGATTGGTATGTCGTGTATGAATTTTGTTAAGGATCTATGGTGAAGGAAAATCAATAGAAAGATCTATAGCACAGATTGAACCGCAATAACCTTATGCAAGTCCTGAGGTAAGGTAAAACATTTTCAAATTGAAAGGATACATTGAACCTAGTCAAGTTTGAAGATCTGATGGCTAAGATTGATCATGGGAAATGTGATCAAGGAGATTTAGTGGTTAACAATTGTTTATAAATAAGGAATTGTTGATAAACAATGTATGCGGGCAAGTGTATGCACAGGGATGCTACATAGTGATTATCGAGCACAGAAGCTTGAAGACCTGTTTGAATAACATAGTAGAGAGCCCAGAAGAGGGGCAAGATAAGTCCTATGACTAGATTGTTTTGAGAAAATAAGAATCTTCTTTAGCATTTTAGATGTGAAGTTGCAGATAGATTTTATTACTGTTATTTTGTAAGTGACAAAAAATCTCTTAACCGAGTGGAATTAACATTCTTATATGTAAACCATCTAGCAAGGTAACATTCTAAGTGAGTGTGTGAAATCCTTTAGCAAGGTCACTTCTAACAAAGTGAAGATCCTAATAGATCTGAGGGAAATCCCTTAATGAGGTCACATCTAGCAATGTGTTTGTAATCTTTAACAGGATTTGCTTTTAGCCGAGCATACTCTAGAAGAGTATATTTATTAGTGGGTCCGAAATCCCATAGTGGTTTCTCCCTATTTGGGTTTCCATGTTAAATCTGGTGTTGTGAGTGTTGTTATGATTATGTCTTCTTAAGTTTGCATGTTTAACAGTTTTTGGTTAAGTTGTTGAAGTATAAGTTACCGAGGTTGAATCTGTTGATTTTATGGAAGTTTAAGTTTGTATGATTCACTCCCCCCCCCTCTCATCTTGTTAGCTATTGGCATCTATACTTTACACCAAGTATCAGAACTAACATACACCTAATGTTAGATTAAATATTTCATCTACATAGCTTGTCACACCTTTTTGGTTAAAAAGAACAATTTATCTCGACATTGAACTATTTAACTTATCATGATTAATTTTGACAGTTAAAAATTAAATCAATAAAAGTATCATGTTGAAAGTTGATTTTTTGTTGCTCCAAGGCCCAAGTCCTATGGCCTCTATGTCACACCAAACAAAGGGTGTCACAAGTGTAACTCATACATCATCAAGCATTGAGCATGATACATTTTTTGTATGTATCCATTTTTTTAAAAAAATGTACTTAGGTATTTTTACTAGTTCAATTCAATATAACTACACACATATGTTCAATAAATATAATTTCATTATATATACATGTTTGTAGGTGGACACTACTATTAGGATAGGCTATCCTCATGACATTTATCAAAGCCAAAATCAAGCGTCATTGACATCATTTTAGGTCCATATACAATATATATTTATTTATAGGGATTAACAAAGTTCATACTTCAATATATTTTTTAACCTAATTTTTTCATGAACACTTAATTTGATCTTGTACAAGAGTTAGCCACTTCAACTTTTGGTCTTGATTCTAGTGCACCTAGATGTTCAAGTGAACAAGATATTGGTAGAGGAGATGAGAAGCCTCATGTGTGGTATTTTAAATGTTTTTTTAATCAAATTATAGATAAATTATAAATTTTTAAAAATTCTAAACATGTGTTTGCATGTGTTTCTTATCTTGTACCTAGGATGACACAGGTCCTAAGAAGATAGTACATGCTGAGAAAGTTGCTGGAGGTGATGAGAACTTGCATATTACAAGTTTACTAGATTAACATCAAACTTATGTTATTGGAATATGCACATATTTATTTCAAAAATATTTAATTTTTAATAATTAATGTGATTTGAATTTTTTTCTCTTGTACAATATGAGACAGATCAATCTAGTACACGTGGATTGAAGAGGACACTAGATTTTAGTGATGATAGGACTTAGATTTTATTGATGATAGCTCTATTTTTAATTGTCACATGTTGACATAAATTTTACATGTACCAAACTATGCTTTTTATGCATTTATGGACTGTTGACATGTCTTGGAACACATCTCACACACACACACACACACACACACACACACACACACACACACACACACACACACACACACACACACACACACACACACACACACACACACACACACACACATATATATGGACATACATTATATATATGAACAAGATTATATGGAATAGGTATAATTTAATAAGAATATATATGACATGTATATGTCGATCACCTTTTCAAAGGTATCTAGTGTTGAAAATTACATATAATTTAGTAAGAAGTATGCAATATTTTTAATGAGACTTTTCAAATGAATTTAATGAACTTATGAGTTTAATGAGTCAACATATAGAATTTTTAATGATTCCTTGAAAATAAACTTAATAAACATAATGAGTAATGTTACCATCTTAATTAGTCATTGCAAATGAACTTAATTCAAACTTACTTGAATATAATGAGTTGAATTTTGTCATCTTAATGAACATAGTGAAGTTAATTAGACATAATGAGTTCATTATTGCCATATTAATTGAAACATAATGAACTTAATTGAACATAATAAACTTAATGGACATAATGAATTAATATAAGAGACCTATTATTCATTTATTAGTCACAACTATAGAAAATATTAAAGAGACCTATTAGTCACATTAAAACCATGAATTAATATTAAATATCCATTAGTCATTCATTAGTCACAACTTCACAAAATATAAGAGACCTATTCATCACATTTTTAGAATGAAATAATATAATAAGGTATGTGAATAGATTTAATGATATATACAAGACCAAAAGACTATCAACTCATGCATAAAGAGTTAAAACTATGTATTCAATTACACATTATCATTACCAAGAGCCTATCAAACCTATTGATTACATATTACATAAAGAGTTAAAACCTATTGTGATGAAAAGCCTAGATATTCAGCCTATCTATAATCATTGGGATCTTCTCGTAAGGGACATGCAAAAAAATTACATTTTTTTTAATAAATTATCATAACTCTATATCATGTGAAAGAAAATTATAATTATTAAAATAAAGTTAGACAATTGAACCCTACCATCTCAGAGAAATATATCCTTATTGTATATCCTTGAATGCCCAAATGGTAGTAGTCATTGATAACATCTAGATGTGGGATATCTGAAACAAAAATGAATTGATTAGAGTAAATTATAATTAGGATACATCCCTCAAAATGCAACATAAATTATGCACAAAAAGTAGTAGTCATTGATGCCTTCTAGTTATGGGAGACTTCAATAAAAGGATTTCATTAGCTTTTATAATTAGGATCTATAACTTAAAATGTAACATAAAGTATACATCGTGACTTAAAGGGAGATGGCTTAAGGATACAAAATTACAACTTGCATTTATTTATTTTGTTGTATCATGTGCATCCTCTCTCTTTTGAAATGCATCTATGAATGTCTTGTTTTCTTCCATAGAGAGTGTCCATAACTATCTATTAGTAGGTCTCCTATGATATCTATCAAATTTTATATTAGTTACCACTACCAAATGTGCATAATGTAGAATCTTCTTCTCTAATTCATAATCTTCAAATGCAGGTAATCCATTCTTTCTTGTTAGATATTTGTGTATCCAAGTGTCAACAACAACCACAAATCCTATTGGATAGTCATGACCATCATTATCTACTCGAGAATTTAAATTAACCAATTTAAATTAAATATTTAGTGAGAAATAAAATATAGACATGCATTCATATACATACTATTTAATAAACAAAAACAAATTAAATCATAATTTTACCTTCTTGTATTAGATTTGAAATGTGTTCATAGTCATCTGATGCAAACATATGATCACTTTGTTCATTGTTTCTTTCATGTTGATCATGTGTTTATGTGGGTGTCAATGATGTTTTTTGTAATTCTTTGACCCATTCCATATTCTTACAAAATTCCTAAACACCAGAAACACAAAACTGAAAAAAGAAAAGAAAGACCCCCCCTAAATATTGTCCATGTGTTTGAATTATAACTCAAACAAATTCTATTTAACTGATCCACTGATTGTATATAAATCATGTCAAGTAGGAATATTTTCTTCCTCAACTAACCAAAAGAAATGTTGAATTTTGGAGTTCTCAATTGATCCTCTAGATAACTTTCAATTGAAAAAATCCACAATTTTATGAGCATATCTAAATCTTACTACATCCTTTAATTCTAGTTGTTCATTGGAAAGAGCTCTTTTTACATATACACTAGCTCAATTGTGATCTCCATTACCATGTCCTGCTTCAAAAAACTACACATATGTTGGACATTGGTTTGCTTGCAAGCTCTACTTAGACAATAAAACATTCTTGCATTTTTGAACCACCTTGTGCAATTATTTGATCATATAATACGTTGTGTCATCTGAATTTTTATTTCCTTTAAATTGTCATAAAATAACTTGAAGTAATACTAAAAAAAATCTGATGAGTGTAATCGATTATCATTATCATAGAAATGAAGCTCCCTCAAAAAAATTCTGTTATCTTTTGTACTACCATGTGCATGTCTATATATAATATAAATAAAGGTGCCACTTTCACTATAGTATAATATCGAGACTAGGTTTCTTCTTGTGCTTTGAGAGTGTATTTTTGTACGAAATCAACAACTAATGGTACTTTTTCAATTAGAAATGTGTTCTTGCATATGTGAAACTATCCATCAAGCCATCAAGAATGTAAGGTGTGTTTCACATATTTAAGAACAATCTAACTCTTAAACTCATTGATAAATGCATTTACACATTTTTTCTATGATCAAATCTAATTTTTTCCCAACTTTTCCATCCTTTAGAGAGTACTCAACATTTTAAATATTTTGACATCAACCAATTTTTGTCCAAAATCATTTGAAATATCTTCATGCAAACATACACCTAACAATGAATAGTTCTCACATGCATTGCAATGACCAAAAATACATGCATTTGAAATAAATAATTGCTCATTAGGATGTTTACAAAAAAAACCTACCTTAAACTTCTTGATAGTTTGAGGTGGCATGTGAATGCCACAATCCTACATAATTTATCATTAGTATGCAATGTAAAACATATATATCAAAAGACATCATAATAATAATGAAATTGAACATTATTTTAACAAAAACAAGAGATTCTTTGTTTATTAAGTTTTACATACCAAGGTTCTCATTTCTCAAATGATCTTTGACTAATACATACATTCGCTAACACAAAACCATCTAAGGACTTTTTATTAAATTCAGTTTGAGTCATGTATAGAAGATGTTTTGGATGAGGATCACACTTTTTTTAACCCACCGTTAAGTTCAAAACATCTCTAGAATTAGATTAAACTCCTATATTATCATGCCAAAAAAAATTAATTAGTGATTTATTTTCAATATTTAGTTTCATGTCTAGCCTTGTAAGTCTACCACTAAAAATAAAACAATGGTTTATTGGATCACTTTTAATGGTAACTCTGCTCTTGGCCTCTCTTGGAAAGTTTTTATGATATATATTATTGAATACCCACTTACATTACTTAACATTCTTTTATTTGTAGTTGTTTTATTAACTATAGTAGTTGTTACAAATCATCATGCCACATTCTTATCTTTAGATTGACTTCTTCGATAGAATCAATAGCACTAGAAATAGTAGATACAACTTGCTTAAATGATTCATTTTTTTTTTTTTGGTTTTATATCAATTCCTAATTTTTCATCACATTTCACATTCTCAACATTCTCATTAATTGTAACATAAGTTGACATTGACACCCTAGTTTTTCACCATAAAAACATTCTTTATACAATCTATTAACATGTGTTCTAATTTTCCTCCAAGAAACTAAACCATGAATATTATCTAAGACATTGCTTTCCATATTAAAAAACTTACTTTTATTTTTGTTCAAAGAAGGGGCTGAATTATTATCAACTTTTATTACTTTCCCTTTAGGAGTAACATTAATATTATTGAATGAATATCCAACTTCCTTCAAATTGGTGCAGATCTAGGAAACAAACTATGTGATAATATTCTCTCTCCCACAACTAGTATCTCCAAACCAAGTTATTTTTTTTTTCAAGGTATCAAACAACACACCTACCAAGTTCTCAACTCACACAATAAATTTTGTGACAAGATCCATAAAGGATTTGTATCTTCCGGTACTGGTGGAATGGAAACTCTCAACCCTTGCATGAATGGTAGACAATCTTCCAATACCAGTGGAATGGAAACCTATTATATTCTATCTATTTATGGTCCAACAAACTCAAAACATCCATCAGGTCTGATGGTCAAATGCGCTAGGGGGTACTTGTCTCACAACTGTCCTATTTGTCTAGTAGCCCTACCGGTTGAGGTTTTCTCACACAACATAATAAAATTACTAAGGACAAGACAAAATAAGGGAGGATTTAGATACCCTTTATAAATTTACACAATTCCCTAAAGGCTTAGGGTCTAACCCCAATTTGAAAGGTTTGTGCCTTTACTGTCCTTACAAACCTAATTAAGCCAATTAGGACTAATTTACAAAGCAAGTACCCCATGTATTAGTCCCTTGACTAAACCAACACTTCTCCAAGGTGGGGTAAGATTTCAAACCACCAAATCCAAGGTTTCAGGACTTCATCCCATCTTTTGTGCCTGTTGCAAGTGATTTTCACTTCTATAGTTCAGGCGGTCACATAAAGATGCCCACCTAGGGTCAATTCAATCTCCTCGGTATTGCAAAATCCTTGAAAACCAACACCAAAATATTATTGTACAATGTCCCCTGTAACATTTTCCCACATTTTGTATGGTCCTCTGGTTAAAATGTTAAATTAAGGGCATTTTTACAGTTAAACCCTAGGTGTTGGTAGGGTTTGTGACCACTCTGGATAGGTTTTGATGGATCTCTACAACCCGATTGTTAAAATACCTCAAAACTGATTCAAATGAAAGGTAAGATACTTCCCTAAATCATCCAATTGGGTTCAGGAATCCATTAATCCGTATAGGTGAGAATTGAACTTCAAACACACAGATTTTTTGGAAACTCCAAGTATATTGTATTGCTCCAAAACCCCAAAACATCACCAACTTCAACGACTTCAAAATTTTTTTACAAAAACCCTAGAATAAATACAAGTGGTCCTAATATATCCTCCCTAATGGTTTCCAACCACTTTTCAAACTTTGGAACCGTTGGAGGATTAGTCACCCTTTTTTACAACATTTTGCAATGACAACAAAAGTTGTCAACTTGCAAATTTATAATTTGGTGACTCCAAGGCATATTCGGCCTATTCTAAAGGTTGGTATAATGTTTCTAAGAACAATATTTTTTTCCTGACTCATGCCTAGACTCCTACTAACCCACATGGTCATTTGTCCATGGTGGCTTATAAAATGCAACCATGGCAATGCCTTACATCAATTAGGTCTTATTGACTCACAAACCTATCAACCTACTACATAAGATGTCAATGTGGCAATTTCATTACGTTTTCACCTCATGGGTGATATTAAACTCTTTAGGCTTCATTTGTGTCTTAGGGTGCTCCTGCACCACAAATCTTTAATTTGAATTTTAGTGTAGTGTTGTGGATTTAAAGTCATACCAAGATTTTCATCGACATGAATATTTTTCATTTTAGTGAAAGATTCATCTAAAGACACACTCGTATTTGGTTCTATAATAATTTTGTCTTCCATATTGACCTCTTTTACATTCACATCATCTACATTAGTTTCATAAATCATGGTATTTTGAATGGTTTCATCTAAAACAATCATTGAACTAGATGCTTCAGTATTCTTCAATTATTGTATATTTTATCTTTTGTCTCTTTTTCATGTTTTGGCGGTGTTGGATGAGTTAAAGGGAAATTGATGGAGGATATTGGGATGATGGAGGAGTTAAGATCGATTACTTTAGGACATAGGGACCCAAAATAGATTTAGGATATGGAGGAGAGGGAACCTTAGTTTGTGGGTTATCAACTTTGGATGCCATTGGAGATTTTTATTTTGGATGCATTGTACCTTATTTTTACTTTGGGATCCAGATTGTTTTTATTTTGTTTTAGTGGGACTTTGAGGACTTTGTGAGGTAGTGCATTTTATTATTAGAATTTTCTTTTCTTGATATTTTCTTTTTCAGTGGACATGGAGATCTTTAGATGATGGTAGATGATTAGTTGTATGAATCTTTTATTTTCCATCCAAATTGGTTCTAGTATCATTGGAAGGTGTGTGACAAGATTTATGATATGGAGGAAATATGAATAAAGTTATGGAGGTCAGATGTTGGACATGATGAATGGGTATGCACCTTTGTTGATCATGATAAAAAATTAAAGGATTGATATTCTATTGATGGGTGATATGTATATGGGGTTTGTGCATGAGGGGATGAGTAGGATAAGATGGAGTATGGTATTATGCGATCTAAGGGTCCAAAAGTATTTTAGAAGGTGGGGGATATGTGACGGTTGGTTTTGGGATGTAAGGGATTTAGAGGATACAAGAGGAATATAGATATTTATTTTGGGTTGATATGATAGAGGGGGATGGAAACAAATGTTATGGAGGAGAGATGGGTAGAAGTGGTTGTGGTGTTGGTAGAAGCATGTTTGGCTTTTTTGTAATAGTTGTACCAACTTTTCTTTATTATTTAAAAAAAATCAAGCGTAACCAAGATCATGAGATTATGCATTTTCTTTTACATTAATGGGGTCCTAGTTACCTTTCTCATGTAGGCCTAAGGCTTTACCTTGATAGTTCATTTTCTTGAGCATTTGATTAAAATAGGATACTTATTATTTGGGGAACAAGATGTGAGTCCATTATTAATTGGAGGAGGATGAGTGGTAAATATTACTTATTCTTTTTATAAAAAGGAACCACCATGAATGAAGATGAGTGAACCAAGATAATAGAGTGAAGGTGCTGAGACATTTTGAATCTAAGGTAATGAAGGATTATCCAATGGAATTACTAGGATATTGTTCTCATGACGTGGACATGAGGAGATAATAACATGGATCTTGAGATGGACTACGTGGGATTCTAAGACCTTTATTTAGGTCAATTGATGTTTAAACATTATTTAGGACAAGAATTGTAGGATTAGTGTGGAGGATGCAATGGAGGAGTGTGAGGAGGTGGAAGAGGTATAATAAGTGTTGGATGTATAAGATCTTCATAACTAGTGGCCTCACATGATGAAGTTGGATGACATGACTCATCAACTTTATCATCTATATTTTGTGATGGCTTCTTTGTGATTAGTCTATCGAAGATGTCTAGAATGAGATATGTATTTGAGGTTGAGATGGACACTAGTACTTAGACTTTTATCATGTAATACTGTAATGGGCAATTATCATAATCCTCATAAATTTAATCCATTCATAAGATATGCATCATATTTCTAGCATCATAATAAATTCCTGCAAATCCAATAATGACATACACCATCTCAATGTTGTCCTATTCTAAAATCATATAAAATTCTATATTCACAATGCATAGAAATAAAGCATCAATATATTAATGTTATCCAATTCTTGGGATCATATAATAGTTCTATATCCATAATGCATAAAAATAAATCATCCATAATAGTTCCAACATGAAAATCATTGAAATGCTAGGATGGGTCGGGGTAGGGTCTCACACTAACCTTCGTATTACGCAGTCTACAAATAATGTTCATCGTTATTGATAACCTGAAGTCGGTTTCTCAAAGATCCATCGGGTTAACATCTTGCCTCTCTTTCACCTTCAAAACTTATTTCGATGACCTTATGAAGCATTTGGTTCCTTTTGTCGACATGAGTTATTCCAACGAGAAACTCATCTTTGATTTCCCTTATCGCCATAAGCTATCCTGAGCTAAAAGACTTCAAGCCAAGTGATCACTCATCGAAATGGTTATAACTATCAGCATAGAAAAAAATTGTTGGGTTGAGATAACAAGTTACTTTGATGACATTTTGTCAACTCACCTTTATCAACATAGGTATCCCGATACTCAAACTTCGCGATGATAAAATTCATTGGCATATGTTATTCTGAGTTCAGTAGCTACCCCGATAGGCATCCTCGATCACTTGGTCAGCATAGCTATTCTGACATAGTGATTGTCAGAGTAGTTAACTCTATCGATATAGCACAAAATCGCTACTCCGCCTATATCCCGCTATCCCGAAAAGGGGCTTTGCCTTTGTTTTTGGCATTTCTATCTCAATATGACAACTTTAGTGCATAACACTTGATTTGTATTGCTATCCCAATATGATATTTCACTTATACAACACTTGATCGGTATTTCTATCCTGATATGATAACTTTATAATCTACAACACTTGTTTCTTTGCATGATCACTCTGCAACGTGCAAAACTTGTTGACATCAGCAAAAATAATTTTGATGCCAACATTGGTCTCAACATTTTATTTGAATATCTTGAATTTATCTAATGCTTCTGATTTCTCCTTCAACATGATAACCTAGATCATTTTGGAATAATCATCAATTAGGAACATAAAATATATATCACCCTACACACTTGTGATATTTGTAGGTCCACATAGGTCAGTATGCACAATATCTAGCAATCCATCATATGTATACTTCTTACTCTTGAAAGAAATTCTTGTTTTCTTTCCTATTTGACATTCCTTACATATCAGATTAGAAGGCTTAAATGTTTTTGGTAAATCTCTAACATCTTGTGTAGAATTGATCTTAATCATTGAATCAAAATCAACATGACACATTCTCCTATGTCATAACCAACTTTCATCAATCTGAGAAATCAAAAAACTTTGCTCACTAGCATTCAAATGAAAGATATTACCTTTAGTCTTAGTTCCTAATGAAATCTCTATACCCAAGGCATTTAGGATTCTGAATTTTCCATTCTTGAATTGCAAATCATAACCTTTTGTCCAACATCTGTCCAATACTTAAAAGATTATGTTTCAAGCCTTAAACATACAAGACATCATCATTTTTATGCTTACCATAAAAGAAAATAGAGCCTCTACCACAGATCACATAGGCTTTGTCATCTCCAAATCTTACTATTCCACCATCATACCTTTCCATATTCACAAATTTTTTTGTATCACTTGTCATATGATGTGAACAACTACTATCAATCATTTTCTTCAGCTCTAGCAACTAGAGGTTTTTCCTCAATAGTTCATATTGTGGAATCAAAAGGTACTGGTCTATCTTCTTCTATAGAAATAAACTAAAACTTCATCACCTCCAAATTATTCATATGTAACACCTTTATCAGCAGCATAATAATAGTTCTTTTGATGCTTATACTTCTGGTTAGGCTTATAAGGCTTATCATACTTATCATACATCTCTAGCTTCTCATATCTATCATTCCTATCATGGTTATCACATTTATCATTGTTGGTATTATGGATATGTTGCATTACTTTTGTCATTGATGTCAACACTTATCCTTCTGGATATCTTTGGTTATGTTGAACCGACACATTGTGTTCACCGGCATGTTCAGTGACTTATACATAGTCACCGATATATTGTTCACCGGTAGGTTATATTCTTCACTGACACTGAGGATGACTTGTTATCATCTGGAGATCACTTGGTTATGTCGAATACATGGTTTGGATACTTGGTTTTGGTATTTTGGTTAATGGTCTAATTGGGTTGATATATTTGTTGTTACCGAAAAATTGGTCTAGGTTATGGACCAATATGTACTATCTATTCCAAATCAGCACGACACGTTATGGAGATGATTTATTAATTGGATATTGTTGTAAATGCATTGAGCTGACATGATGCATCACATCTTAACTTATTTGTAATAGATTCTAATGTAATATTCTTAGTGATCTGACCTACACATTTGGTCTTAGGTTTTGGTATATATGTAAGATCTCAATTGATGAGATGTAAGGAGATGATATATGGTATGTAAGGTTATGGTATTGTAACATGGTATGTGTGAATATTGAAGATCATATGATCAGACCATAGAGAAGGTTCAAGGAAGTTTTGAAGGTGATTATCAGAGCTTAATCGATACTGAATCTAGCATTGGAGATGCTACTTTGAGAAATACATTATCATTGGATTTAACCATCCAATTGTAGTTATTGTGACTCCTATTTTGTAATTGAGCAGTGAGCTCTAGGCGGTTGGTCTTTCTGCATGTGCAGACCCCATTTGTATATACATACTATCTACAGTAGTATTATCTGATTGTGCGTAAGGTTTCCCACCATGGTTTTTCCCCTTACAAGGTTTCCACATACAAATCTATGTGTTATGTATTGTGGATGTCATTTATCTTTCTTTTTTATGCATTAAGTTTCACCAGTATTGATATTAACTATTAATCTGTTAACCAGAATTAAGTTTGGTTTACCGGTATTAAGTATCAATTTTGATTAAGTTGTATTTGTGTTGAAATTCATAGTCAACTGATTCAACCCCCCCCCTCTCAGTTTCCTTCTTTGTCCTAACAATCATGCCCATCATATTTAGACATTCTCTCCAGGAATCTAGAAGTAAAATGTCCTATCTTATTGCAAGAGACATTTAAGAGACAATTTTCCATCATACTTATCAGCTCCTTTAGGAAATCTCTAGGCAATCGATGCTTCAAGATCTTCCAATTATCTTTTTTTCTCTTCCAACTCTTTTATCTCTCTTTCATATCTAGATATTCTAAATTCTTTAGGATCATACTTATGCTTTCTGGATACAAAATCTCTAAATGTTGTCTCATACTTTCCATGTGATTCACGAAACTCGCTCAATTCAAATGCAACAATATCTCCAAATAGCATATCTCTTGTCACAATAGTCACACTCTGAGTCTCATCAATAGTAGCTAACTTATGTTTGTAAGTAGGAGGCAATGATCTTAGTACCTTAGCAATAATTTCATCTTCTTTAAGGGTTCCACTAGCACATCTGATACCTAGGACAAATTCATTCACCTTAACATCTCATACTTCCCTTTCAAACTCTACAACTTAGCTACTTTGACTTGTTTATCTCCTTAATACAAGGTCTCAAGCTTCTCCCAGATCTCATGTGTAGTCTAAAGTCCCATTACATTATTCATCTTTGAATCAGTCAGGGGACTTGACAATGCACCCTTAGCTCTAATGTTATTTTGAATATCCTTAATCTCATCAGTAGTAACTAGTCCATTCAAAGGAATATAATAGGAATTCTTTGTAATCTTCTAGTAATCCTCTCCAAGACATCTCAAGTGTACTTCCTTCTGGTTCTTCCATATAACATAGTTACTTCCATCAAATTTTTCACTCTCCTTCTTAAAGATAACACTTCCACTTCTAGTTTCCATCCTGGACAACCTCAAGCGGTCAATATTCTTCCAAAGGATCTAGCTCTGGTGCCAATTGTTGGCAATAAAAATGAAGGAAAACTTAGAGGGGGGGTGAATCGGTTTTAACCCAGTTATTAATTTTAACCTTAAATGCAAATATGATAAACTACAACAACAAAAAATATAAGAAAATTGATATCACGACACACAACACCAAGATTTTGACATGGAAAAATAGGTTAAAGAAAAAACCATGGTGGGAACCTACCCACAATAAGATGATACTCTATAGTAGTATGTGAAAATATTGCAATGGGAAATGTACCTGCATTCAAGATCATTGCCTAGAGCTCACTTCTCAAAATATAATAACTCTGAAGACTACAACCCATAGGGAAGTCTCACTGACCTACAAAAAGATTCAAAGAATAATCTAGAAGGAATGAACTACAATGATATCATCTTCTAATGCCCGATGACAGTTTTGGTTAAGCACATATGTCTACTCTGCAATGCTCCAAGACTCTGCTCAATCTCACTACTGAAGGATGAATTCCTTTATTCTCTTATACACCACTCTCTAATAAATGCAAACATAACCTTGATACACAAATTACATGACTCTATCACCTATTTATACAATTCATCAACCTTGAAAACAAGGTCGGCTAAAACCTCAGCACCTAATTAAAAATTTACATTACATGATACAAAGATAGATCACCATACCAATAAAATTATATAGATGACATAACATGGACCTAAATCAAATCTCCAAGAACGCAAGACCACCAAAAATATTGCCAAGATTTGTTGATTTTATGGTAGTCCTCATTAACCATAGGGAAACATCATATATGTTGCCTTCCAAACCATAGACGATAAGCTCTTATCATCACCCCTAAGCACACTACATGATCTTTAGGTTATTGAATTCATTTCTATTGATGCAATCATGACCTTGCATATATATGAATCATTACCTCCTAATAGATCTCAAGTTGGCCATATACTTTTGGCACTAAGGATAGGGTCAGATCTATATATTACAAGTTACATTTAACTTAATCACAAGTTACACACAATTGGTTCACCCAAATAGGGCTTTCCTCGAATAAGACTCATACAACTAAGATATCCAAATTCCAAGGCCAACAGGCCACTTGGCATTTTGTACACTAGGTCAGCCCTAGAAGGGATCCAACATAGCTACACAACAACACTCCCTCTTATCTAGGGAGGATTCCTTCTCAATAACCAAGTGACATAGTGACTAACACCATGGCTACTCCCATGAATAACATGGTCACCATAGCTACTCCTAGAGGGTGAACAAGCAATTCCCTTAAAGTAATTCCTCACGGACTTGCTCAGCCCATTAAAATAAGCCTTAGCCAGTTCCACCTACCAACCAAGGCCCTCACTTAGCAACCCCAAAATATGAATAACATCGACCTTCACACCATCAATCCCCACTTGAGACAAATACAAGTGCAATGCATCATAAATTTCTGTAGCATGCTCTGACAAAACGAGCCCATGCCATTGTTAACAATCTTATCAACTAGATCTTACATGGTAGTTTCCAACCTAGGCAAAAGCCTTGGTGTCAAAATTTTTTATAACAAATTTGTCCTCCTAGGGTGTACACCACCCCAATAACCACAAAAAGTGTACCAGACATACACACAATCCAAACTATGAAATTCCATTTTTAGATCCCTCATAAAAGCACAAGATCTACCTTCAAGAAGTTAGGCTCAATAGAAGGAAACCGCTCTAATACCATGTTGGTTTTATGGTAGTGGTCATTAACCACAAGTAAACATCATATCTGTTGCCTTCCCAACCATAGACAATAATCTCTTATCATCACCCCCGAGCACACTACATGATCTTTAGGTTATTGAATTCATTTCTATTGATGCAATCATGACCTTGCATATATATCAATCAATACCTCCTATTAGATCTCAAGTTGTCCATATACTTTTAGCACCAAGGATAGGGTCCGATCTATATATTACAAGTTACATATAAGTCTCCCTTAGTTGCAAGTTACATTTAACTTAATTACATGTTACACACAAGTGGTTCGCCCAAATAGGGCCTGCCCCAAATTAGACACATACAACTAAGATATCCAAATTCCAAGGCCGACAAGCAACCTGGAATTTTGTGCACTAGGTCAGCCCTAGAAGGGTTCCAACCTAGCTACACAACAACAAGATCAACCGCAACACCTTACACCACCAAGAATACCACATAACATAAAGAACATCACCAGATCGTGAAAACCATAGAAACTAGCACAACCATCAATGTGGATCATCAAAATAAATAGGACATAATTAGGAAACACTATCAAGCATGTTAGAATCATCAATAACAGATGTACCTACGCCACTCATCAAATCTTCATCGATGAACATCTAAACTTCATGAATAATTAAATAGGAGCAACTATCATGAAGAAAGATGACTTGTGGAGCACCAAATCACAAACCTTCTAAAATCAAGATACACAAGAACATCCCAAATAATCTCCCAAAATCATAGCTCAAGGTCTTCTCTCACTAGAATATACTAGAGGAAATACCAAACTCTGCAAAACACTGATCAAAAAAACCAAACTACAAACTGAATCCCATGATATGATCAATTAAGCTTCTATGATCACTGAAACTAATCTAGAATGATGCAATGACACTAAAAATACTTCATACAACAAACAATGATCCCAATAAACCAATCAACCACTAGAGTAATAAATCATAGGAATATGTTTTGATTAATTAAAAACAGGTTTTTGAAAGGAACCTGGAACCTTGTTACAAAGTAGGAGAAAAATAAAGCATAAAAAAGGCATGAAACAATAGTGTCTGGTCACCCATACATAGAATAGATCCCAATCAAAACAATAAGGGAGCACAATACAAAGAGATCAACACTAGACAACCAAAGGAAAGCACAAAGACAACACTGAGACATCATAAGGATAGCTAAATTATTCTCATGAGTTCTTCCACATGAACCACCATCTACTTCATATTGATCACATAATTTATCATTTCTTCCAACTCTTTTTTCTTGATATCAACCTACTTCCAAGTGTTGGCCCTTGTTCTTTTTTCATGACCCTTCTTCTTAGTCTTATCCTTATCATCCTCCTTGCCTTTAATCTGTTCAAATTTGTTAATCAAGATGTTAACATGGTCAACAATGGCCTTAAGGATCTAGAAGTTTTGCTCAACAATCTTCTTTACAGTAAGCTCCATCCTATCCACTCTATTGACTAGATTATTCAGGTTAGTTTCTAGACCCTTATTATCTCTAATCCCTTCTATCTCCTTCACCTTCTTTTTCATTTCTATAATTTTACTAACCATAGCCTCAATTTCTTCAGCCTTGTTAATAGTAACCATTAATTCTTTAACATTCTTAGAGATAGGATTCTCACCCATAGTATCCTTTTTGATCATGTTGAGGTCAATCTTCAAGTCACCAATCTCTTTTGTCATTTTGCTAATGACCTCACAAAAACCCTTGATATTGTCATTACCAATGGCACCATGACAGACATTTTGATTTCCCATGTTGTTCTCCTAATCCTCATTCTACATTCTATTTGTGCTCAAGTTCTCCCCATGATCACCATCCATCATTTCATCTTCCTCCTTACCCTTATTATTATCACTTTTTTTAACCTTAGAATCCTCATTAGAATATATAATAATATTCTTTTTCACCTTGTTTATCCCCTTACTGGTCTTCTTGGTCCTTTGGGTTTTCTTACCCATTCCCTTTCTCTTCTTTCTTTTTATGAACTTATCATCAAAAGACTCATCCTCAGAGTCCAAAAGGTCAGAATCCATAGCAGTCCCCTTTCTATTTCCTTTGGTCTTCCCCTTGTTGCTAAAATCCTCAGACTCGCCCTCAGTTTTAGAATAGAGATTGAACCCACTATTCTCACTTTCAGTGTCATCATCCCTAATTTGTTTTCCTTTACTAAAGAGTTTCTCAATAATTTTCCCCTTCAACATCTTATAAACTAAAACCATTAAACCCTAGTGGAGGGCATGATCTCTTTGAGAATCTTTCTGCACTTCATGAATAGTATGATCCATAGAGCAGGCAAGATATTAAGGTAGACTAACCTTGTCACCATGGCGAAAGTGATTGAGTAGCACAAAGTGATGCCCATAATCCCTCGTGAATCTCTCGTCTAGAGTAATGTAGCTGATGGTGGAAAACAACACAAACCTCCATGACCTGCAAATACACTTAAGGGAATAGTAGGGATTTTCTGCCTTCACCAATTTCCTGTTTTCTCCATCAGTAACAGGAAACCTATCCACGGCCTTTTCAGACACGCTTTGGTCTCTGTAAAATTTAATACCTTCTTTAACCATACCTGTAGCTTTATCAATGACATCCTCATCCACTTGCATCATCTGGGTGCCAACAAGAACCTTACCATTCTTCCAGTTTTTTATGAAATGCTTAGTGACAGTAGGGTATTTGCCATAGATCCTTTCCATAAAAATATTCAAACCTCCCTCTTGAAGAATCTCCCAGACTTCATTATTTTTCTTCCGGTCTGAGCAAGAAGCTGGTTCAAACCTCTTTTTGTTACCCCCCATTTTACCCTTAATTTCCCAATTCTTCCTTATCACATCTCTGTTATTTTCTCTATGATCTTTGTGAAGAAACCTAACAATTTTGTTGTTGTTATGAAGAGCCACCTAGAATCTATGCCAAGTAAATATGATATAACAAATAATAAAACAAGTCTTGCCACCATAGTGATAAATCATAGAAAAATAAGGAAAAGGCATTAGAAATTGTGATTAGCAAAGCCACATTGCTTCATATGGATACGGTTCGGTTCAATTAGAGACTTCACCTCACACTTGAGATTACTCTCACCATAAAGGGTAATGATTTTGTCAAAGCGGCAAGCCAGGTTGGCAGCCCAATAAGCACACATGTTGGCTTCTCTATATGCATGTGTGAAAATACACATTCCAAAGGTTTTACTGATTTCCTTCATAGTTTTGGTGGAATTATGTATAGATCAAGAGGGAGGGAAAATATTATTCAAGCAATTAATAATGTTCAAAAAATATTATTCAAGCAATTAAAAACATTCAAAGAATCGCCTTCAACCCAAACTTCAGTGCAATTTGAATCTTTAGCAAGAACCAACCCATGATAAGCAGTAATGGCCTCAACAACATGATTGGTTTGGTGACCTATAGGAATACATTTGATAGCTTTGCATATTCTCCTTTCATCCCTTAACACCACACCACACCCTGTATTGCCAGGATTTCCCTTGGATGAACCATCAAAGTTAATTTTCATCCATCCATGAGGGGGCCATTCCCATCTCGCCTCTTCTCTAGGATTAGCATGTATGATGTCACTCCCCTTTATCCTCTAATTCTTGAAAATGATGTTATCACCTTAATCTTTGGGGTTCATTATTCCAGCAGTGATGTAGAGGTTCTCCACCATATGTCTTTTGATTTTCTCATAAATAATTTGAGCTTTTGATGCCTTATCTTTGAACACTCTATCATTTCTTTCTTTCCAGATTCCCCAACAAATATGGGGTAAAGCAAATCTCCATAACAGATTAACTGAATTGTTCTTTGATGGGTGGAACCAAGAATTGAAAACATCTTGGACAGCTTCCAGGAAGACCCATCTGACATTGAAGTTGTCCAGACATCTAGCCCAAATATTCGCAGAGAAGGGACAATGGATAAACATGTGATTAATGGTTTCCTCATTCTACATACAAAGATGACAAATACTAGGCAAACAAAACCTCTAGTTTTGAGATTTTCAGTCATCAAAATATTATTTTGAAGAATAGTCTAGAAAAAAATATTAATCTGGGGAATAAGTACTTTCACCCAAGCCTTAGCCCAACAAGGACTCTCCTGACTAGAAAATTGCTGAAAATAAAGAGAGGAAATAGAAAATTTACCATCAACGGTAAGTTTTCGGATACGTTGGTCCTCGTCATCAACCACCACCATAGAATTCATAATTTTGTTTAGATGCTCAAGGGAATGATCAACAGATGATAAGTCCTTCCATTGACCTAAATTCCAATAGCCAACCACAATAGTACCAAATTTTTCCTTACACTGATCCTGAAACTTTCCCGAATGAGGATTGTCACTAATGGGAGAGTCTAACAACCAAGTGTCTTCCCAAAATTTAATGAAATTACCCTTCCCCACCTTCCATTTCACTCCTTTGACTATTATGTCTCTAGTTATAGTGACATTTTTTCCAGATGTTGGAACCAATCGAAATATTTTCAGCCTTGAGGAAACTATGAAGGGTAGGGAGTTGTCTTTTATACTTATTATCCCATATCAATTTCCATTCTCCCTTAGTTTTATAACCTCTCCATATTTGCTTATCCATGAGAAACTCATTCATATCTCTGATTGTTCTAAGACCAAGTCCTCATTTTCTTATAGGTTTGCACACCTTGTCCCATGCAATCAAATTCATTCTCTTATTTTCCTCAACCCCAGTCCAAAGAAAGGTTCTTTGAATTTTTTCAATAGCTTCTGCAAACTTAACATGGATTCTAAAAGGACCGATGCCATATAGAGGGATACTCTGGAGAGTAGATTTTAGATATTGGACCTTTCTTTCTTGACTGAGCAAAGAGACTTTACATCTATCTAACTTTTTATGAACTTTATCCACTAGAGCACCCTAGAAGGTATCAAGAGGCACCTGACATAAAGGGAGCCCTAGATAGGAAGTAGGGAGATTCCCAATTTGGCTACCCAAAATATTACTGATCTTCATTTGTCTTCTTTCCAGAGTGTCTATGAAATAAACAAAACTTTTAGACCAATTAATCAGTTGACCAGTTGCACTCCCATATCTATCTAAAGATTTCTTTAAGCTTCTATAATCTTTCAAAAAAGAAATCCCCATAATAATTGAATCATCCACAAATTGTTGATGAGAACAAACTTGGTCAGCTGATGAAGTTTTAAGCCCTCTAAACTCTCCCTTCTCAACAAGTTTTCCAATAAATTTGCCCAAGCATTCCGCCGTGATTATGAAAAGAACAGGGGAGAGAGGATCCCCCTATCTGAGACCCCTGGAGGACTTGAAAAAGGGTGAGGGAGACCCATTGAAAAACACAGAAAAAGAAGAAGAGGAAACCAGTTGCATGATAAGGCTGATGCTTCTTGAATAAAATCCAAAGGTAGAAAGAACAGTTTGCATATAGCCCCAGTCAACTCTATCATAGGCTGTAGATAGGTCAAGCTTAAGAAAGAAACCTTCTTTTTTAGCCCTAGAAAGAGAATGAATTTTCTCATGGACCATGATTATCGAGTCCAAAATTTGCCTCCCATGGGCAAACCCACTTTGCTGGGGAGATATGATTGAGGGGAGAAAAGTCAAAATTCTAGAGGTCAAGACTTTAGAGATAATCTTGTATAGAGAATTACAAACGCTGATAGGTCTATAAAGATCCATGGAGTCAGCTCCCATCTTCTTCAAAATAAGAGCAATGAAAGTACAATTCAATTCTTTCAAAATTCTCCTAGCACAAAAGAATTCTTTCACAGCACTGGAAACATCCCTTCCAACAATATGCCGATACATTTGGAGAAAGAACATAGGGAAGCCATCCGGTTCTAGGGCCTTATTACCTTCAAAAGAATTGATAGGTTTCAAAATCTCATCATTAGTTGGGATAGCAATAATATAGGAGTTATGGTCAGCATCTAAGATAGAAGGGATGCAATCCAAAAGATCCCTTTGAGCTTGAAGGTCTAGGTTCTGATCCTTAGTCAAAAGATTGGAGAAGAACTCCAGGGCAACTTTCCTCATAGAATCTTCATCATCAATAATTCTACCATTGAATTTAAGCTGACAAATCCTATTGATAGCCTTGTGTTTCAAAGTGGACATATGAAAGTATTTGGTGTTTCTATCCCCCTCCTTCAACCATATATTTCTCGATCTCTGTCTCGAGAAAGTTTCTTCTTTGGCTATTATATCATGATATTTCATAAGAATCTCATCTTTAGCCTCTCTAGAGACATTGTTGTAGCCATTATTCTGAATCTCATCTTGGATATTTTTTAGATCTAAGAGAATGGTACCTTTCAAGACAAAAATGTTCCCAAAGGAGTCCCTATTCCATTTTTTAACATTGTCTTTCACAAACTTTAACTTTTTGACCACCTTATACATAGCATTTCCTTCAACTCTAACCTGCCACCAATCCTTGATTTTGCTTTCAAGGTCTAGGTGTTTGGTCCACATTCTTCCAAATCTATAAGGGAAATGTCTCCTTCCCTGCTCGGGATTAGCATTAAAAGATATGGGATAGTGATCCAACCCGACCTTGATATGAGAAGATAAAGAACAAAAGTAGGAATTAAACCACTCATGAGAGATTAAAGCTCTATCAAGCCTAACCTGAATTAAGTCTTCACCACTCCTTCTATTGGTCCAAGTGTATTTAACCCCTTGCAAGTCCATATCATGGAGAAAATGGTTAATAATGAACTCCATCAAGTCCATTATGTTGTCCAGATTGGTTTGGCTCCCTCCCTTCTTCTCATATTCTCTTAGAGGGGTATTGAAATCCCCCATGATAATCTAGGTATCTTCACCAAACTTACTTCTAATCGAGGATAGGTTTATCTAGAAAACACTTCTACTAGCTTTGGTGTTAGGGGCATACACATTAGTCAAGACCCATGAAGTACCATCTTTCAAATGCTTAAATCTAATACAAGCCATATTGTTATTTTGAATCAACACCTCTCCCTTAACATTATTATTACAAAAAGTAGCTATACCCCCAAATGCCCCTTCAGAAATACCACCAATAACTCCCCCATTACTAAACATTTTTAGACATTTGACCTTCTCCCTAGACATTTTAGTTTTCTGAATCATAATAACATCCCAGTTTTTGTCTCTACTCATACTTTTTATTAAATCTTCTTTATGAGGATTATTCAATCCTCGTATATTCCAGGAAATAATCTTCATGATTTTTTGGAAATACCTACTTCAAAGATGGTTCTTTGAGTACCATTCACTAGATTATTGTTGGTTTCCATGGTCCTCTTCTTTGCATTTGAATATCTTCGAGGGTATGTGTGTTGAGCCCCCACATCCCCTAGTCTACTTTTGGTGTTTCTGGTTTTCAGATGGTTGTTGTTATTATTATTATTATTTTTGTTCTTTCCCTTTTTATTATCCTTTGATATTTCTACCTCCTCCTGTTTTGTCCCACTCTTTCTTAGAGCCTTGTTTATGTCTTCTTTATTTCCCCATATTGGAGCATTTTCCTCTAGGAAAGTTGACTTGACTTGGGCCTGAGAAACCAAATATATCTCTGAGAGTCCTTGCTCTAGGATATTATCATGTTGAGCATCTTGAAACCAGCTTACTCCATTTTCTGACCCAGAAGAAATTTCTTCTGAGTTAGGAACATCTCCCTCCTCCTTATTGTCCTTGGTTTGACTATCTCCCTTATCCATCTGACTACTTTCCCACTTTTCACTCTTAGTCATACTGTGATCTGCTATGTCCTTTTGGTCATTTAGGTAGTTACATTGTGAGTTCTTCTCTTCATCATTAGAATCCTTTCCACTTTTCTCCTGCTCAGGGAAATCTTATCTTCCACTCCATCCACCGTCTCATTTCCTGATTCCCTGGCTAATTCCTCCTCATTTCTTCCAATCTGGGATTGTTTCTCCTTATCAAAACCTTCAGAAGGAAGAGCCTTCAAAGGTTTTTTTGTTTTATTATCTGGGTTGATTTCCACCTTTTTCCAAACCCTGGTTTGGGTTTGAGGTTTGGAAACTATGATTGGTCATTTTTTAGCCCAGTTCCCAACTCTCTTATAGTGAAAACAAGCAAGGGGAATAGATTCATTAACTATTTTTTGCATCCATTTACCAAGTTTTGAATCTATCTGTATCTCCTCTTGCATATTCGTCTCAGGCCCAACCCCTATGCAGATTCAAGCATAAATGAGTCTTCTTCTGGACACCATCACCGGGTCAATGAAGAGAAGCTCCCTGAAAGCATTAGCTATCCCAAAAAACACATCTTCCTCCTAGTATTCCATTGGAAGACCTGGAAGATTTATTCAAACATGCACTTGGACCACAAACTCATCATCCTGACCCGAGTTAGGGTACCATTTTTGGATATACATTATATATTTACCTATTATCCACGTTCCATTGCAGAGGATTTGTTTGCGGTCTTCCTCACATGAGAAGGAAAAGGATATACATCCTTTATTCATAGCTACCACATACACCTAGCCTTTTAGACTCCATTTTCTCTTCACGAATCCATGAACAACCTCAATGTTAGGTCTCACCCCAAACAATTTTCCTATCAGGGTGCTTTCCATCCGAGAAATATTATGATCTATAATTTGATCAGGAATGGATATCGCATACTTTCCTTGAGAAATATTTGAGATATTTTCAACAAGAGGCAAAGTCGGCTTACCTTTAGGTTTGATTCCAAATAGAGAAGACTATTTACCAATCTTCTCAAGCCTGGGTCCACATCATTTGGGACCCCCACCTGAGTCCCCTGTATCCAAAGGGGCATCGGGTTCTAAACCATCTGATCCCTACCCCTCCAAAGGGATGGATATCCTTCTTGCTACATGTTGTCATGATTTTGCTCCAGGTCTCCCACCCAAAACTTTTGAATTTTGGGCCTGACCATTCCCCTTGTCCCCTCCACTTCGCTCCATCATTTGAAATCTCAATCATAGGAATATTTTGACATGAATGACAACAACATATCGAAGCAGCAGAAATATCCAACACATTGTTCATTTTGTTTATGGCTTATGTGGCTAGTTTTCATTTGTGGTTGTCTATGTTTTATGTTCCTTGGTTGTTGGGTATCATCCTAAGTTTAGAGTGTGTGTGGGACCTTATGTCATTCTCTGGAAAATGGGGGGTGGACCCTTTTAGTTCCACATGGCCAGATAGTTTGATGGATTGTTGGAGCGATTATGATATTTTCTCTATGATTGAGAGATATCATTGTAATATGTAACTTGGATAATTATTCTTGTAGTTGGAGACTATGTCCTAGTATGGAGGTAGATGATGTACATTGTATGGTTCATCTTTTTAGGAGATGTAATTATTTAATAGGTGACATGTAATAATGACTTATGTTGGTTCTTCCATTTAGAAATGGTTTGATTATATTTTAGTGTTGTTATGGTATACCTAGTCACTGAAAATATTAGTTAGGAATAATTAGAATAGGCGCATTGAAATGACCCCTATGTATTAGAACTATTAAATGCTATAAATCCCAAATAAGAGATAGTGTGGTTAATGGTTACTTTCCTATGTGTTAAGAGATGAAATTTATATTAGGTTAAGTAATGAAGTAATAGTGTTTTTTGATGTTGTTCATGTCTTGATGTTATGTTAAGTAATGATGTTGAGTTACCCTAGGGAATGCACATCTAAATAATGTAAATTATTTTTGCTTGTGTATTTATGTTTATGAGATCATGTTTAATTAATTTATGTATTTACTTTGAGGTTTATGTGTTGTAGTAGTTCTTTGCAAAAAAATCTCTATATTTCTAGTTAGTAGGTTAGTTTCTCTAGGGTATTCTTGGTGGGCATTATAGATCAATACCTTCCTAAGTGAGCCCTGAATGAGATGAAACTATCACTCCAATCTATAAAATAAAAAAGGCACAATGATGTACTCATAATGATCCTCCAAAAGATTGTCCCACTACATAGCACTCATCTACCTACTCATCTCTAGCCATGTATACGTCCATCTATATGGCCTCTATATGATATCCTCATTCTATAGATAGTCTATCACAACTCTCTGGTACACAAAGTCTCCACTCTTCCAAGAACCTCTACACGGATATGTAAATATCTATGGATTAGAATGTGAGATATCTATAGGAAATACCATCAGTCTAGTGCACACTATATGATCAAACATCATAACCTATATCAATGTGCAAGTTCTCAAGCTCTTCCACTCTCCACAAACATATCTATTAAGGTTAGAGTAGAGGTGTGCAAGAATACTCCATTTGCATTCAATTATTGTATGCTCCTCTTCACATGGACAAGGCCTACTGAGAAGCTACACCCCACACATCTAGAGTGATAACTAACGTAATCGTCACCATAAAGATCCTTCTCAAAAGTGAGACCCTTGCACCAAAGTATAAGAGCATCTCTAGGGGGTCCTATCTCTCCTTTCTCCTAATAGGGATCAATGAAGATAGAATTTATGATCCTATCTTACCAGTGCTTCTATGCCACTTATAAAATATCACTATCTTCCCTTGAACAAGAAGTCTCATGATCTAATATGTACATCTTCTAGTGTGTTTGTCATCTCTCCCATCAACAAATAGAAAGTGGAGGTGTTTTTGTCCCATCACTCCATCAAAACCATCAATAGAACATCATTGTATTGCATGAAAGGCATGTGGTACACCCAATCTAAACCAAAATCTCTTAGGAGACCCAAATCTTTGATAGAGAGACCTTGCATCTTCCCTCGTAGATAGGAGATAATACGACTACTTTATGTTCTCATATTTCAAGGGGTTTCTATAATTACACAACAATATGCGATATCAATATGTACCAAGTTCATCAATCATCGCAAGCCCAAGGTGCTCGGTGATGCCTTCCTAGGACAATGCCACAAATGAAGGACCTAGGCACCTAGATAGGACTTTGACACATATCTGGGACTATGGCGCCCAAGAGGGACATAGGGGTGATCATACAGATCTATGTCACACTTTAGGCTAACAATGCTTGTTCCGATTGTAAGGTTTCCAGCCGAACCGATTTGGCGGCCACGCAACGCTTGTATGGCAAGGGGTTTCCGACTGGAAACGTTCCAACCGAAAGGGTTGTGGTTGAAAACCCCTTGTGCTATATAAATTTGGAAATCCACCCAAGCCCCTCATTTTTCATTGAATATCTTGGAGTTAAGTAGGAGGGTGAGCAGAAGTGCAGAGATCGGGCCGGAAGTGTTTCGATGGTAAGTCCATTTTTTAATTTTTTTTTAAATGTATTAATTGTATCATATTAATTTATGTCGTTTCTTTTTTAAAAATAGTTTTTGATAGAAATTTAGTTTTTTGATAGCAAATTAGTTTTTTTTTTAAGATTTTAAAAAATATTTATATTTTTTTGTATTTATTGTATCATATTAGTATAGAAAACTAGAAAATAAATACATACAAGTAAATAAATACACACATACATACAAACACATACACAAACATACACATACATACATACATACATACATACATACATACATACATACATACATACATACACATACATACACATGCATACCTACCTACCTACATACATACATACATGCATACATACATACATACATACATACATGCATACATACATACACATAAAATAATTATATGTACACTTTAGGACATACACATACAAATAAATACATAAACATACATACATCTAGGTCTAGACATACATACACACACATACATGTGCATACCTACATGTGCATACCTACATGTGCATACACATACATAAATACATACACATACATACATAAATACATATAAAATAGTTATATACACCTTAGGACATACTAACACCTCCACTAATGCTATCAGGGGTCATCTGTGGTCTTGTGGGATCACACACATGTGTGATGTGATCCCTTAGGACCACACACGACCCTTGATAGCATGTCCAGAGGTGTATGTATGTGTATGTATACATACTAAGGTGTATATAATTACTCTATGTGACCCCTTATGACCACATAGCACCCCTTAGAACCTAATATGACCACATAAGACCAAATGGTGTTGCAAGGGATATTATGTGGTTCTAAGGGGTCATGCATGTGTTCTAACACATGGGTGACCCCTTTGGACCACATAAGGCCCCTTATGACACATGTGCACCCCTTAAGACCTATTAGGACCACATAAGACCAAATGGTGTTGCAAAGGGGTTGTTTATGTGGTCCTAAGGGGTCACACATGTGCTCTAACATATAGGTGACCTCGTAGGACCACATAAGGCCCCTTATGACACATGTGCACCCCTTAGGACCTAATAGGACCACATAAGATGAAATGGTGTTGAAAGGAGTCTTATCTAGTCCTAAGGGGTCACCCATGTGCTAACACATGGGTGACCCCTTAGGACCATATAGGGCCCATTAAGACACATGTGGACCGCTTAGGACCTAATTGGACGACATAAGACCAAATGGTGTCGAAAGGGGTCTTATGTGGTCCTAAGGGGTTATGCTTGTGTTATAACACATGGGTGATCCTTTAGGACCACATAAGGCCCCTTACAAGACATGTCCACCCCTTAGGACCTAATCCAACCACATAAGACCAAATGGTATCAAAGGGGGTCTTATATGGTCCTAATGGGTCACACATGGGTGACCCCTTAGGAACACATAAGGCCCCTTATGACACACGTGCACCCCTTAGGACCTAACTGGACCACATAAGACCAAATGGTGTTGAAAGGGGTCTTATGTGGTCCTAAGGGGTTAGGCATGTGTTCTAACACATGAGTGAGCTTATAGGACCACATAAGGCACCTTACGACACACATACACCCCCTTAGGACCTAATAGGACCACATAAGGCCAAATGGTGTCAAAAGGGGTCTAATGTGGTCATAAGGGTTCACACATGTGTTCTAACACATGGGTGACCCCTTAGGACCACATAGGGCTCCTTACAATACATGTGCACCCCTAAGGACCTAATATGACCATATAATACCAAATGGTGTCGTAAGGCGCCTTATGTGGATCAAAGGGGTCACCCATGTGTTCTAACACATGGGCACCCTTTAGCACTACATAAGGCCCCTTACAACATATGTGCACCCCTTAGGACCTAATAGGACCACATAAGACCAAATGGTGTCAAAAGTGGTCTTATGTGGTATTAAGGGGTCATGCATGTGTTTCAACACATGGGTGACCCCTTAGAACTACATAAGGCCCCTTATGACACATGTTCACCCCTTAGGACCTAAAAAAATCACATGAGACTAAATGGTGTCGAAATGGGTCTTATATGGTCCTAATGGGTCACGCATGCGTTCTAGCACGTGGGTGACCCCTTAGGACCACATAACACCCCTTACAACACATGTGC
The DNA here is from genome assembly GCF_030272615.1 of Cryptomeria japonica. NCBI lineage: Eukaryota > Viridiplantae > Streptophyta > Pinopsida > Cupressales > Cupressaceae > Cryptomeria > Cryptomeria japonica. The sequence goes on from NC_081408.1 coordinate 639,942,607, forward strand.
ACCCCTTAGGACCTAATAGGACCACATAAGACCACACATGTGTTCTAACACATGGGTGACCCCTTAGGACCACATAAGGGCCCTTATGTCAAATGTGTACCCCTTAGGACCTAATTGGACCACACAAGACCAAATCATGTTGAAAGGGGTCTTATATGGTCCTTAGTGGTCATGCATATGTTATAACACATGGGCGGCACCTTAGGACCACATAAGGCCCCTTACAACACAGGTGCACCCCTTAGGACCTAATACGACCACATAAGACCAAATGGTGTCGAGATGGGCTTTATGTAGTCCTAAGGGGTCACCCATGCATTCTAACACATGGGTGGCCCTTTAGGACCACATAAGGCCCCTTAAAACACATGTGCACCCCTTAGGACCTCATATAACCACATAAGATGAAATGGTATCGAAATGGGTCTTATATGGTCCTAAGGGATCACACATGTGTTCCAACACATAGGTGACCGCTTATGACCACATAAGTCCCCTTACAACACGTGTACCCCTTAGGACCTAATAAGACCACATAAGACCAAATGGTGTCACAAGGGGTCTTATGTAGTCCTAAGGGGTCACACATGTGTTCTAATACATGGGTGACCCCTTAGGTGCACATAAGGCCCCTTATGACAAATATGAACCCCTTGCGAGCTATTAGGAGCACATAACACCAAATGATATTGAAAGGGGTCTTATGTGGTCCTAAGAGGTCACACATATGTACTTACACATGGGAGACACCTTAGGACCACACAAGGCCCATTATGACACATGTGCACCCCTTAGGACCTAATAGGACCACATAACATAAAATGGTGTCACAAGGGGTCTTATGTGATCCTAAGGGGCCACACATGTGTTATAACACATGGGTGACCCTTTAAGAAAACATAAGGCCCCTTAGTACACATGTGTTCCCCTTAGGACCTAATCTGACCAGATAAGACCAAATATTGTCGAAAGGGGTCTTTTGTGGTCCTAAAGGGTCATGCATGTGTTTTAACACATTAGTGACCCCTTAGGACCAAGTCAGGCCCCTTACGACACATGTAGCAGTTAGGACCTCATTGCACCACATAAGACAAAATGGTATCGAAAGAGGTCTTATGTGGTTCTAATGGGTCACACATGTGTTCTAACACATGGGTGACCCCTTATGACCACATAAGGCCCCTTACAACACATGTGCACAACTTAGGACCTAATAAGACCATATAAGACCAAATCATGTCATAAGGGGCCTTTTGTTGTCCTAAGGGGTCACCCATGTGTTGTAAAACATGCATGACCCTTTAGGACTACATAAGGCCCCTTACAAGACATGTGCACTTCTTAGGACCTAAAAGCACCACATAAGACAAAATATTATCGAAAGGGGTCTTATGTTGTCCTAAAGGGTCACAAATGTGTTAGAACACATGGGTGTCCCTTAGGACAACATAAGGCCTGTTACAACATATGTGCACCCCTTAGGACCTAATAGGACCACATAAGACCAAATGGTGTTGAAAGGGGTTTTATGTGGTCCTAAGAGGTCACATTGTTGGCATTGCATGAAGATTTAATTGATTAAGTATATTATTGTCATTCATGTCAATAGAAATCAGTAATGAAGTTGTATTGTAACTCGTAGTGATGCACTAAAGAAACCGGTAGTAGAACAATGATAGAAACTAGTATTACTATTGAGGCAGAATGATCAACTAGTAACCCTAACTGATGGATCTTGGAAAATCAGTTGTGATGATCTATGACTTAATGATGATTAGAGATGGAGATGTCATGTATGCATGATGCACATGATGACTTTTTAAGTCGATTTGGTGCATAGAGATAACCATTTATCTTGGGAATAATTAATTTCCTAGTCTGGAGTGACAAACGCATGATGAGCTACAAGATCCAATGTTCAGTGGTCAAGGAGCAATCCAAGAGCAGTTGAAGTTGCCTTGAATAATGTGTAGTTGATTTCTATGTAATCTAATAGTCAAGATTTAACTGATATGTGTAATTTCTATAAGATCTATAGTTTTTTTGTTGTGTTACTGACCTATTGTATTTGTTTTTAAGGTCAGTGATTTGTTTCAATATTGTGTCGGAAAATTTGGTTAAGTGTTTTGTTGATGCCGAACCAGAAGGTGTATCTATAGAATGTTGTGAAGGAAGATACAAGCATAAAAGGATCTCATTAAGAAAACTAGTGTTGTTACTAGATCAACAAAGAACTTGTTGGTATCTAACCATTACAATACTTAAATCCACTAGCCAGGTAAGCTTTAATAGGATTCTTCTTCAAATCCTCTAACTAGGTGATCCATTAGCTTGGATTTGAAATACTCCATTGAGGTTACCTCTAATAGGGTATTACCTTTGAAAGGGTATTGTAGTCAATCTCTTAATCAGGTGGTCCTTAACCGGATCTTTTCTTACTAGGTTTTATTTGTATATAGTTTTTAACAAGGCTTGGATCCTAACAGGGTGAACTTCAAAAGATTTCATAATACTTGTGGGTATTCATACCCACCATGGTTTTTACCATTTCGGTTTCCACATGAAAAATCATTGTGTCAAGTGGTGAATGATTTTGTGGATGTCTTTTTGATATGGTTGATATGAATGACTGGTAAATCCACTTAGACATGTTTGAATGACCAAAAGTAATCTGAAGTGAGCTATTCTCGATGTTAGTTAAATGTTTTAATATTTTGGTTAATTGATATTTGAGTTTAAGATCTGTTACACTCTATCATTGATATTTTGGTCAACTAGTAAAGTTTGACAGTACAGTTGCAATTTTTGATATAGAGACTAAACCAGTTAGTTTAGTCAGTTTTTTTTTCTGAGTTTTTATTAAGTTTGGTTAAAGTTTAGTATATTTTCTATCTACTAATTCACTCCCCCTCTTAGTAGTTGACTAAATCATTATAGTTTCATCATATTATCAATTGGTATTAGAGCAGTCTAGGTCCTCTTGTGTTTAAGCCTAATAGCTTGAGGAAAAGATATAGGAGAACATGATGAAGAAAGAAGGTCCGAAGTTCAATAGAGAAAAATACACAATCTAGAGTGATAGGATGAAAATATATATCAAGAGCTTAGGAAGTCAATACTGGAAAAATGTGATTACTAAATATAACTTACCTAGTGGGATTTTGACAGATGATCAAAAGGAGCAACAAAAGAATAATCAAGCATTGGAGGCCATCATCCATTCCTTGTTCGATTCAAAATATGTTAATGTTCATGGATTGGAGATTGCATATGAAGTATGCAAGAAACTAGAAGAAATCTATAGTGGTGATGAGCATGTTGAGCTTGAAGCATTGTTGGCCAAGCGGTTACCCAGAGGTACCGATAAGTACAGAGGTAAATTGTTGGTATTGGGTTGTCATTGATGTCAACCGATATGGGATGACTATCGGTATGAGAGAAGTATATGCAACACTGTCAAGGAGGAGTATAGGTTGAGATATCTTGGATATCACCTTGTGTTGCAAAATACTGGTAAGGTAAGGATGATGAACTCAGGAGTCACCGATACACGATTTAGTGCGTGACTTGTGTGGATGAGATGGTAAGGTGATCAATACCAGTACACTATATCATTGGTAAGGAAAGGATGTCAACTAGTAAGTGATGTGTTGATATGGGAAAGTGAGATCAACCAAGTGAGTGTTTTTCATCCTAGAAAGGTCATGACTAGTGCACAAGCAGGATGGGAAAGGTGTTTGAGTGATTGTTAGTGATGAGGAGGCGGAATGTTACCTGAATCACATCAACACTGGAAGAGAAGAATGAACAGGTCACCAGCATGCTGTGAGGTTGCAGCACAACATGACTCCCATCGGATGAAGATGAAATCATCATGAAAAGCAATGACTTACAGTGAATGTGCCATCATTGGATCACATGTACCTATTTGAAGATATGTTGCACAAATAGGGAAGTCACATGAGTACATTACAGGATGCAGAAGACAAGGTGCCACTCCACTGGTAAATGGAACTTATCTCCTATCATGCATTGTGTGCATCATGGTTTCATGAGATAAGGAAATTGAGGGAATGCCTTAAGTGCATGAGATTAGGGTTATGCACTAGACTGACAAAAAGGCATGTTGAGATGCCAATACAAAAGAAGAGTGATGTGTTTTTCATCTTGACAAACCATTTGTGATATGGTCCAAGTAGATCAAGGAGAAGGCAAGGCTGAGTAGATGTAATGGAGGAATGTGGCCTAACTGAAGATAGTGTCTGGTGAAGGTTGATGACAGAGTGTCATCAAGAGTGTTTACCAGTATGCAAGTCAACTAGTAATATGGACAAGGTGGAGATAAAGAAGACTCCCCATCTAATAAAGATATACATAAGGCAGGTTAGCAAGAGTGTTGACTGACTCCACTGAAATAGAAGTCGAGTGCAAGGTTGATGGCGGTTTAGGTTGAGGGTTTAATCAGCAGGGTTAGTAAACCAACAAAGAAGAGAAACCGGTAGGGTGTTTGGTCAGTGATCGTATCTGGACCAACTTGAAGAGAAAAGATGGAAGATGGTCAACATGGATGTCACTTGGAGTCCAAGTGGCGAACCTGCATTTGAATACAGATGGAATATACACCAACGAGGTAGTTGCACAGTTGGTCGACATTGATGGAAGATCCCACAAATCATGGAATGTGTTGCAGAGCTATTGTAGAGGTTTGTGGCTCAAGGTCTGAAGGACAACTATGAGCCAGCTAAGAGTGATTGAGAAGATCAAGGCGGATGAACAAAACAACAAGACAAATCTTGGTGGTTGATCAAGAGATGAGTCGATACGGAAAAAGCAGATCGCCAAAGGTAGAAGGCATGATCAAGAAGGTGCATTGATGGTGGAGACGTATAGATGGATGTCAGAGAGATCAGATCGAGCAAGATTTGATTGGATTTAGTTTCCCTCTATTGGTGTGAATTATTATTCATCATTGATATTATTACACCTTACTTAAGTTTACATAGGAAATGCATTTCATACTAATTTGGGTATGAGACACTTGGGTGTTTGTGCCACATTGGGATAGTGTGTGTAGGAGAATTTCCACCTTTTATGGTGTTGATCGTGTTACTACTCTATCATATCCACTTATTGTGGAGTGATAATTCCACCTTTGGTGGGTGATACACCTCATGTGGAATATTTTATTGTTTCTCCTACCTACCCTTGTTTCTTATTGAGCCACATGTCATGTTTGTGTGCTCACATATCCATATAGCCTTGCCTATATAAGAAGGCTCATATTCATTGTATAAAATGCTTGATGATCCAGTTGATCAGTATTTTCTCTTGATAGAATACAGTTTATTCCTATCAATATTCTGTCTCTCTATTGTACTTTTCATTGACCTCTTGATCTTGGCAAAATCTCACATGGTATCAAAGCCTATAGGGCTTCATTGATTACTCTTTTGGAGACATTTTGGAGGCTTCAATTTTTGGATATGGGGAGGTGCTATTTTTGGGGGCATCGTACAGTGACTTGGACATCACGGTTGAGTCTGGGAGGCTGTTTCCATGAATTTTGACTATACAGTTGACTATATTTGGTGAGAATTGTTTTTTGCCTATTTTTCAATTTTTGTAGACTGTAACCTCCGTGCTACCCTCGGCATCCGTGCCACTATCGTCCATGTGCTGTTGTCTATGCCACTGTTGTTCGTGCTACTTTAGTGGTCGTCTCTTCTTCCCTCTAGCCCTCGTGGCTCCTCCTGGCACTGGCACCACAGACTCTATCGGCACTGGCCCTTGCAACCCCATTGCCCATTCTTCCCAGTGTGTCGGCCCTTGTGGCTCCTCTCGACACCTAAATTCTGGCACCGCTACCAGTCCTCCAGCTAACCCTCTGTCACCTCCTCACAGGCCCCTATTGGGCCCTATGCACTATGCCACATGGATCCCACCTACCACATCATTGATCCATGCGGGCTCCACAACTCGGCCACGCAAATAGGCTCATCCTCTGTATAGTCACCCATACCTTTACCACACAGATCGCAACATCAGCAAGTCCATACTATATGGATGCCAAATGGGCAGGGAGGCATTTTTTCTGACAGCAAGACAAGCCTCAAATTTAAGCCTGTCATTTGCTGATGTTAGTACCACATCAGCAATATTTTGAAATTTTTTTAACCCCCTCTCATTGAGCTTTTTAGTTTTGCAGTTCAACTTTGGAAGGCCATATCTTTCTCATTTTTGCTCCTTTTTTGGTCCAATTTTTTTTGAAATGGGTTAGAATTTTGTGCTCGTTGTAGTGGTGGAAGAATTTTTTGATTGGGATAAATGGATTTTTCAAAAATTGCAGATCTTTGTGATTGTACTTGTCTAATCCTCAATTTTGCAACTTCAAAGGCTTCATTTGGGGTCATACGACCTCCTTTTTAGGTACCATTTTTTTTTAAGTGCATAATTTTTTGTCTACTTTCATAATCTGCCATTTGTTTGTAGTTATTTTGAGTATAAATTGTGCTTTTAGTATTTGGTCATTTTTGGCCTATTTGGTACTTGCATTTTACTTGGATCTCAGATTAGATCACTAGCAATATTTGTTGAAGTCTCTTATATATCATTTTGAGAAATTGTAAATTGAAATTAGAAGTCCACTTTGCCTTGTTTTGCAAGTGGCCCATTGTATACGCACTAAGTATAAAGTGTCAAATCACCTTTTTGGGAGGGTTTATTGATTGAGTATTTTGGGGGGGTGTCTTGTGTGATTGTGCCTCTCTTTATCTTGTGTTTTTTCATTTTGGTTCTATGGGTTCTCCTAAATTTCCACTTTTAACTCCTCATAATTATGCATCATGGAAGATTAAGGCATGCAGTAAACTAATGGAAAAAGGACTCATTCATTATGTAAATGGAACTAGTACAGAACCACCTGATCCTAAGGTTGATCCTAAAGCTCAAATTGAATGGCTTACTAAGAATACTATGGAACTTATAACTCAAAGAAAGTATGTATCAGATGGCCTCATTTTTCACATTGATAAGTGTACCACAATTAAAGAGGCTTGGGATATTTTTCAGAAATTGTATGGTCAAGTTGATGAGATTAAGGGATACAAGCTTGATAGTGAACTCACAACTTTGGATCCCAAGGATTTTGATACAATCCAAGATTATGTCACAAAAAAAACTGAGATAAGATACAATCCAAGATTTTGATGGGAAATCATACATACATGGATGTGATTGGGAAATGATCTATTGCCATTGAGGATAACTCCTTGAATGATGTGTTGTGTGTACCCCACTTGACAAACAATCTTCTTTCCATCTATCAAATCACACATGGGGTAACTAGGAAAACTTTGGAGTTCACACCTAATTTAGTTATCATTAGAGACTTGGAGAGTGGAGCTATCATTGCAACTGGCGTGGTTAATCATGCATCTTGGTTGTACTCTTTTTTTACATTTTGGTCCTATTGATGAGGTTGATTCTTCTTATGTTGATGATTCAAATTTTGAGGATAACATTGGGAATTTGAACTTGGGGATTCTCACTTGTGACCCCATTTTCAAGTCTTGCATTTCATCTCCTTCTATTGATATCACACCACCTATTGCACCTAATGATGGTGCGAAAAATTTTCCTTCTTGTGATTCAGTGCAGCAAGATATTTCATGTCTTCTAGCTTTAGTTTCATTGGATGCCTACTTGCTAGACATTGTAGGTTTGTTTGTGGAGTCCTACATTTCAGATTTGGGAGACATTATTGATGACATTCATCTTCTCTTTGATGAAGATGATCCTTCCTTGATTGTTGTGAGGGATCACTCTGATCCTCTTGTGCATTCTCTACATGATCAATCTTTAGAGGTTGACATGATTGTGGATACTTTTGTCCAACATTTGGAGGAGGTCTCTTTATCTTTTGAGGAAAGACATGCGAGTCTTTGGATATTGTTCTACATTCATCTCCACTAGATCTTGAAGTGCCTTTTTCAGCAGTGTGGTGCAGTTTACCACCTTTGGAGGGGGTAAATTTTAGCATTGACATGGGGACACTTGAGCAATTTTTCAGAGATTCCTTTCATCATGAGTAATTTTCCTACATCTTCTCTTCATGGTTGGGGAGACTTCATGGATACACCTTTGGTTTTGTTTCTTCCTAAGGGAAGGAACGTGGTTTGACGTTCATGGAGTAGTTTCTTCATTCATCATTGAGCATCTATCATTGGTGCAGATTCCACATTGAGGGGGGGCTACCTAGCTTCTCTTCTTCTTCTCTCATATGTGGGGGACTTTTTCCTCACATGGGGTTTTGTCATTCACATACTTCTATGAGAGTTCTTTGTATCTAGTTTTCATTTCTCTTTTGGGGGAGGATTTTTTCCCATTGAGTTTTTCTATCTTTCCCCATTTTGTGAGAGATTTCATTGCATTGGTTTGCATGCATTTGCATTTGTACATGGGTACCTAACATGGCCTCATAGCTGGGACCCATCTTGCATTGCTTAGTTGCATTTTAGACTTAAGTGCATTCCCCTAAGTTGCACTTAAGGGGGGTTTTGGTGTAAATAATTATTCATCATGGATATTTTTACACCTTACTTAAGTTTACTTAGGAAATGCATTTCATATTAGTTTGGGTATGAGACAATTGGGTGTTTGTGCCACATTGGGATAGTGTGTGTAGGAGAATTTCCACCTTTTATGGTGTTGATCTTGTTACTACTCTATCATATTCACTTCTTGTGGAGTGATAATTCCACCTTTGATGGGTGATCCACCTCATGTGGAATATTTTATTGCTTCTCCTACCTACCCACACCTATTTCCTACATACCATCATTTCTTATTGAATCACATGTCATATTTGTGTGCTCACATATCCATCTAGCCTTGCCTATATAAGAAGGCTCATATTTATTGTATAAAATGCTTGATGATCCAGTCGATAAGTATTTTCTCTTGATAGAATACAGTTTATTCCTATGAATATTTTGTCTCTCTATTGTACTTTTCATTGAGCTCTTGATCTTGGAAAAATCTCAAATCCTCAAAGATGATGAGGAAACCCTAACTGCCTAAATTTTGAATTGACTTTTGGTGGGAAAACCAATCTATAAATATGAAGGTGAAAGAATTTGTTAGAGGTTGCTGAACAGAAGAAGATTGTGTTGCTGCATGCAAATCAGTGAAGTGCTTAGCAAGAAGATAGAGAAAAGAATTAAGTGTGAGGGAGGACCAGGTTGGAGAGCTCAACCGGTAGAAGTGTTGAATTGGTAGTGTTCATACTAACAGAGAAGAAGAAAAGAATTGCAGAGAAGGCAGGCATAGAACCAGTTGAGTGTAGTATCAGTGAAGAGTAGTAGAGTAGCTGAAGGAAGTGGGAACCGACTGAGAGAGAGGTGAACTAGTAAGCAACAATAGTAAGAAGAAGAGAGTAGTGAGTGAAAGAAGAGTTTCAACAATATAGTGGTTTAGCTGGTGAAGATTAAGTTAGAGTGAGCAGAGAACTAGTAAGGCAGAGGAGATACCTTACCGATAGGGAAGTTTGTATTAAAAATGTTACAAGATTCACTTGTAACTAGATTACTACTTTTGTAATTGATGTTATCTTTAAGATCATTGAGTTGTAGCTTGTTGCAGGGGTTGTAGCTCCTTTGGGTTGTAGCCCATAAACAAGTTAGGGGTTGTAGCTCCTTTGGGATGTAGCCCATAAACAATTCAGGGGTTGTAGCTCCTGGGGTTGGTGCCCTAAACATTGTAACAGAGGTTTGATTGTGAGGCTAGATTGGAGCACTAGACTCCAGCATCATTTCTCACCGAGGTTTTTCCCATCTTGGGTTTTCCTCATACATACTGATGTTATGAGATGTCTTTTGTGTGTGATTGTATTTGTGTTGGTCTCCCCACTAATCAGTAAGTCTTCATTGAGCTTGATTATAAAACTTGTATACACACATAGGATGGTTAAAAGGAAGAAGATTGAGAACCACCGATTCACCCCCCTCATAGTGGTGCATTGTGTCTAATATAAATGACCATTGAAGTGTTTTGCATGTAAAACTATATTGGACATACTTCTGCTAACTATCAAAATAGAGATAGTGAGGAAAAACATGAGAAGTATAGAAAGTATAAAGGCAAACATAAAATAAATTGTCTCATTGCAATAGATGGAGGAAGTATAGATAACTTATGTGAGGAAGATGGAAATGATGACATTGTCTTTGTTTCTATTAAAGAAGAGATATATGATTAGAAGGCATTAGTCTCTCACATGGATAGATATGATAACTTGATTAAAGACAGTGGTTGTTCACACCCCAAGACTAGTGATTGGAGTAAGTTTCTTACTTTGAAGGAATTTGATGGAGGTGTGAGATTCTGGAATGACTCACCCTACATGGTGAAAGGAAAGGGATCCATCTCTCTAGATGGTAAGAGAAGTGTCGATGATGTCTACTAGGTTGAAAGATTGAAACACAATCTTTTGAGTGTTACTCAACTCAATGACAAAGGTTACACACTGGAATTCAAGAATAGAATGTGCAAGATTTATGGAAGTAAAGGTGAACTGATTGCAACCAAAAAACATACAAAAGGTAACTTGTTTCACCTAAACTCTAAAATCAATAGTTGTTTAATTACAAAAGTAGAAGATAGTTGGATTTGGCATCAAAGATTTTGTCATATAAACTTTTATAACATTGTAAGATTCAGTAAGTCAAAATCGATAAGAGGTTTGCCACAGTTGGACAAACTAGTGAATGCTTTGTGCAAGGAATGCCAGTTAGGAAAGATGACAACCTCAACCTTCAAGGGAAAATCTTTCTCAGCTAAGCATTTGCTAGACTTGGTTCATACTGACCTTTGTGGACAAATGAGGACTAGGAGTATTCAAGGTGATTGGTATTTCATGATCTTTACCAATGATTTCTCAAGGATGATATGGGTCACATTGTAGAAGGACAAGAAAATTTTTTTTAGCAAGTTTAAGGCATTCAAAAACTTAGTTGAAAATGAAAGTGGAAGAAAGATTAAGTGCTTAAGAACTAATCAAGGTGGTGAATTTACTTAAGAGGAGTTCACTAGATACTATGAAAATAATGGAATTAAGAGGAAGCTTTCTGCACCAAGGACACCATAGTAGAATGGTATTGTAGAAAGAAACAACCGATCAATAGTTGAAGCTTCTAGGACTATGCTAATTTGAGGAGGTGTAGCTAAGACATTTTGGAGAGAAGTAGTCAACACAACTATTTATATAATGAACCAGATACTAGTTAAAAGAGGTAAGGACAAAATACCCTATGAGTACTGGTATGGTAAATCACCTAATGTCAATTACTTTAAGATTTTAGGTAGCAGATGTTTTATCAAAATAGGTTATTATATTGGTAAGTTTGATGCCAAGGGTGATGAAGGAATATTTCTTGGTTACTCCACCAAGAGAAAATCTTACAAATGTTACAACAACTAGCCTAAGAAGATCGTTGAAAGTGTTAATGTCTGAGTAGATGAATTTCCTAAAGATTCAAGAGAAACCAACGAGGAGAAGAAGGAAGAATAACCTTACATATTTTTTTTGGAACCGGAACCAGTAAAGCAAGAAGTTGGTGAACTGAATGTTGGAGCCCCAATTCAACTAGACAAGAAGGTCCTATATAAGATGAAGAAAGTGAAGAAGACCAAGAACCTAAAGACCATGATCATGTTATTACCATTGAGCCTAGAACAACAAAAGAAGCCTTTGGAGATGAACACTGGATCAAAGCAATGGAAGAAAAACTTGACCAGATAGAGAAGAATAATACATGGTCACTAGTACTCAGACTAGAAAACAAGAATGTAATAGGTATAAAATGGGTATTCAGAAATAAACTAAATGAAGATGGAGTAGTGGTTAGGAATAAATCTAGAGTGGTGTGAAAAGGATATGCATAAGAAGAAAGTGCAGATTATGGTGAGACATTTGTACCAGTTGCAAGATTGGAAGGAGTATGCACTCTACTTTCATTTGCAGCATATAGGGGATTCAAGGTATATCAAATGCATGTGAAATCAGAATTTCTAAATGGAATATTGGAAGTGGAAGTTTATATTGAACATCCAGATGGTTATGCTTTGACTGAAGAAAAGGATATTGTGTAAAAATTACATGCAACACTATATGGTTTGAAGCAAGCACCTAGAGCATTGTATGAAAGACTGCACTCTCACTTAGTGAAGATAGGATTTCATAGAACTAGTGAAGACAATAACATATATCTCAAGACAAAAGGAGATAAGATACTGGTTAGTGAGGTATTTGTGGATGATATTATTTTTGGAGGTAGGATGACATGTGTGATGACTTTTCTAATGAAATGAAGAGTTAATTTGAGATGTCACTAGTAGGTGAGATAAAAAAGTTTATAGGTTTGCAAATTCAACAACTGAAGGAATTTTTATCACACACTCCAAGTATGCCAAAGAAGTGTTGAATTTTTTTGGAATGGGAGACTGTAAAGCAGTTGGAACACCAATGGTTACATGTTGTAAATTGTCGAAGGAAGATCATTCTGCATCAGTTGATGAAAAAGAGTATAGGTCCATGATAGGGAAACTACATTATGTTGTTCACAATAGACTGGACATTGCTCATATAGTTGGTTTGGTTGCCAAATTTTAGAAAAGTCCGAAGGAGACACAGATGGTTGCTACCAAGAGAATTTTCATATACGTAAAAGACACATTTGATTATCGATTATGGTATCCATATCTTTCATTTGAAAGTGTATATAGATGCAGACTGGGAAGGCAATGTTGATGATAGGAAGAGTACAGTCGAAGGAGCATTTTTTATTGGAGGCAGACTAGTGTCCTGGATCAGCAATAAATAGAGTTGTATCTTTGAATCAACTATAGAAGTTGAATATGTTGCAACATACATGAATTGTACCCAAGCAATTTGGATGAAACACATTTTTTAAGGTTTCAAGTTGAAGATATCAGAACTGGTAAGAATTTTCTATGATAACACAAGTGCTATAAACATTTCAAAGAACTCGGTGTTGCATGCTAGAACAAAGCATATTGAGCTAAAGTATCATTTTCTGAGAGATAAAGTTAAAAGTAAGGATGTGTCTCTAGAACATGTATCTACAAAAGAATAGCTAGCAGATATATTTACTAAACCTCTACCTAAGGCTACATTTGGATATCTTAGAGGTAAGTTAGGGGTTGTACCCCTACATGAAGTCAATTAAGAAGACATGGAAGACATCAATCCCAGACTATATTGAAAATCTTGAAGAAGGATTTGTGTAGAGTGGAGCTACTCCACAAGGGGAGGAGCGAGTTGCAGACTGGTGAAGCTTGAAACTATATGATTTACATTCACTTTGGCATTGCTGACAAAGGTGGAGAAAAGTATATGATTGATTTTTGCAGACATGAAGGAGAGCATAGGGTGAAAATGTAAACCAGGATTCCTATTCTATGTATATTATTTACTCTCAATCATCACAGTCAAGTGGTATTGACATTTGTATTTCCATCAATGCCAAAGGGGGAGAATGTTGGCATTGCATGAAGATTGCATTGATGAAGTATAGTATTATCATTGATGTCAATAAGAACTAGTAATGAAGCTATGTTGTAACTAGTAGTGATGTAATAAAGAAATTGGAGTAAAGCAGTGATGGAAACTGGTATTACTATTGAGGCAAAGTGATCAACCAGTCACCCTAACCCGTTGATAGGAAGAGCCCTAACTGATGGAGCTTGGAGAATCGGTTATGATGATCAATGACCGATTGATGATCAAAGATGGAGAATGCATATATGCATGATGCACATGATAAGTTTTGAAGTGGATTTGGTGTGTAGAGATAACCATTTATCTTGGGAATGATCAATTTCTTAGTATGGAGTAAAAAATGCATGATGAGCTACAAGATCCAATGTGCAGTGATCTAGGAGTGATCCAAGAGTAGTTGAAGTTACCTTGAACAATGTGTAGTTCATTGCTATGTAATCTAACAGTCAAGAGTGAACCGATTTGTTTGTAACCTATATGAGATCTGTAGGTTTTGTGTTGTGTTACCGACCTATTGTATTTGTTTTTAAGGTCGATGATTTGTTTCAATATTATGTTGGAAAATTTGGTTAAGTGTGAGTTGTTGATGTTGAGCCAGAAGGTGTATCTAAAGAATATTGTAAAGGAAGATAGGAGCATAAAAGGAGCTAGTTAAGAAAATTAGTGTTATTAATAGAACAACAAAGAACTTGTTGTTCTCTAACCATTGAAATAGTTAAATCCCCTAACCGGATAAGATTTAACAAGATTCTTGTTCAAATCCTCTAACCAGGTGATCCATTAGCTTCAATTTGAAATCCTCCACTGAGGTTACCTATAACAAGGTATTACCTTTGACAAGGTATTGTAGTCAATCCCTCACCTAGATGGTCCTTAACTGGATCTTTTCTTAACAGGACATTTTTGTATAAACTTCTAATTGTGGTTTTTCCCATTTGGGTTTCCATGTGAAAATTCATTGTGTCAAGTGGTGAATGATTTTGTGGATGTGTTTCTGATAAGGTTGATATGAATTACTGGTAAATCCACTTAGACATGTTTGATTGACCGAAAGTGATCTGAACTAAGCTATTACTAATGTTAGTTAAATGGTTTAATGTTTTGGTTAAATGATATTTGAGTTTTAGATCTATTATATTGTATCATTGATATTTTGGTCAACTCGTAAAGTTTGACAATGAAGTTGCAGTTTTTGATACAGAGACTAAACCGGTTAGTTTAGTAAGTTGTTTTATGGGTTTGAACTAAGTTCTATTAAAGTTTAGTATATTATCTATCTATTGATTCACCCCCTCAGTAGTTGACTGGATAATTATAATTTCATCATATTATCACACACATGGGTTCTAACACATGGGTGACCCTTTAGGACCACATAAGGCCCTTTATGACACCTATGTACCCCTTAGGACCTAATAGGACCACATAAGATGAAATGGTATTGCAAGAGGTCTTATGTGGTCCTAAGGGGGTCACACAGCTTTTCTAACACATGGGTGACCCCTTATGACTAATTAAGGCCCCTTACGACACATCTGCACCCCTTAGGACCTAATAGGACCACATAAGACCAAATATTCTTGGAAGGGGTCTTATGTAGTCCTAAGGGATCATGCATGTTTTATAACACATGGGTGAACCCTTAGGACCACATAAGGTCCCTTATGACACATGTGTACCCGTTATGACCTATTAGGACCACATAGACCAAATGGTGTTGAAAGGGGTCTTATGTGGTCCTAAGGGGCTACGCATGTGTTCTAACATGTGGCTAACACTTTAGGACCAAATAAGGCCCCTTATGACACATGTGCACACGTTAGGACATAATAGGATCACATAAGACCAAATGTTGTCGAAAGGGGTCTTATGTAGTCCTAAGGGGTGACACATGTTCTAACATATGGGTGAACCCTTAGGACCACATAAGGCCCCTTACAACACATGTGCACCCCTTAGGATCTAATAGGACCACATAAGATGAAATTGTGTCATAAGGGACCTTATGTGGTCGTAAGGGATCAACCATGTGTTCTAACATATGGGTGATTGTTTAGGACCACATAAGGCCCCTTACGACACATATGCACCCCTTACGACCTAATAAGACAATATAAGACCAAACGATATCAAAAGGAGTCTTATGTTTGTTGGCTTGGTAATGATTATAATGATCTATAAGGTATCTGAGGGTACCAATAGTGAGGAGGAACCAAAGAAAATGAAATCAATTGGGAAAATGGTCAAAATAGTAAAAGAAGTGCAAAAGGCAACTGCACCTATTAATGTCTTAACCTACGAGCCATAGACTATCTTTGAAAGAATGGTAAAGACATTAGGGAGAAACATATTTGACAATGTCAAAAATGATTTTGATTCATTCAATGAAGATCAAAAGGAATGGACTATTCAAAATTTAATTGGTTTTTTATGTCATTACAATAGATTACCTCATGATCTCGAAAAAGACATTTCTGATTCTTTATATTCGATTCATTTGAATAAATGGGAGGAAGACGTGATGAAATAAAAGGAAAGTATTGATGAATTATTTATGCGATATTTTCCCAATTTGGCAATGGATAAGTTAATCAAATTGCTTGACCAGTATAAAGCTCAATTTTCTTTTAAGACAAGGAGATTGAAGCTACTCAAATGGAAAGGTTCAACTTGTTGAGATTGAGACTCATCAAATTGCCCGTAATATCCAACGAATGCAAGATCTCATAAATTATTTCAAAGATGAGAAAGAGACTATTGATAGACCTAAAATGGATGAAGAAGAAATTGTACAGGCTGATGTTGTCTATCCTATTGATGGGATGGGGTTTGGGATAGACTAGCCTAGTCTATGCTCTTGGATCCTTCCCTTGGATCACCTAGTGTTCTATTCACACCCTAGGGTCTCTAGGACTTCCCTTGATTTATGAATCCCTTGACCTTGCCCAATCCACCCACTTATGAGTTGCAATACTACTCCTAAGGTCTCACCTACTCATGAGACTCAAAACCCCTTACTATGGCTAATAAGGGCTTGGCTTGTCCTACTACTTCCTAGGTCCTAGAAAGGTTAGGATAGGTTTTAAATCATGTTTTACATCCATCCATGTGCCCCCAATAAGTTTCAATCTTTCAACCCCTTACCGATTTCATTGTTTTGTGTTTTTGCCTACAAAATAGGGCTACAAGGATTTTGACCAATTAGGCCTCCAACCTAGTCCTTTAGGGCTCCCTCTCACAAATGATGCACAAACTACCCAAACTCCCAAAATCGACTATCATTCATTTTGCAAGGGCTCAACGATTTCTCTAGTTTTGGGCCTCCAAGTGGCTGTACAGTGCCTTGGGTGAATTTTGGGGTTTTTAGGGGTTTTGTGAGGGTTTTTATGGTCTGCCTGGGTCACAGTATATGTTTTGTATTTTAGCCACCTTTTCTGGATTAGTGGAGGATCCTCCTTCACACCAATGATGCTTCACTCACCCCTCTACAACTCCTATAAAGGTTTCCTTCTTCTCTCTCCTTCCTTTCTCTCCAAGACCTTTGCAACTTGACCCTTCCTAGTCGGGCACTGTCCAGTCTCGCCTAGGAATGGGTCCTTATATGGCCTCCTTTCATTTTCAAGGGCCCTACTTGCATTTACCTATAGTATAGGGTCTGTACTCTCATTCCCCATGGTTTCATGGTGATTCCACAATGGGGAATGGAGCTATGAGTCCATTTATTCAAACCAGTCCAAAACTGGATAGAGAGAATGCAAATTACAAACTATTTACAAACACACCTCACTTACAAACCAAAACCTGATCTAATTTCTCAAAATGAAAGTGAACACATCATACAAGACACTCTACATAGTTTTGCATGAAAATCAATCCATTAATGATCTTTCTTTACTCCATTTGTGTTGACTGGCAACAAAAATTGTAGTCACAGTCAGTTAGTTTGCTTGGGCCATACAACATCTGACATCCAACCATTAATTTAGGGTTTGAAAATACTTATACTACCCTCTCCTTGGTTTGTGTGCCCATACTAGGGTTTTCAATGCTAACCTAAAGATTTTGACCTCATGGTGGAAAAGTTGCTTGACAACTTTTAAAAGTTATCATGCAACTTTTGGAACTTTTAAGCAACTTTCCCAATGTTGCTTTTCTTGACTCCTAGACCCACATTGGGAAAACCTAAGGACACCACCATGCTAGGAAAGACCCCTAAACACCTCAAAGGCACACATACCCTCAAATTTCAAGAAAATCTCAATCTTGACTTATGACCCTAAGACCTCAACTAGGACCATAACTAGGACCAATGAGCACATGGCTCTTTATTTTATATACAATGGCTTCATAAGAAGCATAAAACCAACAAAAAAAAGGAGGAAGATCTTGGAATGGTTCTCCTACACCATATTTTCCCTCTACACACAACTAAGAAATAGAAGAAGAGATGAGAGTCGGGTCTATGCCAAGTGTCTTGAACCTGCTCTCTTCAACCCAGGTAGCTTCAAACTTAGGCTGACCTACCCACTTCACCAGGTGTTCCATGTAGACCTGGTGTCTAGTGGACTTCTTTACTCTTGACTCCAATATCTCCTCTACTATAGGTTGCTTCACTTGTGGTGAGGCATTCACATCCAGGTCTTGTAGTACCTTGGCTTGGTTCTCAGTCTGCCCTTCTATCTCGCCCTTGTACATGATCAGGTCAACAACATTGAAGACTGGTGAAATGGCTAAGTCTGAAGGAAGTTCAACCTTATAGGCATTCTCACCATATTTTTCCAAAATTCTACAAGGTCCTACCCTCTTCATTTGCAGTTTGGTAGGCTTACCACTTTGCATCCTAGCTTTGCTCAAATGGACCATCACAAAGTCACCCACCTTGTACTGAACCTCTCTCCTTTTCTCATCCATTTTGGCTTTTAGTTTTTGAGTGGATTCAAGGATGGCTTTCTTGACTTGCTCTTGAACTTCCTTGATGGTTTGAGTGAAGTCCTCTGCTTGCCCACTCTTCATCTCCAAAGCACCAAGGTCTCTCAACTCACATACTCCCATTCGATGTCTGCCATACACAACCTCAAAAGGACTCTTTCTAGTGGTCCTATTCACATTGTCATTAAATGCATACTCTGCTTGAGGAATGATTAGATCCCATGTCTATCCATACTCCTTAGTTAAACACCTCAACAGATTGCCTAACACCCTACTAATGACTTCAGTTTGACCATCAGTTTTTGGATGGTAAGCTGAGCTAAATGACAAGTTAGTTCCTAGTCGCCTCCATAATGTTTGCCAAAAATGGCCCATGAATTTGTTGTCCCTGTTTGAAACAATTCTTAAAGGGATTCCATGAATTATAGCAATCTCTTTGAAGAAGAGATGTGCAACATAGCTAGCATCATGTGTAGTCCTACATGGAAAGAAATGGCTCATCTTGGAAAATCTATCTACTACCACATAGATGCTATCCATACATGTCTTTGTCTTTGGAAGTCCTACTACAAAGTCCATGCTTATGCATTCTCAAGGCCTATTTGGGATTGGTAATGGTTGATAGAGACCAGCATTACTTGATCCTCCCTTTGCTCTTTGGCATACACCACATTGCTCCACATACCTCTTCACATCTCTTGGCAACTTTGGCCAATAGTAGTACCTCTGTACTAAATCCAAGGTTTTGTTGACTCCAAAGTGTCCACTTAAACTACCATTGTGTTTCTCTTGGATGAGGTTTTCCCTCATGGATCCTCTTGGCACACACAACTGATTACCCTTGAACAAGAGACCATTTTGGAGAGTGTAATCTGCATACTCACCATGGAAATGTTTCTCAAACTCCTTGAAAACCTCGTAAGCTGATGAGAAGTCTTCATCTCTTTCATAGAGGTCCTTGAAACCTTCTATTCCCATGCTCTACGACTGTAGTTCTTGAACTGTCAACAACTTCCTGCTTAATGCATCTGCCACCCTATTGAGTTGCCCCTTCTTATGCTTGATGGTGAAGGTGAAGGATTGGAGGTATTCCATCCATTTCAAATGCTTATTGCTAAGCTTCTCTTGAGTGTTAATGTAACTCAATGCCTGGTTGTCTGTGAACACCACAAATTCCTTTGGAAGTAGGTAATGCCTCCATTTCTTTATAGATTGCACTAATGCATACAACTCTAGGTCATAGGCTAAGTACTTCTTTTTTGCTTCATTGAAATTCTCACTGAAAAATGCCACAGGTCTTCCCTCTTGACTCAATACACCCCCTACTGCAATTCCACTTGCATCACACTCCAATATGAATAGCTTGTCAAAAGTAGGTAGGAGAAGGATAGGTTTTGTGGCTACTTCTTGTTTCAATAGTTGAAATGCTTTGTCAGCCTGCTCAGTCCATTTAAACTTAGTTTTAAGGCCTCCTTTTATGGTTTCAAGGATTGGTGCACATATGCCACTAAAGTTCCTCACAAACTTCCTATAGAATTGAGCTAAACGATGGAAACTCCTAACTTCAGTCCCTATTCTAGGTGCAAGCCAATTCAAGATTGCCTCCACTTTGCTTGGATCCATTTTCAAGGTTCCCTTAGACACCACAAATCCTAAGTAGACTATCTCTTGCTTCAAGAAGTCACACTTCTCTAGGTTGATGGATAACTTCCCCTTATGCAACCTCTCTAAGACTAACCTCAAATGCTCAAGGTGCTCCTCTTTGGTTCTGCTATAGATGGGAATGTCATCTAGGTATACCACCACAAATCTGCCTGTGAAGTCTTTTAACACCTCATTCATCAACCTCATGAAGGTGCTTGGGGCATTGGTGAGTCCAAATGAAATCACAAGCCATTCATACAATCCTTCTATGGTCTTGAAATAAGTCTTCCACTCATCTCCCTCCTTGATTCTAATTTGGTGATAACCACTTTTAAGGTCCAATTTAGTGAAATACATAGCACCTCCTAAATAGTCCATCAAATCCTCTATTCTAGGAATAGGAAACCTATACCTTATGGTGATCCTATTGATTGCCCTTGAATCAGTGCAAAGTCTCCACTTACCTCCTTTTTTGGATGCTAGCACTACCAGAACTGCACATGGATTGATGCTCTTCTTAATCAGTACTTGTTCCAATAACTCCTGCACTTGCCTTGCTACCTCCTTGTTTTGATCAAGTGTGAGCTTGTATGCAACTTTGTTAGGTAGGGATGCTTTGGGAACAAAGTCTATTTGATGGCTTATAGACTTTCTTGGTGGGAGTGTTGCAGGTGCTCCATCACTCACTATGTCCTTATACTCTTGCAACATTTGCTTCACCTCCTTGGGTACTTCTACCTGCAACTTGTCTTCTTCCTCCTTTGGTTTCACAAAGATGGCACACTTTACTATCTCCTCATGTAGCAATTTTAAGAACTCTTTACCAGTAGCCAATAAGACACTAGGTGTTCTTGAAGTTCCCTCTTTATTCTCTGTCAAAGACTGAATCTTAAAGGTCTTGTTGTCCTTCTTGAATGAAACGGAGTTCTCCTCTCCATCATAGATCACCTTCCTATCAAATTGCTAGGGTGTACCTAGCACTAGGTGATAGGCATCCATAGGTAACACATCACAAAGGATCTTATCCTTGTATCCTCCAATAAAAAACTCTACCCAAGTTTGTTCATTGACAAGCACACTCTGCTCATGGTTCAACCATGTCACCTTATATGGGTTAGTGTGGGGTATCCTTGTAAGTTTCAACTTCTTGGTCGCTTCCTCTTGTATTATGTTATTAGTTGACCCTGAATCAACTATCACCTTGCAAACTTTACCTAGGATCTTGCATCTCACCCTAAACAATGCTCTTCTATGCTTAGGTTCATTCTTGACTGGCTGTCTTATCAAGACCCTATTGAACATCAGATTTTCTCCAGTCTCTGATTCAATATGGTCCACTTTAGGTGTCTTGCTGCTTGATGTGTCTTCATGTGCATAAGAAACCCTCTTTCCACTATTTGATGATGTAGACTTGTCAAGGCATCTATATGCCAGGTGTCCCAATTGACCACAATTGTAACATTTCATAGTTACAAAGTAGGAGTTACCTCTACCGGTACTGGTACCCCTACTTGGACCACCTTGTGCACCTCTCCCTCTAGAATGGCCTCCTCTAAGATTGGTTTCACTGCCATGTTCAGTCCACTTGTCTTCTCCTTGGTTCCTCTACTCATTTGCCTTGCCTTGGTAACCACCTCGGTGATTCACTTGTTCTCTACCTCTGCCTCTACCCCTGGTATTGGAGTCTCCTTTCCTTTTGTTCCTCTCTTCCACCTTGATAGCAAGTTGATGACATTTTTGAATAGTAGTAGGAGTCCATAGGCTTATCTCCTCTTGAATGTTCCACTTTAGGCCGCTTAGATACTGTAGACACTTAAAAATAATTATTTTAATTATTTTTAATTCCTCACATAATAAATTAATTAATTATGTTAATTAAAATTTTTCTCAATATTAATTAAATATAATTAATATTGTCACTATAGCATATGATTTATTTAATAAATCAATCCCTTTCTTTATTCTTCTAAAAAAACAAATCCTCACAAATCTTCCTCTTAGCTAATTAATTTCAATTAATTAGTTAACCTACATGATTCCTACAAATAATCTTCTTAATTCACCATTAACCTAATAAATTCTTCTAGAAACTCCCTAAACTCACTTAACATTATTCTTCTAATTTTCTATTCCCTCCACTCATTCTCTCTCCTAGTCAAATTCTCCTACAAATATAAATCCCACTTAACATTTCCTCTAATCCCCCTCCTAATGAGTCGTTAATGGCTAATCATCATGATTAGCCACAAAGTCAACTCGTTGTCCTTTCATCTAGCCACTAGCTTTAAATGCTCTTTTTCTAGATGAATGTAAGATTTTCGAAATCTCACATTCCTCTAGACATTTCTTTCTCCCAAGGAATTTTTAACTCCTTTTTATTCTTCTAAACCCCATAATATCTGTTTTTGGACAATTTTTAATTCCTCCAGTGCATCTTGTAGAGTGTGAAGATACGAAATGCCTTTAGGGCATATTTCTTGGTCTCCACACCCTCTCTTGGAGCTTGTGTGAGCTCACAAGTAAATCATAGCCCTTCATCTTTAATTCATCCTAGCCATTTGTTTTCCTCTCCTCTTCCTATAAAATAGGGCTCCATCCCTTCATTCAGAACATCTTGAAATCCAGTAAGCTTATGCTACCCTTTTGAGCCCAGGAAATCATCTTGGCAACTTAATCATCTCATCCTTACCATTCATCCTTATCATTTGTGCACAATATTGGAGAGCCATCCACATCCAGCAATCAAAGGAGCACATCAAGTGGAGCATTATCAAAGGGCACCTTCACTTCATCAAGCTCAATCCGAAGGAGAAGGTAAAATAGGAAGGTGAAATGTTATTTTAATGATATTTTAGCATTCTGCATGTTTATTTCATTATGTTTTGATCAGTTTACCTTTCAAATCTATTTTCCCCTCTTCATTTTGGAACGCCCAATGGGACTCATGTCCCTGAGAACTAATGTTTTTTTTTAAGGTTTTTTGTGAGTTGTGAGACGCAGGTTCCAGAATAGCGCGACTGCAGAAAAAAATATATATATATATATCTTTTTCGTAGGTTCCAGAATCGCGGGTCTGCATTTCTGATGCTTGTTGAAGACTATTTTTCCAAACTACTAATCAAGTTGTTTTTTAGGACACTTTTTGAAGACTCCATTTTTCAAACTACTAATCAAGTGGTTTTGTAGGTTGCCTAGCTGATTCAACCAAATATTGTGCATTTATTTAAATTAGGTACCTAGATATTAATTAAAATGGAATGAACCATTGTCTTATGTGTCTTTAAGAAAAGCATAAAGGTAGGAAAGTATGCTCTCGTCTTACTAGACGATCAGAAATCTAGACCCTCCAACCTTTTCTTGTTTGATTGTGTGTTTACCTCTAGCGGGTCTGCCCTCCCAACTTGCTCTTTGAGAAGGTAAGAGGGGAACGACCCAAGTGAGTACACCCGGACCTGGGGTTCCCAACTCACTATAATAAATAGGCCATTGACTACAAAAGGGTTAATGGTTGGGGCTATATGAGAGTTCACTCTCACATTGGGTGCTTAGTAGGATCCTAGAGATCTCAATCATGCTTGCGTGACTACTAAGTTCTTGGTGCTTCGTTGGGCTATAGGCCTCAATTGTGCTTGTGCAACTTCAAAGGGTAGCTCCTAATAGGAAGACTTACTAAACACCTTGTTCATAGTGGCCAAAAGCCCTCTAGTCATTGGTGTAGGAGGTTGGACCTTTGAAGCGGCCCATATTCTTACGGCCCTTAATAGAGACACAAAGTTCACCATGAGGAGTTTTCATGGGAATTGATGCTTGGCTGCCCCGAGAAGTGAGTGCCATGGAGGGGAGCTAGTGGGTTCAAGCATCTTAGTGTCCACTCTGGGTAAGCGTAGATGGGAAACCAATTGGGATTCAATGACTATTGTCCTTGCCAACCTTAAGAATGTTGTATATGAGCATGAGTGTCTTTGAGATAATATGCATTTAATCATTGTGTTTGCTTTGTTTGATACATACTTGCCAAGAGTAGACTAAAAACACATCACTATCCCCAAACACTTTGCAAAAATATTTGTCAAGACACAAACAAATTGTCCAAGTCATTACCCACACCAAGTCCAAAATTGCGTCAAAACTTCGTCCGTCCCATTTTTCATAAGCCTAAGAGAGAAGCTAAGAGTTTATCCTCTACGTCAACATTCAAGTTTGTCCTTTGAAACACCTACTATCATCCAAATCAGGGTGGTCATATCCCTTCATACAACTTGCCATTTAAATAGATCCTTCATGTTCATGCCAAAGACAACCTAGTCATCAACTTTTCTTCTAAACCATCACTACCATACCTTCTTCATCAATCATCCTCAAATTTGTTAAGTCCTTTCATCATCAAATTTCTTAAGTCCTTTCATCACAAATTTCTTAATTTCTTTCATCCACAAATTTCTTAAGTCCTTTCATCACAAATTTCTTAAGTTCTTTCATCCACAAATTTCTTAAGTCCTTTCATCCTCAAATTTCTTAAGTCCTTTCATCCTCAAATTTCTTAAGTCCTTTCATCACAAATTTCTTAAGTCCTTTCATCCTCAAATTTCTTAAATCCTTTCATCCTCAAATTTCTTAAGTCCTTTCATCACAAATTTCTTAAGTCGTTTCATCCTCAATTTTCTTAAGTCTTTTCATCACAAGTTTCTAAAATCCTTCCATCACAAATTTTCTAAGTCATTTCATCACATTTTTCCTAAGTCTTTTCACCACAAATATCGTGTATGGTCGCAACTCGATCCCAAAAGAAAAAGACGGCTGATCAACAATATGGCATACTAGACATTGGTGTCCTATATGAAGATCCCATGCAAGATCATACACAAAGTGGGCAAACAAGTGATCAAGATCAAAGCCAAAATATTGACATGGTTAACCAAGATGAACTTTGTCTGGAAGTGCAAACTTTCCTCGCGGATTCTTATAACCAAGAGATGATAGAAAAGTTTATTAAACACAATCCTACTACACTTCTAAAAACTCTTCTTGAACATGGAACTCAACTTCCACCTGAATTTAATAGATCCACTCTCGTCCAACAACCACAAGGAGACCTCACTCCCACACAAAGTGCTGCACCTACTATTCAAACTCAATCAATTGCAGCCCCATCAATCATCCAAGCCCAATCAATGCCACCTGCGACACCTCCCACCATGGTCTCCATCCTGCCTTCTTCCTCCTTACCATCCATACCACTATCAGATCCAATCTCATACATTCTCCAGCAAACTTCTTTACCACCTCCTTCTATTCAACCACATATTTCTATTCCACAAACTTCCCTTTCTCCCAACAATGTCATAAATTTTATCTAGACCGCATTCAGTCCCGTCACAACAGTTGGCAGACCGCAACTAACTACCACATGAACCCCAGCGACATTGGTCATCACATCCCATGTTCCCACCTCCTCATCATATCAATATATTGGTGGTGGTGCACCTTCTTTAGTTCATCCAATTCTTGGGGCAGATATAATTCATCAATATCAAATTCCACAACAAGACCTCATCAAGGAAATTCAAGACATGAAGAATATCATCAAAAACATGAAAGAAAAGACTAATAAAAGGAAAGCTTACTCATTTGAAGAGTTTTGCCCTTGTCCTTACGACCCATCTATATCAGTTGCACCATATCCCCCAGGATTTGAGATCCCTAAATTCACCAAATATGAAGGCAAAAGAGACCCCCGTGACCATGTCCAAGAATTCCACATCTTATGCCAAGAAGTCTCCTATAGTGACCTTTATCTTCATAGACTCTTTCCTAAGAGTCTCATAGGAGATGCCCTAGCATGGTTCTCATCTTTACCATGAGGTTCCATTGTCTCTTTTATAGACTTGGCAGAAAAATTTGTGGCCCACTATGCATACAACATGGGTAATGATGTTTCTATGATGGACCTATGTAATACAAAACAAAGGCCTAGAGAAACCTTCCCCAATTTCCTACAAAGATGGCGACATCTTATCAAAAAATTCCAGTGGGACATGCCAGAAAAACATCAAATTGAACTATTTCAAAAGAACTTGGTGCCTGAACTTTCAAGACCTTTAATATCTCAATGTATGAAATCCTTCCAAAAATTGACCGATAAGGGCCTCACCCTCGAATGTGTCTTGTTGGATGAAGGAACCTTGAAACATTACCAAAAGTCATCACAAAGTTCTTCCTCTTATCATAATGACAAGCCAAAATTTTGGGCTAAAAATAAAAATGTAGTCAATGATGGTGTAATTGATGCAAAGCGAGTCCAAACTGTGGCCGCTCCCCCAAAATCCACCACCAATATTCATCAATTCAACAATTAAAACAATTCAAATCAATCTCAAAAACCTCACAACAATATCTCAATCCAAGGATGACCACCCCAATCGAATAATAGGACTCCAAGAGATTACACTCCTCTTGCTGAGTCTATTGAAGTGGTGTTTCAAAAACTTGTCCAAGAAGGTATAGTGGTTTTTCCAATCACTCGCCCATTTGATCCCAATCAACCTAAACCAAGATGGTATAATGAAAATGAGTATTGTGAATACCATCGTATCAAGGGACATGATACACGAAAGTGTATGAAACTAAAGATCTACATACAAGATCTCATTGATAGAGGTGAGATTGAGGTAGCAAATGCAAAACCTGGTAATAACAATGACAAACTCAAAATGTACCAGGAACCCTTCCCAAAGCATGATAAAGGAAAAGGCTCATCATCTAACGCAATGGATTATGACTACGCTAATCATGTAACTGGTTTTGATTTTTTAGTAAGTCGCATTGAACCTATAGACAATCATGTCAATGTCATAACCATCCAGGGAGTTAATCCTCCTTCTTCCCAAAGCAGACCAAATCCGGCTAGAATAGTCATTCAAGGTGCCACGCCTTCCACCTCCCATTTCCAGAATGACTGTAATGCAACTACACACTGAGGAAGAGTCACCATCCAAGGAGTTCCTCCCCCACCAAACCCCCCACCCATGTCTTCCACCCGCCGATATGACCTCCTTGATCAACTTGGGAAGACACCCGCACAGATCTCCATTTTGGAACTTCTCAAGACTTCTCCAGTCCATAAAGAAATTTTGGAACAAGCCCTTCTCCAATCACGCGTTCCTGATAACATCAACACCACCCAATTTCAAACCCTCATTGGAAACCTTGCTGCCCAATAGCACATTGTATTTAACTCCCAAGATGCTCCCGCAGATGAGGACCATAACAAACCTTTGCACATCAAAGCTAAATAATTGGGACTTTCTGAGGATCTGATAGACACATCAGGAAGGATCACAATAAAGGCATATGATGATGCGAAAAGAATTTCAAAGGGCATGATCACCTTACCTCTTCAAGTGGGCCCCATTACAATTGAAACCCCTTGCCAAGTACTCAATCTTGATCTCCCCTACAACATTCTCCTCGGGAGGCCATGGATTCATTCCTTGCAGGCCATACCCTCCACCTATTACCAATGCATCAAATTCCCCTATAATGGAAAAGTTATCACTGTCAAAGGTGATCCCCAACCTTTTCAATATTGCAAACTATTAGAGGGGAAGCATCTGTATCATTGCCCACTAAATAGACCTTCGCCAATGCCTCCATCTGACACATCAAATGTTGCCTCCACATCATCCCAACAAAATAATCAAATCAAGATCTTGGACAATGGCTGTGGAGAATACAAATTGGAGGACATCTTATTAATAGGCAACCTCCCTCTCTCTCCTAAGTCATTTTGTAAACCAAAAGAGCTAAAAAAGGACCCAAAACCAGTCATGCAATGCCAAAACACCACCTTCCAACAATGGGGCCCACTTAATAACAAGAACCTCGAAGCAGATATCTCTTCATGGCTATACTGGGAAGAGGACGATGATCCAACAAGAATATCCAAAGAAATGTACCCAAAAGAATTTGCCATAGTTGAAAAAATGGGTTACAAAGGACACGGTCTAGGACCAGAGGAGAAAGGAAGAAAAGAACTCATAAATCCTATCTCCTACAGATACAATAAAGGCTTGGGGTACACCTTGGTGCCCCTTCTAGTCCTTCTTTGGATATCAAAAGCGCTGACGAAGAGGAATTCCATGAAATGCCTTATGAATATGAGAAAGATACCTTCTTTGATGCTTACATCAATACCATCACCCTCGTAACCCCTCCCACTTCACATGAGCTACATCTTGTCCATCCTGAACTGATTAACTGGGGCCAATGAGACAAACCCAATTTAGATATCTGCATCAACGATAATTCTCTCATTGCTCTCCTAACAACACAAAATATGGAAGACTAATAGAATTGAGGGTATTCAACTACACAAAAAGGGATACTTTGGTAGTCAAGTCAATGCCCTTATCCACAAAAAAGATAATAAAAGAAAAAGATATGATTTCCTAGGTGAAAACCTCCCTGAGGCACCTTTGGATGAACAAGAAATAAAAACAAAGGGTGTATCTGAAAGTGAAAACTTGGAAAAGACACTTGACGATGAGGGATTTGACCTCCCTACCATTGGTTACCTTCCACAAGACAAATCAAATTTGTTGATAGAAGAAACAAACAGCATCAACATGGGCACCGAAGTCATTCTGAAAAATGTGCTCATTGTCAAATCCCTCACCAAAATCGAGAAACAAGACTTCATCAACTTCCTTACAGAAGTTAAAATCAATTTTGCATGGTCCTATTCCGATATGCCAGGGTTGGATCCTACCTTGGTGGTTCACAATCTCGCCGTCTGCCCAGATGCAAAACCTATAAAACAAAAACTCTGCAAAATGCACCTGCATATTGCTCTCTTGGTCAAGGCAGAACTTCAAAAGTTGTTAGACACATAATTTATCAAACCCATAGACTATGTTGAATGGGTCTCCAACATTGTGCCTATCAGCAAACCTACTGGGGGCATCCGCATTTGCACAAATTTCTGAGATCTAAATATAGCTTGTCCTAAAGATGATTTCCCATTCACAAACATAGATATGATTGTGGATCTTATAGCAGGACATGAAATGCTATCGATAATGGATGGGTTTTCTGGATACAACCAAATCAGGATAACAGATGAGGATCAGCATAAAATCGTATTCACAACACCATGGGGTACTTTCTGTTACCAAGTCATGCCTTTTGGCCTTAAAAATGTTGGAGCTACATATCAATGGGCAATGACAATAGTTTTTCATGACCTCTTGCACAAAATTATGGAGGATTATGTGGATGATCTGCTAGGCAAATCAAAGACAAGACAAGAGCACATCCCTATTCTAAAACAGATCTTCGAAAGATTGGAAAAATACAAGTTGCCTAAATCCCAAAAAGTGTGTGTTTGGAGTCCCATCAAGAAAACTATTAGGATTCATTGTTTCCCGTAAAGGTAAAAGATATTATGGAAATGCCTCCACCAAAAACTTTCAGACAACTACACAGTCTTCAGGGAAAACTCCAGTCTGTCAGGCATTTCATTTCACAGCTAGCTAACAAGTGCCATCCATTTGCACACCTATTATGTAAAGACACAAAATTCAAATGGGATTGCCTCTGTCAAAAGGCCTTTGAAAAATTAAAAGAATATCTAGCATCACCTCCAGTTTTGATGCCACCTACCCCTAAAAAACCCCTCATTTTGTACATATGTGCTACTACAGTGGCATTGGGTGCATTACTGGCACAAACAGATGATCAAGGGAAGGAACACACCATTTACTACATTAGTCAAACGTTGGTAGGATATGAACTCAACTACACCCCCATTGAAAGAGCATGTTTGACATTAGTATTTAGCACACATAAACTACGACACTATATGCTAAACAACAAGACAAAATTAATTGCTAAAATTGATCCACTTAAATATCTCCTGTCAAAAGCTACTCTCACTGGTAGAATGGCTAAATGGGTCATGCTTCTAAGTGAGTTTGACATCAAATATGTGGACAGAAAGGCAATCAATGGACAAGTTATTACAGATCAATTGGCTAAAGCTCCACTTCTAGGTGACCATCCTCTTCTCATAGAATTACAAGATGAGTTCATTATGACTGTTGCCACAACCTCCACATGGAAATTGTATTTTGATGGCTCCTACACTCAAAATGGATCGGGGGCAGGAATATTATTGGTCACACCTCAAGGAGATGGCATCCCCAAATCATACAAGATAGCCTTTGCATGTACTAATAACATAGCAGAATACGAGGCCCTCATCACAGGTTTACACTTGGCTATCCATTGGAAAATAATGGAATTACAAGTCTATGGCGATTGCTAGCTCATCATAAAACAAGTCAATGATGAATACAAGACAAAAGATGATAAAATCCTTCCCTACCATACCATTGTTGAAGATCTTAAGCAACATTTCACAGCAATCAAGTTTGATCACATCCCATGAACAAACAATAGGGTTGCAGATGCAATGGCCACCATTGGCTCCCTCCTTCAAATGCCAGCACATAGTCAGAAGTGCGAGTTCTTGGTCAAGAAATTGTTTATACTAGCATATGACCTACCAAAATCTGAAATGGTGTGTGTTCTCATTGGTCCAAAGTCCCCTTGGTACCAAGAAACCATCGCTTTCCTCTAAGACAACACTATTCCCCCACATCTCACCAAAACCCAACAACAAACTTTCATCTGCTGATGTGCCCGTTACACCATCCTTGCAGACACCTTGTTCAGAAGGCATTTTGATGGTTCCCTCCTAAGGTGTTTAGATAAATAAGAAGCCGAATGGGTATTACGCGAAGTACATGAGGGCATCTGTGGGGCACACTCAAGTGGACTCACATTGGCTAAAAAACATTTGAGAACAGGATACTATTGGCCTAAAATGGAAGAAGATGCATACAACTATGTGAAGAAATGCATCCCTTGCCAGCAGCATGGCGACAAGATTCATGCACCATAACAAGAATTGCAGCCATTCATTACACCATGGCCCTTCTCACAGTGGGGGCTCAATCTCATTGGGAAAATCCACCCTTCATCTTCCAACAGACATAAATTCATTATCACCGCCACCGAATACTTCACCAAGTGGGTAGAGGCTATCCCTCTTACTTTCACCACCAGCAAGAAAATATCCAAATTCATCCTGAACTACCTAATCTGCCGATATGGCATCCCAAAATTTATCATCACAGATAATGGTAAACAATTTAAAAACCAGGATGTCAAAGAACTCTACCAAAAATTCAACATCCAACACCACTTCTCCACTCCATATTATCCCTAAGGCAATGGCCAAGTTGAGGCTTCTAATAAAACCCTAATAAAAATCCTCAAAAAGACAGTCAATGAAGCGGGCCGTGATTGGCACCTCCAAATCCATCCTGCATTGTGGGCCTACCGCACCTCCATCTGCACCCCCACGAGTGCCACTCCTTATTCCCTAGTATTTGGTTTCGAAGCTATCCTTCCCCTTGAGATCGAGATCCCCTCTCTAAGGGTATCATTGCAAAACATCCTACCAGAGGAAGAATACAGAATCGCCTGCTTACAAGAGCTAGAATTGTTAGATGAAAGGCGCCTCAAGGGCTTGACTCATCTCCAGGTATATCAAAACTGTTTGTGCATGAGTTATCATAAAAAGGTCAAAACCTAAGAATTCAAAGTTGGTGATCTTGTCCTCATGGAGAATCAGAAAAATCTACAAGAAAGAGAAAAGAAAGGCAAGTTTGAGCCTAATTGGCTTGGACCATATGTACTCATAGTGAAATATGGATCAGGAGCTTATCAGTTGGCTACTCCTGAAGGTGATCCTTTGAATGATCTGATGAATATCATGCACCTTAAAAGGTTTTATTCTTAGTCCTCAAAAAGTCTTAAATTGTCAAAAAAATAAAAAAATGAAAAAAAAAAGGATCCTGAAAAAATTGTCACTTTGGTGCAAACCTAGCAAATAGGCACCTTATGATATAAAAAAATTAAGAAAAAAGAAAAAAGAAAGAAAAAGAAAGAAAAACAATTCGTCGCGCTATGGGCAAGTATCTTGGTGAAAACCTCTATGCAGGCACCAAGGTAAATAACCAGATCCACTGTCTATCATGTCGATACTAAAAATCATCTGCCATCCAGCCCACCCATGCACAACATTCCTTCTTTTCTGGCTCCCAATAAAACATGTGTATGATGATGAGTCTTCACCTAAGTCATGAACAAGAAATGTCCCAAGGAAACTGAGCTTTTATGCCTCTGTATAAGCTTTAAGAAGTCTTGAGAAACAATCCCAAGTCCATCCTAGTTCTACTCTTGGCAAGAGGTATCATTTGGTCGCAAGGAAGATACTTGTTAGATTTTGTTAGATCTTTTCATATAGGCTTGTATCTTTTGCCCTACGACTACCACTATTTACGACTGCCTGGGTTCTTCCATATCTAGGTATGTTATGATAGGTGCATACTGGGGCATATTTCATAGTATGACATGTTTTGGATCCTTCTTGTATAAACCGGTGACCTGGTACTAGTGTTTATCAACACTTACCTTCTTGTGTACAAGAGGTATCGGTGTGTTTGAGGGTTTCCTTGCACGAACCCACAACTTTGTATTAGTGTTTCTTAACACTTGCATTGTTGTGTGCAAGAAATTCCTGTTTGTCTGCAGAGTCAGTCCACACCCTAGGTTTCTCATGGCATCTTGATTTCTATAATCAGTGGTGCAAGTCACTCAGGGCAACATCAAACTGGGTTGGCTCTCCTCATTTATTGTGCACAAAATCTCACCATCATTACATCAAATCCTAAACTCAATAATCCCATGGAGTTCTCAATTTCCCCCATTTTCCTCCGTGGTCTCGCATCTCTTATTCTTCTTTCCAAATACCTCATGACTACTTCATATATCTTCCTCATTTATCCCTTCCACCCTAATTTTTCTTCCTCTATTTTTCTTTTTTTTCCTCACATAATCAATTTTGATTCTGATTCATGTCTTATACAGGATGAATCCTTCCTGAAACTAGACATTGTGATCAATCATGTCTTATACAGGATGTATCCTTCCTGAAACCAGACGCTCTTATCATGTCTTATACAGGATGAATCCTTCCTAAAACCAGACGTTGTGATCGATCATGTCTTATACAGGATGCATCCTTCCTGAAACCAGACATTGTGATTTGATCAAGTCTTATATAGGATGAATCCTTCCTGAAACCAGACGTTGTGATCCAATTATGTCTTATACAGCATGAATCCTTCCTGAAACTAGACGTTGTGATCTGATCATGTCTTATACAGGATGAATCCTTCCTAAAACCAGACATTGTGATCAATCATGTCTTATACAGGATGTATCCTTCCTGAAACCAGACATTGTGATCTGATCATGTCTTATACAGGATGAATCCTTCCTGAAACTAGATGCTCTTATCATGTCTTATATAGGATGAATCCTTCCTGAAACTAGACATTGTGATCAATCATGTCTTATATAGGATGAATCCTTCTTGAAACCAGACACTTTGATCATCTTTTGTCTTATACAGGATGAATTTTTCTTGAAACCAGACTGAATCTAGCTCTTATCAATCGAATCAAATCAAATCTATCAGGATATCAATTTTGCAAAACTCCAAAGATCAAATACCTCAATTGATCTCTCAAGGGGGCATCACCATACCGTAATCTATAAATCAAGAGCTAGGGCATCCTATCAAACCAATATCAACATCAAAACAAGAATATTATTTGAATCAATGTGTCATCACACCTCACTTCAAAGAGGGGCAAAATGTAGACACTTAAAAATAATTATTTTAATTATTTTTAATTCCTCACATAATTAATCAATTAATTATGTTAATTAAAATTCTTCTCAATATTAATTAAATATAATTAATATTGTCACTATAGCATATGATTTATTTAATAAATCAATCCCTTTCTTTATTCTTCTAAAAAATCAAATCCTCACAAATCTTCCTCTTAGCTAATTAATTTCAATTAATTAGCTAACCTACATGATTCCTAAAAATAATCTTCTTAATTCATCATTAACCTAATAAATTCTTCTAGAAACTCCCTAAACTCACTTAACATTATTCTTCTAATTTTTTATTCCCTCCACTCATTCTCTCCCCTAGTCAAATTATCCTACAAATATAAATCCCACCTAACATTTCCTCTAATCCCCCTCCTAATGAGTCGTTAATGGCTAATCATCACAATTAGCCACAAAGTCAACTCGTTGTCCTCTCATCCAGCCACTAGCTTTAAATGCTCTTTTTCTAGATGAATGTAAGTTTTTCGAAATCTCACATTCCTCTAGACATTTCCTTCTCCCAAGGAATTTTTAATTCCTTTTTATTCTTCTAATCCCCATAATATCCATTTTTGGAGAATTTTTAATTCCTCTAGTGCATCTTGTAGAGTGTGGAGATACGAAATGCCTTTAGGGCATATTTCTTGGTCTCCACACCCTCTCTTGGAGCTTGTGTGAGCTCACAAGTAAATCATAGCCCTTCATCTTGAATTCATCCTAGCCATTCATTTTCCTCTCCTCTTCCTATAAAATAGGGCTCCATCCCTTCATTCAGAACATCTTGAAATCCAGTAAGCTTATGCTACCCTTTTGAGCCTAGGAAATCATCTTGGCAACTTAATCATTTCATCCTTACCATTCATCCTTATCATTTGTGCACAATATTTGAGAGCCATCCATATCTAGCAATCAAAGGAGCACATCAAGTGGAGCATTATCAAGGGGCGCCTTCACTTCATCACGCTCAATCCGAAGGAGAAGGTAAAATAGCAAGGTGAAATGGTATTTTAATGATATTTTAGCATTCTGCATGTTTATTT
The DNA here is from genome assembly GCF_030272615.1 of Cryptomeria japonica. Lineage (NCBI taxonomy): Eukaryota > Viridiplantae > Streptophyta > Pinopsida > Cupressales > Cupressaceae > Cryptomeria > Cryptomeria japonica. The sequence goes on from NC_081408.1 coordinate 639,977,614, forward strand.
CATTATGTTTTGATCAGTTTACCTTTCAAATCTGTTTTCCCCTTTTCAGATACCTAGCCACCTTAATAGATTCATCTTCTTGGACTTTAGATCTAAGACAAAGTTTTTGAAATTCTTCGGTGTAGGAGGTCACATCAAGGTCTTTTTGCGTCAATCCCTGTCTCTTCTTATGAAGTTGGACTTCATAATCCTCTGGTAAGTAGTTCTCCTTGATCTTACTCACCATGGCCTTCCAATTGGCAATAGGTAGCTTCCCCATACTAACTCTCTCTTCTTGTAGGTACTTCCACCATCTTAAAGCTACTCCCCTTAATCTTGATTTGGCAACCTTAACCTTTTGAGCCTCTCTCACTCCCTCACACTCAAAGTGGTTTTCCATGCCCTCAATCCATTCCATGACAGTATCAATGTCTATCCTTCCACTGAAATGTGGCAATCATTCAAAAGCATTGGTGTTCAAAGCCTTGATAGCTCTTACAAAAGGTTCTTCATTGAACAAGGGATTTGGTTAAGGTATAATGTCATCTATGTCAATGGTTTTCTTGCTTTTATCTTTGGTTTCTTCTCCCCAAGGTCCTTGTGTCCTCTGATCCACCACTTCCTGTAGCTTATCCCTTATCTCACTCATAGCTTCTTCAAGGAGTTTATTCTTCTCCTTCTACTCTTCTACCTCCCTAGCCATCTCTTCATTAGTGACCATTGTACTTTCCCCTAATAATTCACTAGAATACAGAGACATACATGGTCCACCAAACCTTTAACTTGCTCTGATACCAATCTGATGGGATGGGGTTTGCGATATACTAGCCTAGTCTATGCTCTTGGATCCTTCCCTTGGGTATCTAGGACTTCCCTTACTTTAGGAATCCCCTGACCTTGCCCAATCCACCCACCTATGAGTTGCAATGATGCTCCTAAGGTCTCACCTACTCATGAGACTCAAAACCCCTTACTATGGCTAATAAGGGCTTGGCTTGTCCTACTACTTCCTAGGTCCTAGCAAGGTTAGGAAAGGTCTTAAACCATGTTTTAAATCCATCCATGTGCCCCCAAGAAGTTTCAAGCTTTCAACCCCTTACCAATTTCACTGTTTTGTGTTTTTGCCTACAAAATAGGGCTACAAGTATTTTGACCAATTACGCCTCCTACTCGGTCCTTTAGGGCTCCCTCTTACAAACGATGCACAAACTACCCAAACTCCCAAAATGGACTACCATTCATTTTGCAAGGGGTCAAGGATTTCTCTAGTTTTGGGCCTCCAAGTGGCCATATAGTGCATTGGGAAAATTTTGGGGTTTTTAAGGGTTTTGTGAGGGTTTTTATGGTCTGCCTGGGTCACAGTATACATTTTGTGTTTTAGCCACCTTTTCTAGATTGGTGGAGGCTCCTCCTTCACACCAATGATGCTTCACTCACCCCTCTATAGCTCCTCCAAAGGGTTCCTTCTTCTCTATCCTTCCTTGCTCTCCAAGACCTCTGCAACTTGACCCTTCCTAGTCGGGCACTGTCCAGTCTCGCCTAGGAATGGGTCCTTATATGGCCTCCTTGCATTTTCAAGGGACCTTCTTGCATTGAAATATAGTATAGGGTCTGTAATCTCATTCCCCATGGTTTCATGGTGATTCGACAATGGGGAATGGAGCTATGAGCCCATTTATTCAAACCAGTCTAAAATTGGACAAAGAGAATGCACATTACAAACTATTTACAAACACACCTCACTTACAAGCCAAAACCTGATCTAATTGCTCAAAATGAAAGTGAACACACCATACAAGACACTCCACATAGTTTTGCACAAAAATCAATCCATTAATGATCTTTCTTTACTCCATTTGTGTCGACTAGCAACAAATATTGCAGTCACATCAGTTAGTTTGCATGGGTCATACAACATCTGACATCCAACCATTAATTTAGGGTTTGCAAATACTTATACTACCCTCTCCTCGGTCTGTGTGCCCATACTAGGGTTTTCCATGCTAAGCTAAAGATTTTGACATCATGGTGGAAAAGTTGCTTGACAACTTTTTAAAAATGTCATGCAATGTTTCAAACTTCAAAGTAACTTTCCCAATGTTGCTTTTCTTGACTCCTAGACCCACATTGGGAAAACCTAAGGACACCACCATGCTAAGAAAGACCCCTAAACACCTCAAAGGCACACATACCCTCAAATTTCAAGAAAATCTCAATCTTGACTTATGACCCTAAGACCTCAACTAGGACCCTAACTAGGACCAATGAGCACATGGCTCTTTATTTTATATACAATGGCTTCAAAAGAAGCATAACACCAACAAAACAAAGGAGGAAGAGCTTGGAAGGGTTCTCCTGAACCACATATCAAGAAGATGGATGAAATCACTTCCCAACGAGTCATACTTGATGATATTCAGGATGCAATAGATTTATTTGATGATATAACTGCACCTGATATGCAACCACCAGGAATTTCAGATTCATGGGTTGCTACAACTGAGATACTAGCTACTCAAGAAGAAGTGGATACTCAATTGGCAAAAGAGAAATCATTGAAAACCCAATCCCCACCGGTTTCCTAAGCCACTCAAATGGAATCTATTGAAAATGTTGATACATAGATTTTTGCATAGGAAACAAAGATAGGACAAGAGAAATAAAATATTGATAAAGTTACATCCTCTAAACTAGTACGCACATTAGTCATTTGATAGACTGATGAAGATGATGATGATTCACTAGGCATTTCAGGGCCTATAATTGTTGATAATATGAGTGTATCATAAATGATGAAGATTGCATATGTCATGCAATCCAGAGCATGAAAGAAGAGACTTAGAAAGAAAAGAATGGAAGTTGAAACCATTCAAAATATTGTGGATATTATGTCAAGTCTACTTCCAGAAACTTCTATAGGCATTTGTCTTTACCTATTGGTAAACTTGGTTAGTTGGTTGCTGAAGCATCTGATCAATTGAAGACCCTTGAAGAAGCCACGCAAACTTATGCTGAGAAAAGTTACAAGAAGAAGCGTGGAGAATGGGTAATGTAGGAAATTGACATAGGGAATATTTCTCTATCTTTTAATAAGGACTTATTAAGAAAAGTTATTGAATCAGGAGGAAAAAACCTTGCCTCTACTTCCAATGTTACATTCTTTTATTTTGATATCAATAGTTATTGAATTGAAACCAAGCAAGAAATAGAGAAGATATGCAATGAATATATACCACTACAGGATTCTATTTTTTCTTTTGGCAAATCAGTGGATGATTTGCAAAACAGTTTAGATACCTATGATTTTGAAAAGGAAAAGAGACTTTGGTCCCTAAAGAAGTTGAATAATTTACTTAGACCCCAAGTGGACATCTTGCTAAGAGCCTACAAGAATGCATAAGCAATTTGGGTGACCCAAGAGACATGTACAATTGACTGCATGAAAGAGTTCTACACTTAGATTATGGAAATGATTGAGATCACTGAGAACTTACTAGAAACATGGGAACATGATTTTCTCAATTGAAGAGCAATTTTAGTGACATTTTTCTAAGGATTGCACTGCATACATCTTGATTTAGATTTTCAAATTTTTGTACATGAAAAACATTTTGATACAAATTATATATGTGTGTGTGTGTGTGTGTGTGTGTGTATTTTTCTTTTCAATTTGGCATTGTTGTCAAAGAGGGAGTAAAAATTTGTATGTGTGTTTTGAATATTTTGTATGTTGTATGTAGTAAGGGGGAGTTGGAGTAAGAGTAGAAATATATGTGTACTCTATGTGTAGAATGGTATGGTATTGTTGTAAAATTTTCTAAGTGTTTCCATCAATTCCAAAGGGGTAGATTGTTGGCTTGATTATAATTGTAATGATCTATAAGCTATCATTAATGTAACACATACACACACATATGTTCACATTGTCTACCGGTGTGACTTCAAAGTTATTTATACTGCAAATTGGTATGCAATAAGGTTTATATCAAACTAGTATATGCATGGGGGAAGCTGATATGTTTATATATAGATATTCACAACTCAACATCAACCAAAAAGTTCTAGTCAAGATCATCAAAGGAGCATCGAAGGTCAGACAGTCTATATGTTTAACTCCAACCGGTACTATTGGTCCAACTAGTATTAGTTAATTGTGTGATGAGTTATCACTGGTCATGATGAGTTATCCTCACCAACAAATTTTAGTGGTATTTTTTCAATGGGTTATGATTATTTGACCAGATACACTACACCTAGGAAATTGTGATATGATTTCTCAAGGCCAACATGAAATATTAATGTCTATATATTGATATCACAATGAATTATTTTGTATGAGTGAAGGAGATAGGTTTTGATGAAAAGGCAGAAGTATTAAGTTGCAGAGTATGTTTGTAAATAAGTTTTGAGCATAGAAGAGGATCTAATCAAGCAAGTTGTGCTACTACCATATCACACCATCTATTGTTTTCTAATCACTGCAATAGTCAAATCCCCTAACCGGGTAAGCTTTAACAAGCTTCACTATAAAAATCCTCTAACAATGTGATCCATTAGTTTGGATTTAGAAATCCTCTACTGAGGTTACTCCTAATAGGGTACTACCTTTAAAAGGGTATAGCTTTTAACTAAGCTTTGGGATCTTTACCAGGATTCACTCCTAGCAGAGCAACTTTATATAGACCCTAACCAGTCAGTTATCTATTTTTGCAGATAGTTAATTTATGAGTCCCATCTCACCTTGGTTTCTCCCATTTGGGTTTTCCATGTACAAACACTTGTGTTATGCTAGATTTTTTACTTATTATGGATGCTTTTATATCAATTTGGATTGCATGCATAGTGTTTAACAAACTTGTTAAGTATATCTACTGGTCAATGTTTAAAGTAGTATTGTTTTTGATGTCACTGATTCACCCCCCCCTCTTAGTGATTTTCAAGTCTATCAATATGGTCCTAAGGGGTCACATATGGGTTGTAACACATTAGAGACCCCTTAGGACCATATAAGGCCCCTTGCGACATGTACATCATGAAGGACCTAATAGGACCACATAAGACCACATGGTGTTGCGAGGGGTATTAAATTGTCCTAAGGGGTCACACATGTGTTCTAACACATGGGTGACCCCTTAGGACCTCATAAGGCCCCTTATGACACATGTGCACCCCTTAGGACTTGATTCGACCACATAAAACTAAATGGTGTCGAAAGGGGTCTTATGTGGTCCTAAGGGGTCACCCATGTGTTTGGGGTCACACATGTGTTCAAACACATGGGTGACCCCTTAGGACTACATAAGGCCCCTTATGACACATGTGCACCCCTTAGGACCTAAGTGCACCACATAAGACAAAATGGTGTCGAAAGAGGTCTTGTGTGGTCCTAAGGGGTCACACATGTGCTTGAACACATGGGTGACCACTTATGACCACATAAGGCCCCTTATGCCATATGTGCACCCCTTATGACCTAATAGGACCACATGAGACCAAATGGTGTTGTTAGGGGCCTGACCTGGTCATAAGGGGTTGACCATGTGTTAGAAAACATGGGTGACCCCTTATGACCACATAAGGCACCTTATGACTATTTATATTTACTGACAGTCCCAAAGACACTGAGAGTGGGGATGAATCAGTGTCTAGTTGGTTTACAAAATATGTAAACTTATTAATAACTTTACATCCCAAAATAGTGTATCGGTAAATAAGAATTAATACAGCAAATAAGAATAACAGAGACAAAATAGAAAAAACACCATAACACAAGATATTTAATGAGGAAACCTAGTATAGGAAAAACCTCAGTGGGATTTATGAACCACAATATTTACTCACTGGCCAATGAATAAATACTACTTACAATGAGGGGCCTGCACATGCAGGGAGGTCAATAGCCTAGAATGCACTGCTCAATAAAGAGTCACACTAACTACAAAATGGATTATCAAATCCAATACAATGTACTTCTTCAAAACAACATCTTATATGCTAGGTTTAGTACTAGTTTAAGCTCAAACAATAACCAAAACCTTTGCTGTCAACTATATCACCTTATACAAAATTGCCTGATACTTCTCATACATCTACTTACAAAATGACCTATGAGATCTCATACATATATGAGTATATTACAATGTACCTTGTCGGCTTTACAAAAGATAATTACTTTTAAAATACAATAAACAAAAGTTTATTCCATGTCAGCCTGAGTGTCGATATGCATTGTTGCTGATGCTGGTGAAGTGTCTGTCGGTGTATGTAGAAATCTATTGCTAGTGTTGGTGTATGTTGGTTGCCAGATGGTTGCCAGATGGTTGCCATAAATGACAACATCAACTATTTTCATAAGAGTGTATAATGCTAACAATATCTCCCTTTGGCATTGATGGCAACACTCATGAGAAAAATCCAAAAACTATTTCCAAAAACTGAAATCTTAAAAGATGTTCTCCCCTTGAGCAAGTGATTTCCTCTGTACATTTATTTTTCTCTCCACTACTCCCCCTTTGACATCAATGACAAAGGTTTTCAAAAATAATCAAACAAGTTCAAAAATTTCACCTCAAAGTCTATAATCGGTTGGTTACAATCTAAAAAATATCTGCCAAAACTAAATTTAGACTCTGCATAAACTTTTTGCTATCATTCAAAGTTGCCTCAGTATGTTGGATCATGCTGGTGAGATAATGCATGTGTTCCTCCATTGATCTCTCTCCTTGAACTAATGCCTTAGATATTTCAATTCTCTAAGTGATAAGATCGTCCAACTTAAGACCATGTTTATTTTTAAGTTCGTGGGCATTTGACCTTATCTTTGCCTTCTCTTTCTCAAGTTTCTTGAACTTCTCCTCAAAACCTCCCATTTCCTTCTCAAAAACTGATATATGTCTGGATGAACCAATTACATTATCTTCCATGTCATCAATTTTATTTTGTGTTTTTCTGATCTCCTCATCTATGTCCACTGTCAAAAGGTGAGGTTTGCATGTTTCCCTATATAGCTCCTTGTACTCCAAAATTGTAGAGTTAAGTACCGGTAATAGTGTATTTAAGTGTTCTATACATTTCTTTATAGTGTCTTTAAAGAATGTGTTTTTCTCTTTTTCAACTCTCTCCTTAATTGTGTCCTCATTCACTTTATCATTAGTTATTACATTATCGGTAATAAATTTGGACAATGTGTCCAATTTACCCAATGAATCAGTAATGTGATTTATTTTACAATTTGGTGCAATCAACTTAAGAATGGGTAGTATGTTATCAATTGCCTTATAGGCCAATACATTGCAATCTGTTATCTTCTTGATTGAATCCAAAAGTAACTCTGTAGCATTGGTAGGTTTGAATTCACTTGTAGATGTACCAGATGTCTGACCAATCATTTTTATTACCTCTTTTCTTCCATCAGATGTGTCCATTTTTCTTGAATTTTCTTTTGGTAAACCAGTCTATGTTTGCATCTCAACCTTTAAAGGTTTCACAGACTGTTCCAATGTTTCTATGATTTCCAGTTTCTCACTCTTTGTGTGCACCTCTACCTCAGTTTGTTTCTCTTCTTATTTCTCTATCTCCAGTGGACCTGTGCTAGTACCTTTATCTTCAATAGGTTTTTTAGTCTATGTCAGTTGTTCTATTTGTGTTGATGTCTCAGTTTCAACAGTTTGTATTGGTTCCTCTTCTATGTTGCTATTGTCTAACTTGACTTTAGAGGTTTCCTTATCCACAATAATGTTTACCTCTTGAGTATCCACATTCATTGTAAAAAGTATCTCTAACTCAGGATTAGTATCATCATGTCATATTCCTTCAGTATCAATAACTGGTGGATCTTCAAAGTGTACCGATGCAGTATCCAAAGGTGGCGGTGGAAGATTGTTAGTAATATTAATGTTTGGAACACCACCAATTTTTCCTTTACCTTTTTCCTTTTGATAAAGCTTAATTGTCTTTTTGGGTCTTCTCTTTTCCTCTTGTTTTTCTTTCTCTACAAAGAATATATCCCAATTATCCATTGTTTCTTCTACAATTTTCTTCACTCTTCCAACAATCAAGCTTACTTGCTGGTGTTCACTAGAAAATATTGATCAGTTAGCCTCAAAAATAAGTTCATCTATTTCTTCCTTGGAGTTAACCGGGTGAAAAACCAAGAGTGCATCAACTTTCAATTTCTTATCTAATTCCATCATTGATAGCCTTTTAGTTTCTAGTCTCATGTAGAGATCATTTGGTATCTCATCAATAACTTAAATCAAAACTTTCTTATAAATATCTAAATGAAGAACAAGTCTTTCTTCAATAGTTTCCCTATCAGTGTTATTGAAAGAATGATATAAATTGTTCACATTTGACAAATTTCCCTCATGTGTAACTTCATTTAGACCATTCAGTGAAGGGGTAACTAGTGTCTATTTTCTCTTTGGAGTAAGCTTCTTCTTTGCTTCGCTAGCCACCTATTGTTTCTTCTTTAATGTTCTTGTTTTCTTCGGGGTAGGAGAAGGTATCGATGAGGCTTTCCTTTTCCTTTCCACTCTTTTGAACTCAACAACCTTCCCACTGTCACTTTCAGAAGATGTGTCAACCGGTGAAATATGTGTCTCTGGTTGAAGTCCTTCAAGCTCACTAGCCAATATCCCACTAAGATTCATGACATTTTCTTTGATTTCATGTGCTTTCTTAGATGCATCCCTAATGAATTTGTCTCTTTTCTTCTTATTTTTCTTCGTTGAAACTTTACTAGCTATGGTTTTAGCACGTCCAAATGTTTCCTCAGATGGTTCTCTAGGTGCTTCAAGGAGTACTTTTACATATGTTTCTAGAATATGTAGATCAACCTCATAACCCATTTCAGTAACCCAAATAGTTCTAGGGCTTACTGCTTCCATCTAGGTTTCATCTCTTTTAATGACAAAATAGATTTTCTTGTCATATTTCTCAACTATGCTCTGGGGAATCCTTTCCCTAGCTCTCATCTTAGATGGGAAAGTTTTAAAGTAATCTATTATGTTATTATCTCTATCAGTTCCCATGTTGGTAAAAGCTTCCTATAGTTGTTTTCCTACCGATGTATCATAACCATAGTCTTTGTGTCCTATACTGAGGATCTCTTTGGTGAAATATAACATCAAACGTACCAGAAGGTTTCCAAAGCGGAAAGTACCCTTTTTGTCTCCCTTAATCTTTTTCAAGTTATCAATAAGCTCATATTTTAACCATTCACACACATCTATCTTAGCATTGTTGTTTATCATTTCATATGCACAATAAATAAAAAGACTAGAAATAGAATTGAGTCTGTTAGCATGTGTGGCTTTGTATCCAAGGACCATACTTACATATCTCATATTAATGTCCTTAATATCATTTACTCTAAGTGATCTATTGTCAGATGTTGCTCTGCTTAGGCTTGTCACCATTTTGTTCGGAATCTTCTTTGTCTTATCAGGTCTACTACCAGTTGAGGGTAAACTAGTAACTGCCCTAATTGCTTTTTGGGTTATCTTACAAACAAAATCCAACCATAAGAATTCTCCATGTGATCTACTCAATACAATCCTTACCACTTCCTCTAGAAATTGAGGGATATTCAATATCTCCACAAAACCTAAAGTTTCCACAATCTTATGTTCGGGTTTAACAATTCCATGTTCATCACAAATGACCATGTTTAATATTTTCATTAGATCCTTAGATCCTAGATCTTCTATATTGCAATGTATGTAAATCCTAGGATCTTCTACAAATGCTACACCCTTAGGTATTTTTGAAAAAGATCCTACAGAGTCATCTTGCTTCACAATCTTGAGAATTATTTTGAATATGGGCCTAGGGAGTTTCACATTCTCCACAATGGTAGGGTTCAAAATAAATTTTGGAATAGAAGATGAAGTAGCCATTATGAAAAATACCTCTTTTCTAGATGTTTGTTGAATGCTAGAAAAACACTTCTCAGATTCGCCTTGAATGCCTTTGCTTGATTTTGCACTCACAAAAAGTTTGAATGCTTGGTGAGTTTGAAATGAGGGTTTCTTGGTGCTTTATAGTGAAAAGGTTATTTAAAACATCATTAAAGGCTCATTGGTTAAGTGAAAACTTAACACACCTGCCGGTAAAGAAGAAATGTATCTTCTCACCATCAACCGAGGGTAGAATGCATGTTTTTCAATTCACTGTCATACCCCCAAGGGATTATTCCTCAATTAGATGAAGAGTCTCCTGCCAGTGTAGAGTTACTCTGTTCTACCGGTGAAGATATAGTTTCATCAGTTCTCTGATCTCTTTTCTTAATCCACTATTTAGAAAATTCTTGCTTTACTTCTTCTACCTTCTCTTTTCCCTTCAAGCTAGATCTCATATTGTTTGTCGGTCCATTCTTGCTTCTACAAAATTTTGCAATATGTCCAATCTTGTTACAAGCATAACAAGTTACATTACTCCTCTAAATAGCCTTTCCATATCCTTGACTGGTTTGTGATCTGCATTGATTAGATAAATGTCCAAATCTTCCACAAACATAGCATTTCACATTCATTCTACAGTTTTCTAAATTATGACCAACTTTGTTGCATTTGGAACATTGACCAGTGGGTGAGTTCATATTCTAATTATTTCTAAATCTACACTGATTTTCTCTATGACCATATTTGTTGCAATTGAAACATTTTCCATTAAATTTATAAGCATTAGGTTGTCTTACCGATTTGTTCTGATCTTGATTGTTTGCAGTACCGAAACTTTCTCCAACTTCAAATCCAAGTCCATTAGTATTTCCATTAGACTTCTGACTTTTCGGCATTTCATCAAGTTTCTCTGAACTTTTCTTGAGATTGTCTTTGTGTTTATTTGTAGTAGCCAACTTATTTTCTATAATTCCAACATGTCTCATAAGCTCAATTTTATCATGTTGCATGTGAATCAGATCTGTCTTTAACATATCATTTTCATGACCAAGTCTCAGATTTTCATTTCCAGCATCATTAAGTCTCCTAGTCAAGTCTTCTTCAATCTTTTTCCTATCTTCAATATCTTTACATAACCTCATAGTCATATCTTGCATTTCATTCTTTATATTATTGTTTTCTTGTCTCAACTTGTTTGAAATGTGTTTAAGAGTTTCTTTTTCATCATCACCATTCTGCATCTTCTCATGAAGTTCTTTTCTTTTATTTTGTGCTATATAAAAGTTCTCTTGAAGTCCTTTAATGAATTCCTGTGCAATCCTTAGATCATCTTCAAGTTGATATTCTTCAATTTCTCTGCATCAAAATCTTCAAGAGTTCCTTCCAACTGTATTCTTAAGTTCTCCATCTGTACCGATGTTAGAATCTTCCTCTAGCTATCAAGCTTTTGAAAATAGAGGACCAAGCATTGATACCAATTGTTAGATTTAAGGATAGTCCCAAGACACTAAGAGGGGGGTGAATTAGTGTCTAACCGGTTTACAGAATATTTAAACTTATTAATAACTTTGCATCCCAAAACAATGTACCAGTAAATAAGACTTAATGCAACAAATAAGAATAACAAAGACATAATGGAAAACACACTATAACACATGATATTTAATGAGGAAACCAAGTGTGGGAAAAACCTCGGTGGGATATGTGACCCACAATATTTACTCACTGGCCAATGAATAAATACTACTTACAATGAGGGGCCTACACATGCAGGCAGGCCAACAACCTAGAGCTCACTGCTCAATAAAGAGTCACACTTACTACAAAAGGGATTATCAAATCCAATACAATGTACTACTTCAAAACAACATCTTATATGCCAGGTTCAGTACTATTTTAAGCTCAAACAATAACCAAAACCTTCACTGTCAACTATATCACCTGATACAAAATTGTCTTATACTTCTCATCCATCTACTTATAAAATGACCTATGTGATCTCATACATATATGAGTCTATTACAATGTACCATGTCGGATTTACAAAAGATAATTACATTTAAAATACAATAAATAAAAGTTTATTCCATGTCGGCCTAAGTGTCGATATGCATTGTTGCCGATGGTGGTGAAGTACCTACCGGTGTATATAGAAATCTATTGTCGGTGCTGGTGTCTATCAGTTCATTGCCAAATGGTTGCCATCAATGACAACATCAACTATTCTCATAAGAGTGTAGAATGCCAACAACGACACATGTGCACCCTTAGGACCTAATAGGAACACATAAGACCAAATGGTGTTTAAAGGGGTCTTACATTTTGCTAAGGGGTCACTCATGTTTTCTAACACATGGGTGACCCTTTAGGACCACATAATGCCCCTTATGAATCATCTGCACCTCTTAGGACCTAATAGGACCACATAAGATAAAATGTTGTTAAAATGGGTCTTATGTGGTGCTAAGGGGTCATACATGTGTTCTAACACATGTGTGAACTCTTAGGACCACATAAGGCCCCTTATGACACACGTGCACCCCTTAGGACCTAATAGGACCACTTAAGACCAAATGATTTTGAAAGGGGTCTTATTTTGTCCTAAGAGGTCATGCATTTGTTCTAACACATGGGAGACCCCTTCCGACCACATAAGGGCCCTTATGACACATGTGCACCCCTTAGGACCTAATAGGAAAACATAAGATGAAATGGTGTCACAAGGGGTTTTATGTGGTCCTAAGGGGTTAGACAAGTGTTCTAACCCATGGGTGATCCCTTAGGACCACATAAGACCCCTTACAACACATGTGCACCCCTTAGGACCTAATTTGACCACATAAGACCAAATAGTGTCGAAAGGGGTCTTATGTGGTCCTAAGGGGTCACACATGTATTCTAACACATGGGTGACCTCTTAGGACAACATAAGGCCCTTATGGCAAATGTGCACCCTTTAGGACCTAATTGTAGCGCATTAGACAAAATGGTGCGGAAAGGGGTCTTATGTGGTCCTAATGGGTCACGCATGTGTTATAACACATGGGTGACCCCTTAGGACCACATAAGGCCCCTTACAACACATGTGCACCCCTTAGGACCTAATAGAACCACATAAGACCAAATGGTGTCATAAGGAGCCTTATGTGGTCCAAAGGGGTTGCCCATATGTTGTAACAAATGGGTGACCCTTTAGGGCTACATAAGGTCCCTTACAACATATGTGCACCCCTTAAGACCTAATAGGACCACATAAGACAAAATGGTGTCCAAAGGGGTCCTATGTGGTCCTAAAGGGTCAGCCATGTGCTAGAACACATGGGTGACCCCTTAGGAGCACATAAGTGTTGGAAACCAATAACACTAAGATGGGGGGGTGAATCAGTGTTATACCAGAATAGTAGATTTTAGCCATACCAAAACATTCATCCACCAACCGATATACCAGTATAAACAGAATTGAAAGAAGTGAAGAAACCAATAAGCCAAACTAATAAATGAGAACAATAACACACAAATTTATACATTGAAAGCCTCAAAGAGGAAAAACCACAGTGAGATTTGTGACCCACAATATCAATCCATTGCCCATATGAAGAGATATTACAATATATGAGGGGCCTACACTTGCAGGAAGGCTTACATCCTAGAGCACATTGCTCAATCACAATAGGAGCCTCACTGACTACATAGAATTCCAGACAACAATCCAGAGAAGTGTGAACTGCTAAGATAACATTGTCTATGCCAGAATATAGTTCTGGTTTAAGCTCTGTCTATTTTGGTTTGAAAGCCTAAACTCCTTTACTGGAATAACCCTTAGAATAAATTCCTCATATACATAGTCTCTCTGAATAATTTTTCATTACATTACATTTTCATATCTATTCTAAGTCACATACCAAATGATCTATCAAATTGACCTATATACACCACACAAATTTATGCCTTATGTCGGCTTACAAAGATATATACAATATCAAATTGCATGTCAGCCAAATAACATAAATGTATAAACATTAAAACAAATTTCCAATGTCGAATCCAAGATATGTTGGCCTCCAATATAGATAACCTTTACTATACCATGTTGGCCTACATTGCCAGTGACCAAATAAATCCTCTGTCTTGCCAATGTCAGTGCTGGTATAGAATCGGTGAAGTGCCTGTTAGTACACCATATGAAGACAAAACACAAAATCATGTTTCCATCAATGACAACATAGTGAAACCAACCAATAGAGTGTTAATTTCCAACAATCTCCCCCTTTGGCATTGATGGAAACACTCATGTGAAAAATGGTCAAGGTTTCATTTACCAGTTTCATTCTCCCATGCTCCCCCTGAGCTGAATATGCAAAATACTCTATATCTCCAAAAACTCCAAAACTCCACCTAATGTATGCAACTCTTTCATTTTTTTTCACATCTATACTACTCCCCCTTTGACATCAATTGCCAAAATAAATTGTAAAAATAATGTCATAGAATAAGAATTGTACACTAAATACCTCTAAAAATGTCTTACTAGAGCTTGACCAATTTCAAAATTTCCAGATAAGCTTTCTCTAGTAATTCCACATAAGTATCCTAGCTGGTTTTAAATGTGCTGGAGATAGATACAAGTTCAGTCAATAAATGTGCAAAATATTCTTTCTCATTTACCTCTAGCGGTGTGGGCTTTCCCACCATATCCTTGCATTCTTTCTTATGTGTATAGAGTGAATCCAATCTCAGATTCACCACTCTTGTCAGACTTCTGGCTCTCCTAGTTCATCTTCCTACAATCTACCATTCTATGACCGAACTTATTATACTAGTTACAATAACCATGAAAATTTAGAACATACTTGTTAGGTTGCTTTGGACCTACAAATGAATGCCTCACCAGGGGTCTTCCTTTCATGTTGCTCACTCTAGTGAATCATTCATGATCAACTCTTGCATTTATCCTTAGATCAGCATGTCGATAAATTGAGTATGGCTTCTGGGTCATAGAATGTGTATACCAATTTGTGTTGTGGTTTCTAACAGTATCTTCATATGTCTTTTTACAGGTATCCTTGCTTACCATGAATGTCTTGTTCTCTTCACCTTCATTTGAAAAGGTGAATTGTATCTCCTTACTTAATGTGTCTTTTCTATTTGAAATTTGACCCTCTTCAAAGCCTAAGCCACTGGTATCCTTGGATTGATTCTATTTGTTCAACATCTTGTCTAAGGCTTTGATGTTGCCTTAATATTTTCTTCTCACCTTCATTTATTCCTTACATTTTTCAAGCTCCTTTCTAAGATTTACTATTTCTACTTCCAGATACTGATGTTCCTTCTCCTTTTCGGTCAAACTAGTACTAGTAGCCCCACAGATCCTCTTGGCTTCTTCCAACTAAATTTTTAGATCTGCAATTGTTTTCTTGAATTCTTCAAGAGATTTCTCCATCATCTCTTGTTCTTTAGTTGCAACCCTTTTTAACTTATTTAGATGTCTTCTTGTTTTCTTCATCTCCTCCAAGGCATTGATGAGCTCTGCTTCAAGGTCTACTTCTCCTTCTTGCTCTTCTTCTTCTCCATATTCTAGTACCAAAACCTCTTGAGCCATAAAAATATTTACTCTGACTTCATCTTCACTGCAACAATCATCTAAGACACTCTCCTCATCTATGGTGTCCTTTTCATGTGTGTAAAGACTGCTCTGCTTCCGATTGTGTCTTCTACTATGTTAGTAGATGTTCTTCTTCTTGTCTTTACCAAATGATCTGCTACCGCTTCATTGACAATCTTCATCCTTATCACCATAGGGACATTTGGCAACATAATGTCCAGTCTTTCCACAGTTGAAACATTTCAAGGGAAGCTTGCCTTTGTAATTACTAGAAAGCCCGCTTGAGTCTTCTGATAAAGTTTTCCATGATGTCATCAGAATCTTCACTGATTACCTCTTGAGAAGAATCTTCTTTCCCTTTCCTTGATGTTTTGAATGTAGCTTATTTCTTCACACCCTCAGTGCCAGCAGTCCTCATCTCATAAGCAATTAAGGAACCATATAGCTCATCCATTGTAAAGGTTTTAAGATATTTTTCTTCTTCTATTTCTAGAACCTTTGTATAATACTTAGATGTGATAGATCTAAGTACTTTCTTTACTAACACCTCATCTTTTATTTCTTCTCCAAGCCCTTTGTTGGTGTTTGTTGTTTCATCAACCCTTTGGAGATATTCAACAATCTTCTCTTCATCTCTCATCTTGAAACCTTCAAGCTATGCTCTGAAAGTTTGTAGCTTGGCTTCTTTGACTTTAACATTACCTTCAAATGCTTTCTTCAACTTCTCCCAAGTTTCTATGGCAGATGAGCAGTGCATAACCTTAACAAACTCATTATCAGATAACCCACTAACAATGGTATTTTTAGCTTTAGCATTGTTCTCATATTATTTCTCAACATCTAGATCAGCAGGAGGAATACTTGGGATTGTATACCTATTCACAACTAACATCCATACATCAAAACCTAGAGAGGACAAATAGGTTTCCATTCTTCTACTCCAGAAGGTATAGTTGCCACCATCAAACATAGGAACTTTTTAGGAGGCAGATTCATTTCTTGCAATTGTGCACACTTGACATGATATACCCAAGCAAGAGAATTTTTTGACCAAAAAAGGGCACCTAGGCTCTGATACCAATTGTTGGACACAATGGATCACTGAGAGGGGGGTGAATCAGTGATTTAAAAACTTTCCTCAATCAAGGCTATACTCGAATAGTATGAAACAAACAAAATGCAGACCGGTAAGCTAAATAGTGCAAACCAAGTGTGTAAAAGGTTTTTCTATAACATCAATAAAAACACATACACAATAATGCATCACAAAACACCAGATATACGAGGAAAACCAAATGTGGGAAAAAACGTGGTGAGAAAAGCTACCGGAGATCTTCTACAACAATCTAGCCTCACAATGAAAATGATCTGATTACAATTTTAGGGCTTTGACCCAAGGAGAACATTCTCACTAGTTAGTCTTGCTAACTCAATCTACAACTTTCTTAGAATAAATTATAAGGAATATTTTCTTTTCTCAATATCTCTTCACTCTACTTCTCCACATCAAGCATCATCAATATCTGTCTCGATCTCACATATTTATAATCTAAGGTTCCTGCCAAAAACCGCATTCAAACAATGTTGTGTTAGGTTTTTCCTTCACCACTTTGATCCATATTAGCTTTGATTCGATCTTCTTTTCTAGGGATACGATCTTTATGACATTGATCAACACCACCAAAGCTTTGCATTCAAATGTACATTTTCAAAATATAGAGGTCTGCACCATGCTTTCTAGATTTTCTCTACCATATGCAATTAATGGCTTTTCTTTAGCAAGCAGGTATGAAGATCAAATCTTGTTGCAGGGTAAGTCTATTCACGTGCTAGCTTGTCTTTCTTGAGCCACAATCCTCTGGCATCTTCTATGACTTGTGGTTTCTTCATAAAAGTTGACCTACTTGTTGACACGTTACATTGATGCACACTTCACCGACCTATGCAATATCACCACTTGGCATCCACTTGTCATGATTACCAACATCCACCACTGCTTGGTTTTCTATGTTAATTGGACATTCTGTGTTGACAAATATTGACTACCAGTTCAAATCACCTTACTAGTATAACCAAAAAACATCCTCTCTACCGACCACAGATTGACCTCACAATTCGACTTGACTTCTGGTATGTCTTTGTGTCAATCTTTCTGTTCTACTCACCGAGTGTTGTTGTGATTTTTTTAGCATTCTACCTCTTTATCACAAACTACCAGCCAACCATCATACCGATTTACATACTCTACCGGTAACCTCTAGTATCGTTTAACATCAATGACAACTCAATGCCAACACACACACACACAGATATATATATATATATATATATATATATATATTGAGGGAGAGAGAGAGATTATGTTTTTGAAAGGTAAGCATTTAAATGATAGATAGTCATTTGAATTTTAAATTTGAATGTCATAGATAAACATATACATATATGCGTTAGGAATCTACATTTCATACTAGACTTTGCACGTTCTTGAAAGTTAAGTGATTATGTATATTTTAGTGGTTCATTTTAGTTAAGTGTTTATTTATGTTTAATGAAATTACTTAAAAAATTTAATGAACTTATATCTATATATTTAAATTTAGTGAGCTTATATCCATGACACAAATATCCCCTTAAATCCTCTTAAGACCACTTAAAACATATTAGGACAACATAATTAGATGAATCTGATGGTATGATGAAAGAATAAGGATCCAGTCAACTACTAGGGGGGGGGGTGTGAATCAGTAGATGAAAAAACTGATATTAACTTCACCAATCTCAAAAACTACCTCTCAAGTAAACTTAGAACTATCAATGTAATAACTCTGTCAAGATAAACCAGTCGACTATTTACAACAGATAATACTAAATAACTTGTAACTCACAAACTTCCAAATAATTTTATAGACATAAGTAAAAATTCATTCCATATTGATGTTATCGATTATCATAACTTATCAAAGCGAAATAAGTAGTTAAGCAATTCAATCATAGAAACATAACCACAAAAATGTTCACCACTTGATACAATAATTTTTGACATGGAAACCCAAATGGGAAAAACCACGGTGAGATTAGACTCACAAGATAACTATCTGAACTCTTCTGAAGTTCATCATGTTAGAAGCCAAGCTTGTTAAAGCTTTTACAGAAAGTCCTATTAAGAATAGATCCTGTTAGGGACCACCTAGTTAAGGGATTGACTACAATGCCTTGTTAGAAGCAATACCCTATGAAGAGTAACCTTTGTAAAGGATTTATAATTCAAACTAATGAATCATCTTGTTAGAGGATTTGAATAACACAAATCTTGTTATAGCTTACCTGGTTAGGGGATTTAACTGTTGTTATTGTTAAAAAACAACAAGAGCTTGTTGATCTATTTGAATAACACTTCACTTGCTTGTTCAGATCCTTTTCATGCTCCTATCTGCCTTTACTCAGACTATAGATACATCATCTTGGTTCAATAATCACACACTCACTTCATTTTTTGCCAACACATAAACTAAAACAACTCATTGACCTTATATACAAATCAACTAGGTCGGTAACACAACAAAAAGTTAATTCTCATAGAGATTACAAACAAATCGGTTCAGGTATGACCGTTGGATTATTTAACAAACTGTACACATCATTCAAGAAAGTCTCACTCGCTCCTTGATTACTTCTTCATCAAACTTAGTAACTCATCACATGCTTTGTATTAGATAAAATATACTTTCTCATTCCCTAGACAAAAATCTTAACTCAATGCACCAAAAACTCTTTGAAACTCTCTTCATACATTATGCATATATGTCATAATTATTTTTTCTCATTACGAGATCATAAACCAATATATAAAATTCACCAAGCTTTATCCGTTAGGGTTTATCAAAAATAACAGGTAGGGTTTACCGGTTCAACTCTCAAAACTTAGTAATACTGGTTCACTCCACAAACTTACCGACCAGTTATAGTTTCCTTTCACTTATCTCATCCTAGCAGTTACAAGACATTATTGTAACAATAACATTACCGGTTAATTCACATCAATGAAAAAATAATATATCATCAATGCAATCTTCATGCAAAAGCCAACAATCTCCCCTATGGAATTTATGGCAATACGAATATCAATAACATTAATTTTTGTGATTGTGAATAGGAAGAGAATAGGAGTCCTGGTTTACATTTCACCATGTACTCTCATTGTCTTCAACTTGTCTCTGGTTCTTCTCATCATAATCGCATAGTTCTTCTCCCCCTTTGACAAAAATGCCAAAATGAAAGTAAAACATACAAAATAAAACTTCACTGCATCAACAACATGCAACTTGATGCGCCCCCTATGGAATAACTCCACTCCTACATCAATCCTACTGAAAAATTCTACAAGTAGCTCCAGGATTGATGTAATCTACATCATGCTTAATTTACCTCATGAAGGGGTACAACCCCTAGCTGACTTCTAAGATACTCAAAAGTAGTCTTAGGAAGAGGTTTGGTAAAGATATATGCATGTTTCTCCTTGGTAGAAACATGCTCTAAGATAACATCTTTACTCTATACTTTTTCCCTCAAGAAATGATACTTCAATTCAATGTGCTTGGTTCATGTGTGCAAGACATGGTTCTTTGAAATATTTATGGCACTAGTATTGTCACACAAGATCTTTACAAGTTTTGTAAAATTCATCTTAAAACCTTCCAAAATATGTTTCATCTAGATAGCCTGGGTACAATTCTTATAAGAAGCAACATACTTAGCTTCAACAGTAGACTGTGAAATACAACTATGGTTTTTGCTACTCCATGAAACAAGTCTTCCTCCAAGAAAGAATTCTCCACTTATTGTTCTTTTCAAGTCATCAACATTACCTGCCCAATCTACATCTGTGTACACCTTCAAATAAAAGTTTCCTTCATATGGATAACATAATCCATAGTCAACGGTACCTTTTAAATATCTGAAAATCCTCTTAGTTACTATCAAATGTGTTTCCTTTGGATTCTTCTGGAATCTAGCAACTAGACAAACTGCATGAGCTATATCTGATCTATTGTGAACAACATAGTGCAATTTACCAATCATTGACCTATACTCCTTATCATCAATTGATTTGGCCTTATCTTCCTTAGACAATTTAAAACCTGTAACAATTGGTGTCCCAACTAGTTTACAGACACTCATCCCAAATGTCTTTAATACCTCCTTGACATACTTAGATTGTGTGAGGAAATTACCACTCTTCATTTGTTGTATTTGCAAACCTATGAAATTTTTTATCTCTCCAACTAGAGACATTTCAAACTCACTTTTCATTTCATTTGCAAAATCATTGCTCATATCATCATTTACTCCAAATATGATATCATCTACAAACACTTCACTAACTAGTATCTTATCTCCTTCAGATTTGAGATATATGTTACTATCTTCACTGGTTCTTTGAAAACCTATCTTCATCAAGTGTGAGTGAAGCCTTTCATACCTTGTCGCCGATGCCTTCTTTAATCCATATAGTTATTTATCCAACTCACATACCATTTCCTTCTTATTAGTCAAAGCATAACCATCTGGCTTCTCAATGTATACTTCTTCTAGTATACCATTCAAAAATGCAGATTTCACATCCATCTGATAAAGTTTGAATCCTTTATGAGCTGCAAAAGCCAATAAGTTTCTGACACCTACTAGTCTTGCCACTGCTGCAAAAGTCTCTCCATAATCTTCTCCTTCTTCTTGTGCATAACCTTTGCAAACCAATCTAGCTTTGTTACAAACTACAACACCATCTTCATTCAACTTGTTCCTGAAAACCCACTTAGTACCTATAGCATTTTTATTTACTGGTCGGGGTTCTAGGGTCCATGTGTTGTTCTTCTCAAAATTTTCAAGCTTCTCCTCCATAGCTTTAACCCAATGATCATCACCAAATGCATCCTTTGCATTTCTAGTCTCAACAGTGGAGATCATACAAGAATTTTCTCTGATTCTTCTTCTGGTTGACACTCTAGCATCCCTATTTCTAATAATCTATTCAGGATTGTGATTGAGTCTCACATACATTGGAATAACATGATCATTATTTTCAGGTTCATTTTCTTCATTATCATCTTCTTCCTTTGAGTCTTCCTGTGTTGGTTGAACTGGTACATCATTATTTTCTATACCGGTTTCAAGTTTAACAGGTTCTGGTTCCAGAAACAAAATGCAAGGATCTTCATCCTTTTTCTCCATACTAGTTTCTCTTGAGGCTTCAGGATACTCATCAACTCAAACATTAGCACTCTTAATGATTTTTTGTGTCCAGTTGTTAAAACATTTATAGACCTTACTCTTGGTAGAATAGCCAAGAAATATACCTTCATCAATTTTAGCTTCAAACTTGCTAACATAGTCACCTCTCTTAATAAAACATTTTCTGCCAAATATCTTGAAATAAATAACATTAGGTGATCTACCATACCAGTATTCATAAGGGGTCTTGTCCTTACCTCTTTTTACCAAAATCTTGTTCATTGTGTAGATAGTTGTGCTGACAGCTCCTCTCCAAAAAATCTTTGCAACACCTCCTTATATCAACATTGTCCTAGCAACTTCAACAACTGATCCGTAGTTTCTATCTACAATACCTTTCTTCTAAGGTGTTCTTGGTGCAGAAAGCTTTCCATTTGATACCATTCTCTTCACAATATCTAGTGAATTTTGCAGAAGTAATTCTCTGCCTTGATCTGTCCTAAGACACTTGATTTTCTTTCCACTCTCCTTTTTATCTAAGGCCCTAAATGCCTCTGTCTTATCCTTCAAGAATGTGACCCACATCATCCTTGAGAAATCATCAATGAAGATCATGAAATATCTATCACCACGAATACTTTTAATCCTTATTGGTCCAGAGAGATCAATATGAACCAAATCTAATAGATGCTCCGTTGAAAAAGATTTTCTCTTGAAAGTTGAGGATGTCATCTTTCCCAATTGACATTCCTTACACAAAGCATTAACCAGTTTGACCAACTAAGGCAAACCTCTCACTAAATTGGACTTACTCACTTTAACAATGTTATCAAAATTGATATGACAAAAACTCCTATACCAAAGCCAACTATCATCTATTTTAGCAATTAAATAGTTGCTAACTTTAGGATTGAGGTGAAATAGGTTACCTTTAGTTTGTTTACTGGTTGCGATCAGTTCACCTTTGCTCCCATAAATTTTACACATATCATTTTTGAACTCCAATGGGTATCCTTTGTCCTTGAGTTGGGCAACACTCAAAAGATTGTGCTTTAGACCTTCAACCCAGTAGACATCATTTGCACTGTTCTTTCCATTAAGAGAAATAGTTCCCTTAACTTTAACCATGTAGGGTGAGTCATTACCAAATCTTACAACTCTACCATCAAATTCCTTTAAAGAAATAAGTTTGCTCCGATCACCAGTCATGTGATGTGAACAACCACTATCAATGATCCACTCATCACAATAGTCCATGCAAGACACTAAAGCTTTCTCATCAGATGTCTCCTCTTTGATGGCTATAAACACAATGTCTTCATTATCATCACCATCAGAGTCATCATCAGTGACACCACCATCAACAATAATAAGACAATCTATTTTTCCTTTTCCCTTGTACTTCTTGAACTTCTCTCGCTTGTACTCATTATCACCATTAGGACAGTTAGTAGCTATGTGTCCAATCTTGTTGCAAGCAAAACATTTGAAAGGTAATTTACCTCTATATTTACCAGTACCTCTGGGCAACCTCTTAGCCAACAATGCTTCAATCTCGACTAAACTGTCTTCATCATCAATTTCTCTATTGTATCTAGATTCATGACAGTGACTAACATCATTACTTTTCCTTATAGATGGGTTAGAAAGAGAAGCTCTAAACCATGATTTAGATTTTTGAACACTACCATCATAACCATTTAGTTAAAAATTAGTAATCTTACCAATAATGGAGTCAAGGGTTACCTTTTTTTCATCAATAGATTTCAATTCCTGAATAGCTACAACTCAAATAGCATAGACCGGTAGCAGGTGAAGAGGATAAAAAACAACAAGGTGATTTTAGGTGGTTAGTATGCAAACAAAGCATTCAAACATATTAAAAACATGAAACATTAACAAGCCACATGAAAACATAAACACAATGTTTATACCTTGCAAGCTTATACCTTCTCCCTCAGATCGAGCTTGGTGAAGTGAAGGCACCCCTTTGATGATGCTCCACTTGATATGCTCCTTTGAGTGATTTGAATGTGGTTGTCTCTCCAATATTATGAACAAATGGATGTGATGGATTAAGTATTAAAGGATGAAATGGCTAAGTATGGATGAGTTCTAATTTTGGCATGGTAAGGATGCAAGGATGGTTTCTTGCGCACAAACTAGTAGCATGGAATTACTAAACTTGGAGATGAGATATGATGGAATGGAGTCCTCAATTTATAGGATGAGAGGAGGAGAAATCAAGTGCTAGGAATGACCCAAGTTGGAGGGTCAGGATTCCTTGTGAGCCCACACAAGGCCCAAGAGGAGGTGTGGAGATCAAGAGATATGCCTTAAAGGCATTTCTTACCTCCAAACTCCTCAAGGTTCATTGGGAAGACTTCCCAATGTGCCTGGGGAAGAACAAGGGATAAGATATTATTTGAGGGATAGAGATGAAGAATTAAAAATTATTTAAAAGGGATGTTCATGGGGATTGGATGAATAAGGAGGAATTAAAAATTCCTTGGAGGATGGGATGCCTAGAGGAATGTGAGATTTTGACAATCTCACATTCACCTAAGAAAAGAGCATTTAAGGAGAGTGGTTGGATGGAAGGGACAAGGAGTTGACTTTGTGGCTAATCATGATGATTAGCCACTAGCAACTCATTAGGAGAGGGATTAGAAGAAAGATTAGGCAGGATTAGGGTAGATAAGATTTGTAGGAGGATTTGACTAGGAGAGAGAATGAGTGGAGGGAACTAAAAATTAGAAGAATGATGCTAAGTGAGTTTAGGGAGTTTCTAGAAGAATTTATTAGGTTAATGATGGATTAGGAAAAATTTGATTTGTAGGAATCACCTAGGTTAACTAATTAATAGAGGAGGAATTTGAGGAGATTTAATATTGATGATTTTTAGAGGAATAAAAGGGGATTGATTTGTTAAATAAATCAATCAACAGACTACAGTGACAATATTAATTATAATTAATTAATATTGAGGAGGAATTAAAAATTGGCATAATTAATAAATAACTATGTCAGGAACTTAAAATAATTAAAACAAATGTTTTTAAGTGTCTAAATTTTTCCCCTCTTTTATGCAGCGGAAAATTTGGTTGTGGGTAAAAGATAGAAGAAAAAGAAATAGATGCCCCAACGTAAAGCATGGGAGGTGTATGCCCCCTTGAGAATTTTATCGAAAGAAAAATCGATGAAAAATTCTCGAAATGAAGAAGACAGAATTTGAGTGGAGGAGATAAGTGAAAGAGAAAGAGGGAGCAGATGTAAAAAAACTAGAAGAGAATATAGAAGAAGAGAGACCGTGGGGGGAATGGGCCCTCGAGGGGGCCCATATAAGCCACAAAAGGCCCATTGAGGATTCATTGTTACACACAAGCCTTAGAGCCAATCAGAGTCTAGAAGAAGAGATGGATCGCATTCCCACACGTGATCATCGCACTGAGAGGATCTGATGGTACGACAGACCCACCAGCTATGGACCACTGGTATGTACGACTATCACTGCTTGTTATTTTTTTAGGTTAAGGGTATAATTAGGGGTTAGTTTAGGGCCAAGATTTGACAAGGCGCACGCACTGATCACCCTTTTAGCATGTGTCCTATGGGGTAGCGCAAGTTCTTGCGCACAACGCTCATGCTCGCAGGAAAAAAGCGGGCAGGACAAGATTTTGGGGGGGAAGGTGGTGTTTAGCTCGGGTACTCAAGGTATTATGCATGCGCTTGTGCTGTTGTACGAGTGCTCATGTTGAAGGAGGTTGTAGGTAGGGGAGTGGTGGGCTAGGGTCTCTGCTAGCACGTGTGCCTATAGAATGGCGTGTGTGCCATAGTTTTGGCATGAGCACACGGTAAATCAACATGTACGCTAGGGAAGGGAGAGGTTAGAGGTAGGTTTAGAATTTTGAGATAGGTTGAGGGTATGGCTAGACCTAAAGGGTAGAATAAGGCTTAAGGACACTAAAATAATGAATTGGTTTTGTTGGATGTAGGATGAGTTGGGGCCATTGACTTCGAGGGAGCATTGGTCTGCTACCATGAGTTTATATCGAGAGTTGTGGTCTGATGAGTTGGAGGTGTTAGCTTCTCTAGGGTTGTATTTTGTGGGTAGGTGGCCAAGGATACGAGCTCATATTGCGATTATGATAGTATTAGTTGAGAGGTGGTACAGTAGGTATAACACCTTTTGGCTTCCTAATGGAGAGGTGACAATGACTCTTCTGGATGTATGGAGGATCTTGAAGATCCCTGTTCCCAGTGTCATCCAAGAGTACCATTTGGATGCAGTGGATTTTAACTTTGGGAGGGCATGGATTTCCTGTTGGATGGAGTAGGTGTCTTTATTTCATGGTTCATGATGTCATGCAGTATGGCTAGGGAGCCGTGATGTTTGCTTAGTTATATCATGATATGCATCTGGTGGTGTATAAGGAGTATGCTATCTTGTCCATAGGAGTGACACTTCTCCATATCTGGGCTTGGGAGCATATTGCGGTTACTCAGCTACTAGGTGTACAGGATAGGCAGGATGGTCAGCCATATGTGGATAGGTACAGGGGGTTGTTGTATTACACTCAGATAGGGTCCATATGGTTTTGGCATTAGATTCTTGATGAGCTTATGCAGTTTACATGGTGGCCATTTTTGGGGTGTGAGAGATGGAGGGGGGACTATAAGCTACACTGGGCTGGAGTGGAGATGTGGATATTTAGTAGATTAGTATACATTAAGGAGTATTATTCACCCTATAGAGTGGTGAGACAACTTGGGTAGGTTCAGGAAATAGTGGGAGACATCCCATTATATCCTTAGATTACATGGGAGGTGAGATTTTGGGGCCTGACAACAAGTCCATTGGAGGCTAGGACCAGTTTTCAGACTATGTCTCATTGGGTCTGGGATGAGCGGATGGGGGAAGGTGAGGATCTAGGGATGACAAGGGGATATAGGAGTTGGTGGGAGGGGAAATTTATAGTACATCTTACCATTCCTAGGGTTTTGGAGGATGATGTGATGCAACCGACTGTAGATCAAGTAGTCAGTGGGGAGGATGAAGGGCCAGGTGAGAGAGTTGTGGTTGCTGCAAGGTGAGCTATTGGTGGACAATAAAGGAGAGTCAAGGTTGTATGTAGGAGGGATCTCAAGGAGGGAGAGGGAGAGGGAGTAGCAATACTAGCTAGAGAGGCCACAGAGGGAGTGGCTAGTGGGGAAGAGGATGTTGTACCGATGGATGTTCCTAAGGCACAAGTGGAGGGGAGGGTAGGAATATCACAGGCTAACCTTGATAAAGTGAAGTAGGAGAGAGATGCAACTTGAGTGAGGCTCCACTCCCTTGATGATGAGATACATATAAAGAGAGCTGGGAGGGAGAGTTTGGAGGAAGAGGTGGAGCGGCTATAGTGGGAGATAGTAGATTTGATGGAGAGCCTCCATACAGTGATGACAAAGGTGGATGCTTTGAGGGAGGAGAGGGAGGAGTCTAAGTGGATGTTAGAGGAGCCATGGAGAGAGATGGATATAAAGGCCCTACAAGATGCTTTTTATTAGCAGGATGATGAGTTAGTAGAGCTACAAGGTAGAGTCTAGAGGGTAGAGGCAAATGTGATACGATTGCGGGGGGAGAGGGATGCATCCCATCAGATGTTGGTTTTTGCAGGGCTTAGGCAAATGTAATCTAATATGATGCAGTAGCGGGATAGGGCGGAGATGGTAGTCAGGGAGGTAGGGTACTATAGGGGACTATACCACGGAGCAGTACTTGTGACACAATGAGCAACCTCATACACTAAGAATATGCAATACCACAAGACATAGAGTCAATGACCCACATAGAGCCAGCAAACAGGTGGATCAGTGGGTTTTAGGCCACCGAGAGGAGGGGAGCAAGAGGATCAGGTGGAGGAGGTATAGAAGAGGGGGGTGGAGAGATAGGATGGGAGATCTAGCTCCATTTTTACTTGTGTATCATATTTTAACCCTTTAGGGTGATCATTGTACCATTACAGACATATTCATCTTTTTAAACTTATATGCATATATATGATTTTTGGTGATGGATGATGCGTGTACTTTATTATGATGGATTCTATTTATTTTCTTGTGATGTGATGTATGGATGGTAATTATGGATATGCTGTGCTGACCTATTTGTGATGCAGTGTGGATGCTTATGTTATATTCAATGACAGTCCCAAAGACACTAAGAGGGGGAGTGAATCAATGTCTAATTGGTTTACAAAATATTTAAACTTATTAATAACTTTGCATCTCAAAATAGTGTACCTATAAATAACAATTATTACAATAAACAAAAATAATAGAGACAACATAGAAACACACTATAACACAAGATATTTAAGGAGGAAACCTAGTGTGGGAAAAACCTCGATGGGATTTGTGACCCATAATATTTAATCACTGGCCAATGAATAAATACTACTTACAATGAGGTGCCTATACTTGCAAGGAGGCCAACAACCTAGAGCTCACTGCTCAATAGAGATTCACAGTGACTACAGAATGGATTATCAAATCCAATACAATGTACTACTCAAAATAGCATCTCTCATGCCAGGTTCAGTACTGGTTTAAGCTCAGTCACTAACCAAACCTTCACTATCAACTATATCACCTTATACAAAATCGCCTCATCACACATTATACCTCTCTCTCATCTACTTCTCCTAAAATGACCTATAAGATCTCATACATATATGAGTCTTTTACAATATACCATGTTGGCTTACAAAGATAATTACATTAAAAAACAATTCATATAAACAAAAATCTATCCCACATTAGTTGGAGTGTAGGTATGCTTTGTGGTTGATTTAATCTAAATGTCGGTGAAGTGTATGTTGGTGTCGAGCATGTAGAAACCAATTGCTAGTGACTTTATAGTTGGTTTCTAGATAGTTTCGATCAACGACAACATCAATTCTTGTCATAAGAGTGTAGAATGCCAACAATCTACCCCTTTGGCATTGATGGCACCACTCATGAGAAAAAACAAAATTGTTAACCATGTTGTTCTCAAAAAAGAGAAAACCCAAGTTCACCTACAATTTACCTATGAGGTAGCCAATTTTCAATCTAGGACATACTTCAAAGCTTGGGACAACATAACAAGGATCAAAATCCTTCTAGTCTTTAGTCTCTACAAAACCTAGGTGGGTGTACCTTTGATGCATAAAATTAGACCAATGACACACAAGACAACATCAAAAGAAACATATAGATCTCATTAAAGGTTCAAAGACAAGGAGGGTATTGTACATATGCTAAATCTACATTGACAACTCGATAGGTCTGAACATGAGATAAGTGGAACCATTCCACAAAATAGAAAAGAAAGATATTATGATTTGATTCTTTAAAATGTTGTTCTGACAATCCTTCAACATTGTAAAAGACCAGTTCCTAGTCCTAGCCACAGAATCATGCATTAAACTGAAAGAGAACTCAAATGCAAGCTACTTTCGACATTAAATTTTCATGTATTAATGCCTTACATTAATAAATCCTCTACTCTATGACAAAATCATACTTATATATATCCAATATAGACACTCAAAATCAATAATGCTAGGTTTCAGGATTTAAATCCCTCCTTGAAGAATACCCAAAAGACAAACATTACACTCTTAGAGAAGACTAAAATAGACAAATTCAAATTACCCTTGATAAAATGAAATTGTATAAATTCAAATGGTATTTTGGAGACAATTTTGTGGAAACTCACACATGCCTTAACATATGTGTAAACCTGCAAATTGAAAACAAAACCTACAACAAAGACAACACTAAAAACCCAACAGAAACACACTGTCATTTGCAAAAAATGAAAAATGCCATCACTAGAACCTCTCTTGGAAATCTCCCTTCGAGAATATCTCAAAAATTAGAACCCTTACAAATGAGAAGAATCCAAAATATATAGAAGAGGGAAAAATATCAGATCTCCATCTATTAGTGACAAGTGTCCCACTCCTTCTGAAAATATTCTTTTCATTACTCCCATGGAAACCGTTCTCCAGATATTTGACAAGTTTTAAAACTAACTTCACAAACAAACTCCTCATTTCATGAGATTTCTAACAGTATATCACACTTGTATATTTGGGTAAAAATAACCCGTCAACCATCAATCTTTCATGTAGCCAGGTGTAGCCAAGCATTTAAATCTCTTCATTTTCACTATAGTCTAAAATTATATATTCAATCTTGATTTATTCCCTTTCTGCTCTGCCACATGGTGCCTCGTGGTTCATTTGCAAATCCACCAGTTCACCACCTCATCCACCATGTCAATATCATTGGACCCACCTTAGGCATTGGCTCTTCTTTGTTGCTGATCCACAAGGGATATTTATCATGCAACTTCCCTTCATGGATCAACGACCACCGTCAGATCATCTTCAACCTACTCGCTCTTTATCCTCAGTCCTTTACTACACGTTCTTTTTTGTTGATCGATATTGAGTAACCAGTGAACATTTTCCAACCATGGTACAATGACCACTGTTTGATCTACTCGACTTGCTCAAACTTTAGCTTCTTCTTAGCTACTCCCTTCTTTTGCATGTCACCATGTGTCACCTCTGGATTAGCTTCGTAGTCCCTATCCTGCCACCTTAGCACGACCTCACTAACTGTCAGAATGAAGCTCTTCTTTGTGACTGGATCATGTGGGATATGCCAATGAGCGGTTTCCCATCGCGACTTAGTGACCACCATTGGATTAACCTTGATCTGCTGCTCGTGAGGTCTTGAGTTTTTGGGGTGTTAGAATTTTATGCTAGTGAGCTGGAGACTGTTAATGAAATTTCTTTGGTTGCAAGGTCTCATGTTGGTTTTTTTCTGCTCACCCCTTTTGCCAGGCCCTCCATGTGTCAACCTCTAGTTCGCCTTTGGATCCAACTAGGCACCATCTTAACCACCACATCATGTAAAGTTTCCATTGGTTTGTTCGATATTATTCTTTTGGCCAAACTTCCTCCCTCAGCAAGCTATTCACATGTCTCACTGATTTTGTAGTTTGTCAATACTTTTTATTTTATTGGCAGGACCAGTTTTGATTTCTTCGATGCACTTTATGTCGATAGAACTGATGCTTTTGGTGAATCCTTTTAGAGATCTATTGCGGCCAAGGTCTATTTGATAAGTCATTTTATGAGTTTGATGACATGCCACCTAACTATCATCTCATCCACCATGTTTGCACCATCAGACTTGCCTTTCTCATGAGCCCTACCACTTGGTCGCTGATCTGCAAAGAATAACAGTCGAGCAACTTTCCATTGCGGTTCAACGACAACCATTAGATCAACAGGAACTTGCTTGATCTTTAGAAAACTTTGAAGACTTAACCACCAACATTTTATTGTTCACCATAATCTCTTGCCTTAACCATTGGCCTAACTGTCTGCTTTAACTTTTGTCTAGGCCCACCGCTAGTGGTTTGTCGTGGGTCGCAAGAAATAATATTTCGGGCACATGACAACCGCAGTACAACAACAACCATTAATAGTCCTAAAATTTTACTCCACCATTGATCTTCCTCATATCTGTCATTGGATCTTCTCAATTTCCATGACCCTTAGCCTCTTCTCGCCAGCCTATCCCAAAATTTGGACACCTTGAGATGCATGCACAGGCGGGGTCCACTAGGCCATGAGCTACCTCTTGCCAAAAGCCCTTAAGCTTTGGCACTATAGAAGTGTGTGACATTATATTAAAATACCAAAAACACTCCTTCCATAACCAATGTGGGATAAATACCTTCCCTCTTTTGGCACAGCATGCTTGAAAGGTAATTTCTTTTTTTTAAAACCCAATTTGGCACCCAAGTAAAATTCTTTACAGGCCGATTGCATTTGTTTTAAAGTTTTTAATGTTTTCCTTTTACCTCACGTAGGGGATGATTGTTGGCTTTACTTTACCTACCTTCAAACTAGGTGATTCAAGTTGATTCCTCAAGTGCCACTGAAAGTGCAGAGGAGAATTGTAAAATGGACCACTCAAATTACCAAAATTTTATGAGTCCCAATAGTGGCTCTGACTGGGGATGGTTGATTGCAAGATCAGCACAAGAATTCATAATCTATGGTAGAGCAGACCACCCAAAAATAGGATCACTTCTTTTCCTTCTCAAAAATAGAGGTTCCTTATTCCACCCAAATAGCAGGGCTCCTTAATGAAAACCACACAACTGAAAGAAAGCAAGTATACAATAGAAATTATTTACATATGGCCCTGGGCCATCAAAATTGAAGTCAATTCTTACTCCTATCAAACACATGATTCTCATTTCCATGAATCAAGGGTAAGATGAAGATTTTATTTACATCTGCCTGATCACAAACCCTACAACTTCTCATAAGTTCATATAGAGAAACATCAGCATATTGGTAATCACCAAACAATTGAAAATCAAACAAATGCTGAAAGTGTTGATCACTATGTGACATATAACTGTCATATTCTTTACAATTAATTCCCTGCTAAATAGAAAAGTAATCCAACTACCTCTGAAAGCTGGGAACATCAAGCATATATTGACTGCTAGTTTGCATAAATGGAAAACACTCATCCATAATACTGGCTCGCAAACTAGAGAGAAACATTTCTAAGTAAAATGACTACACTTCAATATGTTGATCATAATTTTTATCAGCCTCTTGCAAACATGAAAATGTATCATCACTTGTCAATGGTTCATTTGCCACTTGCAAATCTAGGAAAACCTCTTTAGATTTATCTTTCTCTTTAACACCAAGATCCACACAGTGCATATCAAATTCTGAGTTCATATCAACATATGATTCTACATCATCACATCTATCAACCTTATATGCATTTTCACTTTGTCCACTTTTCAAATCAAATGTAGGGAAAGAATCAATAACATATGTATCATACTTCACACCCTCAAAAATATCATCAGTATAAAAAGGTATATCGATTGGGTATGAGAGATTGGGGACATTTCTGGATGCATACCTCTTAAGATTAGTAGCTAAGAGTTCTGAGATTTGTTCACTACTTAGTGAACCTTCTCCTTCATTCTCATTTTCCTTGGATTTATCTTATGTGTTGTAAACATTGTCCCAATCTAATGCATGCATTAAATTTGTAGTGCTCATTTCTTTGTGCACATTTATTTTGTCATTACAACAACTTGCATCTACATCATTACCTTTATCATGATGATCATAATGTGCTACTATATGTTGCAACATAGTTTTATTACCTTGGTTGCAAACACTTTGTGGATTGATATTGACAACAAGGTGATCTATATCATTCAAATCTAAAACCTCAACAGGCTCATGATTATTTAAACAACTTATGTTCTCACAATTTTCTTCTTACTTTGAATACACATCTACACTGTCATGCTGAGAAAAAGAGTCACCTTCAACATCATAAGAGATATCTCCACTCACGTATTCATCTCCATCACTATACTCAATCTTGTGTACATTTTCAGATTTAATCATTTCAATCTCATCTATCCACTCTCTAATACATGCAACACTTTCTTCTCTCAAGGTTGTAGACCAATTAATCAAGTTGAGCTCATCAAGCTCTAAGAATAACTCAATCCAAATAGACTCGTGGGTTCTAGAATCAGTTGAAAGCTCATTTAATGCAGCTATAAATCTTTCATAAAAAATATATGATGATTCTTCCTTTCTCTTCCCTATTGTATTTCTTAGAAACAAAATGCACTTTTCTTGGATCTTTTGTAAACATATCTCAATTTCCCTATCAATGTCTTTCAAATTTGACAAAGAAATTTTAGATCTAGGAACCACATCTAGATCCATCAAATTTGAAACATCTACTAAACCATCACCATGAAAATGCATTTTACCATTTCACAAACTCCTTTCAAAACTCATACAGTCATAATTTTCACAACCACATGCTTCTCCCATCACTTAACTGAAATTTATTTGAAAACATGAAGTATGTAAACTACAAATTTCTTTTCCTTTCTATGGTTACTTTTTCACCTTATAAGGAACATGAATTGTCTCATAAATACTTTGAGGAATACCTGGTAAAATTTGTTGTTGCTACTCTGATATTTGGTGAGATCTTTCTCAAATCTTCTGACATTGTACACTGATCTTTGTACAAAATCGCCACCTCCTTCACAGAGGAAATTATCTTCAATAAATTTTTGGGACCTTCAATCTTAAAACCCCAAGCACCTACTAAATCTTTGCTGTAAATTCACCAAATTTCTTAAAGCTTCCACAATAATACACACTGGTGGAGAGATCTTTCAGAGTCACCACTCACTGCTGTGAGAATTTATAAAGTTATTTATAGAGCATAAAAAGATCTAGACTTACACAAAGATAAAAGGATAACAAAATTTCAACACTTGGCACATGACACTACCAAGCAAATAACTACAGATCTGAAAATACTTCCAGATTTACAACACTTTAATGACTCTTTCCTCCAATGCACATGGCTAGAATAACTAGCTTTAATTTGACAAAAAATTTACATTAGTCTCCTCAGTAGAGTCACCATTTTTGTTGTTCTCAAAAAAAGAGAAAACCAAAGTTCACCTGCAATTTACCTATGAAGTAGCCAATTTTCAATCTAGGAAATACTTAAGGGCTTGGGACAACATAACAAGGATAAAAATCCTTCTACTCTTCAATCTCTCCAAAACCTAGGTGGGTGTACCTTTGATGCATAAAATTAGACCAATGACACACAAAACGTCAACAAAAGTAGATAGATCTCATTAAAGGTTCAAAGACAAAGAGGAAACTATACATAGGATAAATCTACATTGACAACTTGATAGGTCTGAACATGAGATAAGTGGAACAATTCCACAAAATAGAAAATAAAGATATTATTATTTGATTCTTTAAAATGTTGTTCTGACAATCCTTCAACACTGTAAAAGACCAGTGCCTAATCCTGGCCAGAGAGTCATGCATAAAACTGAAAGAGAAATCTCAGCAGCAAGCTACTTTCAATATTAAATTTTCATGTATTAATGCCTTACATTAATACAACCCTCTACTCTATCACAAAACCATACTTGTATATATCCAATATACACACTCAAAATCATTAATTCTAATTTTCAAGATTTAAATCCTTCCTCGAAGAATACCCAAAAGACAAACATTACACTCTCAGAGAAGAGTAAAAGAGAAATCCAAATTACCCTTGATAAAATGAAATTGTATAAATTCAAATGGTATTTTGGAGACAATTTTGTGGAAACTCACACATGCCTTACATATGTGTAAACCTCCAAATTGAAAACAAAACCTACAACAAAGACAACACTAAAAACCTAGACAAAACACACTATCATTTGCAAAAACTGAAAAATGCCATCACTGGAACCTCTCTTTGAAATATCCCTACGAGAATTTCTCAAAAATTAGAACCCTTACAAATGAGAAGAATCTTGAATATATAGAAGAGGGAAAAATATTAGATCTCCATTTATTAGTGACAAATGTCCCACTCCTTCTAAAAATATTATTTTCATTACTCCCATGGAAACCGTTCTCTAGATATTTGACAAGTTTTAAAACTGATTGCACAAACAAACTCCTCATTTTGCAAGCTTTCTAATAGTATATCACACTTGTATATTTGGGTAAAAACAACCTGTCAACCATTAATCTTTCATTCAGCCAGACACAACCAAGCATTTAAATCTCTTCATTTTTCAGTATAGTTTGAAACTATATATTCAATCTTGATTTATTCCCTTTCTGCTCCACCACATGGCACCTCCTAGTTCATCTGCAAATCCACCAGTTTGCCACCTCATCTACCACGTCAACACCGCTGGACCCACCTTAGGCCTTGGCTCTTCTTTGTCGCCAATGCATAATGGATATTCATCATGCAACTTCCCTTTGTGGATCAGCGATGACTGCCAGAACATCTTCAACCTACTCGCTCTTTATCCTCAGTCCTTTAGTGCATGTGCTTTGTCGCTGATCCGCGTTGAGTAACCAATGAGCATTTTCCAATCATGGTACAATGACCACCATCTGATCTGCTTGAATTTCTTGACCTTTAGTTTCTTCTTAGCTACTCCCTTTTGTCACGTGTCACCATGTGTCACCTCTGGTTTGGCTCTAGTGTCCCTATCTGGCCACCTTAGCACAACCTCACTAACCACCAGAATGAAGCTCTTATTTGTCGCTGGGTCAGGATAGATATGCCGACGAGTGGTTTCCCATCGCAAATTAGCAAACACCATTGGATTAACCTTGATCTGCCACTCGTGAGGTCTTGAATTTTTTGGGTGTTAGCAATTTTATGCTAGCAAGCTAGAGACTGTTAATGAAATTTCTTTGGTTGCGAGGTCTCAAGTTGGTTTTTTGTCAATCATCCTTTTTTTTGGGCCTACCACATGTCAACCTTTGGTTCACCTTTGGATCCAATTGGGTGCCACCTTAACTGCCACATCATCTAAAGTTTCTATTGGTTTGTTCGATATTATTATTTTGGCCAAAATTCCTCCCTCGGCGAGCTGTTCACATGTCTCATCGATTCTGTAGTTTCATCGATACTTTTTATTTTTTCAGCTAGGCCAGTTTTGATTTCTTTAATGTACTTTATGTTGATGGAATTGACGCTTTTGGTGAATCCTTTTAGAGATCCATCATGGCCAAGGTTTGTTAGATAAGTCATTTTATGAGTTTGATGACATGCCACCTAACTACTATCTCATCCACCATGTCTGCACCATTAGACCCACCTTTCTCATGGGCCCCACTACTTGGTCCCTGATCCTCAAAGAAAAACAATCGAGCAACTTTCCATTGTGGTTCAGCAACAACTGTTAGATCAATAGGAACTTGCTTGATCTTTAGGAAACTTTGAAGACTTAACTAGTAGCATTTTATTGTTCACCATAATAGCTTGGCTTAACCATTTGCCTAACTATCCACTTTAACTTTTGTCTAGGCCGGCCGCTAGTGGTTTGTCACCAGGTCGCAAGAAATAACATTTTAGGCACATCACAACTGCTGTACAACAACAACCATTGATAGTCCCAGAATTTTACTCCACCATTGATCTTCCTTAGATCTGCCATTGGATCTTCTCGATTTGCATAACCCTTAGCCTCTTCTTGTCAGCTTGTCCCAAAATTTGGACACCTTGAGATGCACATGCACGTGGGATCCACTGGGCCATGAGGTGCCTCTTGCCAAAATCCCTTAACCGTTGACACTATAGAAGTGTGCAACATTGTATTAAAATACCAAAAACACCCCTTGCACAACCAATGTGGGATAAATGCCTTCCCTCTTTTGCCACAACATGCTTGAAAGCTTCTTTCTTTTTTTAAAAACCTAATTTAGCACCCAAGTAAAATTATTTACACAGGTCGATTGCATTTGTTTAGAAGTTTTTAATGTCTGCCTTTTACCTCACGCAGGGGATCATTGCTGGCTTTATTTTACCTACCTTCAAACTAGGCAATTCAGGTTGATTCATCAAGTGCCACTGAAAGTGCAAAGGAGAATTTTAAAATGGGCCACTCAAATTACAAAAATTTTATGAGTCCCAACAATCCAAAAACTAAAATCCAAAAAGATGTTCTCCCTCTGAGCAAGTGATCTCCTCTGTATTTTCTTTTTTCTCTCCACTACTCCCCCTTTGACATCAATGACAAAGGATGTCATCAAAAGAGTACAAAAATGCTATCTCAAGGTTTGTAACCGGTTGGTTACAATCTGAAAGATGTTCACCAAAATTATATTCAGACTCTGTATAAATTTGTTCCTATCATCTAAAGTTGCCTCAATTTGTTGGATCATACCGGTGAGATAGTACATCTGCTTCTCCAGTGAACATTCTCCTTGTATTATTTCCTTAGATAATTCAGTTCTCTGAGTAATCAGATTATCCAGCCTCAAACCAAGTTTATCTTTTCATTCTCGGTCATTAGACTTTATCCTTGCTTTCGCTTTCTCAAGTTTTTCTAGTTTTTCCTTAAAGACTGCCATTTCCTATTCAAAAGTTGATATGAGTCCAAATGAACCTATAATATTATCTGCAATGTCATCAATTTCTTTCAGTTTCTTCTTGATCTCCTTATCAGTGTCCTCAGTCAAACAGTGAAGTTTACATGCTTCCCTATATAGTTCCTTATACTCCAAAATTGTAGAATTGAGTACCGGTAAAAGTGTATCCACATGATCGATACATTTCTTTATTGTGTTTTCAAAGAATGTGTTTTTCTCATTTTCAACTCTCTCCTTTATGATATCCTCATTTAACTTGTCTATAGTTATAACATTATTAGAAATGAATTTGGACAATGTGTCCAATTTGCCTAAAGAATCCTTAATGTGATCTATGTTACAATTTGGTGCAATCATCTTTAGAATAGGTAAAGTGTTATCAATTTCCTTAAAAGACAATGCATTGCAATCAGTTATCCTCTTTATAGAATCCAAAAGTACGTCTGTGTATTGGTAGGTCTCAATTCACCTATAGATGTACTTGGTTCAGCTGTAGATTTAATCTCAACAAATGTTTGACCAATCACCTTCAGTATCTCTTCTTTATTTCCATCAGATGTATCTATTTTTATTTTGTTTTCCTTTGGTGGATTTGTCTGTGTTTGCACCTCAACCTTTGATTGTTTCTTAGATTATTTCAGTGTCTCTGTAACTGCCAGTTTTTTAGTCTCAACATGAACCTCTACCTCTATTTGTTTCTCTAAAAGTTCTACTGTTGGTTTCTCAGATTTTGGTGATCCTGTGCTAGTACCTTTCTTCTCTGTGGGTCTTCTAGTCACTCTCAGTTGCTTTGTTTGAGTCAATATCTCAGTTTCCTAAGAGTCAATAGTTTGTGTCGGTTTCTCTAAAATTTTGCTATTATCAACACTGTTTGCCTTAACCTCTGAATTATCTTTATCCACAACAATGTTTACCTCTTGAGCATCCACATTCATTGTAAAGAGTATCTTAGACTCAGGGTTAGTATTATCATGTGTTATACCTTTTGTATTAGTAGCCAATGGATCTTCTAAGTGTACCGATGGTATATCCAAAGGAGGCAGTGGAAGGTTATATGTAACCTTTATGTTTGGAATACCACCAACTTTTCCTTTACCCTTGTCCTTGTCTTTCTGATATACTTTGAATGTCTTTTTAGGTATGCTCTTTTCCTCTTTCTTCGATCTTACAAAAAAAATCCCTCAAATGAATAACTAAACAAAATATTTCATTGGTTAGATTGACCTTGCAATCATACACAATCTTCTAGTGCAATTTCCAATGTAATAACGGTTAGATGTGCCTCGATCTTGTAACACGTTTTCATGTGTATGTCCAGGTTCATTGTATGTGGTAATACGTTTCACTTGGTGAATATCAACTTGGTGAGTTAACTTTATTGCTTGGTAGCCATGAAACAATACTTGGTAAACAACTCGGTGAATATTGTGTTCTGTGATTGCTTTCTTCTGTACCTGACTAGACTGTTCATACCAACTTCTCTGTGTGTACCGACTTCATGATTCGGTAATACTAACTAACTAGAATATATAGTATGACTTTGAATATAAAAACTAATGGCAATTTGATAAGTAGTAACAATCTCCCCTTTTGACATTAGTTGAGATGTTTGACAAAAACTACTTTCAAAGTCATAACTCAAAAACTATATACTTGCAAAGTGACTACACTTGACAATATATATAGTAGTCAATGAAATAGTATATGCAGATATACTCCCCTTATCATTATTCTATACCTAACTCTAAATTTTGCATGTCTGGTTCTATTCTGTTCTGTGCTTGTGCTCTAAATGCTCTGTATATTCTGCTTGGTATACTCTCCTTGTATACAATACTCAAAACTGTGTTACCAAAACTGTATCACTCTCCAAATATAGTATTACTCCCCCTTTGCCTGGTATTACTTTGTCTATGTAGTATTATAGTATTACTCCCCCTTTTTGACAAACATCAAAAACTTAATTTCCATCCGGAGGTGGTAACTGATCAAAAATAGACTTATACTTGGTCTGGGCGTTGGTGAGGGCGACTGAGAGTGAATCCTTGACACTTTCCATTAATGAATTTTATGTTTGAATATTAGCTAATAGTGATACTAAGCCATCAAGAGTGCTTCCCTCTTGTGTGGTTGATAGGCGTGTATCTCTGTTGATCTATTCCTGTACTGATGAGAGATGAGGAAGGAATAATGTCTGAAGGGTCATTATGTCCATCCTGATTTTATGCTCATCATTCCTAAGTTCTAACTGTTAAGCCATGAGCTGTTGAAGCTTTGTATAAAAATTCTGAACTGAATTAGGCTCGGTGGTCAACTTAGTCGAGAGATCGGTGATCTCTTTCTCAATTGCATCAGTTTTATTCTTGATATAATGAATAAGGAAAATATACATAGTTTCTAAAATAAATAAAGAGTATGCTTGAGTTGAGGGGACAACTCAACAATGAATTTGACAAGCTTTACTTTTCCTATAGCGAGAGCTTTTTGTACCTCTTCAATCATTTTTGTTGTAAGCTCTTTATCCTTTAGCTTTCTTAAGCACTCAGATGCATCAACTCCAAATGTTTCTATTTGAGTAAGGAGTTCATCCAGTTGAGTGTGGATGGCTGCATCGGTTGACACTATTGCTGAAGGTAGCAATTCTGTTAGTAGTGTCTTAACCTTCTGAAGTACTTTATTCTTCTTTTGAATAGCCAATTATTTTTCCTATTCGGCCTTTGCTTTGCATAGTTCAATGAAATCAATAAGTGCTTGCCCTTTTAATTTTGAGATATCGACATTGGGCAGCACTATTGGTTTAGTCAAATCAAATTTAAAACTATGATTTCTCACCTTCCTTTCTTTTCCTTTGGTCAGTTGCTACAATGCTCATTTTTACTTTTTCCTTCACCTCTTCATATGTTCCATATCTTAGTTTGGTTGCAGCCTTGGAAATGATAAATAGGCATCAATTTGTTGTTGTGTTATATCACAATCAATCTCATAACCCATTGGTGGCAAAGATTGAGTCCCAGGTTCAACAGCATTCACATAACAATAATCACTGTCTACCTCAAAACATATATTATCCTTATATTTTTCTACCAGCTGTGGTGGAATCCTCTACCTATTGTGCATCTTCTCTTGAAATTTGCAGAAATAGTCATCCATGATATCATTAAAGTTATCTCCTAGTTTCTTGATAAAGTCATTGATTTGATGGGTGATATGTCGGTGTAGCTCCCATACTACTTTACCGACTGGGGGAGAGAACTTCTCAAAGTAGAAAAACATGCATACAAGAAGTGAACCAAACTTTAGTGTATTTTCTGAGTTGTTCTTCTTCATCTTCCTTATTGTGTTCAAGTTCTCAAACAAGTTCTTCAGTAGCACTTCACATAAATCTACTTTCATTCCCTTCTTCACTATTTTGTAGGCCAAGTCAACTGCAACACATGGTACACTGTTTTCCCTTGCAGATTGGAAGAAATAGTAACCAATTACTCTAATTGCAAACTTGAGTTCTACATCAGTGACATTATTCAATTTCAATCCTTGGTAATCAGATTCTACTCCTGTTAGATTGATTAGCTCTTTTTGTGATATCATTTTCTGTGCTCATGCATGATCATAGATAGGATACCCGGTGATCAGATGAATGATTTCCTTAGTGATCTTGAATGGTTTCTCCTATAGCCACATGAAATCATCATGTACTCTTCTCAAGACAAACTTAACCCACTGGGGTTTGAACACACAGGGATAGACTAGGGCTTTAGTTAATTCGTTGATTTTGATATGCTCAAATTTTCTATCTAGTTTGCCATCAGTGCAAAGTTCATCATATGTGTCACTAATCTCGACATGACCGAGTTCCTCAACATGACATTTGGTGAAGAATCTAACATCTTCAACTAACAAGACTTGATCCGGGATGAGTGAAAATGCATTTTTGTCATCTGGTTCAGAGGCAACTTTGGGAGTTAAAGAATATTTCAGTGAGGGCTTCTCCACATTTTTGACAACTATGGGATCTTGGATCTTGGGCACCATTGTAGGTTTCGGGTAAAATTTAACAAATTATCCTTAGGGTTTACAAATGATTGATGCTTCACACTTGGTAGACAATAGCAATTTGACTAGATCGGAAACCAGCTTAACAATGTGAATAGATTTGATGTAAATACCTCAAAATTTGCTCTGAATGAAGTTTGATCACCTTGATTTGCTTTGCTTTGCTTCTTGTAAACTTGGTGAATGAAAATGACCGCGAAAATAATTTTAAGTACTCAAAAATACCTTATCGGGCTCCATGCAAGTTAGGTCAAAACATTAAATGCACTCGGTTCAGCTTTTACTGATTGACTCCTTTTTTGTTTTAACCAAGTAACCAAATTTACTTTATTAACTGAGTTGACAGGTTTCCTATATACACCGACTTGACAGGTTTCCTGTAAAGTATTATAAACTGACTAATTGCATCTTAACTATGCAGATTTTGAATTTTGTACATAATAGAATAGGAACTATTATGATTTAACCTTTAGAGAATGCAGTCCCTTCATACCTTTTCCAGACTAATTTGAAATAGGTGCACCTAACTCGGTAGGTAAGGTGCTTTCTTCATCTGACATAATTTCCTTCTTTTTCCAGATCATCTTGAATTTTTCTTTTATTTCTTCAGTGTCTCTTCTAGGTTGATCTTTGCAATCTCCAGCTAAATGTCCAACTTTATGACAATGAAAACATGCCATACCAGGATTTCTCCATAATCTTTGATTGTTCATTCAAAACCTTATAAAATAGTTGGCACTAATATGTCCATATCTTCCACAACATTCGCACCATATCCTTGTATTGTAATCCCATGGTACTACTACATATTGTCGCTAAGGATCTATGTGAGTTTGCTAACCTCTAGTGTTTGCTCAGTGTGGATACCACATGTAGTTCTTTGGCTTAGACCAACACTTCTTGGTACTATGTCCATATCTATTGCAGTTTATACAAAACCCTTTGAATTTTGCCTTCTGATAGTTGTTAATAGACTTTGTCCTACATTGATTAGATGTGTGACCATATTTATTGCAATTGTAACAATATCCATTGGACTTAGTGATATTCCATTGCTTACCTTTTCTGATCTGGCATATGTTGGCAGTATGACCTTGATTTCCATAGTAGTAGCAAATAGGCTTCTTCCTTTTGATGTTATTCCTTTTTCCAACTTTCTTTGATGACTCTCCTCTCTCGATAGTATGAATTCCTTTCTTGATTGATTCTTTTCCTTTGTAACCGAGTCCTCCTTCTTTGTAGGGTCGTCTTGTGTTCAGTTGCTCATCCAACATCTTTGTTGCTTCATAACTCTTCTTCAGTGTTTCCTTGGATTTCTTCTCTGTTCCAAGTTCATCAGTCAACCTTGATACTTCAAGTTTCAATGATTGATTTTCATCATTCTTTAGAATTGCTTCATGATGTGCATAACCTAGTTGATCTATCATATTTTGTTGAATACTAATTAGCCTTATGATTTCATCATTCTTATCAGATACTAGAGCTTCAAGTTGTTGTTTCTCTCTTTGTAGATCTCTTTCTTTATCCTCAGCTATCCTTAATGCATCTATATTTTTAGTCATCTGTGTACTTAAATGTTCATGTTCCCTTTTCATTACTTTTAGTTGATCAGCCAATGCTTTGTTCTTTTCTTTCAACATTACAATCATTTCTTCAGTCTCTTTAGATATACTATTCTCAGATGATGTCACAATTTGTTCCACTAACTCTTGAGAATCCTGTAAGTCATCAGATAATCTTCTCCTTACTTTCAGGGATTTTTGCATTTGCCTTTGCATGTCTGCAATCACTTGATTTCCATTATCTAGCTCTTCTTGTAGATACACAATCCTTCGAGATTGTTTGTAGCCTTCCATTGATAAGATCTTTCTCTTTAGGTAGTTAAACCCTTTTCCAAGATTCAAGCTCTGATACCAATTGTTAGGGCCAATATGGAAAGCTAATGTACTGAGAGGGGAGGGGTGAATCAGTACTCCAAAACTTTTCTTGAATAATAACCTTACTGTTATGCATAAACATAATAGTGCAGTAACATAAAATAAATTTAAAACAAATAGATAACAATCATACATTATTCACTCTATAACACATATATTTTGGTCACCCAGAAACTCTTGGTTAGAGAGAAAAATTGCGATGGGGATGGCACCCACAACTTCACTACTGCAATA
This sequence comes from Cryptomeria japonica, assembly GCF_030272615.1. Taxonomy (NCBI): domain Eukaryota; kingdom Viridiplantae; phylum Streptophyta; class Pinopsida; order Cupressales; family Cupressaceae; genus Cryptomeria; species Cryptomeria japonica. The sequence continues at coordinate 640,021,592 of NC_081408.1, forward strand.
ATAAATATTGCTCGGTTAGAGCTACATTTAGCTATTTCTGATAGCTTACCCTGTTAGGAGTAACAAGATCTGTTAGATCTACCTTACTAAAGGATTTTACAACACTATATAAATGTTGCACCTGGTTAGAGGATTTACAATTTATAGACTTGGTTAGAGTCTTTTACCCTGTTAAAGGTATCTCTTTCAACTTCTCAATATTACAATAAAATCATAACAAATATCAGCAACTTTACATCTGAAATGTTATAGCAGATTCTATGTGCTTAGAATAAGATTACCTAGCTTATAGCATACCTCGGTAACCCATATTGTAACTCAGTAAACCCTTTTGTTTACTCTGTTCTTCGACTGTTCACTGATAACCTTCTTGGTAACCTCTCCATGTCTCTATAATAGTCTTCCTTCATACATACACACACATACATTTCTCTCTTCCCATGCTGTATAAATAGATCTCTTAAAGCGGTGATCTAATTCATTGCTTCGATCTTACAAAAAAAGATTCCTTGAATGAATAACTAAACAAAATATTTCATTGGTTAGATTGACCTTGCAATCATACACAATCTTCTAGTGCAATTTCCAATGTAATAACGGTTAGATGTGCCTCGATCTTGTAACACGTTTTCATGTGCATGTCTAGGTTCAATGTATGTGGTAATACGTTTCACTCGGTGAATATCAACTCGGTGAGTTAACTTTACTGCTTGATAGCCATGAAACAATACTTGGTAAACAGCTTGGTGAATACTGTGTTCTGTGACAGCTTTCTTCTGTACCCAACTAGACTATTCATACCGACTTCTCTATGTGTACCGACTACATGATTCAGTAATACTAACCGACTAGATTATATAGTATGACTTTGAATATAAAAACTAATGGAAATTTGATAAGTAGTAACATAAACACTTTACTCTCTATGGTTTCTACATTTCCAAAGAATTCCTTAGACGGCTCTCTTGGTGCATCAAGTAGAGCTTTAGCATAAGTTTCCAAAATAGATAGGTCTACCTCATATCCCATCTCTGTAACCCAAATAGTTCTAGGACTTGTTTCTTCCATCCAAGTTTCATCTCTCTTAATAACAAAGCAAATTTCCTTGTCATATTTATCAACTATGCTTTGTGGTAGTCTCTCTTTTGCTCTCATCTTAGATTGGAATGCTTTGAAATAGGTTGTAACATTCTTAACACTATCAATGCCCATACTGGTGAAAGCATCTTGTATCTAGTTTCCTACCAGGATGTCATAACCAAAATCCTTGTGACCTATGTTAGGTATCTCCTTGGTAAAGTACAACATCAGACATACCAGAAGATTTCCAAAACGTAAATTACCTTTCTTGTCACCCTTAATCTTCTTCAGGTTGTCAATTAATTCATCTGGTCATTCACACCATTCAATCTTAGCATTATTGTAACTTAGTACCATACTCACATATCTTACATTTATGTCCTTAACATCATTTACTCTAAGTGACCTGTTATCAGATGTTGCTTTGGTTAAATCCATAACTCCTCTGTTAGGAAATTTCTTGGTTTTATCAGGCCTACTACCGGTTGAAGGTAAACTAGTAACTACCTTAATTGCTTCCCTAGTTATTTTGCAAACTCATTCTAACCACATGAATTCCATGGACTTTTATCAATACAAGTCTGACAACTTCCTTAGAAAATTCAGGAATGTCCAGAATCTCTACAAAACCTAAATTTTCCACAATCTTATGTTCAGGTTTGATTACTCCATTTTCATCATAAATGACCTCATTAAATATTCTCTTCAACTCCTTAGTCCCTAGGTTTTCTATGTTGCAATGTATGTAAATTCTAGGGTCTTCTGCAAATTCTAGACCCTTAGGAATTTTTTAAAAAGCTCCTACATAATTATCTTGTTTCACAATCTCGGGGATAATCTTGAATACGGGTCTAGGGCGTTTAACATTTTCCACAATGGTAGGGTTTGAAATAAACTCTGGAACAAAAGATAAGGAAGCCATTTCAAAGATAAATACCTCTAAATTGAAATTCTGAATGCTTGAAAATTACTTCACCTTAGAATGCCTTGCTCAATTTCGCACTCTCTGATCATTTGAATGCTTGATGAGTTTGAAATGAGGGTTTCCCTGTTCTTTATAGCCAAAAAGTTCTTTAAAACAACATTAAATGCTCGTCAGTTAAGTGAAAACTTAACACATCTGCCGGTAAAGAAGAAATGTATCTTCTCACCATCAACCAAGGGTAGAATGAATGATCTTCGACTTGCTGAAATACCCCCTAAGGATTGTTTCTTAGTTAGATGAAGAATCTCCTACCGGTGGAGGATTACTCTATTCTACTGTTGAAGATATAGTTTCATCAGTTCTCTGATCACTCTTCTTAATCCATTGTTTGGAAAATTCTTTCTTAACTTCATCTACCTTTTCTTTGCCCTTGAAACTAGATCCTTTGTTGTTTTCCAGTGCATTCTTGCTTCTACAAAATTTAGCAATATGACCAATCTTGTTACAAGCATAACAAGTTACATTATTCCTCTGAATAGCCTTTCCATATCCTTGATTGGTTTGTGATCTGCATTGATTAGAGAAATTCCCAAATCTTCCACAAACATAGCATTTCACATTCATTCTATAATTTTTTGAATTATGACCAACTTTGTTGGATTTGGAACATTGACCGGTGGGTGAGTTTGTATTCTGATTATTTCTAAATCTACACTGATTTGCTCTGTGACCATATTTGTTGAAATTCAAACATTTCCCATTAAATTTATAAGCATTAGGTTGTCTTACCAGTTTGTTCTAATCTTGATTGTTTGCAAAACCACAACTTTCTCCATGTTCAAATCCAAGTCCATTGGTATCTCCATTAGGTTTCTATTTTTTAAGAATGTCATCAAGTTCTTCTAAACTTTTCTTGAATTTGTCTTTGTGTTTATTTGTAGTAGCCAACTCATTTTCCATAATTCCAACTTGTCTCACAAGCTCAGCTTTATCATGTTGCATGTGAATCAAGTTTGTCTTTAACATATCATTTTCATGACCAAGTCTTAGATTTTCATTTCTAGCATCATTAAGTCTCCTAGTCAAGTCTCTTCATTCTTCTGCTTGTCTTTAATATCTCTACATAACCTCATAGTCTTATCTTGCATTTCATTCTTCATATTACTATTTTCTTGTCTCAACTTGTTTGCAATGTCTCTAACAGTTTCTTTTTCATCATCATTATTGTATCTTCTCATGAAGTTCTTTTCTTTTCTTTTGTGCTATAGAAAAGTTCTCCTGAATTCCTTTAGTGAATTCCTATGCAATCCTCAGATCATCTTCAAGTTTGATATTATTCAATTTTTTTGCATCAAAATCTTCTAGGGCTCCTTCCAACTATTTTCTTAAGTTCTCCATCTATACTGGTGTCAGAATCTTCCTCAAGCTATTAGGCTTTTGAAAATAGAGGACCATACTCTGATACCAATTGTTAGATTCAATGATAGTCCCAAAGACACTAAGGGGGGGGGGGGGGTGAATCAATTTCTAACTAGTTTACAAAATATTTAAACCTATTAATAACTTTGCATCTCAAAATAGTGTACCGGTAAATAAGAATTATTACAATAAATAGAAATAATAGAGACAACATAGAAAGACACCATAACACAAGATATTTAACGAGGAAACCCGGTATGGAAAAACCTTGATAGGATTTGTGACCCACAATATTTACTCACTGGCCAATGAATAAATACTATTTACAATGAGGGGTCTGCACATGCATGGAGGCCAACAACCTAGAGCTCACTGCTCAATTAAGAGTCACACTAACTACAAAATAGATTATCAAATCCAATATAATGTACTGCTCAAAACAACATCTCTCATACTAGTTTTAGTACCAGTTTAAGCTCAGTCAATAACCAAACCCTCACTCTCAACTATATCACCTTATACAAAATTACCTCATCACACATTATACCTCTCTCTCATCTACTTCTCCTAAAATGACCTATAAGATCTCTTACATATATGTCTTTTACAATATACCATGTCATCTTACAAAGATAAGTACATTACAAAATAATTCATATAAACAAAACTTTATCCCATGTCGGTTGGAGTCCTGGTATGCATTGTTGCCGATGTAATGTAAATACTGGTGAAGTGCCTGTCGGTGTCGGGCATGTAGAGACTAATTGCCGGTGACTTTCTAGTAGGTTGCTAGATGGTTGCCATCAATGACAACATCAATTATTCTCATAAGAGTGTATAATGCCAACAAATTATATATGTATGCCTATGATATGCTGCTGACATGTTTATGGATGCAGGATGAGTGATCATGCTTTTTGATGTGTATATATGCTGCATATGCAAATGTTTGATGGATATGTAGATGTAAATTATTTATGATGAGTGACTGTAATGCCATTTATATAGATATTGCAATGTAAGTCACCAATAGTATGCAAATGATGTGATCTAAATGACTGAGTAATGTATGTGAATGAATTGATGTCATATATTATAAATGGATAAATGATGTATGCAATGAAATCTAAGTGCAACCTATGTGGTAAATGTTTGTGAAAAATGACCATCTAATTGAGTAGTGTAATGAAATGAATAAGTAATGCAACCTAAATAACTCTATATGAATAATGTCACCTATACGGGTAAAGTGAATGAATAATGCAAAGAGGGAATATGCTAATAGTAATACAATGATCTTAGATAGGAAATAGAAGAATATGGAATAGAAAAGTGGGGGGGGGGGGGGTTAATTGAGGATTCCATGGGATTATTAGATTAGGACTTTATGGAATGATGGTGAGAGTTGTGCACAAAAATGTGGAGAGCCAACCTAGTTTGAGATTGCCCTGGGTAACACACCACTGATTATAGGAATCAGGATGCCATGAGAAACCCAAGGTGTGGAATGACTCATAGTCAAATGGGAATTCCTTACACACAGCTATGTAAGTGTTTAGAAACACTAATACAAAGTTGTGGGTATGTGCAAGGAAACCCTCAAACACACCGATACCTCTTGTACGTAAGAGGGTTAGTGTTGATAAACACTAGTACCAGGTCACCAGTTTATACAAGAGATCCAAAACATGCCATGCTATGAAAATATACCCCAATATGCACCTATTGTAAACATACCTGGATATGAAAAATCTGGGCAATCGTAGATAGATGTAGTCATAGGGAAAAAGATGCAAGTCTAAATGAAAAATCCAAGAAATCAAACAAGTCATTCACTCATGACCAACTAACACCTCTTGCCAGGAGTAGGATTAGGGTTGAAGATTATGTTGCAGGTGAGGGAAGGATTCATCCCTAGGGAAAAGGACAAAGTGGGTGGAATTTTCAATTAGGCAAATGATCATACAGATTTGAAGATTAACTTGTGGACTTAGGATTATTCTCAAGACTTCGCGAAGCTCACACATAGGCACATACACTCAATTTGATGGGACATTCTTCATTCATGATTTAGGTGAAGACTTGTCATCATACGCATGATTTATTCAGAAGTGGAAGGGAAAGAATGTTGTGATGGGAAGATTGGATAGTGAGGGTGATGGAGCACCGACCTAATAGACAATGGATCCAGTTTATTTACCTTGGCGCCTACATTGAGGTTTTCACCAAGGTACTTGTCCATAGCACCACAAAGTGGTTTTCACTGATGGATGAATTGATTTTTTTTTGTGTCATAGGGTGCCTATTTGCCAGGTTTTCTCTAGAGTGACAATCTTTTTTTTAGGATCTTTTTCTCATTATTTTACGTATTTTTCATGATTTTTTTGACAATTAATGACTTTCTGAGGACTAGGCATAGAATCTTTTTAGGTGCATGATATTCATCAGATCGTCCAGAGGACCTTCTTTAGGAGTAGCCAACTAATAGGACCCTAACCCATATTTTATTATAATTACATATGGTCCAAGACAATTAGGCTCGAAATTGCCTTTCTTTTGTCTTTCTTAGAGGTTTTTATGATTCTCCATGAGGACAAGATCACCAATTTCAATTTCTCGGGTTCTGACTTTCTTGTGGTAACTCATGTGTAGATGATTTTGATATACCCAAAGATGGTTCAAGGCCTTGAGGCATCTTTCATCTAACAATTCTAGCTCTTGTAAGCAGGCAATTTTGTATTATTCATCTGGTAGGATATTTTGTAGTGATACCCTTAGAGAGGGGATCTCGATCTCAAGGGAGAGGAAGACTTCAGAGCCAAAGATAAGGGAATAGGGGGTGGTGTCTGTGGGTGTGTGGATGGAAGTGCAGTAGGCCTAGAAAGTAGGATGGAGTTGGAGGTGCCATTCACGACTAGCTTCATTGACTGTATTTTTGAAGATTTTGATTAGGGTTTTGTTAGAAGCCTCAGCTTGACCATTACCTTGGGGGTAATATGGGGTGGAGAAGAAATGTTGGATGTCAAATTTTTGGCAGAGTTCTTTGACATCCTAGTTTTTAAATTGTCTACCATTATCTGTAATGATAACTTTTGGAATGCCATATCGACAGATCAAGTAGTTCAGGATGACTTTGGATATCTTCTTACGAGTGGTAAAAGTAAGAGGGATAGCCTCTACCCACTTGGTGAAATACTCGGTGGCAGTGATAATGAATTTGTGTCCATTGGAGGATGAAGGGTGCATTTTCCCAATGAGATCAAGCCCCCACTATGAGAAGGGCTAGGGTGTAATGAACAATTGCCATTCTTGTGATGGCACATGGATCTTGTCGCCATGTTGCTGGGAAGGGATGCATTTCTTCACATATTTATATGCATCTACTTCCATTTTAGGCTAAAAATATCCTATTCTCAAAATCTTTTTAGCCAAGGTGAGCCCACTTGCGTGTGCCCCATAGATGCCTTCGTGTACTTCATAGAGTACCCATTCCACCTCTTGTTTATCTAAACACCTTAGGAGGGAACCATCAAAATTCCTTCTGAATAGGGTGTCTCCAGGGATGGTGTAATGAGCACATTGACGAATGAAGGTTTGTTGTTGGGTTTGTTTAAGGTGTGGGGGAATGGTGTTGTCTTTTAGGAAATTGAAGGTTTCTTGGTACCAGGGGGACTCGGGACCAATGAGTACACAAACCATTTCGGAGTCTAGTAGATCATATGCCAGAATGAATAGTTTCTCAACAAAAACTCACACTTCTAACTATGTGTTGGCATCTGAAGAAGGGAGCCAATGATGGCCATTGCATCTACAACCCTATTGTTTGTTCATGGGATGATCAAACTTGATCATTGTGAACTGTATCTTAAGATATTGAACAATACTACAATAGGGGAGAAGTTTGTCATCTTTTGTTTGGTATTCATCATTGACTTGTTTTATGACAAGTTAGGAATCACCATAGACTTGTAATTCCCTTATCTTCCATTGGATAGCCAAGCATAATTGTATAATGAGTGCCTCATATTCTGTGATGTTGTTGGTACATGCAAAAGCTACCTTATATGACTTTGGGATGCGATCTCCTTGAGCTCTGATTAGTAGTATTCCTACCCCCAATCCATTTTGTGTGCAAGAGCCATCAAAGTATAACTGCCATGTGGAGGATGTGGTGACAGTCATAATGAATTCATTTGGTAGTTCTGTGAGAATAGGATGGTCACCTAGAAGTGAAGTGTCGGTGAGCTAATTTGTGATGACTTGTCCCTTGTTTGCTTTTCTGTCTACATATTCAATGTCAAACTTGCTTAACAACATGACCCATTTAGCGGTTCTACCAGTGAGGGCAACTTTTGACAAGAGATATTTAAGTGATTCAATCTTAGCAATCAGTTTTGTTTTGTTGTTCAGCATATAGTGTCAGAGTTTCTATGTACAAAATACCAATGCCAGGCATGCTCTTTCAATGGGGGTATAATTGAGTCCATACCCCACTAGTGTCCAATTGATGTAATATATGGCATGTTCCTTCCCTTGATCATCTATTTGTGCCAATAATACCCCCAATGCCATTGTGGTAGCACATATGTACAAAATAAGAGGTTTTCCAAAAGTAGGAGGCATAATCACTGGAGGTGATGCTAGATATTCTTTGATATTTTCAAAGGCCTTTTGACACAAGCACTCCCATTTGAATTTTGTGGCTTTGCACAACAGGTGTGCAAATGGATGGCATTTATCTACAAGTTGTGAAATAAAACTTCTAACAAATTGGAGTTTTCCTTGGACACTGCACAATTGTCTAAGAGTCTTTGGTGGAGGCATTTCCATGATGGCTTTCACCTTTGCAGGATCAACCTCGATGCCTGTGCAAGATACAATGAAAAATAGTAGTTTTCCTGATGTGACACCAAAAATACACTTCTTAGGATTGAGGTGCAGTTTGTATTTTTCCAATCTTTCAAAGATCTGCTTTAAGATAGGGATGTGCTCCTGTCTTGTCTTTGATTTGCTTAGCAGATCGTCCACATAGTCCTCCATAATTTTATGCAAGAGGTCATGGAAAATTGTTGTCATGGCACGCTGATATGTGGCTCCAACATATTTGAGGCCAAAAGGCATGACCCGGTAACAGAAAGTCCCCCATGGTGTTGTGAATGCAGTTTTATGTTGATCTTCGTCTGTAATCCTGATTTGATTATATCCAAAAAATCCATCCATAAGTGATAGCATCTCATGCCCTGCTGTAAGGTCCTTAATCATATCTATGTTTGGGAGTGGGAAATCATCTTTAGGAAAAGCCTTGTTTAGATATTGGAAATCAGTATAGATGTGGATGCCCCCAGTAGGTTTGCTGATAGGTAAAATGTTGGATACCCATTTAGCATAGTCTATTGGTTTGATGAATTCTGCATCCAACATCTTTTGCCATTTTGCCTTGACCAGGAGTGCAATCTGTGGATGCATTTTGCACAAATTCTATGTTACAGGTTTTGCATCTGGGTGGACAGTGAAATTATGAACCACCAAGTCAAGATCTAGACCTGGCATATTAGCATAGGACCATGTGAGGAAATTGATGAAGTCTTGTTTCTCTTGCTCTATGAGGGACTTGGCAATGAGCACATTTTTTGGAATGTCTTCGGTGCCCATATTGATACTGTTTGTTTCTTATATTAACAAATTTGATTGGTCTTGTGGAAGATAATCAATGGTAGGAAGGTCAAGTCCCTCATCCTCAAGTGCCTTTTCTAGGTTTTCACTTTCAGATACGCCCTTTATTTTTCTTTTTGCTCATCCAAAGGTGCCTCAAAGAGGTTTTCACCTAGGGAATCATGGTTTTTCTTGTTATTATGTTCTTTGTGGCTAAGGGCATTGACCTGACTACCAAAATATCCTTTTTCACATAATTGAATACCATGTATCCTATTGCAGTCTTCCAAATTTTGCATAGTCGAGAGATTAATGAGAATGTTATCATCGACGCTGATGTCTAAAGTGGGTTTGTCTCGTTGGCCCCAGTCTATGAGTTCAGGATGGACAAGATGTAGCTCATGTGAAATGGGAGGGGTTATGGGGGTGATGGCATTGACATGAGTGTCAAAGAAGATATCATTTTCATATTCATAAGGCATTTCATGGAACTCCTCTTCGTCAGAGATTTTGATATCCAAAGAAGGACTTGAAGGGGCACCAACGATAGTAATCTTAGGCACCGGGGTGTACCCCAAGCCTATGTTGTACTTGTAGGAGATAGGATTTATGGGTTCTTTTCTTCCTTTCTCCTCTGGTCCGAAGTCATGTCCTTTGTAACCCATTTTTTTGACTATAATGCTTTTGGATACATTTTTTTAGGTATTTTTGCTAGGTCTTCATCTTCTTCCCAGTACAACCATGAACATACATCTGTGTCAAGGCTCTCCTCATCAAGTGAGCCCCATTGTTGGAAGGTGGTATCTTTGTATTGTATAACCACTTTTTAATCTTTTTTGAGTTCTTTTGGTTTGCCAAATGACTTAGGAGATAAGGGGAGGTTGCCTATTAATAAGACATCCTCCAATGTATATTCTCCACAGCCATTATCCAAGATCTTGATTTCTGGGTCTGCTTGGGAGGAGGTGGAGGCAACATTTGATGTGTCAGATGGAGGAGCTGGCAAGGGTCTATTTAGTGGGAAATGATATGGATGTTACCCCTCTAAGAGCTTGCAATATTAAAAAGGTTGTGGATCACCTTTGATAGTGATCTCTCTTCCATTGAAGGGGAATTTGATGCATTGGTGATAATTGGAGGGTACGACTTGCAAGGAGTGAATCCATGACCGAATGAGAAGGATGTTGTAGTGGAGATCAAGATCTAGTACTTGGCAAGGGGTTTCAATTGTGATAGGGTCCATTGGAAGAGGTAAGGTGATCATGCCCTTTGAAACTCTTTTTGCATCATCATATGCTTTTATTGTGATCCTTCTTGATGTATCTACAAGGTCCTCAGAAAGTCCCAATTGTTTTATTAACTTGTATGTACACAAATTGAGTCCATTCCACCATCTATCAAGATACATTTGACCTTGTGCTTTGGGATAAGGGCTGCAATGTGCAAAGGTTTGTTATGGTTTTCATCTATAGAAGCATCATTGGAAGTGAACACAAGGTGTTGTTGGGCGACAAGGTTTCCAATGAGAGCTTGAAATTGGGTAGCAGTGATATTATCGGGAACACGAGACTCAAGGAGGGCTTGTTCCAAAATTTATTTATGGTAGGGGAAGTATTGAGAAGTTCTAGGATGGAGATCTGTGTAGCGGTCTTCCCAAGTTGGTCAAGGAGGTCATATCAGTGAGTGGAAGATATGGGGGGAGGGTTTGGTGGGGGAGGAGCTCCTTGCATGTTGAATTTGCCTCGGTGAGTGGTTACATTGTAGTCATTCTGAGAGTAGGAGGCGGAAGGTGTAGTGCCTTGAATGACTATCCTTGCAAAGTTAGGTATGCTTTGGGGAGGGGGAGGGTTAACTCATTGGATAGTTATGACATTGACATGATTGCCTGTCGGCTCAATGTGACCTGTCAAAGAGTCAAAGCTCATTATGTGATTAGTGTAGTAATATTCACTGTGTTATATGATGAGATTTTTTGTTTATCATGTTTCAGGAAGGGTTCCCGGTACATTTTGAGTTTATCATTGTTATTACCAGGTTTTGCATTTGCTACTTCAATTTCACCCCTATCAATGAGATCTTGTATGTAGATTTTAAGATTCATGCATTTTTGTGTATCATGTCCCTTGATATGATGATACTCACAATATTCATTCTTATTATACCACCTAGGTTTGGGTTGATTGGGATCGAATGGGCAAGTAATTGGGAAAACCACTACGCTTGCTTGAACAAGCTTTTGAAACACCACTTCAATGGGCTCAACAAGAGGAGTGAAGTCTCTTGGAGTCCTGTTGTTGGATCAGGGTGGTCGTCCCTAGATTGAGACATTGTTATGAGGCTTTTGGGATTGATTTTTATTATTTTGATTGTTGAATTGGGGATTGGTAGGAGTGGGTTTTGGAGGAGGGGCCATGGTCTAGACCCATTTTGCGTTAGTTACACCATCATTGACTATGTTCTTGTTCTTAGACCAAAATTTTGGTTTATCGTTATGATAAGAGGAAGAATTTTGACTTGATCTTTGGTAGTGTTTTAAGGTTCCTTCCTCTAACAAGACACGTTCAAGGGCTAGGCCCTTATCAGTCATTTTTTAGAAAGATTTAATACATTGAGATGTCAGAGGCCTTGATAGTTTGGGCACCAGATTCTTTTGAAATAATTCAATTTGGTGTTGTTCTGGCATGTGCCATTGGAATTTCTTTATGAGGTGTCGCAATCTTTGCAAGAAGTTAGTGAAAGTCTCTCTAGGCCTTTGCTTTGTGTTACACAAGTCCATCATAGAAACATCATTAGCCATGTTGTAGGCATAGAGAGCCACAAACTTCTTTGCCAAGTCTGAGAAGGAGATAATGGAACCTCGTGGTAAGGACAAGAACCATGCCAGGGCATCTCCCATGAGACTCTTAAGGAAGAGTGTTCGAAGATATAGGTCACTATAGGAGAATTCTTGACATAGGATATGAAATTCCTAGACATGGTCGTGGGGGTCCCCTTTGCCCTCATACTTGGTGAAATTAGGGATCTCAAACCCTAGGGGGTAAGGTGCAATTGATATAGATGGGTCATAAGTACAAGGAAAAAATTCCTCAAAGGAGTAAGGTTTCCTTTTGTTAGTCCCTTCTTTTATGTCCTTGATGATGCTTTTCATGTCCTGAATTTATTTAATGAGGTCTTGTTGTGGATTTTGGAAATGATGGATTGTGTTTGCCCCTAGAATTATGCTTTGATGGATGTCCATACCTTGTTCCAAAGCTCCTATTTTGGCACATGCTAGGAGGATGCTAGAAAACATTGCAGAGAAATGTTTTTATCAAAATACAACAGTTATGGATCATGAAACCCTTGACCCAATAGACACTATACATGCAAAGCTCGAAATGAGTTAATAAAATGTTTTTGAACCAAATGCTTAACAATATTTAGACACGACAGTAATGAGGATTTTTACAAAAACAACCCTTAATCATACAATAAATATACATACCAGATTTTATATTTATCAGACATAGGCTACCAGTTACATAGTCATCCAAGAAGCAAGAACCGAAACTATCGTGTGTCATAGCCAGAGCTCGAGATATTGTAAATGAATTTCAATGGGATGATTAAAAAAAGTTAAGTATAATATATTCCCATTTTCTAGTGACATAAAGTGTCCCATTCTTTTAATGCCTTTAGAAAGTGTTTCAAGCCCAAAGTCTTTTAGGCACTATATTCAATGCCGTTAGAAAACTACTAGGAAACAATTCTCTTAGCCAATGATCAAAACCATATAACATATGCTCACATATTCAAATAGTATCACCAAATTTGATATTCTATGCAATATAAACATAGAATGGAGTAAACATATGAATGATGAGTCTTACTAATAAGACCCTTTTCCAAGTACATATTAAATTTTATCTTTTTCAGCCTATATCATATGGTAATGTATCCTTTTTCAAACCATGTAATTGTATTTTCATATGATCACTATATTTTTCTATAGCAACCAAAGTCAATGAAGATACATGCTAAGAGATGATTTTTCACTGATGTCATTGTAATGTGAATCCTGTAGTGTTCTTTTTTCATTGTTCTACTATGCTTCTCAAGCTGCACCAACATAGTTTTATTTAATGGCTTTGTTTTGATAGTGATTTCTCCATGGCTTCCACTATCTTTTTCTTGGCACATTCAATGCATTGTCATCTATCACTACTATTTATTGTCCTTTTTACCTTTATTGAGGTTGTTCTCATACATGTCATTCACTTTGTCTATGAGTATATCTCAACCAATTCACTGTTGTAAGTAGAAATAAAAGATTAGTCTCATCTCTTTTACTATTTTAGACCTTCATAGTAGTCTTTGCAATATATCATTTCCTTCCAATTATATGGAATAATGATTTTCTTTTTATGGAATGCGATGAAGGCTTGAGTGTGTCTTCTTGAACAAAAAGAGGACTTAGAGAAAGTAGATTCACATAAGGATAGGTGGATTTTCCTAAAGATAAAGGGATAAGACTTAACAAAAAGAGGACTTAGGATGATGACAAGGAGGATTCGTTTAAGGATATGGCATATTCACCTAAGGTATAGTGTATTCTCAGAAGAATATGGAAAAATTATTGATTGGTGGAATGACATACTAGATCAAGGAATGATACAAGGGTAGATTCACCTAAATATAGGGTAAATTCAGCTAAAAGGGTACCCATGAGATTGTGGTACTGAGTACCTATCTATGGATGGTGTATTTGGATACAAGTATGATGAAACCATGCTTATGTATGATGAAACAAAGTCCAAATCTCTATTATAGGTCCAACATAATCTATATTATTTGAGACACCATTTTATTAGCATATCCAATTAGGATAATTTATGGGTTTAATTATGGATCATGTTGTCTATTTCCATGCACTATTGAACTTATTTGGATGTATTGTGATTATTTTAATTTTGAAGTTATAAATAAATTATGTTTGTACCTTAGAAAGGGTAACTCCAATTGATGTTTGGGCAGTTTATTTGAAAACTTATGGTGATTATTACCCTATGTTATGTAATGGAGTTATTTTTACACTAAGTAATTAACTAGAAAAATGAATTTGTATTGTTGTACAAGTATGATGAAACCATGCTTGTGTGTTTACATGTTTGCGCATCCTATTGAGAACCAACCTCGCTGTTGAGGAACTCAATAAATGTGGTGTTAAGTAGAAGAATGGAAAACTCAAGAAGCTATGGTGACATATTGTGGCATTAGTATGGATTATCTCTATTGACCACACCTTTCAAAGATAGTATCCCCTAGTTCTCCTCATAGAATGGACCATTGAATGGCTCATAGTGGTATCCTATCCTACATTTATCTTGATGGCATTGCCGATAGTTGGTATGTGGTTCTTGGTATGGGTTTCCTCTTACCCTATTATCTTATTTATATCTTTGTTCCAACATGTGGAGATTGATTTTTGTCATGCTATGACGATTTTCATGTTTGCATGTGTTTTGACATTATGCAAATAGATATGATGTCACACCATACTTATGTTTTGATATAGTGTAGGTGATGGTTACATGTTGTTGATGGTAGCGATTTGGGTTCAAAGACACAATTCCACACACACACACAAATATTTGAAGATGCATTTTATATTATTCCTTCTTAGTGGCGATTAGTGTTGAAAGATTTGCACACATGTAGAGAGGAACTCATGTTAGATACAATAGGGTGTGTTTGATAACATTTGAGTGTGCCTCATGATGTATACATATAGCTTTGGTGTGTGACATGCATGCACATTTTTCCATAAGACACATTGCTATGTGGCATGTGCCCTATGCATGTCTTCTTTGTGAGGCACGTTGCTATGTGCAATGTGGCCCTAGGTGTGTCTTCTCTATGAGGTGTATTGCCATGTTATGTTAGGATTTGTAGTGTGCAGGCCACAAATGCATGTGAGGGACTATTATTATAGTCATGTGTTTTGGGCATATAGCCTAGGCATGTCTTCTCCATTAGGTACATGGCCATGCCATGTGGGAGTTTTTGTGTTCATGCCATAAATGCACACATGAGGGACTATTATTGGAGTCATGATGAATCTTCACTCTATTTAGCCACAATTTCTAGTCGTATAGTTATGTAATGTGCACTTTTAAGGATTGTGAAGTTTCCTTCAATTATTGATGATCTCTCATCTTTGTTGCATGGGCCAACAATTTAATTTTATCTTGTTTGAATTAGTTTAATCACTATTGTGAGTTTTCTCTATTGTGTAGTTATTGTGGCTATGTTTGATTTGCTATTGGAACTAAACACATTTATTTGATTTATTATTGTTACTATTTTTTCTTTCTTTCAATATTTATGATCTTTGGTAGTTTAGTGAAACTCTTGCTATTTTAAAATGTTGCCTTCTTTGTTGTGATGTGATTCCTCACCAAGATCGACATAGATAACCTTGGATGAGTGTATATAAGGAATCAAACATTGGGAAAATTTGAGGATAGGGGTAAGTGTTTGTTGTATGGGTAGCTACGATCCACTTGTACATTCTTAGTGATTATTGACGGCCATGTCTTGGAGCTGGCTAATCCCATTAAACAAACAAGGGGGAAGTCATACATAATCGTATGGATCCTCCCTAGTTGTGTGTGGATTCAAGATGACCATCATTTCATATGGTTCTTGGTTACTTTGTGAGACCATGGCATCCTCATAGACCAATATGTGAGCCTTGTATTGTTATCCCTACAATGTGGATGAATAAGTGTACGTTTAAATAAATGCTTTGCTTAGAATACTCAAAAATGTCTCTCAAAAAGTCTGCAATAGGCAAACTTTTAGTAAGAATTTGCAAACACAATGCTCAGAAATTCACACAATCAGCTACATTAAATACATTCTCTATTAAGTTCAATGGTTTTGGTTCAATTTTCAATTTTTGTGAAGCTTTTGCACCGAAGTTTCCATAGCCTGATTTTTTTGCCTGTGAAGAAAGACCATGTCAGATAATATCAATGAAGAACAAAATAAGGAGACAATTGCTAGATTATGGTCTAACTTGAAAAGAAAAGGTGATGGGAAATGTTATTGTCCCTGCAAAATTTGTAAGGGCTTAAAGACTAGAAGACTTCTAATCAAAACAACTAAGAAACATTGTAGGTAGCATGGTCACATTGAAGGGGGACATGATTATCATCCACTGGTAAGTTGTTCATTTTAACAATTTATATACATAAGAAATCACTTGATAATGAGATCATGATCATGGTTTATTTATGTATATCAATTTTATATAGGTGGAGCACCCTAGAGCACATGGTATGGATCAACAAAACCCTGAGAATATGGTTTTGGAAGTGGAGGAACATGGAGGTGTGAATATTGAAGCTGAAGATAATGATCCCATGGAAGATGACGATCATGCACCAGAAAACACAATTGAAGATGATGGTACAAATACATTGATCCATGACACATTTAGTACTGGCATAGCTGATCATGATGATTAGGATGACCTTGATGTTTATGATTTACCTCTTCTTGAGAAGGCATATGAGCCCCTTTACAAAGGCTCCCAAACAACTCTTCTCTCTGTTGTATTGTTGTTGGTGAACTTGAAGGTTATGAATGGTTTATCCAACATAACAATCTCTCGTATGTTAAGGTGTGTCATACATGTCATTACAGTTAATAAATGGTGAATCATGTACCAATAATATTCTTTATATTAACACCTCAAACTTTTTTTTTGCTGTAGATTGATAGGTGAGTTTTTCTTAACACCATCAAATATTCTACCTGGCTCATACTGAGAATTATCTGCCATTATGAAAGATATTGGAATGGAGTATCAAACAATAGATGCTTGTCCCAATGATCATATTATATATCATAAACAACATGAATTTGGAACAGAATGCCCTGAATGTCATATTAGTAGATATCAAACAGATCAAATAACAAAAAAGGTGCCTCGCAAGGTTCTTCGTTATATTCCCATTATTCCACGTATGCAATGATTATTCAGGTGCACTAGCTTGGCACAATTTATGGGTTACCATGCACGCAATAGAAGTCGAGATGACATTATTTGAATGCCTGCAGATGGTTCAGCATTTATGGACATAGAGGAAAAGTGGCCACACTTTAAAGAGGAACCTCATAATCTCAGGCTTTCATTGGCAATGGACGGTGTCAATCCATTTGGAGAGTTGAGATCTGTTTACTCGGTGTGGCCTATTTTTGTTATCAACAATAATATTCCTCCATGGATGTCAATAAAGAGGGAGCACATACTGTTGGCAATGATTGTTCCAGGTATTTTATCATTTAATAGTCATCTACATTTAATTATAAATATTGTAGTAAAATGGTCATAATAATTATGTAATGTTTTTGTTCATTCCACTAGGCAAGTACCAAGTTAAAGATATGAATGTATATATTGAGCCTCTTATCGACGAGTTGCTAGAGTTATGGAATGGTGTGACCATGTATGACATCTCTAGACCAATAGGACAAAGACAATTTCAATTCCATGCAATTCTTGTATGGACAATACATGATGCCCCAGGGCTAACACATTTTTGTGGTACGTTATAGTGTTCAAGTTGCGCATGATAATTATAATTATAAAAATTGATAGATTTAATAGAATTATACATTATCTTGTAGGTCTTCAAACAAAGGGAAAATTTGCATGTCCAATTTGTGGTCCAAAGATGAAATCTCGTCATTCAAAAAGTTTAGGAAAGTAGGTGTTTGATGAGTATAGGCACTTCCTTCACAAAAATCATAAGTACCAGAATACTGAAAAACATCTTTTCAATGGGAAAGAAGAGACTAAATCAAAGCCATGAAGAATGACTCCTCATTTATGGAAGTTGGAATATAATAGAATTAATCGTCAAGGTAATGTCATTCCATCTAATGGTTTATGTTTGGAATTTGAATTTTTCTATCGTGTTTTGTTTACTGATGATGTAATTGATGATACTGAAGGTCGTCAAGGCATGGATGGCCACCTTCCAAAGGGACTAAAAAGTTATCCCAGACAATTCAGTAGGTTGCCTTACTATGAGCAGCTACATATTGTGCATTTGTTTGATACAATGCATGTTGGAAAGAATATAACAGAGACATTATAGAAAATATTGGATGGAAGGCGTGACAAAGAAAAAATTGTCAGAATTTGTAGTGACATTGTGGAATCCAATCATGCAATGAAAAATGTCATTCAATCAAATATCAATGGAGATCAGATTAATAGAAGTGCCCTTCCTTGGTTATTAACGGAGCAACAAAGCAATTCTATAAAAGAAGTCATACGAAAAATTCAATTTCCCACAGGATTTGCTGCGAACATAAACAATCTCATATCAAAGAAGAGTGAATTTGGGCCAGGGATGAAAGCGCATGATTGGCATACCTTCATTAAGTTAATTCACGTTCTTGTGTATTTACTAAATATTTGTATACTGCGCATGTACTTTTCATTGTATTATGTTAGGAAACAATGAAAAGATCATTTTATAATTGTTGCAGTATGTTCTAACTCTATCTCTCCCAGACCACTTTGACAATAATATCAAGCAAGTCATATATGATCTTGGAAAATACATGAGGTAAGTAGTGATGTTTGTTCAATTTGTTGTATAGATATTATATTTGCCATTTGTTTTACTTGTTATGCAATATATTTGTATATTATTTTGTAAAGTCTCATTTATATATTTTTGTGTCTTCAATCTCTTTAATTAGGTGGTTGTCATCTAAAGAAATCCACAAGGAAGATATAAAATATTGGAAGAGAAAAATCCCTCATCTAATGTGTGAAATGCAAAAGTGTCTACCTTCAACTTTTTTCAATGCAGAAGAACACTACCTCATACACCAAGTTGAGGAGATCGAATTGTGTGGACTTGTACACACTAGGTCAATGTGGATGGTTGAGAGGCACTTGAAATTTTTTAAGGCTTTGGTTTGACAAAGAGCACATCCTGAGGGTTCTATGGTGGAGGGATATATGGTATACCAAACTATGGTGTACATTACTGAATATCTTCCTAAGTTTGTAGCAAAAATCCACGTAGATCGCATTTGGGATCCCAACCCCATTAATAAGTTTGAAGGGGAGCACTTGATGGGGAAAGGTAGATTGAAGAAAGTGAGAGGTAATTATAAGATGTTATTGTAATAAATTAATTCTTCATCTTCTAAATAAATCAATTGTAAGTGGTCTATTAATTATTTGTACAGTTGGTCAGGAGTGGGATGTGCTACATTTGTATATTGCAAACAATCTTGATTGGATGATGGTGTGGATTGAACGATGTCAATATTCTGGTCGCACATTAAAAAGGGATGGTGTCGCTTCATTGGTTAAAGAAGCTCATCATAATGGAGATTCCAATGTTACACAAAGGGAAATTGATTTAGCATATGGTTTAAGAGATCAACAGGTACGTATAATTTTATTAATCACCCGTATGTTTATCAACTCATGATGCAATAATTTTAATATGTTAGACATATTGTAGGTCAAACACCACAAGGCTATGTGCTGCAATGATCATAAATTTCGCATCAAATAGTTGGATGACATGAAGAAAACTTGTGATTCTGGGATAACTGTAGTCTTTGAGGTGACCAATATTTCATCTAGAAATGACATACATCCTCAAGTGTCTCAAATTCGATACTATGGCATTTTGGATGGTATACTTGAGTGTGACTTTAATTCCTTCAAATTAGTTCTGTTCATTGTCAAATGGTATAGGCTACGACTAAATATAAATGATCCTGATAGAACTGTTATCGAACATGATAATGGATTTACAATGGTTAATACAAGGTCGTTTGAACGAGTTGGGGATGAGCCCTATGTTCTTCCAAGTCAATGTGAGAAGGTATTTTACTCGAAGGTTCCACATAAACCGGGTTGGTCATTTGTTGTTAGACATGATCCAAGAGGAAGGTCGATAATGTATAATGTGATGGAAGAAGAAGATACCGAAGAAGTAGAAGATGATATAGATGATCACGATCGACAGTTACTCGATGATGTTCCTGACGGAAATGTACATGAAGAAGAAGTTGATGATGATGATGGTGCTGCTGCTGATGATGATGGTGATGGTGATGGTGATGGTGATGGTGATGGTGATGGTGATGGTGATGGTGATGGTGATGGTGATGGTGATGGTGTTGGTGATGGTGATGATGATGATGATGAACACAATGACGATGACGACGATGATGATGATGACAACGACGATGACGATGACGATGAGGATGATGATGATGATGATGATGATGATGATGATGATGATGATGATGATTGATGATGATGATGATGATGATGATGATGATGGTCATGATGATGAGTTGGATGAAGAAGAAGATCAATGACATGAATGAAATGTATGAGATGTGATTATTATATTATCTATTTAATATTGATATCTTGATAGAAATTGATTTGACTTATATGGTTACATAAATAATTCATATGTTTTGAATTCTAATGCCATTACTTAATTAATTCATGATGCACCTCTAGCTATGTGATAGATGGTGATTTAAAATACATATGTGATGGATTACATGCTTATGATGATACATGTGACATTTTTTGAACTTTGTGTTTATTTATGGAATGTGGACTACTTATTAGCTATGTGATGGATGGTGATTTATGATGCGTATGTGATGGATTACATGTTTATGATGATACATATGTGATTCTTATGATTCTCAATTACATATATGATGATACATATGTGATTCTTATGATGCTTATGATACTGCAGTATTTATTGTTTATCAAATTTCAAATGTAATGCTTATGATGCTCAATTGTTGGTGCAGGAACTTGAACCCATTTGACGAGGATCCTGCACAGTCTCATGGATCGACAGGTATAAGTCAATACACCTTATAGAAATAATATATTTTAAAAAAATTTCAAGAAAAACAAACTTCCTCAGTTTTTCAAACATCAACATTAGCAGCAAATCTAATACAGTTATCAACACTTGAGGCCCCAGTTGGACTTACTCAAATTTTAATCTCAACATCAACTTTATGGCCGACTTCTTCATCAATATTACCCTCATTTGCAAAATATCTCTCTCATTACCATCTAACTCTCTCATTTGATGGTGCACAGGTATCACCAAATAGGTATTTGTTAGATGTGTCTTCCTCGAGTGAGGGAAATGCAGGAATAGAAGAGGAAAGTGAGACATGTAGTAGATCTCAAATAGGGAGATCAACTAGAGGTCAAAAGATTAGAAGAAAATTCAATAAACGCATGGAATTTTTTTTTGCTCAAGGGGGGTCATGTTCTTATGATGATGAGACCAAAGGCGACATTGAGGTGCCCTTGAGGTACAAACATCTACTAAAACAATGTGTACCCAAGGAACTTCCTCCAATAAACACTGATTTTTGTGTTAATGAGAGGATATATCACATAGCACCTTTGTCGCTACATGGTTTGGGCCTATTTTCCATGGACAACATAAAGGTCTGTTACAACAAAGTTGCTGAATTGATGGAGTTTGTTGAACCTTGTTACAATTATAATGATTGGATGCAGATTGTTCGATATAAAAAAAGTATGCTTAGGTATGCATTGTTAGCCAATTATATACAACAAAAAGATAATGATCAAAGTAAACGAGTAGCTGTATACATTGATGGAAGGCCAGAAGCAATAGGGAATATTGCAGGTTTTATAAATAGTACACGACCTGGGTCAACTAATAAGCAACCCAATTGCATATTTGAGGCACGTGAGGGAAATTGTGTGTTTGTATGTGCGATAAAATCAATAAGTGCAGGGGAAGAGCTGCTAATCGATTATAATTTGAATCGTATAGATACAAACAAAGCTACTATCATGGGGGTGGTACGTACTATATATATACCATTTAAGCCAACTTCCAATTAATGAATCCAATAAACCATTGTATTATTAAGTTTTTTTTCTAAGTCTATTGGTTTCATTTCACTAATGTTTTAATATTTTTTCTTTGTCATAGGGCCACATGGATCCACCACATAGCACAGATAGGGGTGTAGGTCCCAACACTTCTACGGAGCAGGTAAACCTCATTGTAATTGTACAAATTAGATAGAATCAAATTGTTACATTACGATCTTTTCTTGAGTGTTTTGAAGTAATTTTGATAGTGTTAATTATATTCTTGTCATAGATAGATGTTTGGGATAAGGGAAAGGAACCTGCAGTACCTCAGCACCTCCATAGGGATATGGGGCACTCGACAGTGTTATGCACTGATGACATCACACTTAATGCAAACCCTATGCAATTTGTACAAAAGAATATTAGAAAAATTAGGCAAGAGATTCTTGATTTGGCAACCATAAGTCCTCAGACTGATGAGATAACAAAGAGGGTACAACTATTGTTGACGACAATGGAAAACTTGCAAGTAAGCAGTAATGAAAGCTTTAATCATAACAAAAGTTCAATAATGGTTTATATTTTTATCTCTTTTATGTCATTAACTAAAATATGTATGTGTTCTTTTTACAGAAATTTATAGGGCCTCATCATCCTGGTGGTGATGATCAGGGTATTGCGAGTAGTTCAGGTGATGACCATGTTCTATATATTAAAACCACTCCTTTGGACTTGTGAACTTGCTTTTTTAATGTTTTACATATTTAATGTATTACTCTTCAGGTGCTGACATGGGTCCAAGGTCAATCCCAATTGTATTTCCGACTACAATGTCAGCAACATGTAGCATGCAGACATCATCTGTTGCACCAGCTTGTGTTGACCCGCCCACTGGTGGTAGATCCCTCTTTTTCTCTCTCTTTCATTATGTGTTTATTACCCTTGAAGTGTTCTTTCTTGGAGGCATTTCATAGTGGATTCATTTACTGTGGCAGGAGATGCACATGAGGATGCGCTAGAGGTGAGTACTACTAATAACATATCATCATTTCTTGGATCTTCCCGTATTGCTAGTATGGGAACATTGCAGGCCACATTGGTGGTGAGAAATGAAGAATTGATTCCCTTGAAGATACAGAAGGTTCCAGGTACTTTAAAAATATTATTATATATAGTCTAATTGTAATTTACTTACTAATCACTCATTTTGGACTAATGATCCCATGTTTTTTTTGTAGGAAATGATTTTTTTTATAAAAATCTTAATGACATTTCATTGCAGATATTTGGGCCCACCATACGTAAAAGGTGGAACATCATACGTGAACTAACCCTTATCCACTATTTTGATATCATATCATTGCTAGAATAGTTTTTCTTTTATCCATTTCTTGAACTATATCAAAGGTAGCTTCAGTTTCTTTCTAAATCTAACAGGTTTGTTTTTGCTTTAAAGGTGGAATGACCAAGAAAAAAAGTTAAAAGATGAACTCACAAACCGTATGGTAGGGTTGTTTGGAAATGACACATTCGACAAGACTAAGCTCCTAGAAAAAGGTGGCACATATCTGAAGTATGTGAGGGACCAATACAGGACACATTTAGAGAAGAACGTAAAGTATGAGCGTCCCCCCATGATTCCAGAGAGGGAGTG
The DNA here is from genome assembly GCF_030272615.1 of Cryptomeria japonica. Taxonomy (NCBI): domain Eukaryota; kingdom Viridiplantae; phylum Streptophyta; class Pinopsida; order Cupressales; family Cupressaceae; genus Cryptomeria; species Cryptomeria japonica. The sequence continues at coordinate 640,045,256 of NC_081408.1, forward strand.
GAAGGACCTAATTTTGGATGCAAAGGAGAGAATTGAAAGGAAAAAAGGAAATACACCACCAGACGCCAGAAGAAGGTATGTGATACTATTAAGAATGTGAATATGTACTAATTATTCAGTATATTTATATAATCTAACATATTTCAAACTTTTCATAGATTGAGTGACATGTCAAAGGAAACCAAGGCAAGACAAGAAAAGCATGGGAAACACAAACTTGGCTCTGGTGGTTATATGAAACTTGCCGCACGAATTGTAAGAATCAGTAAATTAAGTATCATATCAAAATATTTATAAATTGTAAACAATTTTTTTTTATCAAACAATACAAGCAAAATTCACAATACTAAGCAAAAATGCAGGGCTCTGAATTCAATAGAGCTCCCACGGAAGATGACAAGAGAATTGGCTACTAGAAAGGCTATATAGCCATGGCTGAACGGCTACGAGAATTGAGTGGGCAACCATGAGATTCTGATGCATCTGTCACAATGGTAATTCAGCTAAATGAAAATTATTTCAAATTGAATACTTAATCAATAATCTATTTGATGTTAAGTTTCAATATAAAGTGACTATATTTTTTTTAATAAGCAAGCAATGATAACACTGCGCATGACATTGCAATGCAGCATGATAATCGTGGAGCAAAACCTATACATGAAGGTCTGGATGTGCATCCTAGTAGTGGAGGTATTCATTTTCTATTCAATTTTTTTTATGTAATTATTAATACAATTAAACATCTTAAATTGAAAATTAGTGTAGTAATTAATGTAACCTTTATTGTTAATATTTTAGAGCATGTAGTCGGTGGTGACCAAGTGGAGCATGATCCAGGTAGACAACATCAGGAATGTGATGTTCCCCAATCAGGTAAAGAGGATCACTGTTATTCCTTTAAACAAATTTAATTTCAATTGGTGTATTGATTAATGTAACATTTCATATTTCAACTCCAGAGGATCTAGAGGGTGCTCAGCATGTCGAGGTTGAGGCTAGACAAAATGATGTGGAAGATGATGTGGCCCCATCAGGTAGAGAGTGTAACGGTTGTGTTCTTTAAATTAATGAAATACTTGTAACAATAATAAAAAAATGTTTTGAATTTAACCCAATTCTTTGTTATTGCAGAGGACCCCCCTTTGGTTCAACATCCTTATCCTTTATATAGGACTAGGCATATATCAAGAGCACGAGAAGAGGGCATAACATCCGTAGATGGGGGAAATGATGAAGAAACCGATGTTCCACTTAGTCTTTTCATAGCTTCAAAGAAAAAACAAAGAAAGAAATGATTGTAATCTACCTTATTTGATAATGACTGATTTTTATGTGTAATGAATGTAATTATGTGCTAATGAATGTTCATGAATGATATGTGTTGATGATTATTGATGAATGTTGTGTTTTAATGAAAGTTAATGAATTTTATGTGTTAATGAACGTTATGTGATAATGAATGAATGTTATAGATGAAAGAATGAATGAATGTTAGATGTTAATGGGGAATTTAGAGTGATGTTAGGGGGGGGGAGGGGAGGGGCCAAATGAGCTTCCACCTTCATGTGGTTGGCCCTGGTAAGTAGATAATATTAAACTATTCTCGAAACAAAGCGAAGCTCAATAAGATGTGAAATGTTTGAAAGGTGAGAGTCCACAAATAGATGTGAAATGTTTAAGTAGGCCTCCCAATGAAGTGGATCTCATAGACACAAAGAATCCTATATAGAGAATCATTGAGAGCCCTTGAAGAAGTAAATTTGAACTTCGATGAAGCAATACATGATGGAGGAATATCTTGCAACAAGAAATCAAAGTCATTATGGTGTCATCTAGATCTGAAATGTGGTCTACTTTTCAAAAAAGTAAAGATGCTTGATATGAATGTGTCCTAGTGGGGTGAATCTAGAAGACATATAATCCTATTGCAAAGAATCATGGAAAGTTCTAGAAGAAGCAACTATCCTGAAGTAGCAATGTGTACAAGAGATGTTCTCATTTGTAGATGGAGTATCAAGAGGAGGATCACTAGTCCATGGACCATGTCATTGTTGTTAAATACCTATGCTTTTGTTCATAGTCACTTGGTGTAGGAATGAATTCAATGAGATAGGGTAGGAGATAGGGAGAGTAGGTACAAGTTTACCCACTAAGCACACCACCTCATATGGATGGCATACTGCCACATGGGGCCAAGAGGGATGGTATATCCACTCTTGGGCTTAGCATGTGGATAGCTTCGGGTGCCCTATCATGTTTCTCATCCAAGCCCTATTATGGTTTAACTCCAATTATGCATTATAGATATTGTGTAGTTCACATAAAATTGAAATAGTTATGAATATATGCTATCTAAACCTAGTTGAAATGGTTGCTCTATGAATTATACTTTCAATACTTGTCTAACATGATTGCAGGTTTCAAAAATTATTCTAATACCCTGATGGTATTGTTTCTTCATTAGGACGACTCACATGCATTCGAGGACTGCTAAACTATCATATTCACATAATATTGTCTCAATAATAAAAAGATAACCCTAGGTCATCTTTACCATTATATGCTTTTGATCTTGCAACTCTGTGACTGCAAATAAGATTTTAGTGGGATTCTAGGACTTCTCCTATGTTTTGATTTTTGCTTTCTCCATTGGGGCTATATTGTTCTAGGGTCTTAAACTAAGACAATGATTGTATCATGTAGCTTCATCCCTAGTTGTCATTTGTATAATTTGATGCCAATAAGGACTGATATGCTGCTCCTTTCAGTGAAGTGTCATAGTTCTTTGGACTTCTCATACCATATTCTAAAATTTTATTGAAACCCTACAATGAATGACTCCTTGACTATCATCATTGTTTGTATCTTACCACTGTGGATTTGAGTCTTGATTTGACTATATGGCTTCTCTCAATAGAAAACTATTTAAGGCATTTGTAACTTCTAATCCATGACTTCTCATCAAGCTTTGGCACATTGAGATTGGAACAAGGATCCTATACACCATCACTAGAGATTATCAACAAGAGAAGATTCACCTATTGATCCTTTGAACTGATAATTCTTGATTGCCTTTTTGACTCATCGTGCTTTGTAATGGTGATTATCTTATTTATAGCTTGATGGCTATTGATCTTTCTCTCACAAGTGTTTCAACTAATCTTTGATGAATACAAACCCTTCTCTTTTGTTGAGTACAAATATCATGAATGCATTTATTTTTCTTAACTATCCATAATGACATTTTCAAATATCTGAGACTACACTTAGGCCTATTGTCTCTTGATTCTTCATTGGACTATGGTTTCTTTGATATTTCTTTGTAGCTTTATCTTTGAATGGTCACTGTCTTATTTGCAGCTTTGTATTTCCTTTATGGTGGCAGACCTCATGCAATGTTTTCACCTTTAAAACCAACACTAAACCTTTCAACAACCATCTTCACAGACAGTTTGATATCAAATTGTGATACAACATTAATCATTTCACCATTGTTATCAATTATATTTTTGCATGCTCAGTGTCCATGCCTTCATTATGCTTGAGTTGATGACTGCTGCAACTTTATTACTGTCAAATCTGCTTCATGATGTCTTGTATGCATATGACATAATGCTAACCTATTTATCAGTGCTATAGACTATTCACTTTGTGTCATGGCATCCTTTTATCTTTCATCAAGATCTGGGGGTGAAGAAAATAATTATGACACTAAATACCTATGACCTTGCACTATGAACTGCCCTTGCACATCTTCTAGAACTTCATGGGCTATGGAAATACTATGATTTTGACCTTTCACAGCCTTTTGATTCTTTTTTGGGCTGCTAAATGGTTGTCTCTAATCTGATTGTAGACCTTGGTGCTTCGTATTTATTGTTTTCTCTTGAAAAGACTCAGATTAGGATCTCTATTCATGCTTTGACAGTGATACATGACAATGTCATCTCCATATCATGGCCACTGTCATTCATCAAATCTCATATATTGTTGCTCTCAGTGTTATACCTATTAGTTATCCATGTTGAAGACTCTCACACACCTAACACTATCTTAGACTTGGCTTTTTCTATTTAATACAACATAAGACTATAATGAGGCTGCTATGTGTCATTGATTTGACAATTTCTAATGTCTGGTAGATGACTTTGATGCTCTCAAATTGTTCTTGAAGCTTATATGGCTTGGTTCTGATCCTTATAAGCTTTTAGACTGATTTAGGCACTATGATCTCACTACAAATTTATCATTTATTGGTTGTTCTTTTGTTGATAGAGATATTTATCACTACTTTCATCTGAGGCAATCACTTCTTGACAGTCAAAAGGTTGCCCATCAATTAGTTTTCATTGTCTTTAGCTTCTTGAGACCTCTTATATATTGATAGAGAAACACAATAAATTCTTCAATTATCAATCAAACCTACTCAAATAAAGAAGGAGCTTCTTCTAAAGTTGACAATGATCCCATTTTCTAAGAAGAGGATTTCCATTTCTTATCCATGTTGATTGTTACAAGTCCTATGAGCTGTTCACGTGGCTATAACAGTGAATGTTACTACAAAAATTCTAAAATCCACCTTTCTATTTCAATGTAACCCTATAACTTGTAATTTTCTATTGTGATTGTCTTTGTGTTTTGAACCGTAAAAAAACTCTTATCATTGTCTTTTTAATTCAAAACCCTTCTTCATTACAAGCTCTAAGTAATCTATTCCTTGCTATACTTATGATTATCTATTAATGCTATTCAAGAATTGGGGAAAACCTAGACACTATTGTCAATGTCTAAACCTTCTAACAGACTACTCTACTAGTCCTTACTGTCATTGTTATTTTGGTGGAGGCTGGACTATACTTCATTTGAAACAAACAAACCATCCATACAAATCATGCTTTCTCAAAAATGTGAAATCCTAGACTAGAGTAAAGAAGATAGCTAGCCCAGACATGAAATGCTTTGAATGTTCCAGACACGTAGCTACTCTTTGTTAGAATTTCCCTTCTAATTTTGCAACATGTCATGGTTTTCCTTCTATGTGGCTGTCATACTACACCTTTAACTAGAGCTTACCAAACTGAATACTAGGGTTTTCTCCCATCAAAAGTGGAGTCCTCTACCAATGAACTCGAGATCCTCATCTTTACTACAGGTTTATCTTGAATTTTGATTGACCTTAGTTAGAATGGGCATTGAATAGTCTAAGAAAATTACCTCCAAAATGTTAAACTCAAACTTCAACTCATGAATTATAAGGCCACACAAGTTTTTATTTCTCTTTTGATGAAAGTTTAGCTCCCCACTTTAAAGATTTTGACAGTATTACCATAAAACAAATGTGACACCTTTGAATAAATTAAAGCTTTAAAAACCTTAATAAAACTTGGAATGAGCCTGAAGCTTAGAATATGAAAAAGAACTCTAACAAAGAAGCCTATAGAAAATGTGTTCCACAACAGAAAGGCAGATTCAAATTCAATTTTGACATTGCTCCAAAGGACAACCCAGGTATTGCAGGAAGTGGAGGACTCATTATGGATAGTGAATGTAAAGCCCTTTGCATTATTAAGCTTTAGCCCTCCACTTTGGCATTAGGGGACTAGAGATAGAAAATCGCTCACTCCTTGTGATCAAAGGAATGCAAAAGAATGGAGTGACCAGCAGGAGGTTATATAATATTAGAATAGTATTAGTGCTAAGCACAGACATAAATTTTGCACATTGTTATGAATAGGAAAAGTTGACAAACAAACCAGTGGAACTCCTCATCTCCAGAGGAACCCTTCAAAGCAATCAAATAATTTAGTAACGTCATTACAAAACTATCCAAAAGCAAACACTGGATTTCACATATAAGATGAATAATTTCAATAATTTGAGTGAATAGTCATCTATGAGTTCATCGCCTTCATTCTTCATCATTTTGATGTCTTTTGTACATTGAAAGGTAATTCTTGACCACCATACCTCAATTTTGACCTATGCTACCATAAAACCCTACAACCTAGTCATGTTTACAATTGAGATCTTGGTGACTTGATCACTTAATACAGCTTAATCATGGAGGTCTCATCTAACTCTGACTCCAACACTTAAGCAAATCAACCCTAGCAACCAAGTACTTTGGGAAATATCTTGCAACTTGACAACATGGGTAATGATGGAGGAATGGAAGGTGAGACCTATAGAGGTGAGAGAGAGAGAGAGGGTGAGAGGAAGAGATAATGACCTGGAGAGGGTAAAGAAAGGAAGTAGAGAGGGAGAGAAGAAGAGGGATGGAGAAAGAGACCTAGAGAGGGGAGAGAGAAGAGAGATAGTAGAGAGGGATAGAGAAGAGAGATAGAAGAGAGATACCAATGTCAATCTTTTTCTATAATTTTTTTTTTTCTGAAAAATTAGCCTACCGTCGGAATTCTGACATCAAAGGGTAAAAATTTCGATAGAGGAGTGTCGTCGGATGCACAGCATCCTCGTTGGAACTCTCCTGGAGGTTGTCGTAATTCCGACACAAAAGGGTTAAAATTATGATGGCCTCCAAGAGAGTTCCGATGAGGATGCTGTGCATCCGATGATACTCCTAGGTAAGAATTTTTACCCTTTGATGTCAGAATTCCGATGGTAGGTCGAGATCACAACGGTATTCTTTCTAGGTATGAGCATCCATGGCAGCCATCAGAAAGGTTGGAGCTGATGTCGAAATTGTGGTGACCACAAGGATAGTCGGAACTTTTGACAAAAAGTTATTGACGACTTTTTTTGTCGGTAGTGTGACAAAATTGCATCGGAATGCTGACGATTTGCCATCAAAATTTTGACCCAAATGTACTAGTGGTGGGAGCAAGGTCTCCTTGTGGTTTTTGAACAAGGGTGGATTTATCAAAATCAGGTGGGAGTTGAGCTCCGTTTTCAAGGAGGGTCTTTAAAAGAATAATAGGATTGTGTTGGATAAATTTCTCCAACATCTCTTATTTATAAGAGTCTGCTAGGAAAGGTTTCACTTCTGGAGAGAGTTCATCTTGGTCAACCATATTAGGATTTTGTGTTTGATTTTGGATGCTAGGTTGCACGCTTTATGTAGGATCTTGTATAGGATCTTCATATAGGACACTAATGTCCGACATACCATATTGTTGTTCGACCATCTTTTTCTTTTGAGATCAAGTTGTGACCATACAAGAATAACCTTAGAAAAGATTGAAGGAGGAAATTTTTGATGAGAGGACTTAGCAAGGCTCTTAGATTTTAGGATTTTAATTTGATGAAAATGGATTTTTCTGATTGATAGGGTCCTTGGATTAGGACACATATTTGATTAGGATTGCACCTTAGTCTTTGGATGAGGATCTTAGGCAGGAAATGTTGATGAACCCCCAAGCGAGGTAATGACCAAGTTGGGTAGAATTTAGACCTTGGAATGATGATCAAAAAGCATTTCTTCCACTAAGGGTTGACTAATGACCCTAAGTAAAACAAACACGTGAGATAAGAGTCTTGATTGAATCAAAGGATAAGGTAGAGGTACTTGGAGAGGATTCTTCTTCAAGCACAAAGCCAAGTGATTAAAGATGAGGTCTAAATGAAACTTCACAAGGCATGCAACCTTAATGTGGGTTAAATTGGATTAAAGGATGATTTGATTTGGATTTTGAGAATTGATTTGATAATTGAAGGTGACTGATTTTGTGATTAATTGATGTGCTAAGTCCTTAGGAAAAGATTTAGGATGATGGATTGAAGAGGGATGATAGTGATGATTAGAAGAAATTTGGTGACTAGGCTATCCTTGGCATGAACATGACTCAATAGATGATTGGTTTGGATGGAAAGTTGTACGAAGAGACACGACCACCTTGATTTTGATGATGGTGTTAGAATACAAACCTAAAACTTGATGGAGGGCATAGACTCTTAATTCATCACTAGCATCAAACTCATTGCTATGACCATAGACGTAATTGTGGTAATGATGCAAGAAGGTCCTATGTTTAAGCAAGAGTTTGTGGTTTGTGTACCAGAATTTCCAACGTCTAACGAGTTGTGCTTGTGTGAGCTTCTTCTTCTTGATAGGTCGATAGATTGACTTCTTAGGATTCTTATACAACTTAGGTTTATGAAACACGAGATGGATGGGGTTTCGACGCAATTAGGACTTTGTGTGGATGGTGACTAGGATGTGACTTGGGTATGACTATGTTTGAATTGTGACTAGGACTTGACTTGGATGATTGTTTGTTTTTAGACAAGTGTTTTTTTACAAAGTGTTTGAGGATAATGATGTGTTTATTCTACTCTTGGCAAGTAAGTATCAAGCAAAGAAAACACAATAATCAAATGAATTTTAGCGCAAAGACACTCATGCTCATATACAATATTCTTAAGGCTAGCAAGGACAATAGTCATTGGCTCCCAATAGGTTTCCTAGCTACGCTTACCCAGAGCAGACACTTAGATGCTTGACCCCACTGGCTCCCCTCCATGACACTCATTTCTCCGAGCTAGCCAAGTATCAATTCCCATGAAAACTCCTCATGGTGAACTTTGTGTCTCTACTAAGGGCCGTAAAAATATGGGCGACTTCGAAGGTCCAGCCTCCTACACCAAGGACTAGAAGGTTTTTGGCCACTATGCCCAAGGTGTTTAATATGTCTTCTCGTTAGGAGTTACCCTTCATAGTTGTGCAAGCACAATTGAGGCCTATAGCCAAACGAAGCACCAAGAACTTAGTAGTCATGCAAGCGTGATTGAGATCTCTAGAATCCTACTAAGAACCAAATGTGAGAGTGAAATCTCATATAGCCCTAAAAATTGATTCTTTCATCCTCAATGACCTATTTATTATAGTGAGTTAGGAACCCCAGGTCTGAGTGTACTCACTTGGGTCACTCCCCTCTCACCGGCTCAAAGAAAAACTTGGGTTGGCAGGCCCACTAAGGGTAAAACATGCGACAAACATGAAAAGCTTGGAGGGTCTAGATTTATAACCATTAGATAGATGAGAGCATACTCTCCTACCTTTATTCTTTTCACAAACACAAAAAACAATGGTTTATTAACCCCCTAATTAGATCTAGGTGCCTAGTTAAAAAAAGAGACACAATGGTTGATTGAAACTCCTAGGCAACCTGCAAAACAATTGAATTAGTAGTTTTTTTTATTTATTAGGTCTTGGACAGTTGAAGAAGAAACAACACTCACAAAAAATATATCAGTAGCTACTAGCTTGTAGAAATAGCGCACGCACTGAAATGCAGTCAGTCATGCTGAAGTGCCTACACAGAAACCAAAACGTTTGTGTATGCATTGTAGAGAACGAAATCTAAACAAATTAAAGGAAAGGAACAAAAAAAAAATTAAAGATTTATACTTGTGTGTCACGCTGGTCGGGATTGATCATGCTGAAGCGCCTATGCACACACTGAAACACCTATGCTCGCGCTAAAAACACAGAAACTTGCACCAAAGAAGTTAGTGGTTAGATTTTAAATTCAATTTTTAAAAAAAATTTCTTACATAGGGTGAGATTCCGAAAATAGTCGCACTGATACAGTTTCTCCCACGCTGAAATGCGAGCGTACGTGCTGAAATGCAAGTGCCTGTGCTGAAAAGACCAAATAAGGTTAGCATAATTCAAAATGGAAGTGGGAAATTAATTTGAAGTTAGGGTGCTCTCGTTGGTGCGCTTGCGCTCACGCTGATGTGCCTGCGCACATGTTGAGCCCAAGTTGTTCACACTGATTTACAGGAGCTCGTGTTGTTCAGATACTTTTGATTTGCACACTCATAAAAACTCACAAAAAATGTTAGATTTAGGGATGTGGGTCCCACTAGGCATGCCAGAATGAAGAGGATAAAAACTAGAAAGGTGATTTTAGGTGGTTAGTATGCAAACAAAGCATTTAAACATATTAAAAACATGAAACATTAACAAGCCACATGAAAACATAAACACAATGTTTATACCTTGCAAGTTTATACCTTCCTCAGATCGAGCTTGGTGAAGTGAAGGTGCCCCTTTGATGATGCTCCACTTGATATGCTCCTTTGAGTGATTTTAATATGGTTGGCTCTTCAATATTGTCCACAAATGGATGTGATAGATTAATGATTAAAGGATGGAATAGATAAGTATGGATGAGTGCTAATTTTTCCATGGTAAGGATGCGAGGATGGTTTCTTGGGCACAAACTAGCAACATGGATTTACTAAACTTGGAGATGAGATATGAGGGAATGGAGTCCTCAATTTATTGGAAGAAAGGAGGAGAAATGGAGGGATAGGATTGACCCAAGATGGAATGTTAGGATTCTTTGTGAGCCCACACAAGGCCCAAGAGGATGTGTGGAGACCAAGAGATATGCCTTAAAGACATTTATTGTGTCCACACTCCTCAAGGTTCATTAGGAAGACTTCCCAATGTGCCTAGGGAAGAACAAGGTATACAATATTCTTTGAGGGATAGAGATGAATAATTAAAAATTCTTTAAAAAGGATGTTCATGGGGATTAGAGGAATAAGGAGGAATTAAAAATTCCTTGGAGAATGGGATGCCTGGACGAATGTGAAAATCTCACATTCACTTAGGAAAAGAGCATTTAAGGAGAGTGGTTGGATGGAAGGGACAAGGAGTTGACTTTGTGGCTAATCATGATGATTTGCCACTAGCAACTTATTAGGAGAGGGATTAGAAGAAAGATTAAGTGGGATTAGGGTAGATAAGATCTGTAAGAGGATTTGACTAGGAGAGAGAAAGAGTGGAGGGAATTAAAAATTAAAAGAATAATGCTAAGTGAGTTTAGGGAGTTTCTGGAAGAATTTATTAGGTTAATGATGGATTAGGAAAAAGGTGATTTGTAGGAATCACCTAGGTTAACCAATTAATTGAAATTAATTAGTTAAGAGGAGGAATTTGAGGAGATTTAATATTGAGGATTTTAAGAGGAATAAAAGGGGATTTATTTATAAATAAATCAATCAACACACTATAGTGATAATATTAATTATAATTAATTAATATTGAGGAGGAATTAAAAATTTGCTTAATTAATAAACTAATTATGTCAGGAACTTAAAATAATTAAAATAATTATTTTTAAGTGTCTACAACAAGGTTCTCAATACCTTACTAACTACTGTGGAATCATCCATTTTACCACCAATGGTGTTAATCTCGCCCACTATCTCTTTTATCCTCTCACAATACTACTAGATATTCTCACCTTCAGCCATCCACATGTCATTAAATTTCCCTCTTAGTCTCTCTTCCTTGGCAATCTTCACATGTTCATCACCGCCGTAAATCTCTTCAAGTTTCTTCCATACCTCATGTGCAGTTTTCAAACCATGAATATCAACATATTTAGCATCAGACAAAGAACTGATAATGGCCTCCAGTGCTAGGTTGTTCTCTTGTTTCTCTTTGTTCTGATCATCAGTGATAGTCCCACTAGGTGCAACATATTGAGTATTAACATGTTCTCAATATTGATTTCCAAGACTCTTGATGTAAATTTTCATTCTGTCACTCCATGTCCTATAGTTCTCTCTATTAAACTTCGGACCTTCCTTCTTCATCATCATCTACAAGATCTTTACCTCAAGTTGTTAGGCTTAGACCTTAGAGGATTTGAGAAACTACTCTGATACCAATTGATGGTTTGATGAAAAAATAAGGATCCGGTCAACTACTAAGAGGGGGGGGGGTGAATCAGTAGATGGAAAAATTGATATTAACTTCACCAATCTCAAAAATTACCTCTCAAGTAAACTTAGGACTATCAATGTAATAACTCTGTCAGGATAAAAACTATCAAGATAAACCGGTTGAGTGTTTACAACAAATAACAATAAATAACTTGTAACTCACAAACTTCCAAATACTTTTACTAACATAAGTAAAACTTCATTCCATATTGCTATTACCAGTTATCATAAATTATCAAAGTGAAATAAGTAGTTAATCAATTTAATCATAGAAACATAACCACTAAAATATTCACCACTTGACACAATAAATTTTGACTTGGAAATCCAAATGGGAAAAACCACGGTGAGATGAGACACAAGATAACTATCTGAACTCTCCTGAACTTCGTCCTGTTAGGAGCCAAGCCTATTAAATCTTTCATAAAAATCCTTGTTAAGAACAAATCCTATTAGGGACCAGGGTCAGTGCAAGAAGTTGAGTCCACTTTTTGGCCAAAAAGTGAAGTGTTTTCCCCGATTTTCAGATTTTATCTCATTTGAGCTTAAATTTTGAAACACTTGGAGATTGAATCTTGGAAAAAGTCAGTAATATAAAAGATATCCCTTTGAGTGTACTTTCCAAATATGTAATTTATTTTAATACCCACATAATAAAAAATAACTTTTGGAATGGAGTTCTAAAAACTATGTTTTAAAAATGCCTGTTTTAGGACCATACCATGCATGTGTACGACCCACACTTTTTGACATAATTAAAATTATTTTCTCAAACTATTTTGGGAAATGGTTTGTAACTCACTGAAGATTGATGAACATATTTTTCGGGTTTTTTTTTTAATATTTTATTTTTAATTAATTTTTTAATGACTATAATTATGTTTTTAAAAATTTGTCATGTATGGCTGACATAATTTGACGTAACTTAACATTTAACATTTTTTTTTAAATAGAAAATAATTTTGTGTACATTGATGACATAATTTTTTTTTCAAAATTCATTAAAATAAAAAAGATATTAAATTAACAAAATTAGTTAATATTTCAAGTTTATGGACCCCTTTTAGTATAAATTAAATGAAAAATAGTTAAAATAATCAATTTTTAAATAAATTTATATATTTAGAATCTAGACAGTATAATCTGAAATGGGTTTTAATTTCGTATAAAAATTCTCCAATTACAGGCACATAAATTATTTCAGAAGATCATATTTGTGCTTTCATTCATGGAGATTTGAATTTGCAGGCCCATGTCTTAGGTGTGGCCATCCCAGGCCTATCCTGAGCCTAATCTTGAGCTAAGTGGTGGGTTGTGGAATCAACTTCCATAGAACAGGCCCCCATTTTCAAACAAGGGCAGCTTGTGAATAAAAAAAAAAGGAAAAATACGATTTAGAAACGGGGGCCTGTTCCCCGTTTCTAAAAAATGGACCCCCGTTTTTTTTAAAAGAAGGCCCTTGTTTCAGAACAAAATGGGGCCCTGATTATTTTTGCTTCAGGCCTTTGTTACCTTTCAGCTCAAGAGCTTGAAGCATAAATTGGCCCCCATTTTCTGAAAGCGGGCCCTCATTTATAAGAGTGTGTTTTCCAACGTCTGGACTTCTGTGAATTTGTGACTCATTACCTCGCACTTGCCCACCACTTGATTAAGGGATTGACTACAATGCCTTGTTAGAAGCAATACCCTATGAAGACTAACCTTCATAAAGGATTTAGAATTTTCAAAAACTCTTAAGCGCGTTGAGTTAAGATTTTTGTCATTACCAAATCATAACCAATGTATCAAATTCACCAAACTTGATTGGTTAGGGTTTACCAAAAACAACAGGTAGGATTTATTGGTTAAACTCTCAAAACTTAGCAATATCGGTTCACTCCACAAACTTACCTACTAATTACAGTTTCCCTTCACTTATCTCAACCTACCAGTTACAAGACATTATTGAAACAATAACATTACCAGTTAATTGACATCAATGACAACATAACATTGTTGACAAATGCACACTCCAATGAGACATTGTAGGTGATTGAAGGTTTTTTCATTGATGGCAAGCTTACAATCCTATGACACCGGCAAGGCAATCCACTGGCACTAGGAAGATAAGACTTTACACCGACACCCAGACCACCAGCACCAGCAGTAAAAGGAAGCATACTGGCAGAAAAGCTGACAGGAATTTTGTTTCTAATTTATTTTGTTAATTATTGTAAAATCATTGTAAGCCAACTTGGAAAGTTGTAAAATGACTCATATATATAAGAGATCATTGTAGAACATTTTGTAAGAGATGGAAGAAAATATATAGGCAAAATAAGGTAGACCTGTTGTGTGAATTATAGGTTAAGGGTTTATGTATGAAGCAGAGCTATAAACCGGTACTGGATCTGGCATAGTAGATTCTATTTTGAAGCAGTACAACACATTGGATTTATATAATCTATCCTGTAAGTCAATGAGACTTCCCATTTTGTAATTGAGCAGTGAGCTCTAGGCACTTGGCCTTCCTACATGTGAAGGCCCCTATTGTAGCAGTAATATTCTCTTATTGGTCAATAAGTGAATATTGTGGGTCACAAATCCCACCGAGGTTTTTCCCACACTGGGTTTCCTCATTAAACTACTGTGTTATGGTGTGTTTTTCATGTGGTTGTTGTTATCTCTATTTATTGCATTACTTTTTGTTTATCGGTATACAATATTAATATGTTCTACATGTTTTAAGTTAAGAAAATCATCTTACTGGTTAGATACTGATTCACCCCCCTCTCTCAGTATATGTGGGGATCCTAACAATTGGTATCAGATCTTGGTCCTCTATTTTGAGAAGCCTAACAACTTTAGGAAGATCTTGACACTGGTAGAGATAGAAAACTTGACGAAGCAATTAGAAGCAGCTCTCTTAGACTATGATGCAAAAAAATTGAAAAATATCAAACTTGAAGATGATCTAAAAGCTGCATAGGATATTATTCAAGCACTTGAAGAAAATATTACCATTTCAAGAAACAAGAGAAGAGAACTTTGTGAAAAGATGCAAAATGAGAATGATGAAAAGGAAACTCTTAGTGATCTGATGAATAAGCTGAAACAAGAAAACATGACAACAAAGAATGAGATGCAGGAGATGACTATGAGATTTGGTAAAGAAATTGAAGATAGGAAGAAGAATGAAGAAGACTTGACTAGAAGACTGAATGATGCTACAAATGAAAAGACAAGACTTAGTTGTGAATATGATATGTTGAAGATGGATCTGATGCATGCACAGAATGACTCAAATGAACTCATGAGACAAAAAGGTATCTTGGAAGGAGAATTGGCTGCTGCAAATCAACATAAAGAAAAATTCAAGAAAAGCTCAGAAGAACTTGGTGACTTGTTGAAGAATCAAAAACCTAATGGTGACACTAATGGTCTTGGCTTTGAAACTAGTAAAAGCTCTGGTACTACAAACACACAGGATCATGGCAAACCGGTAAGACAACCTACTGCTTATAAATTTAATGGTAAATTCTTTAACTATAACAAGTATGATCATAGAGAAAATCAATGTAGATCTAGAAATTATCAGAATACCATTACACCCACCAGTCAATGTTCAAAATGCAACAAAGTTGGCCATAATTCTGAAAATTGCAAAATGAATGTGAGATGTTATATTTGTGGAAGATTTGGATACTTATCTACTCAATGCAAAACACAAACCAACATAGGATATGGAAAAGTTATTCAGAAAAATAATGTGACTTGTTATGCTTGTAACAAGATTGGACATATTGCAAAATTTTGTAGAAGCAAGTCCTCATCAGTAAATAACAAAGGTCCTAGTTTGAAAGGTAAAGAAAAAGTTGAAGAAGTTAAGCAGGAATCCTCAAAACAATGGATCAAGAAATCAGAACAGAGTAACACTCCACTGGCAGAACAGAGTAACACTCCACTGACAGGAGAATCTTCATCTAACTGAAGAAAATTTCCTTGAGGGTTTAGCTATCAAATATGAAACATGTTGTAATTCCCTCGGTTGATGGTAATAAGTTGAAATTACTTCTATACCGATAGATAAGTTAAGTCATTACTTAACTGACAAGCATTAAATGTGGTGGTTGACAAAATTAACATTATAAATAATTGTTTTGGCTCCAATTTCATTTCATCGAGCATTCAAACATTCAAAGAGCGCGAAAATTCTAGAGCAAAGGCATTCAAGCAAAGAAGTGAAGCAATTCATCAAGCAATCATCCTTAAGGTAGATAAAGGTATTTATATCCATGGCTTCTTCATCTATT
Organism: Cryptomeria japonica; assembly: GCF_030272615.1. Classification (NCBI taxonomy): domain Eukaryota; kingdom Viridiplantae; phylum Streptophyta; class Pinopsida; order Cupressales; family Cupressaceae; genus Cryptomeria; species Cryptomeria japonica. The sequence continues at coordinate 640,061,251 of NC_081408.1, forward strand.
CCTGAATTCATAGCAAACCCTACTGTAGTCGAAGTAATTAAACACCCTAGACCCGTATTCCAGTTAGTTCCTGAAATAGCTAAGAAAGATGATAATGCTGGCGCATTTTCTCAAATTCCCAAAGGAGTAGTCTTTGCAGAAGACCCTAGAATGTACATTCATTGTCACATTGAAGAATTGGGTGATGAGGAAATGAAGAGCATGCATAAGAATATAATTTGTGACGATTTCGATAATGTGAAACCTGAACACAAAATAGTTGAAACCCTAGGATTCACTGGAATCCTCAGTATTCTGGAATTCCCTAAGGATGTTATAAGGATAGTTCTAAGCAGGGTTCATGGTGAATTCTTCTGGTTAGACTCAGTTCACAAAATTACTAAGGAGGCAGTAATGGCTGTGACAGGGTTAACTTCCACCAGTAACAGGCAACATCAGACAAGAGATCTTTAAGAGTGAATGGTGTAACCAACATCAATGTCAGATTCATTAGCATGATTTTAGGCTACAAAACCACACATGGAAACAAGTTAAATTCAATCTTTAGCCTACACATAAAGAGTGCCCATGATATGATCAAGGATAATGCAAAAATAGATGTCTGTGAATGGTTGAAAGATGAGCTTATTGATAATCTTGGAAAAATTAATAAAGACAAAAAGGGGACATTTAGATTTGCAAACCTACTTGTCTGTTTAATGCTACACATAACAAAATAGGTGCCTAGTATCGGTAACAAGAATCTTGGTTTTGATATACCAGTAGGCAAACAATTGTCTGATTTACTAAATAACATGGGTGAAAATAGAGAAAAGAATATAAATGAGTACTTTTAGGCATTGAAGGCCTGGATGAATACTAGAGTCAAACTTTCACAAGCAATTGTAAATAAGTATAATGATGAAATATGCTTTGTTATTAAGGAGGATGGGATTTGGATGGAGGCAAGTATCCCAAGAACCATTTGGGTTACTGAAAAGGGTTATGAAACTGATGACCACATAATTGAAACTTACGCAAAAGCCCTTCTCGAAGAACCTAAGGAACCTAAAGAAGAGATATTTGGCGGTGCTAAAACTATTGAAATTCAAATCCAATCAAAGAAAAGGGTAAAGAAGGTAGAAGAAATAGTAAGAAGAGGATATAGGCAAGCAAAGGCTATCAAAGAAGATGTACTTAAACAAACCAGTATCACTGAAGATGAGTTAGAAACACTACACCCAGAAACTCACCTTTCACCGGTAGCAACTTCTTCGGAAAGTGACATGCCAACTGCATTTAAAAGAGTTGTGAGGAAAATAGAACCTTCACCAGTATCTACACCTTCTCCTAGAAGAACCAGATAGAAACAATAGGTAGTAAGGCCCCCGACTAAGAAGTCAAAAGAAGAAGAAGTTAACACCCAAGAAGAAGACTCAACAAAACATTGCTCCAATTGACAAACTACTAGATGAAATAACAAAGGATGGACAGCTGAAAAACATCAACAAATTATATGATTTATTATCAGTTGATGACAAGGAGAAAGTTGAAAACAGTGTAATTCTACACTTGGACATTTACAAGAAATTTCTAATGCAAGTTGTAGATGAATTACCGACAGAACTGTTTAAAACACTTGAAGGTAGAAGGCAAGCTGTTGTAGAGCTTGATAAGAAAATGAAAATTGAAAAACTACTTGTTGTTTATCCTGTCAACTCACCAAAAGAGATAGATGATCTGATCTTAGAGGCTAACTGGTCAGTATTTTTGACTGCACACCGGCATGTATCACTTATGGTTGGTAGAGTAAATGAGGTAGCAGAGGAAACTACCAATGCATGGGACATATTCCTTGTAGAGAAGGAAAAGAAGGAAGAATATAGAAAACCAAAAACCATCAAAGTATATCAGAAGGATAAGGATAAGGGAAAAGGAAAGGTTGGTGGACCACCTAGCATAAAAATAAAAGATAACTTATCCCCACCACCTCTGAATACTCCACCGGTAGTGACTATTGATAATCAACCAGATAGTGAGAGCATGGACATATCACAAGAGGACACAAATCCTAACTCTGAGGTATTATACACAATGGACATTGATACTCAAATGGTCAATATTGTGGTAGATAAGGATACAATTGAGAAGATAGATGTGGCTAATGAGCAACCGGTAACTGATGGTACAAAAGGCAAACTGACAGATGACAACACTGAGCAATGGGCTCACATAGAGAAAAAGGCTCTATCACAGCAATAGGTTCATACAGAGACAGTGCCACCGACAACAACTAAGCAAGACAAACCTTTGCTTAAAGAAATGGAAACACAAACTGACCTACCAGAGGTCATAACAAGCAAGGAAAATGCTCCCACCGATGGAATACTGATTATTGGCTCATCAAATAATGTAACAAAAGTTCTTTTGGATTCCATTAAGAAGATAACTGATTGTAGCTCACAAGCATACAAGGCAATAGATGACACCATTCCAATTTTGAAAATGATAGCACCAAAATGTAATGTAGATAATAAATATTTTTTGATTCAACTTGACACTTTGTCTAAGTATATTACTGAAAACACTGTGACAGTTGAACAAATTAAAGAGGAAGCATTCAAGGAGAGATTAGAGAAAGAAAAACACAAATTCTTTGAGGAGGAAATAAAGAAGTGTACAAGGCAATTTGACACACTTTTACCGGAACTATGTAGAACATTGAAGGAATTTAAAACTTTGTACAGGGATACATGTAAAACTAACTTTCTCACAGTTGATATAGACAAGAAGATCAACAAGATACATGAGGAAATAAATCAACTAGCTGATAACTTCATTAATTCATCTGATTCATTATCAGTTTTTGAGCAGAAAATAATAGGTTTTGAAGGAGAACTACTAAAGTTTGAAAGAGAGAAGGAAAGAATAAAAGGAAAGGCTAAAGATCTAAAATGGAGACAGTCCAAAATTAGACTACCTAGCCTCCTTAAGAAAAGAAATATCTGATGCTTTGATTCAAAGATAGAAAACACCAGCAGAGCAAATGCAACACCTCATCAATATAGTTTAGAGGATAGAGGTTGCAATAAAAGACAACAAAAAGTTTATTGAGAGCTTGAATCTGGTTCTGGTAGATCTTTTTTAGATTGTAACCAACGGGTTATAAGGATGAAATAGGAAACCACACTCAATTGACACCTTGACAACCTTTGTCATTGATGCCAAAGGGGGAATAGTGGAATGAGAAAAATAGCTAGCAAATGGCTCATCAGCTCAGGGGGATCACATATTCTTTTGGTACACAATTTTGGTAATTCTACTAGATTCTTTTTGGATGACAGTTTTTGGATTTTTCTCATGAGTGTTTCCATCAATGCAAAAGGGGGAGATTGTTGGCAAATGCACACTCCAATGAGACATTGTAGGTGATTGAAGGTTTTGTCATTGATGGCAACCTTACAATCCTATGACACTAGCAAGGCAATCCACTGACACTAGCAAGATCAGACTTTACACTAGCACACAGACCATCGACACCAACAGTAAAAAGAAGCATACCAGCACAGAAGCGGACATGAATTTTATTTGTAAGATATTTTGTTATTTTTTGTAAAATCATTGTAAGCCAACCTGGCAAGCTGTAAAATGACTCATATATATAAGAGATCATTGTAGGACATTTTGTAAGAGATGGAAGAAAATATATAGGTGAAATAAGGTAGACCTATTATGCGAATTATAGGTTAAGGGTTTATGTATGAAGCAGAGCTATAAACCGGTACTAGATCTGGCATAGTAGATGCTATTTTGAAGCAGTACAAGACATTGGATTTATATAATCCATTTTGTAAGTCAATGATACTTCCTATTTTGTAATTGAGTAGTGAGCTCTAGGCACTTGGCCTTCCTGCATGTGCAGGCCCCTATTGTAGCAGTAATATTCTCTTATTGGCCAATAAGTGAATATTGTGGGTCACAAATCCCACCGAGGTTTTTCCCATACTGATTCACCCCCCCCTCCCAGTATCTGTGGGAATCCTAACAAACATATCATTAACGCAATCTTCATGCAAAAGCCAACAGATTCCATACAACATAATTAAATGAAACCATTCATGTGTAAATATTAATTAAATGAATACATAGATGAATAAAACGAATCCATGCATATGTAAAAATATAAAAGAATCCATGATGCAAATATCCCCTTAAATCCCCTTAAGACCACTTAAAACACCTTAAGACAACATAATTAAATGAAACCATGCATGTGTAAATATAAATTAAATGAATACATAGATGAATAAAAAGAATCCTTGCAAGTGTAAAAATATAAATGAATCCATGACACAAATATCCCCTTAAGATGCCTTAAGACAACATATATATATATATATATATATATATATATATATATATATATATATATATATATATATATATATATATATATATATATATATATATATATATATATATATGATCTCTTGGATCATGCATATCTATAAATCAATCAATACATGTATACATACATTTAAAGATGATTTAATAGGTGATTCACACATTGAAAATTCAAGCTACTTGTTTAACAATATATACATGAACTATGACCACTTTGCATAAATCCCCTTAAGACCACTTAAAACACCTTAGGAAAACATAATTAAATGAAACTATAAATGTGTGAATATAAATTAAATGAATACATAGATGAATAATATGAATCCATACATGTGTTTAAATGACCCCTTAAGACAACATGTAATGAAATGAACCCATACACATACATAAAATTAAAAATTAAAATCAATACATACATGTTCAATGCTTAGACACAATACATTTAATTTGAGAATAAAACATGTAAAATCAATGTATAAAATGTAAAATAGATGCATTAGTAAAACTAAATTTTCACAAGTTATCCGAATGTAAACTCATGTCTAAATATCTAAATGTATATGAGTTTACCGAAATAAGACCTATCTAATATAATTTACTTGTTCAAACATGACAAGTGAACTTAAAGCTCCTGGTACATATAATCTCGATCCTCCCTATCTTTAATAATATCTAATTTTTTTTCAAGATCTTCAATAGGAAACCTCCACTTTTGGCTGCCACATTCTCTTTTGGGCAACGTCTCCAACTGCAGTCTTTTCGCTATTACTAAGTGACTATAGTGTAGAACTTTTTGGCCAGGCAAATAATCAATGAATGTTACACCATTTGTATCTATCTTTATTTGTTGATAATAGGTACCTTCAACAATAAATGAACCAATGTGATATTGTTGTCCATCATCATTGTTGATAGATTCCAATAACTTGCATTTTGGTTGTGTGCATCTCAGTAGATAATAATCTACACTTTTAGTATTGCCAGGATAAAAAATCATTGCAAAAATATCACCTGTGCAAATAGACCACATGTATATATATTTCAAACAATATTAGTTCATTATACATTTTAAAATTAATTTTGAACAATATTAAATTAAATTGGGAATTTAAAAATTTGTACATGTACATATATAATTTACAAAATATGCATGCACACAATGGTAACAACTAAATTAGAAACACATTCATAATCAGCTAAATATAGAGGATCATGAATATAAATAATGTTACTATCTTCGTAAGGAGGCATTGTGTAAAATTATTTCATTTCCCATTGTGAAACATATCCATCAGCAATATTTTGATAGTGAGTATCTATGTTGTTCACAATGCAATCAACACAAAAGTATGATTTTCCTGTTGCAAGAATAACACAAGGCTTGCTAAATCCCATAGTAATGACTTGATGAAAATTTTTAATACCATTAATTGATGGACAATTATAAGGATTTTATCGATAATACAAATTATTTAGTCCATTTTAGTTTATTTCACACACACACACACACACACACACACACACACGAATTTTAAAAATAATTCAAGAACTCTTGAATGTTTAAGAATATTTATATATATACACCTTTAACTTCCCAAAAATAGTGCTTGTTGTACATTGTATCATGACCAACAAAATGATTTTTACACCATTCAACAATATCATTAGAATTACGTACAGTGTTACATGTACAAAAGCTCTCACTTTAGAAAATTGGACAACCCATGTGCATACATATATATTTAAATTAATCTATGAAGAGAATTAAAACTGTACACAAATATGAAGAGAATTTACCTGCAAGTTCATGTTGCCGAAGTGAACGCTTCACACATGCTCCCGCTCCATCATGCTCTCGTTTTCCATGTCCACTCTCAAAGAAGTTCCACAAAAACTTTATGCTACGTCTAGCATGTCGTAGGGATAACCAGTTAAAAGCTTTTGTAGACTTAAATTGCCCTGACATGAATAACATATATATATATATATATATATTTAAAATTTTGACCTGTTATACAATCAAATCATATATAAGAAAAAATCAACTTATAATCAATTTCAAATCTAATGTACTTACCACATCTAACTAAATTTAATGTTGTGTACATTCTATCTCACGATCTTTAATATCTTCAAAAAGTATTCCAAAACAATGTGCTACATAGCTCCTATCATGAAATGTATCATCATTGATATAGAAATGAACCTCCTTGATGATAATGTGTTCATTTTTCAATACTCTTTATACCATCCACCTAAAATTGTGCATGTCTATAGCAAAGTTGTACATATATTGCAACTTGATCGGAATGATAATATTGACTTTGAATTTCTGTGTGAGGACTAAATGTATAGTTATCGAAAAAATCTACAATTGAAAGAGTACAACCTAGTGGAAAATAAATCTTTAAATCATGAAACTATTTAGCCTTCCATCTTGCACCATGACAATGTTGGATATATGGATCTATCATATTATGAAATCTATCTATAAATTGAATGCTGGGCAATTCACTCTCTTTCAACATATTTTTTTTGGATTTAGTTCCTCACTTAGTTTGGTATGTCTCATATTCAAATCTCTTCCATATAACTAGTGCATTAATATCAATATTCTTAGTTTGCAACACAAATATAGTCAAAACTCCACAATCATTGCATTCACTTTTTATACATTTTATTTTGAACTCATCTAGATCTTCTAATTTACTACATAAAATAGACTTCACAAATTATGTTGTACTTTTAGGAATGACTATATTTGGATTAATTATTTCCATAAAACTCTTTTATGATTGCATGTGTCAATGAAATTCAACATGATTTCGACAACAAAAAGTTTCACGTACCTTATTTATGCATACAAAGCATGGACGCAATCTCTCAAACATCCTTTTGCAAATTTTTACATCTGAAAATTCTTCCTTGAATGCTTCAAACAATTCACTTTGTGTTGTATCTAAGAAATGTTTTGGATGTGTAATCTTTTTACCATCTTCATCTATAGTGCCCCTTCTATTGGAAGAAACATGAGATTGGTTGGTCCAATAACCAATGACCTATCTTTTTACTATTGGCGATTGACACTCATTGGATTCATTTTATTGTCATTGATGGCCAGAAGACTTGATGGAATCATTTACCGACATTATGAGGCAGTCACCAATAGACACCAGATTTGGAGCATTCAGGGCTACACCGGCACTGGCACCAACACTGACATCAAACACTTCAGGAAGCTGACATCAGGAAGATTTATTTTGAATATCATTTTGTAATTATTGCATAGTATATCTTTTGTAATGCATTGTAAGCTGACATAAGGTATATAGTTTGTAATGGGTATATAGGTTAGTATCTTAGGACATTATGATATGGGAGTATAAATATGTTTGATGTAGTGATGTGAGGATAGAACTTGTGGATAAGGATTGTGAATGCAAATATCATTTGTTTATGAATTCTATATCAAGCAATGATCTGTACTAGTTTTGTAAGACATTCTTGGAGGGAAGGTGATATCAGTAGTATTGTTTAGGGTTTATGAACTGGTACAGAGAAGAGCTATATCCGGAACTCTTTTGGTATAGCAGATGCATTTTTTGAGTTCACTTTGATTTTTTTTCCTTCAATAGAAGCTTGTAGTCAATGAGGCTCTTTAGTGATGAGTAGTGCGCTCTAGGCAGTGTGCCTTCCTCCAAGTACAGGCCCCCATTATATTCAATATCTTTCATATGGCCAAGGAATTGATATTGTGGGTCACAAATCCCACCCTGGTTTTTCCTCATTGAGGTTTTCTACATATAAACTCTTTGTTTTAAGGTGTTCATTAATGTGGATGGTTCATTTGCTTCTAGTTATATGTTAATTTGTTTACCGGTTTATATGTGTTTGGTATAAAAGAATAAAATCTTGTTTTACCAGCAGAACACTGATTCACCCCCCCTCTCAATATTCCTGGATTCCAACAATTGGTATTAGAGCTTGGTACCTCAGATTAAGTTTAATAGCTTGAGGAAGATCCTCAAACCAAAATCTTTAGGGATGGCTATGGAGAAGCAACTTGAGATGGCTCTTGAAGATTATGATGCTGAAAGGATGAAGAACTTGAAACTACAAGATGAACTGAATTATATAAATGAATTCATTCTTGTCCTGCAAGAAAGGTTATCATCTTCTCAAGTAAGGAGGAAGGAACTATTGCAAAAACAAGATGATGATAATGCTCTTAAGGAACAATGTCAGAAACTAAGTCAAGCAAACATGCTCATGCCAAATGAAATGCAAGACCTAACAATGAGGAGGTCTAAGGATATTGAGGATAGAAAGAAGAAATAAGAAGATCTTGCTACATCTCTAAAGAACAAATCTGAGGAATGTGACAGACTAGCTCATAAGAATGATATGTTGAAAACTAGTTTGGTAGAATCCTAGAATAATGAACAAGAACTTAAAAGACAAGTAATATCTTTGAGAGATGATCTGACTGCTACAAGTGAGTACAAAGAATTTTTTTGGATTAGTGATGCACAATTAGATGACTTGTTGAAAAGACAAAGGCATACTGATGATTCCAGAGGACTTGGATTTATACAAGGTGAAAGCTCTGGTACTACAGATTAGACAACCGGTGTACAGAACTCATCAGAACAAAGGAATTTGGTAAGGAAATCTAATGCTTATAAATTCAATGGCAGATGTTTTGTTTGCAATAAATTTGGGCATATGGCTAAACAATATAGAAATAAAACAAATCAAAACTATAATTTTGTTCCCGGTCAATACACAAATTGCAAGAAGTATGGTCATAAGTCAGAAGACTGCAGAATGAATGTTAAATGTCATGCATGCGGAAAGTTTGGATATTTTTTTAATCACTATGGGCAAGGAATGATACTGGATTTGTCAAAGCAATTCAGAAGAACAATGTTGCATGTTATGCATGCAACAAAATAGGTCACATTGCTAAGTACTGCAGGAGCAAGACTCAACCAGATAGCAATGATAAAGATAATGAGAAAGGAAATAAAAAGGTAGATGAAATAAAAAAAGATCACACCAAGAGATGGGTTAGAAACTCTCAAGGAAAAAGTGGATATGGATCTACACCTGAAATTCCACCAACAAAATAGGGTATTCCTCCACCGGTAGGAAATTCCACTGATAACTGAGGCATAAGCCTTAGGGGTTGGCAAAGTCATTGAAAAATCTTGTATATTACCCCAGAGGAGATCTAAGGAGATATGTAGAGTTGTGTTCATCATTGATGAAGGTTCACCCGACACAAGACTGTGAAACCGGCATCCGGTAGATTTGTTCGTGAAGCATTTATTATAAAGAAAGATTAGGGTTTTGTTTTCTATTAAAAAGGGTAAGAATTAATTTTGACTCACCTAGCATTCAAGAATTCAGAGCGAAGAAAAGGAAATTTTCAAGCGAATTAAGAGCATGCAAAGGCATTATGAAAGGATTTCGAACAATTATCTGAGAGGCACTCAATATTTCAACCAACATTCACTTTCAGGTATTCTTTAAAATCGCATCTAGATCTTCACTTCTTACTTTCATTGCAAATCCTACTACTATAGAGGTAAAGGATAGGCTGAGGCCCGTATTCAAGGAGGTTCCCAAAATTGCTAAAAAGGAAGACTCTGTGGAAGCATTTTCTAGGGTTCCTGATGGCATGATGTATGTTGAAGACATGAGAACATATATTCACTGCACCCTAGAGGATCTAGTCATAGAGGAGATAAAAAGGATGTATCAGGCCGTGTTACTGGGCACCTCTGGAATTATCAAACTAGAATTCAAAGCAATTATGGATCTAGGGTTAACTGATATTTTGTACATACTAAAATTCAAGGATGAGGTTATCAGATACATTCTGAGAAGGGTTCATAACAAGTTTATCTGGCTAGATCGGCCTTACATGATCACCAAGGAGGCTATTCAAGTAGTCACTGGCTTACCTAAGGTTGGACAAGAACCTGGTAAGAAAATTTCCAACTCAGAGGGCGAGAAACTCCCCAGTGCAACTCATGATCATAGATCAATTAGGATTAGGAAAATCATCGACACTGATGTGAAATTTGCAAGCATGGTAATTGGTTATAAGCTAACTCAATCTATCCAATTGAATTCCATTTCTATTTCATGAATTCATGCTACATATCAGATGTTAAGAAATGATGCAAATTATGATTTATGTGAATGGCTGAGGAGTGAGTTAATGATAAATCTTGGAAAGATTAATGGAGTCAAGAAAGGAACATTTAGATATGGTAATCTCATTGTATGTCTGATACTTTACTTCATGAATGAGCTACCTATTCTTGGAAAGAACTGTTGGGCACATGACATACTGGTAGGTATGTAGATACAGGAAGCTATCACCGGTCTCATTACTGATAGGGATGAAAAACTTTGTGGATACTTCAAATCATTTAAGGAAAACATGAGGCAGAGAGAGAGGATATCAAAGAACATTGTGAAGAAATACTCCACTGACATCTGTTTCATGGTAAAGACCAATAAAACCCTTATGAAGGTAGTTGAACCTAGGAAAATTTGGGTTACACAGCTTGGATATAAAGTGGATGACAACATCCTGGACCTTTATGCAAAAATGTTGTTAGATGTCGCTTTAGATGATAAAATAGAGCATTTTGGCACAACACAAGAAAAGGTTTTTGAAGTTAAAACTGGTTTTAATAGGAAGAGAAGGGAGAATAAAATAGAGAAGATGTCTATCTTTGTGCAGAATGTCTTGCACAAAATAGACACTGAAATGGGTTTTGGATCAAAACTGACAAGAGAACTGGTAGTGGCTAGTACTCCAGAAATGAAGAAGCTTGAAGCTTTCATTTCCCCAATCACTTCTGATACTGACCCTGAGGACAATGAACCTCTATCTTTTAGAAGGGTATAGAGGAAGAAGGAAGATCAACCACTGGTCGAGAAGAAGAATGCAGAGCCTAGGAGGAGACTTGTGAGAAAGGTAACACAACCTACTGCACCTCCACCTCCGGCAAGGAAACCTACACAGAAGAGGAAACCAATAACATCTACTCTGAAAACCCCAAGAAAAAGGAAGAAGGGTGATGATAGAGAAACTGGTAAGGCCAAAATGACCTGTGTTGAGTTAATAGATGAAATTACAAAAGATGGAATTTTGAAAAATGTATCTATGTGTTATGAGAACTTAGAAGAAAATGAACAAAATGAGATAGAAGAGGCTATTTAGTTACATATAGATATCTATAAGAAATCTTTGGTAGAAATTTTGAAGGAGATACCTCTATCTTTGTATAATAAACCTGATGTTAGGAGACTTCACACTATCAAGGGGGATAGGGAGATAAAAGAAGTAGAACTTTTGACTCTATGTGGTACTATTAGTAATGATGAAATGAAAAGATGTATAGATGTTGCTAATAGGACAATTTTGAGTAGCAAACCCCAACATATCAGTTTAATGATGGGTAGAGTAAATGAAGTAATTAATGAAACTAGTGAGGGTTGGGCAAAATTCTTCTACAAAATCCATATTTTCTTACATCTAAGGAAAAGTTTGTTAAGGCTACATCTTCCACCATTCCTGACAAATCAAAATGGAAAGGTATTTTGGGTAGTTCAACTCTTATTTTAACTAAATGATAGTAACTATAGAAATACAGACTGAACCGGCTAAGGAAAGTGTGCAGTCCATACCGGTTGAAACCATTTTTGAAGGAAATGTACAGGTTGTAGAAAATATTGTGGATAATACTCCACTACTAGTAACTGTCATTGCACCAAGTGGCAAAGCCACTAATGTTGGAGAGGATAAGGTAAAGGAAACTGAGTCAATATTGGTAGTCAACATTGACTCTCCGAAAAAGGTTTTGGAAATTGACACTTCTCAGGTTGAGAATAAATCAGTAAGTGAGATGAGTCCAACTGAATTGATGATGATGGCTACTCAGAAATTACTGAAGGAGGGTATTGCAGACAAAAGAATAATTGATTAATTTGTTACAGTATTGCACAATTTGATCCCTGACTATAAGATTGAAGATGGAGCAATCCCTTCCGACAAGCTCAAGACATTAATAGAACATATTTCTAATAATTTTCAATCTATGAGGCAGATTGCAGACCGACAGGCTTTGGAAAGATTCACTGCATCTTTTGATCAAATAATCGATACAGAGAAGAATAAAGTGAGGCCAAACTTATTCTTATTGAGGTTTGTTTAAAACAATCTATACATATCTACAAAGTGTGTTGTAACATAGAAATTCTTAGAGCTAATGTAGATGGCAAGTTAAAGGAATTGTATAATAAGATAGCTAACATTGCCAATTCTTTTGATGGATTAATATCACTAACCACATTTGTTGATGGACAAATTTTTTCCTTGGAGAAACAAATTTTTTATTTAGAGAAGGAGAAAGATAAGATAATTCAGAGGGCAAGAAGTCTTAGACGACTTGTAAGTCCCATATTTGATTCATTGGGTGTTCATAAGAGAGAGTGCATGGACATATTTTCTAAACCCACACTGAGATAAGTCAAAGAGAAGGAAACACTGGCACACTTACTAAGTGGACTAGTATCCATTTCTGAAAACTTTCAAAACCATCTAGAATACATATCTTTAACTATTGAATAAGGCATACCCATAAATTTTGAAGTTGGTCAACCTCCAATGAAACTAACAGTATTCATTCATTCTTTTGTTTTGAACTCTTTCAATTCTTTCACCGGTCTTTGGCATTGATGCCAAAGGGGGAGTGTGTATATATATGTGAAAATAATCAAAAAAATCAGACAAGAACACATGGGAAGGATATCACGATATCAGAAGAAGTGGGATGCTTAAGGGGAGCATATTTCAATTGAACCAGTAGGGAATCTATTTTTCACATGAGTGTTGCCATCAATGCCAAAGGGGGAGATTGTTGGTTATTGATACTCATTGGATTCATTTTATTGTCATTGATGGCAATAAGACTTGATGGAATCATTTACAGACATTATGAGGTATTTAATGACACACACCGACTTTGGAGCATTCAAGGATACACAGACACTAACACTCGCATCAAACACTTCAGGAAGCCTACATCAGGAATATTTATTTTAAATATCATTTTATAATTATTGCATTGTATATCTTTTATAATGCATTGTAAGCCGACATAAGGCATATAGTTTGTAATGGATATATAGGTCAGTATGTTAGGACATTATGATATGGGAATATGAATATATGTGATGTAGTGATGCGAGGATAGAACTTTTGGATAAGGATTGTGAATACGAATATCATTCGTATATGAACTTTGTATCATACAATGATCTGTATTTGTTTGGTAAGACATTCTTGGAGGGAAGGTGATACCAGTAGTAGTGTTCAGGGTTTATAAACCGGTACAGAGTAGAGCTATAACTAGAATTCCTTCTGCCATAGCAGACATTTTGGGAGTTCACTTTCATTTTTTTTCCTTCAGCAGAAGCTTGTAGTCAGTGAGACTCTGTAGTGATGAGCAGTGCACTCTAGGCAGTGTGTCTTCTTGCAAGTGAAGACCCCCATTATATGTAATATCTTTCATATGGCCAGTGAATTGATATTCTGGGTCACAAATCCCACTGTGGTTTTTCCTCATTGAGGTTTTCAATGTATAAACTCTATGTGTTATGGTGTTCATTCATGTGGATGGTTCATTTTCTTCTAGTTATATGTTTATTTTTTTACCAGTTTATATGTGTTTGGTATAAAAGCATAAAATCTTATTTTACTGGCAGAACACTAATTCACCACCCCCCCCCCCCCCCCGCTCTTAGTGTTTCTAGATCCCAACATTTACATCTTCAGAGATTCTGTCTTTTCTAGGAACCCTACAGATATTTACCCAATTATTTTCAATGTTTTCATCCAACATATTTATCTTCTTAATGTATCTTTGAACAATTATTCTAGATACATGCATTAATTGAGAAATTGCTTTAACTTGATTTCTACGAGTGAATTTCTTACTAGTAATCATAGTAACCAATTCTCTACGTGCAACACTTACATCAACACCTCAACTTGTGTTGGCAATACAATTCAATGGTTCTTGTAAATTTTAAATTATAGTTTCTTTTACTAATGTATCAGGAGACCTTTTCTTATTATCAACGCCCAACAACTCCAAAACAGGTTTTATTTCCCTTTTCCTAAATAACTTAGCAAATAATTGTGCTCTTCCAATAATAGACTTATTTTTAAAATAATCATCCCACAATTTCTTACAATGCAATTTTAATGGGCTTTTAGGTATCATATCTTCAGATGGAATTTTATTGAAAAGATTATCTTCATCCATTTCCATCAAATTTTCCATACCAGAAAAAAAATTCATCTTGTACATGAGTAGATGTTTCTTGAACATCATGTTGATCTTGAACATCAACAGATTGTTGTTGACTATATTTTGTATGACCTTTCATCTTATCGTCCCTTTTACGATCATACAACCTTGATTTAGTCCTCTTATTCCCCATTGCGAAAAATATTCAGATCTTCAAAATTTTGTGCTTTGAACCTAAAAACAAAAACATGCAAATGTACCATATACAAGAAAAAAACATGTTTGAATGCACCTTTCAAGTTATTATAAATTCTATAAGTTATCTATATATGTATATATTCACTTATCAAAACAATGTTAGAGTTAAATCTATAAATCTAGATTTCATTTGTAAACTATGAAAGTTAAAAATGTTATATAGCTACTTTTCCTTGTTCTTAAAAAACAAAATATAATTAATGAAATGTAAATTTAATTTTGCATACATTGAATAAATGAAACATGTGTAAATTTCATCCATTAAGATCGTTGTACTTGAAATCCACTTTAAAAAATTAGAAAATAAAAAAATAACGTTCAAGAAATAAGACCTAGTTTCTACCAAACATAAGATAAAGAGTAAGAAATTAAGTCTACTTGGATTCTACATTTGACTATGTAATGTACATATGAACATGATTTAATAACATTAATTGCTTGAAATCTATAGTAGCTAATATATAGAGAATTTGAGTCAAGTATTAGTTTAAAAAAATTATAATTAAGTAATAAATAGTGTTGAATATACTCAATTTCATTAGTGTTTAATATATAGTTTACAAATTCACTATTTAGTTCTTTTAAGTATGTAAATAAGAATGAATCTACACATATAAATGAATCCATACACACAAATAAAAATAGATAAATGCATACATATATAAATAAAAACATATGGAATCCATGTACACGTAAATAAAAGATTCAAGATAAGATACACATGATTGAATCCACAATTAACGTTATTAAAAAAATAAAAAAATAAACTGTAGTATAATATACTTGAAAAAAATGATTGAATCCACATTAATTATTAATAAAATAAAGTTTAACTAAATCTAAAAAATATAAATAGTTTTTAAAAAATCTTCAAATATTTGTTTATTTGAATATAATTGAAAAAAAAAATTTAAATAACATAATTGAAAATGGAATCGTAATTAATGAATAATAAAATCAAGTTTAAAAAAATCTAAAAAATATTTCATTTCCAAAAAACATCCAATATTATAAATTAAGCATAATTGAAAATAATAATTTAAAATAACATACTTGGAAAGGGTAGACGCCTTTCGAAAAAACTCAAAATCTTTGCTCCTTTATAAAATTAGAAATAATCACCCCTTTATAATCTTCCTCCTCGATCAAAAATGCCACTTTATTTTTAAAAAAAATGAATTTATATTAAAAAATCACTTTTATTATTTTCGCACTTGATTGAAATTGATTATTTTATTGGAAAAAAAACATTATTTATATGGGGTTGAAACGACCGGTCGCGTCGACCTCCATAGTTCCGACCCAAAATAGTTCCAACGGGAACACTTCTAGCTGAAATGTTTTCAGCCAGGACTATCTATGTGGAATGCCCAGTGGCAGCCACATCAACAAAAATGTTGATTTTCTGAAACTTGTGACTTCTACAAAAAAATTCAATAGGTAAATTAAATTTATTAAAAAACAAAAAATACCCTTTTGTAGAGATCAAAGTCATGATTCTAATCATATAATTTGTATAATGTTTTTATTATATTTAATATATAAAAAATAAAAAATACTACAAGTAGGTATTTTTGTTCGGTAAGTGACTGGTTTGAAAAACAAAAAACAAATATCGAATAAATTCAATTTATTTTTTTAAAATATGGTTCACTAGAGGAGAGAGTCTTCTCCAAAGAGGTATTTTTATTTTTTTGATTATCATAAATTGAATGGACAAATTATGGTGGGTGACAAAAACTATCAAATTCAAGTATATTTGACTTCCAAACACTATAACAAAGAAAACATACATCAATTTTTAAATATTTTTTTTATACATTGTATATATGTCATCTATAATGGATATAAAAATTGAAAAAGAAAAAGTTTATTTACATTTTATTTTATGGTGGGAACTAAACCCCTTGTTTTTTAGTAATGAAAAAATGGACTTTAAAGCTAAAAAAAGCATATAAATTATTGAAAAAAAATATTCGAAAAATAGTATACTTAAACTTCACTAAATTTTACAAATTTCATAAGTTTACATCATCTCCAAATTCAAAATACAAATGCCACTTTTATGGTGATGAAATTGAACAGATATTGTTGTGTTAACCTTTTCCTCTATAAAAGTGTGACACAGGTTTGTACTTTTACCTATAGGCACCTAATTAGGGTTAAGGTACACAAATAGGACTATGACACTCGAGTTGTTGGGCCCTAGTTTATCCTAGGGTTGTGAATCAAAATCTGAACTACAAAAATGAAGCAAAGGAAGGGTCTAAAGGTTTATTTGATGCATTTGAATTGTATCCTTCACGGATTACCATAGAATCTCGATCTTCATCATTTTAATTAATATTATTATAAGGTAAGTTTTTTGAAATAGCAATTTTCTATTTTTTTACCTTGTTTTACTAAATTTTTCATATCTCAAGCTAGAGAGCTCTTATTTTTTTACACTTTTTGTTGTGCTAAGATTTTGATTCAATTCACTATCTTTCCAAATTCTCTAGGAGTAGTTTTGTATTAATCTTGAGACTCTTTGATATAATTTTTTATTGCACATTGTTCACAATTTAACACGGTATACATGATACCCTATTTTTCCATCCTAATTTGCAAGTAGAAATAGTGGGAGCATATAAATACCCTCAAATTTCTTTATTCTTAGTAAGCTCTAAGTAATTTTTTGATTTAACTGATAAATTGGTTTTGTAGAATGTGTTTCCTAACATTGTATTGTTGGTATCAATACACTAGGGGCTTCATTTGAAACTTTTAGGAATATCTATTTTCACCATTTACTTTTTTTACTTTAGCTTGCATATGCATGTAGTATCATATGACCACTAAGATGCGCACTAGTTTTAGGATCAGAAATTCTACACCTTTACTAGGGTATCCAATTCTGCACTTGTTTAGCACTCATTTTAGTGTGCCATATTCTAGTATGCATTATATAACTTCATCATGCACTTATTCAATGATTGGTTTGAAATATTTGAGTCCTCTCTTAATAAAACCTTACACGGTCACTTAATCATATGTGTGCCCTTTAATGCTTTCATCTTGTCATTCCTTTTCTTATCTACCTAGACCCTATTTCAACATGTGTGTCTTTTTATATCTTACCTCGACATCACAACTAAATCTACATTTAATCCTAGTCTCTCCTTAGTATTCTAGACTTTGGGTTTAAATTTAGGCCTGCATTGGAGGGAGAAGGGTGCCTAGGGTGACTTTCTCTTAGGAGAAGGTGAGTTAGGGCACCCTACTTCCCAGTGTTTTGACTCACATTCAATCCATTCAATGGTTAGCTTGGTTAGGTGAGAAATATTTTCCAGTATCATCCTGCTATGGTTTTCGCACCCCAAGATGCTTGGTGAGATATAAAGGCAAGTTATATAATCTCATTGTAAGAAAAATAAATTGGGAAAGATTAGTTTACAATTTGAAGACATAATTGTTGAATATCTCAAACAATTGAGAGGGGGGTGAATTAAAAGTACATTAAAACATTTAAGTTTTCTCACGGAAATAAATTTGATAAGCTTAATCTTAGATTACTTAACAATAAGAATAAATAAAGATGAAAGATCATACACATGAAACATGAGATATGACATGGAAAACCCAAGAAGGGAAAAACGACATAGAATGTTAGTTCTCAATATAAAACACCTATTAGTGTGACACCGATTAAGGTGATTTTTACAAGATGGTTCACTACTAGAAATGCTCACTACAGGTGAGCTCACTACCTTGCTAAAACTACTAGAAAAAGAAAGAAAGAAAGAAAGAATCCACCACTAAAACATACATCTGACTTCCCAGAAGAAACCTTAGGCTCATTGCCACTAGTACCAAACAACATTAGCATGTAACCATACTAATCATCCACAAGCAATCATAACTTTGCAAAAACAAACAAGAGATGGATCTTCTTTTCAATCCAATTCCTCATTACAATCATTCTTCATTTATACTGATAATCAAAATATAATTTTCAAGTCGGCCAAGGAGATAAATACATACAATTCAAAATAGGTCTTCACTAAGTGCTCCTACAGTGGAAAGGAATGAGAAGTGGACCACACCATGATGCAACAATATATTATCCAAACACCGCAATCATCGAAAAAAAAGATAGATTATCTAGGGTTAACTAGACTCAAAATAATCGTATCCAAAACTATAACTCTAGAGTACACCATTATGTACTGAATGAGAATAACAAGGATAAGCACATGGATAATATAAATCTGAAATATTGTCAATAGAATTAGAAATACAGAGGAATATGGAATATTGCAACCCTTGCCAAAAGAATCATCACTGAATAGACAATCAAAGCACAACTTCCACACCTTCAAAATAGGAGACAAATATCTCAAGGCAATATCCAACAATATATTAGCACGCCATTAACACATCTACAACATATCAACAATGTGGAGAAAAACCAAACATTGAAACACAAAATCAGTACGTTGACATCAAACATATTCACATTTGCAACAATCTCCCCCTTTGTTATTAATGGAAAAACTCGTAAAAAAAATATAAATTTCATCCTTTAGATCCCTACCCCTTATAAAAATGACTATATCTCTCTAAGTTTTTCCAAACTTCTCCAAACCCTCCAAACTTGTCCCCCTTTTACATCAAGGACAAAAGTAAGCAACAACTCATCTCAAAATCAACATATCTCCCCTTAAGAGGAAGCCCCAAAAGATTAGCCTAGACGAAAATATGCATGAAATTCCCTAGATTAATGCACTCTTAAATGCATGTAGTTCAAACTAGGAAGGGGTATGACCTGCAAAATTAGTTGGACATACTCAAAAATATCTTTGCACAAATCCTTCATAAAGATATCTACAAATTGCTCTTTTTTAGGTACATATTCAAGTTTTACTTCATTGTCCAACACCTTATCCCTTAAGAAATGATACCAAATATAAATATGCTTTATTCTGTAATATAGTACCAGGTTAGAGATATTGATTGCACTTGTATTATCACACATGATTGGGATTGGTTATCAAATATCACATCAATTTACTTGAGTGATACATGAAGCAACTACAATATACTCATCTTCTATGGCTGATAAAGATACATAATCTTACTTCTTACCTATCCATAGAACTAACTGCGAACCAGGGAAAAACTCTCCACTACTAGTACTCTTTCTGTCATTAATAGTTCCTGCCCAATTTTCTTTAGTATAAGCTTTTAAAGTAAAGTCTAATCCTCTAAAATACCACAATCTGAAATCTTCTCTTCCTTTCAAATATATTAATATCTTCTTTACTACAACAACATGACATTCCTTTAATTCTCATTGAAATCTAGCTACAAGACAAACAACATACATGATATCTGGTCTAGTAAGAGTTATGTATAGTATTCCTCCAATCATATATATGTACTTTCTTGCATTAGATTTAGGAGATTTATCATCATTGATCAACTTAGATCTTGTAGTCATAAGAGTACATACCGGTTTGGAATTCTCCAATCCAAACTTATTCAATAGCTCTCTAACATACTTTGGCTAAGAAATGAAAATAACTTTACTAGTTTTGATTTCTTTGTGATCTAAGAAAGAAATTTAACTCACCAATCATAGAAATTTCAAATTCCTTTTTCATTCCACTAGTAAATTTCTTGTACATGTCATCATTACTTCCAAAGATTATATCATCCCCATACACAACAACAATTAGGATCTTACTTTATTCAACTTTAAAGTAAATATTTCTATGAGTAGAGACATTTTGAAAACCTTGATTCAATAGATACTTGTCCTACATTCCATACAAAGTTCTAGGTGCTTGCTTCAACCCACATAGCACCTTCTTCGGTCTGCAACCAACATCTAGATCAACAACCCACATATCAACAATGCAGAGAAAAACCAAACACTAAAACATAGAATCAATATGTTGACATCAATCACAACCATACTAACACATCAAACATATTCACATTTGCAACAATCTTATGAGCTGAAGATCTATAAAATCAAAGGAAAAATAACAAACATCAAGACTTTAATCTCATTTTTAATATCATTTAGGGTTTTACTATAATATATTTAAGTAGGTCTCTAGGCTATTTTTATGCATATTTAGCTTATAGAGATCTTAGATACACATAAGATTCAAGAGCACACACAATTCCAAATTTAATATCGACTAGGGCTAACCCATATATAGCTACACAGACACCATCTTTTAGTGTCACAGGTTGATCTATAGGTCTAGATCATATTTTGGCAAATTTTGGCAAAAGAAACTAACTTTCGACACTATCACAAACTTAGATCTTAAATTGTAGCCTCATCTATAGGGAGTGAGTTACCTAGGACAACCTACTCTTGGGAGAAATTTGCCTTAGGCACCCGAATCCCCCTAGAATTAGGTTAGATTTTACCTAGTGTTAGAAAAAAACTTTAGGAACCTATATCCAAGATATCAACTAGTTTCTCTGTCTTAGGAACTAGTCACTTTGGGAAACCTAGTTTCTATAGAAATAGTCCAAATTTGGATCACATGTGCACTAAAATCTTCCTACTTTATTTTTACATCTTATTTGTAGTTCATAGTTTATTTTATAGTCTTTTTCGTATCAAATCTTTAAACCCTAGAATTTTTTATTATTCCAATTAACATCTCCAAACAACAAAAGAATAGAACTTCTTAGATCATAGATACCAAATTGAGTCTCTTGTAATAATGGGTTAGTCAATCATATTCGCCTCTTCATGGATTTATATTCGAATTTAATTGGAAAATGGGATTCTCAACCTAGTTGGCCTAACTTATTTTCAAACCATCACATATTTGTAGGCTAAGGACCTATTTCAACCACTTTTGACATACAATACTTCTTATGGAAGAAGCCTCTTAGGTTATCTATCCAAGAGATCCCAAATAGAACATCATACATTTCACTTATTCATAAATGATGATCACCTTCTTTATATAGACCTTATCCTAATAATACAATCAAGGGATAATCCAAGTGAAGGCCTCCTTATGATGTAATATAATTAATTAACCAAGTTTTCCACATGACCCAATATAATTAACTTAATGAATGTGCACCACATGTTAGCATCTCCATCCACCTAGATATAGTATAACATCATATCCCTAGGTGCATAACATGATGCTTCAGAGAAGTCAATACTAACAAACTAACAATTTACATTTATATAAAGTTATTAATTTTAATCCTTGTATTATAAATACCAACATAGCACATAAATCCTCTAAATATTTATTAATAAAGAAACTAAGAATAGTCAAAACTTAAGGTTTGTCCCAAATTCTAGCCTCTTTCCTAATCAAGAAATAACGTTGTAAATTCCTTTCTCTTACAATCAACTATACTTAAAAGTTTGGTCAGCAAATCACTTTCAATCTTTAAAAAATCCTCACTTAAAAATATATAAAAGCCCATTACATAAAGCATCATTGTCACATGGACATGAAGCTTAAACCTATTATTTTTATGATGCAATTTCACCGCTTCCAAATAAATTTATACCTCCTATTCAACGGCTGTGTAGTACAGAAAAGGACCGATCGAAAAACAAAATCCTTGGATTGTAAGCTGTATTGAAGGTAAACTGGTGCCCATCTCGGGACTTTCCTTAAAAAGCAAAATAAAATTCTCTCTGCCAAAAGAATATAAAGCAAAGGTAAGTGGGTCTCTAGCTAGTGGAGTTTGCTTTAGGATATGCTGTTTGGAACTTTAATAGATTCCACCTTTCATTGCCACAAAGAAGCTCTCCTCTCTTTAAGCAACGCAGTGGTTTCCATTCTACCACAGAGTTCTCAGAGAGCAATTATTTCATGGTTTGGATAGAGATGGCTTTCGGGCTTTCCTCTCTATATCATGTAACCGAGGAGATTTTAAGTATAAATGCATATCTTATAATGGATGGGTATGAGAAGACGTAATTTGGCTTCCTCAGAGGATGTACACACGACATGGGCAACTCGATTACTTTGGCAATTATTTCACAGGTCTCAATTCTCTCCTTATGGAATGTCTCACACTAATAAGTACCAAGTATAAAGTACGTAGTACAGAATTTAGTATGTAACGTACTTCGTCATTGTGTTTCTACCATTATGGCTTCTGAATAAAATGCCTCTCTACGTAGTGGAGAAAGCCATGGTTGAACAACTTACATAGTTCAGGATGTTTCTACTGTCTCTGTAATGTGTAAGGTTTAGCTGTAATGTATAATAATTTATCTGAGAAGCAGAGATTGCTGTTTGTTTTAGGATCAGTCTTTCTTAGGCATCCAGAGCAATCAAACGATAGTTAAGTAGAGGACAGGCAGGTGCTCAAATTTATTTTGACATACACACATATATAATTTACTATGCATGCCTCATAATTATCATAGTTTTCATGATGTTTTACACCATGTCTAATATGTCAAGCATATATTGGACCATTTGCATTTTTCCTTCTCAATTTGTTAAGTTTACCCTAAAATATTCAATCCCTTAAAAAGTGTGGCTACCAGCCTCTCAAACTTATGTAAGCGGGGAGATTGTAAGTATAAATGCATGTCTTATGATCGATGGGTATGAGAAAACGTAATTCGGCTTCCTCTGAGGATGTAAACAAACATGGCATGGACAATTCGAATACTTTGGCAATTAATTTCACAGGCCTCAATTCTTTACTATTGGACTCTCTCACAGTAACATATATAAAGTATATATTACTTATTACAGAA
Source organism: Cryptomeria japonica (assembly GCF_030272615.1). Lineage (NCBI taxonomy): Eukaryota > Viridiplantae > Streptophyta > Pinopsida > Cupressales > Cupressaceae > Cryptomeria > Cryptomeria japonica. The sequence goes on from NC_081408.1 coordinate 640,084,987, forward strand.
TTTAGTATGTAATGTACTTCATTATTGCGTGTCTGCAATTATGGTTTATGAATAAAAAGCTTGTCTTCATGGTGGAGAAAGTCACGGTTGAACTCGCTCCACGGTTCAGGATCTTTCTATTGACTCTGTAATAGGAGTTGTTTAGCTGTAATCGTTGATAATTTCTACGGCAAGCAGAGATTGATTTTCTTTTTAGGATCTGTGTTGTATAGGTATTCAAAGCAATCTAATAATCGTTAAGTAGAAGACACGTAGTTGCTCAAATAAGGCTTAATAGATCGTTGATTTGTCTTAAACATTTGCACTTTAAAATTGGTAGAAGCATTGGGATACACAGAAGGATTGATGGATCCTAAAAAGAAAATAACCACTAAAGCTTATGATGATTCAGAAAACCATTCTAAAGCATAGTCACAGTTCCCATACAAATTAGTCTTGCAGTAAAAAAAATAGTGTGTCAGTTTGTAAACCTTGATCTCCTATATAATTTGTTTCTCAGTCACCCATGGATACATGCCGTGTATGTTGTTACATCCACTTCCACCAATGCAATATATTTTCTCATAGTGGAACTAGGGTAGCAGATCCTAACCCATTTCATAATTGTAGTAAGTTGAAAGGAAAAATTGAAAACCAAGTCCCAACCAATCGTGAGGCCTCATCCACTTTATCAAATATTGATCCAAATATAATAACCGAATCATTTGCATTGGACACACTCCATCATCACCAACGTATTATGGTAAACCACATCGAATACAAAAAGTTTCTAGAATTGTAACCATATGCAAGCCTACCACATTCACAAAACGAGGAGAGTTTCATAAAGAAACTATCGAAGAGGATTTATCTTTCCCTACAAAGATGATCCTAACATTATTATAGTTAGGAAATACATTCAGGCTTTCTCATAATGGAACAAATTGGGTATCATTGTCACAAGGGTATCAATCTATAAAAATAAGCTAGTGTGAAGCCAAGTTATAAAGGGCTAGGGTTTTGAACAAAAAGACTTTCACGTACAATATTAGGTATACAATATTAGGTTTATCCTTATAGAGGTAGATAAAACATCCTTTTGTTGTTCAGACTTATCAGACTTATAATGAGGATACTTCTAATGACTCCTTTGAGCATATCTTTGACCTATTTGATGATTATAGAATTAACAATTTATCTGTTGTATCCTTCACTACCATATCAGCTACTTATCTTCTGTATCCTTCACTACCATATCATCTACCAATGATCTTTCCACGCAATTCATCGCTAGCTCATCAATTAGAACCAACAAGAACCTCTATGTTAAGATAAATTTAAAAAAGATGAAGCCAAATGTACTAAGTTTATGGGACTACATGATGGTTTACCACTTGGGGATAATAGAGCTATCTTCTCTACAGACCTTGAAAATATGACATAATTTGGGAAGAATGGCAAGCATTCTATTCACAAAAATCTAAAAATAACAAAAGGTCTCCTAGTGTCAACCATAATGTGGCGCTTTCAAACTAAGAAAAGGTAAAAATAAAAGATGCATCTAAAGTTGAAAATGTTTCTAGGACAGCTAAGGATGGAAGGCTTGAAACTAATCTCGTTCCAACAAATCAAGATATATTCATAGTGCTTGTAGAGAAATCCAAATAAGTGAACATTATAATAGCAGAGAATCCCAAGATCGGCTATTTTGAACTATCTTTATCTAAGCAAGTGAAGGTTGATTTTTTAAACTTATTCCAAGAAATGATGGAAAAATTTACATGGTAATATAAAGATGTGTCAGGATTGGCTCATGATCTAGTTATTCGCCCTTTAACATTATTCCTAAGGGTGAAAATTATCAAGCAAAATCTCCATTAAATGTAGCCTCAGATTGTATTATTAATAAAAGTAAAGCTACATAAATTGTTTAATGGAGGATTCATTAGACTAATTGATTATCACAAGTGGATATCTAATATTGTCCTAGTTACCAAAGAAACTCATGCATTTGCATAGATTTCGTAGACCTCAACAAAGCATGTCATAAGGGTGATTTCTCATTTCTAACATAGAATTGATTGTGGACATGATAGCAAGAATGAGACTTTATTTTTAATGGATGGATTCATAGGACACAATAAGATTTATATAGCATTAGATGATAAATATAACACAATTTTCACATGCACATAGGGAAGTTATTGTTCAAATGTAATTGCTAAAATTTCAATACTTTGTGTTGGCATTTTGAGTTTGTTGGAATTTTGCATAGAGATTGCATTAATGATATGTTGTCATTGATGTCAATTGAACTGGTAATGGTATTCATGTTATTGCTGATATTATTGTTTTTGATATTGGCTAGTAACCGGTAAGAAGAGCTTGGTGGAAGATGTTGTAAACCAGTATTTAAAGTTTGTGAGTTGAACCGGTGAACCAGTGTAAAGGGTTAAACCTTTCTATGTAATGTAACCGGTAAACCCTATCAGCTGTTAAACCCTAACCAATCAAGTTTGATGGTTTATTATCTGATAAGCGGTAATGATGGAGGCATGTGTGATCATTGTATGAGGATGTGTTCAAATTATTTTGGTGCATTTGTTTTTGTCTAGGGAAGGATAAAAGTGGATTGCATCTAATGCACAATGCCTGATGAAATACCAAGTCCGATGAAGTGGTGATCATGGAGCAGTTGGAATTTTCTTGAAGAATGTGAAGATATTGTCATGATTTCTAACGGTCAATATTTTACCGACTTGTTTGTAATCTTGATGATGAGAATTAGGTTTTTTCTATGTTACCAACCTAATTGAGTTGTATTTAAGGTCGATGAAGTTATTTGTAAAGAGTGTTGTCAAGTTTCATAGAAACCTGTTGAGTGTGTAGCTGCCTAACCAGTGAAGGGATCTGCACTTTGAGTGAAGGAAAATTGAAGCTTAGAAGGATCTGATCAAGTAAATGTAGTGCTACACAGACAGATCAAGAAAAACCTATTTTTTTCTAACAATTACAACAAAAGTGAAATCCCTTAACTAGGTAAGCTCTAACAATATTGGTTACTCATTAAATCCTCTAACAAGATGGTCCATTAGCTTGGATTCTTAAATCCTCCAACGAGGTTACTCATAAGAGGGTATTATGTTTTTTATCAAGGCATATTTGTAAATCTCTTAACTAGGTGATTCCTAACCGGAACTAGTTCTTAATAGGACTTATTGTAAAGCTTTAATAGGCTTGGCTCCTAACAGGGCAAACTTCAGAAGAGTTCAAATAGCTATCCTTGTGAGTCTCATCTCATCGTGAATTTTACCTATTTGGGTTTTCCACATATAAATATTTGTGTCAAGTGATGAATGCTTTTGTGGTTGTGATCTTATTTGTTGATTTGTTAACTTCTGATTAGGCATCTTAAGCAGAAGCATTGAGAGTTGAATATGTTGAGTTATGATTAAGCATTGTTGATGTTTACAAGATTGAAGCTGTTTACTGTTAATGTTGTCATAATAGTTAAACCGGTTGATGCCAAGTATTCTTATGAATATTGATCTTGACTAAGGATATGTTTCATTTTATTGACTGAGTTTGAGTTTGGGAACTTTGTATCAGTTTTTCAATATATTGATTCACCCCCCCTCTTAGTATTCTACCGGATACCTATTCTTTCATCATACCATAAATTGGTATCAGAGCATCTCATGTCCTCTTAATCTAAAAGCTTAACAGCTTGAGGAAAATATCTTGTAGATCATGATGAGGAAAGAAGGTCTGAAGTTCAACAAAGATAACTATAGAATATGGAGTGACAAAATGAAGATTTACATTAAGAGTCTTGGTAGTCAACATTGGGATCATATATAGAAAATAAGTATACTACACCTACTGGACCCCTGACTGATGATCAGAAGAAAGAACAACAAGAAAATCACCAGGCATTAGAAGCTATTATGAGTTCCTTGTCTAATGTTGAATATGTAGATGTTCATTGTCTTGAAACTGCATATGAAGTATGGAAGAAATTAGAAGAGATTTGTAGTGGTGATGAACATGTTAAGATTGCCAAAGAGGAGAGTTTAAGAGGAAAGCTTGACGACATGAGAATGTTTGAAGGTGAGAATATCTAGCAGTATGGTCAAAGGATTAAAGAGATAGTTGGTGAGATAAAGAGTGTAGGAGGGAAAGTGGAAGATGCCATAGTAATCAGTAAGGTACTAAGAACCCTACTATGGGTGTATGCTATCTGAGTTTCAACTATTCAGGAGCTGAAATCCATCGACAAGACAAAGGTAACTGTTGACTCTATTATTAGCAAACTTATTGCTTTTAAACTAAATGGCTATGATGGTAGTGTACATAAATCATAATCTGCATTTAGAGCTTTTGTCTCTAACCCATCTATAAGAAGAAGTAGAGATACCGGTCATAACTATGAATCTAGATCTAGCACATATGCTGAAGATGAAGACAACTTAGTAGAACTTGAAGCAATGCTAGCAAAATGACTGCCTAGAGGCACTGGTAAATATAGAGGTAAGCTACCTTTAAAATGTTTTGCATGCAACAAGATTGGTCATATAGCATCAAATTACCCTAATGGTGAAAATGAATACAAGAGACAAATTTAAGAAGTACATGGGTAAAGGCAACAAAGATTGTCTTGTAGCTATTGACAGTGGTATTACTGATGAAGAATCTGATGATGATGATAGTGAAGATATTGTGTTTGTAGCTATTAAGGGAGAAATATCAAATCAGAAGGCACTAGTATCCAAAATGGATAACTCTAATGATTGGATCATTGATAGTGGTTGTTCACATTACATGACTAGTGATTGGAGAAAATTTCTTTCCCTAAAGGAATTTGATGGTGGTGTTGTCAGATTTGGCAATGACTTACCCTGTATGGTTAAAGGTAAGGGAGTTATTTCTCTTAATGGGAAGAGCAGTGTTGATGATGTCTATTGGGTTGAAGGCCTAAAGCACAATCTTTTAAGTGTGGCATAACTTAATGACAGAGGATACCCACTCGAGTTTAGAAATGGAATGTGCAAAATCTTTGACAACAAAGGTGAATTGATTGCAACTGGGAAACAGACGAGAGGTAATCTATTTCATCTCAATCCTTAAGTTAGCAATTGTTTGATTGCAAAGATGGATGATAGCTGGCTTTGGCATAGGAGATTGTCATATAAATTTTTACAATATTGTTAAAGTAAGCCAGTCTAAGACAGTAAGAGGTCTGCCTCAGCTAGACAAACCTGTTAATGCCCTTTGTAAAGAATGTCAACTAGGAAAGATGACTTCATCAACTTTTAAGAGCAAGTCCTTCTCAGCAGAGCACTTGTTAGATTTGTTTCATACAAATCTATGTGGACCAATAATAAGAACAAGCATTCAAGGTGATAGATACTTCACCATATTCACTGATGATTATTCAAGGATGATGTGGGCCACATTCTTGAAGGATAAGAATTTATCTTTTGGTAAATTCAAGGCATTCAGAGCCTTAGCTAAGAAAGAGAGTGGCAAAAAGCTAAAATGTCTAAGAACAGATCAAGGCGGTGAATTCATTTCTGTGGAGTTCACTAAGTATTGTGATGATAATGGTATCCAGCAGTAGCTTTCTGCACTAAGGACACCATAGCAGAATGGTATTGTAGAGAGAAACAATCGGTCAGTGGTTGAAGCTGCTAGGACTATGTTGATACAAGGAGGTGTAAAAAATATTTTGGAAAGAAGTTGTAAGTACAACTCTCTACACAATGAACCAAGTTCTGGCAAAAAGAGGTAAGGACAAGACCCCATATAAGTGCTGGTATGGGAGATCACCTAATATTAGCTATTTTAAGATATTTGGAAGCAAATTTTTTATTAAAAGAGGTGATTACATAAGAAAGTTTGAAGCTAAGAGTGATGAAGGCATATTTCTTGGCTATTCCACCAAGAGTAAGGCCTATAAATGCTTCAACAACCAGACACATAAAATTGCTGAGAGTGTTGATGTTTGTGTAGATGAATATCCTAAAGTTTCAGAAGGAACCAGTTTTGAGAAGAAGGATGAAGATCCTTTTATTTTGCTTTTGGAACCTGAAACTGTTAAATCAGAAATAGGTAAAGCAAATCCTGATGAACTTGTTCAATCGGAACAAATAAATTCAGAGGAAGATGATAATGAAGAAGCTGAACCTAAAGAGAATGATCATGTTATTCCTAGGTATGTGAGAATGAATCACAGTCCTGAATAGATAATTGGGGATAAGGATGCTGATGTATAAACTAAAAGGAGAATAAGAGAGAACTCTTGCATGATCTCCACCTTTGAACCTAGAAGTGCTAAGGAGGCATTTGGTGATGATCATTGGGTGAAAGCTATGAAGGAGGAGTTGGATAAAATTGAGAAGAACAACACTTGGACCCTGGTACCTCAACTTGTAAACAAGAATGTTATAGGTACTAAATGGGTGTTCAGAAACAATTAAATGAAGATGGTGTTGTAGTTCGCAATAAGGCAAGATTAGTATGCAAAGGTTATGCACAAGAATAAGGAGAGGATTATGGAGAAACTTTTGCACCAGTAGAAAGTTTGGAAGGTGTCATAATATTGCTTGCATTTGCAGCTCATAAGAAGTTCAAGGTATACCAGATGGATGGTAAGTCTACATTCTTGAATGGGATATTGGAAGAAGCGGTTTATATAGAGCAGCCTGATTGTTATGCATTGACAGATAAGGAAGACATGGTATACAAATTGCATAAATCCTTGTATGGATTAAAGTAGGCACCCAGAGCATGGTATGAATGACTTCATACTCATCTGAAGAAGATAGGCTTTTCTAGAAGCAGTGATGACAACAACATTTATCTCAAGTCCAAAGGAGATGAAATACTGGTCAGTGAAGTATTTGTAGATGACATTATATTTGGAGGTAATGATGACATGAGTAATTATTTTGCAAATGAAATGAAGAATGAATTTGAGATGTCATTAGTAGGGGAAATAAAAAATTTCATAGGCTTATAGGTACAGCAGATAAAGAATGGTATTTTCATTACTCAATCCATGTATATGAAAGAGGATTTGAGGAATTTCGTTATGAGTTTCTGTAAACCAGTTGGAATCCTAATGGTTACATGTTGTAAATTGTCCAAGGAAGATTCATCTAAGTCTGTAGATGAAAAGGAATAAAGGTCAATGATTGGCAAATTACACTATGTTGTTCACATTCGACCGAATATTGCCCATGCAATTTGTATTGTTGCTAGATTTCAGAAGAATTGAAAGGAGGCACATCTGATGGCAACCAAGAGAATTTGTAGATATCTGAAAGGCACTATTGACTATGGGTTATGGTATCCATATGGTGGAAATTTTTATTTCAAAGCATACACAAATGCTGATTGGGCAGGAAATATTGATGACCAGAAGAGTACTACCAATGGAGCATTCTTTCTAGGAGGAAGACTAGTTTCATGGAGTAGTAAAAAGTAGAGTTGCACTTCACAATCTACTGCTGAAGCTGAGCATGTAGCAGCTTATATGAATTTCACACAAGCTATGTGGATGAGGCACATTTTGGAAGGTTTGAAGATGGAAATCTGAGAACCAATAAAAATTTTGTGTGTTAATACAAGTGCAATAAGAATTTCTAAAAATCCTATTTTGCACACAAGGACTAAGTACATTGAATTGAAATAACACTTCTTGAGGGAAAAAATTCAAAGTAAAGATGTTATCTTGGAGCATGTTTCTACCAAGGAGTAGCTTGCAGACATCTTTACCAAACCTCTTCGTAAGACCACTTCTAAGTATCTTAGAAGTCAATTGGGGGTTGTCCCTCTTCATGAAGTTAGTTGAGCATGATGCTGATTTCATCAGCCCCTGAACCACTTACAAAATTTTACATGGATTGATGAAGAAGTGGATGTATTCCACAGGGGGAGCATCAAGTTGCAGAATGATGTTGATGCACAATGAGAGAAGAATAACATGTTTTACTTTTCCTTTGGCATTGCTGTTAAAGGGAGAGAATAATTATGTGATTGAGGAGAAGAATTATGTGTCTGATTAGGTGAACCAACGACACGCTGAAGATAGACAGAGCAAGGTAAATACTTGGTAATGTAAACCAGGATTCCTATTCACCAATCTTAGCAGCAATCATAGGCATTGATATTTGTATTTCCATAAAAGCTAAAGGGGGAGATTGTTGGCATTTTGAGTTTGTTGAAATTTTGCATAGAGATTGCATTAATGATATGTTGTCATTGATGTTAATTAAACCAGTAATGGTATTCATGTTATTGTTGATATTGTTATTTTTTATATTGGCTAGTAACCAGTAAGAAGAGCTTTGTGGAAGATGTTGTAAACTGGTATGTAAAGTTTGTGAATTGAACTGGTGAATAAAGGGTTAAACCTTTCTATGTAATGTAACTGGTAAACCCTATCAATTGTTAAACCCTAACCGATCAAGTTTGATGGTTTATTATCTGATAAGTGGTAATGATGGAGACACATGTGATCATTTAATGAGGATATGTTTAAATTATTTTGGAACAATTTTTTTTGTCTAGGGAAGGAGAAAAGTGGATTGCATCTAATGCACAATGCATGATGGGTTACAAAGTCCAATGTAGCGGTGATCATTGAGCGGTTGCAATTTTCTTGAAGAATGTGAAGAGATTGTCATGATTTCTAATGGTCAAGATTGTACCAACTTATTTGTAATCTCGATAATGAGAATTAGATTTTTGTTGTGTCACTGACCTAATCTATTTGTATTTAAGGTCAATGAAGTTGTTTCTAAAGAGTGTTGGCAAGATTAATAGAAACCTGTTGAGTGTGTAGTTGCCTAACTAGTGAATGGATCTGCACTTTGAGTGAAGGCAGATTGAAGCTTAGAAGGATCCGATCAAGCAAATGTAGTGCTACTCAGACCGATCAAGAAAACTTGTTGTTTTCTAACAATTACAACATAAGTGAAATCCCTTAACCAGGTAAGCTCTAACAAGATTGGTTACTCATTAAATCCTTTAACAAGGTGGTTCATTAGCTTGGATTCTTAAATCCTCTAGCGAGGTTACTCATAACAGGGTATTGTGCTTTTCATCAAGGCATATTTGTAAATCCCTTAACCTGGTGATTCCTAACCAGAATTAGTTCTTAATAGGACTTATTGTAAAGATTTAACAGGCTTGGCTCCTAACAGGGTGAAATTCCGAAGAGTTCAGATATCTATCCTTGTGAGTCTCATCTCATTGTGGTTTTTACCTATTTGGGTTTTCCATGAATAAACATTTGTGTCAAGTGGTTATTTATTTTGTGGATGTGATCTTATTTGTTGATTTGGTAAACTTCTGATTAGGCATGTAAAGCAGAAGCATTGAGAGTTGAATATGTTGAGTTATGGTTAAGCATTGTTGATATTTAGAAGATTGAAGTTGTTTACTATTAAAGTTGTCATAACAATTTAATCGGTTGATGTCAAGTATTCTTATGAATATTGATCTTGACTAAGGATATGTTTCCTTTGTTTGACTGAGTTTGAGTTTGGGAACTTTGTATCAGTTTTTCAAAATATTGATTAACCCCCCCCCCCTCTCAGTATTCTACCAGATACTTATTCTTTCATCATACCATCACTTTGTTTGAAACAACACTATAAATTGCATTGTATGAAAGAGGGGCATAATGTAGACACCTAAAATTGTCTAACACGTTACTTAATCATTTCCTCTTCATCCATAATAATTTAATTATTTTAATCACCTGATTATTTTACGTAGATTTTTTCTCTATTTCCACTTTAATTAAATAAATTCTAATTATTTAATTAACTCAATAATTTATCATTTTCCTCCATATTAGTTAAATAAATAAATAAATAATTATTATTTGTTTCACATTCATTAAAAAAATTATTTGTTTAATTAATCTAATTTTTTATCAAATTCTTGATGCAATCAAGGATGGAGGGTCCAATAAAAATTGTCCAACCTTGTAGCAAAATTCAATATAGTTCCTAACACAAGAAATAAATATGCAAATTTATTGGTTAAAATGGAATCCATACATGGTCTACCCCTTCCCATAAGAAGATTACATTGGGCGCCATTGTCCCCACATGTAGGCACATAGGCCATCAAAGGCTTATTACAAACAAAATGTAGAAAATAAATTCCAAAAACTAATTCCCTAACTACCAAAGAAAATTCTTACTAGTTCAAGAAAGTGATTATATCCTATCTTCAAAACTTAGAAGTGATTTTTGTTGACCTTATTTAGGCTGCCAGTCCAATATCTAATAAAATGTGCAAGCTGGCTCAAGAAGGATGAAGAAACTTCAAAACACCATGGAAAGGGGTGTGGATCCATCTAGAGGTTTCCTTTCACAATATCTACTATCTTATGTTCCTTGTAGGCTCCGTAGGATATGAAATCATTTTTCACAATGTCTCCCATGTTTTTGAGCTCTAACAATTTGATAGAGTGAAATTTTGTTGAAGAAAAATTCCAAACAATAAGTACCTAACTATTACCACATTGGTTTATTACAGTACAATTTCAATGCTATCCCCATTCCAATTTAGAGAGAGAATTTAGTTGATGTAGTATGATATAGTCCCCTTTTGAGGAATGTTGCTAAATGAGACTCCCATGATTATTTGGAAAGTGTACCTTATATTTTGTAAGGTAAAAGAATGATCCAAGTTTCTCCAATTTGATCTTTGAGATCCATGTCACATCATCTACTAACATGGCATTCCACTTGCCCAATAATTCTCTATTATTGGTAATATGTGCTTTCATTGATGTCAACATGATGTCTAACAATATTTGTTGTCATCAGGGATAAATATTGATTGATTAGTGTCATTGAGTTGGAAAAATATAGTATGTGTTATGATCATTGGTGAGTCAAATGATACACATTCAAGACAATTTAGTAGATGTATTGAGACATATTTGAGGATAGATGCACCATGACAAGTTGGTTGGGACATAGAAGGTAGTTCAAAGATACATTAAATGATAATATATCAGTTTATAATAGATGGTATGTATTGATACACTTTACCTTTGTTTTGGTTACATGATGTGTTTGTCTTGGTTGGTGCCTACATATTTAGGGAGTTAGTGGAATAATGTATGGCTTTAGTTCATATTTATTTGATGAGGAAATTTTTCCAAGTATCAAATAATCCATTTCACTATGATTGTGTGTTGGTATTTTTCTCCATAGTTTACCTCACTACATGATTTGAGTGTGTACTTCTTAAGTCAATTTATGAAGTATGTTAAGCACCATCCTACCAATTTTTAGCACTTAACCATTTTCACATAAAAAGTTATTAGAGTTTTAACTCCGAGTCACAATTTATTAGAATAAAATTGTTGTCTCACTAGAATTCTCCACATTCTTTCATGATGATTGATATATCCTTGTAGTTTTTGGGAAGATGTTGAGGACAACGTATTGGACCAGTCACATGAGGGTTGTTGGTGATTTGGTTCATGGTGTGCATTACGATAACCTCATACAACCTGTCTGCTTTGCATGATATTTACTAGTTTAGTGATGATGTTCTTATGCACTTGCAATTGATCATTTCTCTCTTTAGGAGATGTTGTAGGAAGGTTCTACATGGTATTAAATGCATTGACCTTGTTCCACGTGATATTTTTTCTCTCCCTATTAATAAAAGGCAAACAATTAGCAAGATTAATAGTTATGTTGATTTTTAGCCGACTGTGTATGTTCCTTAAATTGTAGTTGATCATATTGCATTTCATTTTCTTTGAAAGAAGTGCTATGATATACTAAATTTTCAATTAAGCACTAGTTTAATCAACAACCTAATTTTTTGGTTGATCCATATGCCTATAACCGACCTATTCTAGGTCACACATTTTATTTGTTAGGCTTTATTTGGGCTAACCTAATTGATATTTTGAATTGTTTGAAGGATATATATGGAAATAAATCAATTGTGAAGAAGTTAGAGTTGACAAGATGTTTATGTAGTGTGAAAAATATATTAGTAACATCTCAAATGACAAGGAAGTGTGTAAAATTTGTATGACAAAGAAATTGTGCTGCAAAGAGGACTGCACTACCACCATTTGCTAGATGCTTCTTATACAATAGTTCACATTAAGTATCTCATTACAATACCATTGTATCTTTCTCTGAAGAAGTGATCTTTAGACCACAAGTATTGCATCATGCCCTGGGGTAGTGCGCCTTAGCCTACAAGTCCATTTAGGGAGGAATGAGCTTCCTTGGTACTGAGCCTAAAATAAACACTGTAATAACTTGTTTCATATATTATAAGTTGATCCTAACCATGATTTTTCCCTCCTCGTTTTTTACATGTAAAAATCCCGATGTTCTTGTGTTGTGTCTGTTATGTATTATTCTGTATTTGTATGTTTCAATTTAAAGGTTTTAAATTTTTTGATTAGGTTAATAAGTTTTGAAAAGACCTCGAAATCCCTACATCAAAATGATTCTAATATAAAAGAGATAGAAGACCCAACAACAACAAAAAAGAAGCCAATAGACAAAGACCAACAAAACTGGGACAAGCCCAAATGATTCTTCTTATTGTAGTTCCTTGAGAATGTTGATCATGTCTTTATTCTTTTTCATAATTTGATCATGCATGACCAACATATCATTCAGCTCGTCGGCTTGATCCTCACCTTTGCTTCGCTCTAGGTCCTGGCTAGAAGCCCCTTGTTTACGAGAATCATCCATATCATCCTTCGAATCTAACTCCACACTAGCAAATAGCCACATCACTGTCATCAATTCTAACCTTCTGAACTTTTTCTTCACACCCTCTTCCACGTCATTACCTATCATCTTTCTTTCCCCTTCGCCCAGCTTTGGATTTTTCATAAGAATTTAAAGACACTTCGCATTCCTATTGAGATCTTCCTTACTCACCATAACCACAGTTCTGAGCTTAATGTCAAGATTGCCGAAAGAGGCCTTAAGCTCGTAAAGTATTCTCTCTTGGCTATTTTTCATATACTTATTTTTTGCCACCAACGGTATCAATTTGCGCCTGGATTTTCTCACCTTCGTTGTTCGAAAAGCTCCTACCACAATATTTCTAAATATCATTAATGTTATTGGAAAGGGAATTTTTGCCACCAACGGTATCAATTTGCGCCTGGATTTTCTCACCTTCATTGTTCGAAAAGCTCCTACCACAATATTTCTAAAGATCATTAATGTTAGTGGAAAGGGAGACAAAATTACCTCTTAATTCATTAATGGTAGAGATGCACCAATTGGCTAAATTGACATGAACTTTAGAGGCTTTCGTGAGGAGACATATTGCCGACTCATCAGCATTACTCTATAAATTTTGCAGACCAACCTGATCCTCCCCATCTTGGGGGACATCCTCATTAATCGAGCTGCTAGTCTCATGCTCAGCTTACAGCTTCTCACAACTAGGCACAAAATCACAAACACTTGCCTCTCTAGAGACAAATCTTCCTTTTTTCCATTGACCAGCCTTCCACTTAACATTATTCTTTCCACCAACACTACGCTTACCTTTGCTTACGCTTACCTTTTCTTGCATACCCAAACTGCCCGTCATTAATATCAACCCTTAGACCATGACTCGGACTTGATGGGCTCCTTCAAGGGGACAATTTTTCCCTCTTCCCAATCTTAGAACAATTCTCCTTGTCTAAAGGCATATCTTTAGGGTCAGTAGAACATTTTGAGCATATTTAATTCTATGCTTACGTATGGGGGGCTTAGGGGATAATGAAACCACCTTTGCATATTTCGTGATTAGGAGTATCATCCCTTTATGCAAAATCTGGTAGCTTGGGTTCTTAGCATGCTCCTTCACAATAGCTTTTAGGGTGGAAGGCAAGTAAAATAGAAAAGAAACTAGACACTTATGGTAGAAATGATTCAACAAAATAAAATGATGCCCAAATAAAGAATTAAATAATCTATGAAGAGTGAAATAGATCATAATGGCTTCTGTCACATTAGCCCATAGGGGTTTAATTGTGTCACGACTATAACTCCAAGACTTGGTCTTATCCACATTCTAAAATTCCCCAACATTAAAGAAAAGAGAGGTGACTTATTTAGGCATCTTTCTATCTTTGTAAAACTTCCTACCTTCGCAACTCAAACCCTTGACATTAGCAATGAGGTCTTTAGAAATATGAAGCTCCACCTTATAAGCAACCAGGGTCCCATTCTTCCAACCTTTTAAGAAGGAACTTATCATAGCAAGATCAAAACCATGCAATTTCTCCATTAAAATAGTGACCCCACCAACCACCAGCATACTCCAAATGGTTGACTTCTCATGCCAAGTTTCACAAGAATTGGGTTCCATGTGGATCATATCCCCACCCATGGAAACAAAGGGAACACCAAGTGACAACTAGAGAAAAGGAAAGCAAGCGATAACAAAGAAAAATGTAGGTGAAAGAAAAACCAATATAAAAGAGGTAAAAGAAAAGGCCCCAAAGAAATCTAAAGTACCTAGAATCTGTGTGGACCAATTTGATGGAAGATAAGATAGGTAGTAATAATGAGAGGAAGTTACACCAAACAAGGCCTTTCAATAATGAGGCTAGGATTGAGAAAGATCCCACCACCTCATGCCCAAAAAATGAGGAATAATAGTAAGGGCCAAGACCTTGAGATCCTCGGAAAATTGAGCACCATGGTCAATTAAGGAAAGGGCTTCAAGAGGAATATTGATTTGGGATCTCCACCACCTAATATCACTAAGATGGACACCACAATTGTCAAAAAAACCAGCCACATGGTTGCCTTCCTTAAAGGTATAAGAAATGAAGCACTCTTCCAAGGAGTTAATCATAAGCAAGTCATCTCCAATCAAACCTTTTATATTCCAACTAGGTTTCTGGACACCTTCTAGGTAGTTGATAATATTCAAAGAATCACCTTCAAGATGAATATTTTTGCATCCTTCCAAAACCATTCATTCAAGAGAAGTGTAGGCAACTTGAGCTTTGACATAAAGGTTTAAAAGTTAACGAATGGTTAATAGTTTATTTATGATGAATCACCCCCACCTATTAGAAACTAAATGTGTTCAAAAATTCCCAAGGCAACAACTTAATGCCTAAAGTAGATCTTATGTTTAAACACAAATGCTTTGCAGTGATGCTAAATGATAACTCTTTTGGAAGTTGATATTGAGGCAATGGAACCTATAGGATCAGATATTAATCTCATTGATTGTTAGATAGGTTTAGAAGGAGAACTTTAATTGACTCTTGATGATCTAGATAATGCTAGAGATGAAAGTCAAGAATATAAGAACAAATTCAATAAGGCTAAAAGGATAATCATCAAGTTAAAAACTTAGATTTTATACAACAAGGAATGGAAAGACAAACTTAACAAGATAGAAGAAGAAATTATCAAAGTAAATAATGAAGAATGCAAAGTTTGTAGTGATAATCTCAAGAAGGTAGAAAATTATATAATGGGTAAAAGTACGAACCTGTGTCACACTTTTACAAAGGAAAAGGCTAACACAACAATAACTGTTCAATTTTGTCACCATAAAAGTGTCATTTGCATTTTGAATTTGAAGATGATGTAAACTGATGAAATGTGTAAAATTTGTTGAATTTTAAGTCTACTATTTTTTGAAATTTTTTTGTCAAAGATTTATATGTTTTCTTTAACTTTAAAGTCCATTTTTTAGTGCTGAAAAACGCTGAAAAACAGGGGGTTTGGTTCCCACCTCAAAAGTAAATTTAAATCAATTTTTTTTTTCTCATTTTGATATTAGTTATAGATCACATATTTATATAGTGCATGAAAAAAAAATTGATGTATATTTTTATTGTAATAGCATTTGGAAGTCGAATACACCAGAATTTGATAGTTTTTGTCTCCCACCACAATTTGTCTATTCAATTTATGATAATCCAAAAACTAAAAATACTCTTTTGGAGAAGACGCTCTCTTCTAGTGAACCATATTTTTTTTTGAAGTGATTTGATATTTTTATTTGTTTTTCAAAGTAGACTCATATCGAACAAAAGAATACCTAGTTGTTGTATTTTTTATTTATTTTTATATTAAATGTAATAAGAAAATTATATGAGTAGAATCGTGACTCCAATCTCTAAAAAAGGGTATTTTTATTTTTTTTAATAAGTTTAATTTACCTATTGAATTTTGTTGCAGAAGTGACAAGTTTGAGAAAATCATCATTTTAGTTGATGTGGCTGCCACTTGGCATTCCACATAAGTCATTCTGGTCGGAACAATTAAAAAATAGTTCTAGTCGGAACCCTTCCGGCCGGAACTGTGAGGGTCGATGCGACCGGTCATACAAGAGACTAGTGGCTTGAACCACATATAAAAAAGAATTTTTTTTCCATTAAAAAAACCAAATCAATCAAGTGCGAAAATAATAGAGTTTTTTTGCAAACAATCCTTTTTTTTTTCAAATAAAGTGGCATTTTGGAGCAACTAGGAAGATTATAAAGGGGCAAATATTTCTAATTTTGTAAAGGGGCAAAGATTTTGAATTTTTTTCGGAAGGTGTCTACCCTTCCAAGTATGTTATTTGAAATTATTTTTTCAATCATGCTTGATTTAAAATATTAGATGTTTTTTTGGAAATTAAATATTTTTAGATTAACCATATTCTTTAGTCACTGCGATATGACGATAACCATTTCTTGGCCATATGTCCAACACTATTTAGTACTGAATTATATTATATTCTATTTCCTAATACTTGACTCAAATTCTCTATATTAGCTAAGTGATTTCAAGAAATTAATGTTATTAAATCACGTTCATATGTACATTGCATATAGTCAAAAGTATCTAATTGAAGTATACTTAATTTCTTACTTTTTATCAATACTCCTAAATTTCTTGAGCCTTATTTTTTCATTTTCTAAATTATAAAAAATTGGACTTAAAGTCAAATGATATAAATGGATGAAATTTACACATGTTAAGTTTAAGAATGCAAAATTATTTATACATTTCACTAATTACTTTTTTTTTGTTAAGAACCAACGAAAAGTTATTAGATATATAACCTTTTTAGTTCAAAGCACTAAATTTTGAAGATATACATATTTGCATGTTTTTCTTTTAGGTTCAAATTACAAAATTTTGAAGATGTAAATATTTTTTGCAATGGGGAATAAGAGGACTAGATCAAGGTTGTATGATCGTAAAAGGGACGATAAGATGAAAGGTCATACAAAACGTAGTCAACAACAATTTGTTGTTGTTCAAGATCAACCTGATGATGTTCAAGAAACATCTACTTAGGTACGAGATGATTTTTTTTTCTAGTATAGAAAATTTGATGGAAATGGATGAAGATAGTCTTTTCAATGAAATTCTATCTAGAGATATCATACCTGAAAGCACAATAAAATTGCATTATAAGAATTTGTGGGATGATTATTTTAAAAATAAGTCTATTGTTGGAAGAGCACAATTAATTTCTAAGTTATTTAGGAATAGGGAAAGGAAACTTGTTTTGGACTTGTTGGGTGTTGGTAATAAGAAAAGTTTCAGTGATACATTAGTAAAAAGAACTATAATTGAAAATTTACAAGAAGCATCGAATTGTATTGAGAACACAAGTCGAGGTGTTGATTTAAGTGTTGCATGTAGAACATTGATGACTATGATTACTAGTAAGGAATTGACTCGTAAAAAACAAAATGCAATTTCTCAATTAATCAATGTATCTAGAAGAATTGTTCAAAGATACATTAGGAAGAGAAATATGTTGGATGAAAACATCGAAATGAATTGGGTAAATATCTGTCGGGTTCCTAGAAAAGACAAAATTTTTGAAAATGTAAAAAGACAGGTCATTGATTATTGGACCAACCAAGCTCGTGTTTCTTCTAATAGAAGGGATACTATACAAATGATAGATGAAGATGGTAAAAAGACTACACATCCAAAACATTTCTTAGATACAACACAAAGTGAATTGTTTGGAGTATTCAAGCAAGAATTTTTCAGATGTAAAGATTTGCCAAAGGATTTTTGAGAGATTTAGTCCTTTCTTTGTACGCATAAATAAGGTACCTGAAACTTGTTGTCAAAATCATGTTGAATTCCATCTACACTTTCAATCATATAAGAAGTTAATGGCAACAATTAATCCAAATCTAGTCATTCCTACAAGTACAACACAATTTGTGAAGTCTATTTTATGTGATAAATTAGAAGATTTCGATGAGTTCAAAATACAATGTATAAAAGGTGACTGCAATGATTGTGGATTTTTGAGTAAGTTTGTGTTGCAAATGAAGAATTTTGATATTCATGCACTAGTTATATGGAAGAGATTTGAATATGAGACAGACCAATGTAAGTCACAAACTGAATCCAAAAAAATTATGTTGAAAGAGAGTGAATTGCCCTACATTCAGTTTATAGATAGATTTCGTAACATGATATATCCACATATCCAACATTGTCATGGTGCAAGATGGCAGACTAAATAGTTTCGTGATTCAAATAATTGTTTTCCACCAGGTTGTATTCTTTCAATTGTAGATTTTTTCGAGAACTATACATTTAGTCCTCACACAAAAATTCAAAGTCAATATTATCATTTTGATCAAGTTGCAATATTTGTATAAGTTTTCTATAGACATGCACAATTTCATGTGAATGGTATATAGAGTACTGAAAATGAAAGCATTATCATCAAGGAGGTCCATTTCTATATTAGTGATGATACGTGTCATGATAGGAGCTATGTAGCACATTGCTTTGGAATGTTTTTTGAAGATATTAAATATCATGGGATAGAATGTACACAACACTAGATTTGGTCAGATGAATGTGCCAGTAAGTACATTAGATTTGAAATTGATTATTTACGTTGTTTTTTTTCTATATATATGATTTGATTGTATATAATAGGTCAAAAGTTTAAATATATATATTTAATATATATGTTATTCATGTCAGGGAAATTTAAGGCTTCAAAAGATTTTAACTAGTTATCCCTACAACACGCTCGACGTAGCATAAAGTTTTTGTCGAACTTATTTGAGAGTGGACATGGAAAAGGAGAGCATGATGGACCAAGAGCATGTGTGAAGCGTGCACTTCATGAACATGAACTTGCAGGTAAATTATCTTCATAGATTAATTTATATATATGTATATATATACACATACAGGTGGCTTGTCCAATTTTCTAAAGAAAGAGCTTTTGTACAGGTAACACCATATGTAATTCTAATGATATTATTGAATGGTGCAAAAATCATTTTGTTGGTCATGATAAAACTTACAACAAGCATTATTTTTGGGAAGTTTAAGGTATATATATATATAATTTCTTAAACATTCTTGGTGTTCTAGAATTATTTTTAAAATTCAAGTGTATATATATTAGTGTGTGAAATGAACTAAAATTGACTAAATATTTTTTGTACATTATCAGATATTGATCAATCAAATCCTTATAATTATCAATCAATTAATGGTATTAGAAGTTTTCATCAAGTCATGACTATGGGATTTAGCAAGCCTCGTGTTATTCTTGCAAGAGGAAAATCATGCTTTTGTGTTGATTGCATTGCGAACAGCAAAGATACTCCTTGTCAAAATATTGCTAATGGATATGTTTTGCAATGGGATATGAAATATTTTATCACAATGCCTCCTTATGAAGATAGTGATATTATTGATATTCATGATCCTCTATATTCAGTTGATTATGAACGTGTTTCTGATTTAGTTGTTATAGGCGCATGCATTCATATTTTGTAAATTACATATATGTACATGTACAAATTTTTAAATTCTTCATTAATTTTAAAATGTGTAATGAACTAATATTTCTTGCAATATATATACATGCACGGTCTATTTTCACAACTGATATTTTTGCAGTGATTGCTAATCCAGACAATACTGGAAAGTGTAGATTACTATCTACTGAGATGCACACAACCAAAATGCAAGTTATTGGAATCAGTCAGTGATGATTATGGGCAACAATATCCCATCGATTCAGTTGTTGATGAAGGAACCTATTATCAACAAATAAAGATAGATACAAATATGTAACATTCATTGATTATATGCCTAGCCAAAAAGTTCTACACTACAGTCACTTAGTAATAGCGCCAAGATTGGAGTTGGAGAAATTGCCAAAAAGAGGACATGGCAACCAAAAGTGGAGGTTGCCTATTGAAGATCATGGAATTTTTTTAGAAATTATAAAAGATAGGGAGGATCCAGATTATATGTACCATGAGCTTTAAGTTCACTTGTCATGTTTGAACAAGTAAAATATATTAGATAGGTCAAGTATTTTGATAAACTCATATATATATTTAGATATTTCTAGACATGTGTAGCACTTTGGATAACTTGTGGAAATTTAGTTTTGTTGATCCATTTATTTTACGTTTTATACGTTAATTTTACATTTTTAATTCATCTATGTATTCATTTAATTTTGATTTACACATTTATAGTTTCATTTAATTATGTTTTATATAGTTATGCATGTATATATTGTTTCACTTATGTGTGTGAAAAGTGGACCTGTATCTGTAAGCACAACACTTCAATCAAGTCATTATATGCATGGTTAGACAAATATAATCAATGACTAATAAAACCATAACAAATCAACCCATTGCCTTCTAAAAGATGCGAGTATAAGATTGCTCTAAGATTATTAGCAATACCAGTGACTAGACTACACCAAGACGAAGGATTTAATCTATATGAGCGTGATATTATCTAGATGGAGGCAAGATTAATTTAACATGATTTTTGCAATATTAAGCTAAATGATTTAATCAATATGAAATAATTAATATGCAATATTCTCAATGAATCTAGAGCAAAAATAGTATAATAACAATATAATCTCCAGCCTCTCTTTAAATGAGAGATGAGCCTGAATTTATAGAAAATTCTGAAAGAAACCAACGGCTGAGATCAAATGATGATGAGCAGTCAAGATTTTCCAAGAGGAAGCACAATCCAAGTGAATTGATGTGATTGGATGTTTTTCTTAGTTTTAAAGGAAATTGAACTAAAATTAAGATAAAATCAAGAAAAAAACTGATTTATTCTCTATTTCATTCAATTTTAAGATTTAATTGTTTTAATTGCTTTCTTTGAGATTATCTATCAATTTTTAATTTGGTTTTTTCAAGATTATCTCCAATTGATTTCTTTTCTCAATTTTTAATTCTTTCTTGGTCAATTAATTCCTTTCTTGAAGATTTGTGGCAAATTGATTTATTTAATTAAATATGCTAGGATATTTAATAAAATAAAGAAGATAATTGTTTAAAATGATTTACTTGGAATGATTTAATTAATTAAATAAATATTTAATTAATATTGATTGATTAATTTTCCATGTGACATTTGATGACTAAATAATTAATTATGTGCTCAAGATTTATTTAATTACCTTTGGTTAGGACCTTGGTGATGTTGTCGAGATTAGGGGCCCGTGGTTTAGATGACCATTTTTAGGGTATTACATTTGCCCCTCTTTGAATTAATGTGCGAGCAACGCATTGGTTCAAAGAAAATTTGATGTCTAGGAGATACCAGTTCTGAACTCGATTGATCACGAACTAGATGAAAAGTGAGGTGTTTAGCATGATTCGAAGCGACAAAGATGAATGAAGTCTAATTAAAGCGATACCGTTCCCAAACTTGATTGAACTTAGGAATGATAGAAAACAAAAGATACCAAACTTAAACTTGATTGATCAAGAAGCGGATCTTACTGATCTAGAACTTGATTGATCTAGACATAGTGAGTGATGATAAAAATTGATCTTGAACTTGATTGATCAAGATACGATGAAGATAAACTGATCGGCTTGATCAAGAAATGAATACTGAACACTTGCTTAGATTTAGTGTGATTAAAAAAACTCTTTAAACCCTTGGTTGAGTTTAAACGAACAATCAGCTTGATGAAAAGCAATGAAACTGATTAACGTTAAGAGATTGATTTAGACAAAAGAGAAATATCAGCTTGATATGAAGTGATGAAATTGATATGCCCCTAGCGATTGATTTGATTTAGATGATCAAGAGATCTCAACTTGATATAAAGTGATGAAGATGAGATGCCCCTTAACAATAAGGATTTAATTGACTGATTTTCTTTAGTTGAAAAAGATGTTTTGCTTGACTTGCGATGAGAATTTGAAAATTTTCTCTACATTTGAAGATGTAAGGTCATAAGGTCACGAGTATGCCCCTTGGGGAGAGAAATCGAAAGATAGCGAGGGTACATGATGATAGGCAATTACTTTAGCGATGATAAGTTGTTTTGAGCATAAATTGATTAAGAGGATTTTTTGAAAATTTAGTGAGAAATTGAGTGCAAAGTTGATTTGTAGAAATTAAATTGAGATTCAACATTGATTAACAAGAAATTGAGCTCAATTAGAAGAAAGAATAAGCTTTGATGAAAAGAACACTAAGTGGTCCAAATTCTGAAATTGACTAGAAAAATGATCTCGAATTTCAATTTCGATCCAGAAAATGGAATCAGAATGGTCAAATTAGAAAAGGGTACAATTTTCATGTCCATCGGAGGAAGTTGAAAAATTAGGTTCATGGCTATATATGGGACAAAAGTGTCATTTTCAATTCATTTTTAACCCTCCAAGTTTTAAAATTCAAAAATCCTTATGCGAAGAAAATGGTGGTCCCTACTCATCAGCATCGATTCAAGTGCCAAAGGAGACATAATCAACCCCGCAACTATGAGCCAGCGGTAAGTGATCGATCTTAAGCCTATTTATGTTTTCAATTTTGAATTTTTTTGTTCATTTTGCAAGTTTTTTGCATGTTTGGGGTCGGGCATCATAGTTTATCATGCGAGATAGGATTATGTCTCGTATGAGTAACTGGAATAATTTCTTTTGTCGTTTAAACCCATTAGATTTGTCGTTCGGGATGCACCCTTGTATCGTACGATAGGTCTGTTAAAAGACCATTTTGTCATGTGAGAGCCAATAGTATGTCGTTTGAGGTTGTTTTGTCATGTGAAAGCTAATCTTGGATCGTACGAGGTTCTTCTTCTCTATGTTTTGTCATTCGAGAGACGGTGAGCATTTTTTGAGGTCTAAACATGAAATTTTGATTTTGCATTTGACTTAGTTGGATTTACGTGATTTTTTGCTTCTCTTGTAGGCTCTTGTGGAATGTTTTTTGATGCTTCGTTGTTGGGTTTTTGTAGGTTTGATTACCTCCTGTATTGTTTAGATGTGTTTATCCTCCTACTATGGCATTAGATCGACATTTATCTAAGGTTGAGCAGGCTCATGTTGACATGTGTGGCTTGACTCATCTATTGAGATTACCTGATATCCGTCTGAACCACGGAATGCTCATGATATTGGTTGAGAATTTTCATTCAGAGCATAATACATTTCATCTGTCGGTGGGGGATTTGACTATCACTCCCAAGGATGTATATAGGATCCTTCATATCCCTTTTGTTGGGGATAAGGTGGATTATGATTTAGGGCACCTTCCAAGATTACAGGTAGTGAGGCATGTCTTCAATGATCCTGACATTTTGACTCGTTCCATGAGTTGGGACATACTGATGAGCAGGTACAGCAAGAAGTTTCCTCTAGCATGTGTTCTAGCAAGGTATATAAGCTATTTTCTAATGCCAAACAGAGGGCACCAAGGCTTCCAGTGTGGATGGGGTCGGATGTTAGAGAGATTGATAGAGACCCCTCAAAGACTTGGTTGGGGTTCATGTTTATTAGCCCACATGTATCGAGAGATGCATGAGATCGTGTATAGAGATGGGTGAAGCATGGCCGCTGGTGTATATATTTTGTAAGTGTGGGCTTGGGAGCACCTTCCCATTTGTTGGCCCATAGTAGATGATAGTAGAGAGCTCAGGCAGCCGATTATATATAGGTATGCCAGATACATTACATAGCCCCATCTGGGCAAGACATATTTTTGGAGATGATAGCTAGATGACCTAATAGTTGTTGTATGGAGACTGTACAGAGGCCTAGAGCCATGGGATGACTGGCGACTAGTTCGCAGGGACCTTTAATTACACACCCATTGATCGGGAGATCCCAGACTATTGTGGAGGGATTCGTCATTTCTCGAGTGATGAGGTAGTATGGCTAGCCTCAAGGGATCTCACAAGAGTACATAGCTTATGCTCGTTACGTAGATGAGGAGAGATAGGGATGGTCTCCATGGTTGTCTTATGCTTTGGCAATGTAGGAGCTGACTAGTTTAAACTGCCTGAGGTGGGATTACATGGATGATGTAGCGGATGTGAGGGTATTGCCCCAGTATAGAGATTATTTTCAGCAGCATCCATTCCCTTGATTGACAGATCTGGGTGAGCAAGCTCCTCATATTGAGGATGTTGAGGATGATTCCCCTACACAAGCACAGGGATAGGGACAGGGCCACAGGCCGGGCCAGAGGCAGGGACAAAGAGTTGAGGCTACGAGGGACAGGTGGTGATCCTGGTGCGAGCAACAGCAGGGTGCCAACTAAGGGTGGATAGTAGAGGGGTGATGGAGAATCCCTAGGAGGAGTAGGAGTGAGATTAGGTGGGACCGAAGAGGAGCGAGCAGCTCTGAGACAGGTCTGGCAGTAGCAAGATGAGCAAGGTGGAGCCACAAGTGGAGATGGGGGTGGAGAGCCTGCAAGAGAGTAGGGGACAAACGTTGGATGGTCAATGAGGGCACGTCTTGCAGAGCTGTAGTCACAGTTGACAGTGGCTCAGACTCAACTGGCAGAGTAAGACCGACAGCTTGCCGAGGTGAGGGCCGAGCAGGATCACTAGATCACATCATTGAGAGCAGACTCAAGAGAAGAGATAGAGGCTCTACGATAGGAGGTCCTTCTTTAGAGTAGTAGGGCACCTTATTATGTGGCAGCATATAGTGTCGCAATTCCTGTTGCGTAGCAGGTGATACCCTACTCGCAGTATATGGAATGATCAGAGGGAGCATGGGTGCCTTGTCAGGATCCCGGTCATCAGGCTCCTCCTCCTCCACCAGACGATGAGGGAGAGGGTGCTAGCTATTTTATTTATTTTTGTAGCTCAGATATTTTTTGTATACACACCATTTTTTTGTAGCCTATACGATTCTTGCTCTGATGGGAGTTTGTATATGTCATTCGACATCATTTTGTACCTTTACACATGACATGATATATATATACGAGATCTGATTTGACTTCATCGCACTTGTGTTGATTCACTTATGAGATGTCTTTTATATGCTTTATTCTATATGTATGCATTTCTTTTTAGCATGGATGTATGAATGCAGATGGAATATGAATGTCTATTTTTCTTTCTTTTCCTATGCAAATAAATGAATGAGAATGAGTAACTAGAATGAGTAATACAATTTTTTCTTTTCATTTTTCTATGCAATAAGATGAATGCAAATGAGTGATAATGAAATGTATGAATCTATATAAGATGCTTATATATGCAGCTAATATCTCAAAAACACAAGTACTCGATCAGAGAAATGATGATGAAAAAGAGACCACTTAGCTGGGAAATGATGAATGCTTCAAACTCTCATTTAGAAGATAAAGAGATCATTGTTATTATGCCGAAATCACTTTAAATTCACAAAATGCAGAATGAAATGCAAGATGAGATGCAGAATGAGATGCAGAATGAGATGCAAAATGACATGCAACCTAAACCTAGTCACTGGACTTTGAAAAGCTTAATTTTCATCATTGAGCATTTTACAATTATAATAGGTAGATTAGAGTTCCTTGCTTTTCATGTGCAATATTAATTATCTTGTCTATAATGACCATTTTTTTGTTCATATCCTTGGATAGATTTCATAGGGACCCGAATTGCATCATAAAGAAATTCCCTCAAAATAGACAAAGAAATGATGGGAACCTCCCTGTAGCATTCAAATAAGCGGAGTTGAGGAATGTGTGGTGATTTCACCTTGATGTGAAGGCTCTTATCACAGACACCCAGCTAATTTAGATGTTTCCAGATCATTGGGATCATTCCTTCAAGCAGAAAACAAAGAAGATATTATGCCCCCAATCCTTGCTCCTCTTAGTCAAGATAGACTTCCTTGAGTTACTCAGAGGGATAATAATTGAAAACCAATATAAAAAACAACACACAAAGAAAATTTTCATTCATAGCTCAAACTGTTTAGTGATTTATTTTTGTTATGTTGTTTTGCTTGTTAACTCAGTGATAAAACTCTTCACTAGTCAAGAGACAGGTAACTAACTCGAAGTGGATGACCAGGTTTTACTGACGTAAGGATGACTTGTCTGACAATGCGTAGGATATGTAAATTGCTTAGTTGATTACCCTAAGACTAGGACATTGATTGGTTTCAAGCCATGAGGGTTCCAATGAACCAAGATGTCAAAAAAGTGACTAAAATATGTACAAGCGAAAGTAAATATGCAAGAAAGTGGGAATGCCAACGTTGCATTGATAGATGGAGTGCTTGAGTACAAGATGCGCCTGTTTGCTAGGTTTTCACCTGCTTGGCAGAGATTTATTTTTATTTTTTTTACCAAGGTGCTTGTTTACCAAGTTTTCACCAGGGCATTTTCTCTCTTTTTTCCTTTTTTTCTTCTATTTTCTTTTTCTTTTTTTTCTTTTTTTTGAATTTCTTCAGGACTTTTTCTAATTTTTAGGATTTTTTCAGGACTTTTTTTTATGTTTAGGATTTTTTTCAAGACTATTTCTAACTTTTATGATTTCTTCAGGACTTTTTTGCTACATAAGCTACTGGAGCAGAGAATATTTAAGTGAAGAATTTCTTCAGATGGATAGTGTTGATCGGTTCGTGGAGCTATTCTCCTTCTGATGTTGAGAGTTGGTAGGCACTAGAGCCAAAAGCTGCAGTAACGATATAGGAACCCAGCTAGTTGGGTTCAAACTTTTCTTTGTTTTCTTGAAACTGTTGATTTTTAGGAATTTCTCTTAGAACTAGGTCACCAACCTAAAATTCTCAATATCAAACCTTCTTGTTATATCCTTTGGACATTCTCTTTTGATACACTCTGAGATGATCAAATGCCACTTGTCGATGCTCATCCAGCAATTTGAGCTCTTGCAATCTAGATATTCTATAGTCTTCATCATTAACAAGACCTTGCAAGGAAACTCTTATAGATGGTATTTCTACTTCAATAGGTAATACTGCTTTAGACCCATACAGCAGAGAAAAAGGTGTAGCCCCAGCAGGTGTTCTGATACTTGTTCTATAAGCCCACAATGCAGGATTGAACTACAGATGCAAATCCCTCTTGGATATGTTCACTGTTTTGTGCAAGATAGTCAGTAGGTTTTTGTTAGATGCCTTTGCTTGTCCATTACCTTGAGGGTAATATACTGAGGACCAGTGTTGTTTGATTTTAAACTTCTCACAGAGTTCATCTAGATCTCTATTCTTGAATTGTCCTCCATTGTTAGTTATAATGGATGAAGGTATACCATACCTGTAGATGATATAATTAAGAATAAAGAAAGCTACCTATTTGCCTATTGCCTTGATGAGCATAATTGCTTCTACCCACTTAGTGAAGTACTTAGTGGTAGTGATAATAAATTTGTGTCCACTAGATGATGCAGGATATATTTGGCCAATTAGATCAAATGCCCATTGTTTAAAGGGCTAGTGTGTCACAAAGGATATGAGATCCCTTGTTGGAGCGTGTATAAGGTGCCCATGCAACTGACACTTTTCACAGGTTTTAGCAAATTTTATAGCTTCTTTCTCCATGTCTGGCCAATAGTAGCCAACCCTTAGTAGTTTTCATCCTAAAGTTAGACCGTTCAAATGGGATCCACAAACACCTTCATGAACCTCAGATAATGTGCATTGGGACTCCTCAATTTCTATAAATTTAAGAAAAGTATTATCTAAACCTCATCTGAATAGGTCGTTAGCAATGATGACATACCGTAATGCATTTCAGATTAGGTTCCTTTTTTTCATTTCAGGAAAGATTAGCAGGGATGACTTGGTCATGCAGGTAAGAATAAATGTGGCTATAACAAGATGAGTCAAGTCCAATAATAGAATAGACTACTTGTGACTTGGGAGAATCATAGGCAGGGTAATGTAAGTCTTCCACCAGGTAATGTAAGTATTTCTTGAGATCATCCACCATTCTCTTATAAGGCATCAGTTTTTAATCTCTTGTCTGATATAGATCATTGATTTGGTTGATAATAAGTTGAGAACTCCATAGATGTGTAATTCAACTATCTTCCACTCGATGGCCAGCTTGATCCCATTTACCAAAGCTTCATATTCTGCAATGTTGTTTGTGCAAGGGAAGATAATCTTATAAGCTTTCGGAATTGAATATTTCTGAGGAGTAATAAAAAGTATTTCAGCACCAGAACCATATTGAGTGAAAGACCCATCAAAGAACATCTTCCATGATTGTTCAGTAAGGAGCATGATTGATTCATTTGGGAATTCTATATGCAGAGGTTGACTGTCTTCAAGTGGAGCCTCAGCAAGTTGGTCTGCAATAACCTGTCCTTTGATGGCATTACATTCCACATATTCAATATCAAATTCTGTAAGGACCATAAGCCATTTGGCCAGTCTTCCTATAAGTGTTGCTTTACTGAGAAGATATTTGAGTGGATCAATCTTAGCTACTAGCTTAATAGAGTGTGCCAACATATAGTGCCTTAATTTTTGTGATGCAAAGACCAATGCTAAGCATGCTTTCTCTATTATAGTGTAGTTCATTTCATATGACACCAATGTTTTTCTGATGTAATAGACAGCTCATTCCTTTTTATTGTCATCCTTCTGTGCCAGAAGTTGCCCCAGTGAAGTATCTGTAGCTGATATGTGAAGGTCAGTGGCTTACCTTGAATTGGTGGCATTAATATGGGTGGATTAGAAAGATATTCTTTGATTTATTGTAAATGTCATTCACAATCTTTATCCTAGTTGTATTGAATCCCTTTCCTTAATACCTTTGTGAAGGGTTGAGCTTTGTCTGCTAGTTGAGATATAACACACCTTATTGACTGAAGATGGCCTTGTAAACTTCACATCTGACTGATATTCTTGGGTGGAGGCATTTCCATTATAGCTTGGACCTTTTCAGGGTCAACCTCAATTCCTTTTTTTGAAATAATGTAACCAAGAAATTTTCCTGATGTTACTCCAAATGCACACTTTTTAGGATTTAACCGAAGCTTGAATCTTTCCATTCTATCCAATATGAGGCCTAGTACTTGAATATGTGTAGATCTCTTCATTATTTTTACCAGGGTCTCATCAACATAATCTTCCATGTTTTTATGCATCATATCATGGAAGATAGTGGTTAATGTTCTTTGGTAAGTTGCTCATGCGTTCTTTAGACCAGATGGCATAACATTCCAGCAGAAGGTTCCCCATGCACATGTGAAAGTTGTCTTTTCTTGATCTTCAAGTGCTATCTTGATCTGATTGTAACCAGAGAATCCATCCATTAATGAATACATCTCATATCCAGCAGTCATATCTACTATCATGTCAATGCTAGGCAATGGAAAATCATCTTTCGGACATGCTTTGTTGAGGTCCCTGAAGTCTGTGCAAATTCTAATGGATTTGTCTACCTTTGATACAGGTACTATATTTGATATCCATTCTACGTAGTTTATAGCTCTAAGAAATCCAACTTTTAGCAATTTCTCTAGTTTAGCTTTCACTAGCAGTGCCACATGAGGATGCATCTTACAGAGTTTTTGCTTAACTAGTTTAACTCCTGGTGTAATAGAGAGATGATGCATGATGAGATCAGGATCTAGTCCTAGCATATCTGAGTATGTCCATGCAAAGTTGATCTTCTTTTCTAAAAAAAGGTTGCTAAAATCTTTTAACTCTTCTGCTGATAGTGATTGAGCTAAATTAATGATGTGTGGTGTCTCTTGACTCCCAATGTTCATTGCCTAAGTTGGCTCGATCAATATGGAAGATCTCTCCTAGAAGTGACTTGGCAGTATATCATGTATCTCACCTTCAAGTGCCTCAGAGAGGTTTTCACCTTTAGGTATGTCCTTTATTTTCTCTTTTTTAGATTTTGACACCACCACAATGTGGTTTTCGCCATCAAATCTTTTATTTTTCTTTTTCTTTTTTTTTAACTAAGATACTTGATATCCACTTCAATCATGTTTTCATTCTGTTCACTGGTGGAAGAGTACATGGGTTCAACTGCATTGAGATAATAGGCTAATGTATAGTCATTGGCAAAAGTAGGTACATTCAAGGGTTGGTTATAAAGAGTACAATCAATCAGTTCCAGATGCATTAAGGATAAGGGTGGAATAGGCTCAAGGGAGTTCACGGTACTCTCATCATGGCTTCAGACTGACTAGTTGAGTTCCAGAAGACTACCTTGTGTATGTGTCTCAAGGCCAGGAAGAGTTACGACACGATTATCAAAATTCATGTTACTATTTATTGGACCTAACCCAACCAACCTGTTTCTAGTGTTGTCACCTACTTTAGACTGGACTACATACCATGGTGTGATAGTAGACAATATCTCATCATTCATGATAGAGTAGTCATAATGCATTGTTGAATAGTTGTTGTTATAAATAGAGCTCCTGTCTGAGTCATGAGAGTCACAGGATGAAGTTGCTGACTCATGTTCAAGTGGCTTAGTAAAGGTATATATAGTATCAACACCCACATCTTTGATGTTGCAAGTTCCTTCATGATTTGGTTAATTGATTGCTTGTATTTGACACACTTGTGGACATGACTTTGATGGTTCTGTTAATCCCTGTCATCTCTTCCATTCAGCTTCCTTTGGACTGATGACTGGTTCTATTTCTATAGCTTCTAATTCTTCTTTTGTAGTTTCATACCTGATTTGTCCTAGCTCATTAGAGGTAGAGTTAGTAGGTGAAGAAATTGCTTGTGTCCTTTCTTCCTCCATCTGTCATTCATAGTCTTCTTGTCTTTTTAGTCTGATTTCTTCTATTTCTTTTTGCATTTTTAGGCATATTAGCTCTTGTGCATCATCTGTGATAACTTTGGATTCTTCAGGGGTTTCTATAGTAGATGTATCTGAGAGATGGTCAGGACCCCATTCATACTCATTTGAATCAGTTTCTGAATCATCTACTTTTTGTCGAGTAGTATATGTGACCAGAATGTTCAGCGGTGCAAACAATTCTCTGATTCTCTATACTTTGTCTCTCATATCCTCTGGGACTTCTACTTCTTGTGGTATTATAGGTGATATAACTGGAACTTGATTACCATATGTTTCCTTTCTCTGGGTGGGCAATTCTTTTTGTTCACCATCACATCCCTCCTGAGTTTGTTGAGTATTAATTTCTTGTGTTGTTAAAGGTAGTACCTTTTTCTTCCACTTACGTTGATGGTGGGGTGTGTACTTCCAATCTGATGACTTTCTTGGATCATATCCCAGTCTAGCTTTATCATTGGCAGACTTAGTTTATAATTGAATAGGTTCAACAATACCTTTTTGAGGTTTGCCAAGAGGACCAATACCTGAATATCCCATGCGTTGAAGCATCTTATAGCCTGGACCATATTGTGTCGGAGAAATCTCACAATGTCATATTTCTTTATTTGCACTGTCTCCTTTGAAAAGTGACTTGAGAACATCATCCTCTTCTATTTCACTTGCAAGAGAAGTAGATGACTATATAAAGACACCATCGTAAATGACTTTTGGAGTTGAAGTTTGTGGCTTCATAACCTCTGATGATTTTCCTGTTTGTCTTGGTGATGGAGGAAGAGACATTAGTGAGAGTATAGGCTCTATTTTGTAGCCATCTATGCCAATGTTTATGATTTTCAATTTCTTTTGTAAATCTTTCAGCAAAGATTCTGAACTTTCAGTTGTGTAGGTCGCTCTATTATGAGGAACAAAAGCATCAGCACTCTGCGTTAATGCATTGCAGGTATAACTTGTATCGGCAGGAATACTGACTTCAACTCCATTATAAGGAAACTTCAGGCATTGATGATACGTAGATGGTACTACTTTCATTTCATGAATCCATGACCTGCCTAGTAAGATGTTATATGAAAGATGAAGATCCAGGACTTGAAAAATGACATCTCTTTCTATAGGTCCTACCCTGATCGGTAATCGCACCAGACCCTTAGAGGTTCTTTCTTCTTCATCATAAGTCTTGATTGTTATTTTCTTTGTTGCATCAATAAAATTTACAGAAAATCCTAGCTGTGTCAGTAGATTGTATGTACAAATATTCAACCCAATGCCTCCATCTATCAAAACATGTTTAACTCGGTGTTTATGGATCATGGCTTCAATGTGTAATGGTTGGTTATTTGGGTGACTCAATGAGTTATCATCTTATTCATAGAAAGTGAGATAATGAGGTGAAGTCAGGTGACCCACCATAGATTGAAACCGATCTATGTCTAAATATTTAGGGACACTGGTGGTAAGTAGAGCCTTGTCCAGGACCTCTCTATGAGCAAAAGAAATCTTAAGGAATTCCAAAATAGGGATTTGGGCATTGGTTCTCTTCAATTGTTCGACAATACTATAACCAGGAGAAGGTGATGAAGTTGGTTGTTTTGATTTGGCCATGATTGTGTCTGTTTGTCTATTTGGTAGATTTGATGTTGTTTGATCAAAAGTTGAGGAACTAGCTCCTGCGAGAGTAATCTTCCTTTGAGTGCAAGTCATGGTACTAGTAGTTTGTGCTTGATTTTGGTGATCGGGGACTATGATCACATTGCAATATTTAGGTTGAACAGATTCAATCATGTTGATCACATTATCATTGTTAGTGTAAGTATAATTGACTCTAGCTCCTCCCTTGGATTTTGAGGAATCTCCTTGTTCATAAGCGGGTAAGAGATCTTTAAAGGCCTTATGATCAACATTAGTCGCATGATTTCCAACAATGATCTTGCTTGTGTCAATGAGATCTTGGATTTCATGTCGGAGTTTCATGCAATTGTTTATGTTATGTCCCTTGTTCCGATGGTAGTCACATTATTCATTTTCTCTCCATTATTTGGGTATAATTTTAGGGTCATATGGTCTAGAATTGTCTAGTAATGTTATCAGATTGTTTGCCAATAAAGTTTTAAAAGCCGATTCATATGATTCATCTAGAGGAGTAAAATCACGCTTAGGCTTTGAAAGCCAAGGTTTTTCTTTAAACCATTCTCTTGTTTTCTTTGGGGGATTCTCTGTTGTAGTTTCAGCTGCCTTGAGTGCTTGCATGCCATTAGCCAAGTTAAATATTGTGGATTTTGTTTTTTCTTGGACAGTATCTACCACTCCATCATTAATGACGTTCTTGTTGCTACCTTTTCCATATTTCCAGTATTTACTCTTTTCTTTAGAGCTATAACCTTGCGATGTTTCTTTCCAAAGTGATATATCTCCCTTTTTGATAAGCACGTCTTCCATTCTGAGGGCGTTATCTACCATTTTGTTGAATGAAGAGTGTACTTGCATCTGGACACTATATTTCAATTTAGGGACTAATTTGTTGACAAAGATATCCATTTTCTCAAGATTTGGGATAGTCCGTGAATATCTAGAGAACATCTTTCTCCATCGTTGGAGGAAGGTGAGAAAGGGTTCTCCTGTCTTTTGTCTGGTATTGCAAAGCTCTATCATAGTGATTGGGTGATGAATGTTGTATGAGTATTGTTGTAAAAATAGTTGGATTAGTTTTTCAAATGTTTTTATCCCTTTGGGTAGGCTTGCGAACCATTCTGTTGCTTGACCCCCTAAACTCCCTGGGAAAAGGTGCATGAGGTACGTTTGATCCTGCATGAACTCCATACAAGCAGCACAAAACTTTGTGACATGATCTTGAGGATCTGAGGTACCATCATATTTGTCAAATTTTGGGATCTCAACTCGTGAAGGAAATGGAGACATGTAAAGGTTTTTGTCAAATGGGAATGGGCATATTGTGTCCAGAGAATATTGTTTCAGTGTTTTATCTTTGTCTTCTATTCTTGTGACCGCAATTTGTAATGCTTACATTTTTTTGCTTATTTTTCCCCATAGTGTCTCTTCCTCTTTAGCGACGAGGGCCTCAACATTATAACCAGTAGGGAGTTTGGTGCCTTGCTTTGCTAATTCTAGGAAATAGTCTTCTTTTTCCCTAGCCATGATCACCTTCATCATTTTTCAAAATTGTTTATTATTCTGACATCTATGTACTTCGGCTTCATGAGGTATAGGAAACTCAGATTTAGTCGATGAGGAATTACTATCAGTAGCATAATTGCTAAAGTCATCATGTCTCGTTTATTAGCTTCTCTTTCTTGTCTTTCCCCAAACATGGTGGGAGATAGGGGCTAACCAAAAATTGGTATGTCGTAAACTGGATTCTATGACGAGGATGGTTTATTGTAAAAGGGGTTTTCCACAAAGAATGGATTGTCTTTTGACACAAAGGGCATTTCTTTTTCTTTGTCCCTTTTTCTACAAGAATTTCTGGTTTAAATAGGCATTTGTAACCGACAGGACCAAGAGCTAGATGTGTTGCAGAAGTCAAGATCAAATTGTAGCTAGTAGTTCGTTTAACATAGTGATTGAGAGTAGTAACTAAGATCTGATCTAGTTTCAGGAATGATCTATCTTGTGTAAGATGTTATCTAAGTTAACTTAGGTTTGATAAGATATTTGTTTGAACTAGCTTAAAGATGATCGACAAAATCATGCAACACAACGATAGAGGTACACTATCAAGGTTGTTTATGCTCAGGAGGATTATAACTAGTTTTAGGCTTGCTGTAGACTATTTTGGATAGGTTTGACTATTCTGGACTGGCAAAATCAGAGACCCGTACGACAAAATTTTGGAAACCGTATGACAGTATAACAGGTTCAGGACAATGATACTTCTATTTCATACAAGTTATTGTCTAGTATCGTACGACAAATGGGTAGGTCCTGAACGACAAATAATTCTTAGCAGTTATGTTTCGTATGACATAGGATTTAGCTTAAAATGACAGATTGTTGGGTTTTGTATGACAAAGAATTGAGATTTGCACAACAATTTAGTAGACTCATAAAACACAAAATATGGTGCAGGATGACAAATGACCATGCGTGTATGACTGTTAATAGGACAGAGACAAAAATTCTAAGTTTTTCAATGGTTGGGTATGACAACTGAGTATGACCAATTCTGAGATGGACTGATTTTTTGACCAGGATAGACTAGTTTGTGACATGGATAGAGTTTTGATCACTGAGTTTGTTGATTTGTTTTCTTCAGTTTTAGTATTCCAGATTTAGTTTGAGGGATGAGAACACATAAAATACACAGTATGAATAGTAACTCCAATCACAACATGCAAACCCAATGGAAGTTGGCTTAGAGAAGAAAGCCTTTGCTTGCTAACTTAGGTACACACCCAATAGCTAATCAGAATATGGCTGCTGAGTCTCATGCAATGGATTCTCAACACCGTATTAGCCGACTCCAAATGCTACTGGGGGCATGATATGGCAAGTGTCTTGGGAGAGTTACTATCTCTCTTGCACAAATATTATCAACCTTTCGGAGGTGAGTCAGGTAGCTTCTAATTTTAATTGGATCTAGTAAGGGTTTCATTCAGCGCATCGAGGTATAAACTCAGTTAAGAGGTCTCTCAGCCTTGAAAACCAAGGTTCAATATATCCAAAGGTACTAAGGAGAGCTATTCCTGAGTACTGTTGTTGACTTGATTTTCATCAAATCACATTTATTTTATAGTGGTTTGGAGTACTTGGTGTTTAGCTATTCCCACTTAGGTCATTCCCCTCACACTGACCATAATGGATTTAAGAGTTTTTCAACCCCTCGGGAGGGCAGGCCTGCTAAAGATGTACAAATCTCAAACAAAGAAAAAGCCTCAAGGGTCTAGATTTTTTATTATCTTAGAAAGGCAAGAGAATACTCTCCTACCTCTCGAAATTTTCCAAAAAAGCACAAAAGATAGATTTGTTCATTACCTAGATAGCAAGTTAGGTGCCTAAAAAAATTAAAGAATACATGATGTTTGATTGATTTCTCTTTAAGGCAACCTACAAAAACAATGTATCAGTAGTCATGTTGTCCTTATTCTTTGACAGGTGTATGTTTGATTGATAAATTCTTTAACAAGCATCCTGCAAGAAACTGGTTAGGCTATGAAAATCTCAAGTAGACAAAAGACAATTCAGGGTCAGCATTAGCATAATCAAAATTTAATTCAAGCAAAAACCCTAAAAAAGTAATTTGTTTTTAATCTATCAGAAAATAGAAACGTACGAAAATCCTCATAAAATAGAATGACATAAAATGTTTATTGTACAAGTTAGAAATCAATACAAAATGACAGAAGATATCATAAGCAGTATGTCATACAAGTCAAAAATCAATAGAGAACGACAAAAGATAACATAAACAGTGTGTCGTACGGGTCCATATTCAGATTCGTACGAAAATTAACAAGATATAATATTGTGTCATATGATAAACCACAGGCTTCAATATAATGTCATACGATGCAGTGAAGCTACTCGTACGATATTTCACAGAGACTGTATGGACAAAACCTATAGGATAAAAATAATGATTTTGACGCTGAAAAAGTAGTTTTCTGCCACACGGTGGGTGCTAGAAATGTGTGTGTGAAAAGTGGACCTGTCTCTGTAAGCACAACACTTCAATCAAGTCATTACATGCATGGTTAAACAGATATAATCAATGAATAATAAAACCATAACAAATCAACCCATTGCCTTCTAAAAGTGCGAGTATAAGATTTCTCTTAGATTATTAGCAATACCAGTTACTAGACTACACCAAGACGAAGGATTTAATCTATATGAGCATGATATTAGCTAGGTGGAGGCAATATTAATCAACATGATTTTTGCAATATTAAGCTAAATGATTTAATCAATATGAAATAAATAATATACAATATTCTAAGTGAATCTAGAGCAAAAACAGTATAATAACAATATATTCTCCAGCCTCTCTTTGAATGAGAGATGAGCCTGAATTTATAGAAAATTCAGAAACAAACCAACGGCTGAGATCAAATGATGATGAGCGGTCAATATTTTCCAAGGGGAAGCACAATCCAAGTGAATTGATGTGATTGGATGCTTTTCTCAGTTTTAAAGGAAATTGAACTAAAATTAAGATAAAATCAAGAAAAAAACTGATTTATTCTCTATTTCATTCAATTTTAAGATTTAATTGTTTTAATTGCTTTCTTTGAGATTATCTATCAATTTTAATTTGTTTTTTTTAAGATTATCTCCAATTGATTTCTTATCTCAATTTTTAATTCTTTCTTGGTCAATTAATTCCTTTTTTGAAGATTTGTGCTCATAATTTCCAATTCTTCTTTCTTGATTTGTTTCCTTTTTTGAAGATTTGTGGCAAATTGATTTATTTAATTAAATATGCTAGGATATTTAATAAAATAAATAAGGTAATTGCTTAAAATGATTTACTTGGAATGATTTAATTAATTAAATAAATATTTAATTAATATTGGTTAATTAATTTGTCATCTAACATTTGATGATTAAAGAATTAATTATGTGCTCAAGATTTATTTAATTGCCTTTGCTTAGGACCTTGGTGACATTGTCGAGATTAGGGGCCCATGGTTTAGATGACCATTTTTAGGGTATTACATCACTAAAATAAGCAACTAATTATGTTGGCTTAAGGTGTTTTAAGTGGTCTTAAGGGCATTTAAAGGGATATTTGCATCATTGATTCTTTTATATTTTTACACATGCATGGATTCATTTTATTCATCTATGTCCATTAATTTCATTTATATTTACACATACCATTTCATTTAATTAGGTTGTTTGGATTCATCTAATTATGTTGACCTAAGGTGTTTTAAGTGGTCTTAAGGGCATTTCAGAGGATATTTGCATCATTGATTCTTTTATATTTTTACACATACATGGATTCATTTTATTCATCTCTGTACATTCATTTCATTTATATTTACATGTTTGACCCCTTAGAACCACATATGATCCCTTGTGATGCCATTTGGTCCTATGTGGTCCCAATAGATCCTAAGGGGTGCACATGTCTCTCAAGGGGCCTTAAGTGGTCCTAAGGGGTCACACATGTGTTAGAGCACATTCGTGACCCCTTAGGACCACATATGACCCCTTGCGATACCAATTGGTCCTATGTAATCCTAATAGGTCCTAAGGGGTGCACATGTGTCACAAAGGGCCTTAAGTGGTCCTAAGGGGTCATGCATGTGATAGAACACATGCATGGCCCCTTCGGTCCACATATGACCCCTTGCGATACCATTTGGTCCTATGTAATCCTAATAGATTCTAAGGGGTGCACATGTGTAACAAAGGGCCTTAAATGGTCCTAAGGGGTCACACTTGTGATAGAACACATGCATGACCCCTTAGGACCACATATGATCCCTTGCGACATGATTTGGTACTATGTGGTCCTAATAGGTCCTAAGGGGTGCACATGTGTCGTAAGGGGCCTTAATTGGTCCTAAGGGGTCACGCATGTGTTAGAATACATGCATGACCCCTTAGGACAACATATGACCCCTTGCGACAACATTTGGCCTTTTGTGGTCCTAATAGGTCCTAAGGGGTCCACATGTGTCGGAAGGGGCCTTAAGTGGTCCTAAGGGGTGACACATGTGTTCTAACACATGCATGACCCCTTATGACAACATATGGCCCCTTGCGACAACATTTGGTCTTTTGTGGTCCTAATAGGTCCTAAGGGGTGCACATGTGTCGCAAGGGGCCTTAAGTGGTCCTAACGGATCACGCATGTGTTAGAAAACATGTGTGATCCCTTAGGACCACATATGACCGCTTGCGACACCATTTCATCCACTATGGTCCTAATAGGTCCTAAGGGGTGCATATGTGTCGCAAGGGTCCTTAAGTGGTCCTAACAGGTCACACATGTGTTAGAACACATGCGTGGCCCCTTGGGACCACATATGACCCCTTGTGACAACATTTGATCTTTTGTGGTCCTAATAGGTCCTAAGGGGTGCACATGTGTCGCAAGGGGCCTTAAGTGGTCCTAAGCAGTCACGCATGTGTTCTAACACATACGTGACCCCTTAGGGCCACATATGACCCCTTGCGACACCATTTGGTCCTTTATGGTCCTAATAGTAAGGGGTGCACATATATCACAAGGGGCCTTAAGTGGTCCTAAGAGGTCACGCATGTGTTAGAACACATGTGTGACCCCTTAGGACCACGTATGACCCCTTGCAACACCATTTGGTCCTATGTGCTCCTATGTGGTCCTAAGGGGTGCACGTGTCGCAAGGGGCCTTAAGAGGTCCTAAGGGCTCACGCATGTGCTATAACACATGTTGTTAGGCCCAATATGGAAAGCTAATGTACTGAGAGGAGAGGGGTGAATCAGTACTTCAAATCCTTTCTTCAACAATGACTTTACTATTATTCATAAACCAAAAACTGCTGTAACATAACATAAAGCTAAAACAAATAAATAACAATCATACATGATTCACTCCATAACACATATATTTTGGTTACACAGAAACTCTTGGTTAGAGAGAAAAACTACGGTGGGGATGGCACCCACAACTTCAGTACTGCAATAATAAAGGTTGCTCGGTTAGAGCTACATGTTTAGCTATTTCTAATAGCTTACCCTATTAGGAGTATCAAGATCGTTAGATCTACCTTGCTAAAGGATTTTACAACACTTATTCTAAATGCTGCACCTAGTTAAAGGCTTTACAATTTATAAACCTTGTTAGAGTCTTTTACCCTGTTAAAGGTTTCTCTTACAACTCAAAATATTACAATAAAATCTTTACAAATATCTGCAAATTTACATCTAAAATGTTATAGCAGATTCTATGTGCTCAAAATGAGATTACCTTACTTATAGCATACCTCGGTAATCCATAAAGTAACTTGGTAAACCCTTCTGTTTACTCTATTCCTTGACTGTTCTCTGAAATCCTTCTCAGTGACCTCTGTGTCTCTGACAGTCACAATACTCAGTGCTTCATTATCTATTACACATGTCTTGCTTCATATACCTCTATATTTGATCCTTAATTCATGCTGTATAAGTAGATCTCTTATGTCGGTGATATGTTCATTGCTTCGATCTTACAAACATGATTTATTGAATGAATGACCATACAAAATATTTCATTTGATAGATGACCTCAAGATCATACAAAATCTTTAAGTGTAATTTCCAATGTGATAACGGTTCTTTGTTCCTCGATCTTGTAACACGTTTCCCATGTGTGTCTAGGTTCAATGAATCTGGTAACATGTTTCACTCGGTGTGTGTTAACTCAGTATATCATTTTGGCTACTCGGTAGACAAAGAGTGTTACTCGGTAGATAGCTTGGTGTATACTAGGCTCTGTGACTACTTTCTCCTATAACCGACTTCTCTGTGCTTACCAACTGAATATTTAGGTAGTAGTAATCGATTAGAGTATATAGAATCACTTTGGACATAAAACTAATGGCAACTTAGTAAGTAGTAACACATGTGTGACCCCTTAGGATGACATATGACCCCTTGCGACACCATTTGGTCCTATGTGGTTTGAATGGGTCCTAAGGGGTGCACATGTGTCGCAAGGGGCCTTAAGTGGTCCTAAGGGGTCACGCATGTGTTAGAACACATGCGTGACCCCTTAGGACCACATATGACCCCTTGCGACACCATTTGGTCTTGTGTGGTCCTAATGGGTCCTAAGGGGTGCACATGTGTCTCGAGGGGCCTTAAGTGGTCCTAAGAGGTTAGGCATGTGTTAGAAGACATGCATGACCCCTTAGGACTACATATGACCCCTTGCGACAATATTTGTTCTTTTGTGGTCCTAATAGGTCTGAAGAGGTGCACATGTGTTGCAAGGGGCCTTAAGTGGTCCTAGGGGGTCACACATGGGTTAGAACAAATGTGTGGCCCCTTAGGACCACATATGACCCTTTGCGACAACATTTGGTCTTTTGTGGTTCTAATAGGTCCCAAGGGGTGCACATGTGTCAGAAGGGGCCTTAAGTGGTCCTAACGGGTCACACATGTGTTAGAACTCATTCATAACCCCTTAGGACCACATATGACACCTTTTGAAACCATTTGGTACTATGTGGTCCTAATAGGTCTTAAAGGGTGGATACATGTTGCAAGGGGCCTTAAGTTGTCCTAGAGGGTCATGCATGTGTTAGAACACATGCG
Source organism: Cryptomeria japonica (assembly GCF_030272615.1). Taxonomy (NCBI): domain Eukaryota; kingdom Viridiplantae; phylum Streptophyta; class Pinopsida; order Cupressales; family Cupressaceae; genus Cryptomeria; species Cryptomeria japonica. The sequence continues at coordinate 640,126,279 of NC_081408.1, forward strand.
TGACCCCTTAGGACCACATATGACCTCTTGCGACACCATTTTGTCCTATCTGGTCCTCATAGGTCCTAAGGGGTGCACATGTGTCGCAAGGGGCCTTAAGTGGTCCTAAGGGGTCAGGCATGTGTTAGAACACATGTGTGACCCCTTAGGACCACATGTGACCCCTTGCGACACCATTTGGTCCTATGTGGTATTAATAGGTCCTAAGGGGTGCACATGTGTTGCAAGGGGCCTTAAGTGGTCCTCAGGAGTCACGCATGTGTTAGAACACATGTCTGACCCCTTAGAAAGACATATGACCCCTTGCGACACCATTTGGTCCTATGTGGTTATAATAGTTCCTAAGGGGTGCACATGTGTCGCAAGGGGCTTAAGTGGTCCTAAGGGGTCATGCATATTTTGGAACACATGCGTGATCCCTTAGGACCACATATGACCCCTTGCGACTCCATTTGGTCCTATGTGGTCCTAATAGGTCATAAGGGGTGCACATATGTCGCAAGGGGCCTTAAGTGGTCCTAAGGGGTCACACATGTGTTAGAAGACATGCATGACCCCTTAGGACCACAGATGACCCCTTGGGACACCATTTGGTCATGTGTGGTCCTAATAGGTCCTAAGGAGTGCACATGTGTTAGAAGGGGTCTTAAGTGGTCCTAAGGGGTCATGCATTTGTTCTAACACATGCGTGACCCCTCCAGACCACATAGGACACCTTGCGACACCATTTGGTGTTATGTGGTCATAATAGGTCCTAAAGGGTGCACATGTGTCACAAGTGGCCTTATGTGGTCCTAAGGGGTCCACATGTGTTAGAACACATGCGTGATGCCTTAGAACCACATATGACCCATTGTGACACCATTTCGTCCTATGTGGTGCTAATAGGTCCTAAGGGGTGCACATGTGTTGCAAGGGGCCTTAAGTGGTCCTAAAGGGTGACACGTGTTAGAACACATGCGTGACCCCTTAGGACCACATATGACCCCTTACAATACCATTTGGTTGTATGTGGTCCGAATAGATCCTAAGGGGTGCACATGTTTCACAAGGGGCCTTAAGTGGTCCTAAGGGGTCACACATTTTTTGAATAATAGGTCCTAAGGGGTACACATGTGTCGCAAGGGGCGTTAAGTTGTCCTAAGGGGTCACACATGTGTTATAATAATAGGCCCTAAGTGGTGCACATGTGTCACAAGGGGCCTTAAGTGGTCATAAGAGGTCACTTATGTGTTCTAACACATGCGTGACCCTCTAGGACCACATATGACTCCTTGCGACACCATTTGGTCCTATGTGGTCTTAATAGGTCGTAAGGGGTGCACATATCTCACAAGGGGCCTTAAGTGGTCCTAAAGGATCATGCATGTGTTCTAACATATGTGTGACCCCTTAGGACCACATATGACCCCTTGCAGCACCATTTGGTCCTATGTGGTCCTAATAGGTCCTAAGGGGTGCACATGTGTTGCAAGGGGCCTTAAGTGGTCCTAAGGGGTCATGCATGTGTCAAAACACATGTGTGATCCATTAGGACTACATATGACCCCTTGCGACACCATTTGGTCCTATGTGGTCCTAATAGGTTCTAAGGGGTGCATGTGTCGTAAGGGGCCTTAAGTGGTCCTAAGGGGTCACACATGTGATAGAACACATGCGTGACCCCTTAGGACTACATATGACCCCTTGTGACAACATTTGGTCTTTTGTGGTCCTAATAGGTTCTAAGGGGTGCACATGTGTTGCAAGGGGCCTTAAGTGGTCCTAAGGGGTCACACCTATTCTAACACATGCGTGACCCCTGAGGACCACATATGACCTCTTGCAACACCATTTGGTCCTTTGTGGTCCTAATAGGTCCTAAGGGGTGCACATGTGTCGCAAGGGGCCTTAAGTGGTCCTAAGAGGTGGCACGTGTTCTAACACATGCGTGACCCTTAGGAGCACATATGACCCCTTGCAACACCATTTGGGCTTTTGTGGTCCTAATAGGTCTTAAGGGGTGCATATGTGTCACAAGGGGCCTTAAGTGGTCCTAAGAGGTCACTCATGTGTTAGACCCTTGTGACACCATTTGGTCTTTCATGGTCTGAATAGGTCCTGAGGGATGGACATGTGTCGCAAGGGGACTTAAGTGGTCCTAAGGGGTCACATATGTGTTCTAACACATGTGTGACACCTTAGGACCACATATGACCTCTTGTGACACTGTTTGGTCCTATTTGGTCCTAATAGGTCCTAAGGGGTGCACGTGTCACAAGGGGCATTAAGTGGTCCTAAGGATGCACACATGTGTTATAACGCATGCATGACCCCTTAGGATCACATATGACCCCTTGCCACACCATTTGGTCTTATGTGGTCATAATAGGTCCTAAGGGGTCCATATGTGTAGAAAGGGGCCTTTATTGGTCCTAAGGGGTCATATAAAATAATAATATACTCCTTAGGATGTATACATACACATACATACATACATACATACACCTCAGGACATGCTATTGTTTGTATTTTGGTATGGTTTTGTCATTGATTTCAACACCTATCAACACTTATCAACTTAGGCACTTTGGAGGATCAACAATGTTCACTGGCAAGTGACTTATGCACAGTCATTGGTATCGTGTACACCGATAGGATATAATGTTCATCGGCACTTGGAATGATATGGAAAAACACCTGGTTATGTTGAAGACATCGTTTGGACACTTTGTTTTGGAGATTTGTGCAGTGGTATATTCATGTTTGCATGTTTGTTGTTACAGGCAAATAGGTCCTCGTTATGCACCAGCAGGCTTATCTATACCAAATCAGCACGACATGCTTTGGAGATGATTTTGTTGTTATTATAAATGTATTAAGTTGACATGTTGAATCAGATATTGCATCGGCTATTGATTTACTTGTAATTGTTTTATTATAATATCTTTTAGAGCTGACCTACTAAAATTGGTCCTAGGTTATGGTATATATGTAAGATCTTATTTGTAAGATCGATATGCAATAAGGGTAAGGAATTGTAAGAAGGTATACGCAAGAATAAGTAGAAGTGTACACACAGACATCATTTGAAGGTGAAGCAAGGTATTTGTAAAGACAGTCAGAACTACACTGGTACTGAATCCAGCATATGAAGATGCTATTTTGGGTAGTACATTCTTATTGGATTTAACCATCCAATTGTAGTTAGTGTGACTCTTATTTATGTTTGAGCAGTGAGCTCTAGGCGCTTGACCTTTCTACATGTGCATGTACATTGTCGGTAAGGTTTCCAACCATGGCTTTTCCCCTTACAGGGTTTCCACGTACAAATATTGTTGTTATGTGTTGTGGATGTTATTGTATTTCTCTTTCATGCATTAATATTTACTGGTACTATAATTAACTGATAAACTATCTATTGGCATAAATTTTGGTTTACCGGTATTAAGCATAAAGGTTGGTTAAGTTGTTTTTGGTTTGAATCTATTTGACAACTATTCCCCCCCCCTCTCAGTTGTCTTCAGGACCTAACAATTCGTATCAAAGCCTAGTCCTTTTTTTGCAGAAGTTTAACAGCTTGAGGAGATCCAATGTCTACTAACTATTTCAGGAAGGACAGTCCTAAACTTGATGGAACCAACTATGGAATATGGAAGATCAGAATGGAGACACACCTAAATTGCATTAGAAAGGACATCTGGGATGTTACAAAGAATGGCTAAACAACTCCTACAACCAGTCAGCCTAATCCACCAAACTTGGCTAAAGATGAGGAAAATGATTGCAAAGCAAGAGAAGCACTTTTGAACGAATTAACGAATTAGCAAATCATGGGATTATCAGATAGGTCTACTGCTAAAGCTATTTGGGATCATTTGGAAACATTGAATGAAGGAGATTCCATAGTCAAAATTCCAAAACTTGAAAGCTTCCAGGTTAGGTATGAAAGTTTGAAAATGGAATAAGATGAAAGGATTTCTACTTTTATGGAAAGAGTAAATGAAATTCTTTTGGGTATTAAATGTTGTGGAGGAACCTTAAGTGAAGATGAAATTGTTTTAAAATTTTTAAGAGAATTTCCATCAACATATAGAATGAAAGTTACTGCTATGAATGAGTTGAGAGTTCAATGCCTAATACATCAGTAACTAGGGATACATTGATTGGAAAACTTTCAGCTTTTGAAATTGAAGATTTTGGTCATGTTGCTACTATAAAGATGGATTTAGCTTTTAAGGCATCAACATCATCTACACCATCATTTGACAAGTCTGATTGGAAATCCTTTTATGCAAGAGAACTTGAGGAAAGCAGGAGAGAAAATGAAGAAATTGAAGAACTTGAAGCACTATTTGCAAGGAAAATGCCTAAAGGTCCAGGTGGAAGTAAGTATGAAGGTAAAGCACTCTTTAAATGCTCTAACTATAATAAGATTGGTCATATGGCTTCTAGATGCCCTAATAGACATGCTAGACTAAGAGAAGAAGCTAGAAGAACATACAAGCCTAACCCTGAATACTAGAGATACAAATTTCATAACAATAAAGATAAATCTTGTTATCTCGTTGATGAAGGAGTCAGTGATGATTTTGAGGAGGATCCAACAGACAATGGATGGGTTTTTGTTGCTATAACAGAAGATCAACCGACACCTACCGTTCAACTAGTAGAGAAGGCCCTAGCAGCTAAAGTTGAAGTTAAGGATGAATGCATAATTGAATCAGGATGTTCACATCACATGACTGGTGATAAAGGTAAATTCTTGAACTTTCGGGAATATAATGGAGGTCTGGTAAGATTTGTAGATGAAAAAAGCTTATTTAATCAAAAGAAAAGGTACAATATCTCTTGATGGAAATCATAATACTGACAATGTTTACTATGTAGAAGGTTTAAAGCATAATCTTTTGAGTATTGGTCAATTAGTTGAAAAAGGATTTCAGTTACAATTCAAGAATGGTAAATGCAAAATTATGAACTGAACTAGTTTGGAAATTGCAACCGGTAATCAAACTAGAGGTAATATCTTTCATTTGAATAATAGTGAAAAGACATGCTTGATTGCACATATTGATGAAAGTTGGCTATGGCATAAGAGACTCTGTCATGTAAATTTTGATTGCATGGTAAAAATCAGTACTACTAAGGTAGTTAGAGATTTACCTAAGATTGTCAAACCTCACAATCCGGTATGTAAGGAATGTCAATTTGGAAAACAAGTTAGAGAATCTTTTTAAGGTATTCCATAAAAATCAAATAATGCTCTTGACTTAATCCCCACTGATTTATGTGGTCCAGCTAGAACTAAAAGCTTACAAGGTGATAGATATTTCATGCTAATCATTGATGACTATTATAGAATGTGTTGGGTTACTTTTCGGAGAGAAAAATCAGAAGCACTTGGAAAGTTCAAAATATTCAAAGCAATGGTAGAGAATGAAACTAGTAAGAAAATCAAATGTCTGAGATCCGATCAAGGATGAGAATTCACATCTAAGGAATTTAATACATTCTGTGAAGTGAATGGAATCAGAAGATAGTTATCAGCACCTTGGACACCACAACAGAATGGAGTTGTAGAAATGAAAAATAGAACTATCTTGGATGAAGCTAGAAGTATGTTATCTAAAGCAAATATACCACATGTATATTGGAGAGAGGTAGTAAGCATAGCGGTCTAAATATTCAACAAAGTTCACATCAAAGGAGAAGCCGGTAAGACCCCTCATGAACTATGGTTTGGTATTACTCCTACTCTTAAATATTTCAGAATATTTGGAAGTAAATGCTATATTAGAAGAGATGAATATATTGGCAAATTTGATCCTATAAGTGATGAAGGAATATTTCTTGGTTATTCATCTGAGAGAAAGGCATATAGATGTTTTAACAAGAAATTGCAGAAAATTGTTGAGAGTACAAATGTGAAGATTGATGAACAATTTAGAGGAACTTCAAGGTATATAGACTCTGAACCGGTAATAGAGATATTGACAAATGAACCTACATTGAATCCACCGGTATAAAATGAAGATCTAGTTACACCGGTATCATCTGAAAATTCCACTGTATCTGAGGAACAGAAACAAACAAAGACACCCTAGTGTGTAAGACTTAATCACTCTGAAAATCAGATAATTGGGAACAAGTATCAAGGAGATGACAAGAGGAATACTGGAAAATGAAGAGGTGTGTCTTATTTCTCAAATTGAACCATCATCAATTAATGAGGCATGTGAAGATAAACACTGGATTAAAGCTATGGAAGAAGAACTAGAACAAATTGAGAAAAATAACACAAGGACATTAGTTCCCCGACCTCAAGACAAAAATGTGATTGGAAAAAAATGGGTATTCAGAAACAAACTTAATGAAGATGGTAAGGTAATTAGAAATAAAGCAAGACTAGTGTGTAAGGGATATTCTCAGAAAGAAGGAATTCATTATAATGAAACCTTTGCACCGATAGCTAGAATTGAGGCAATTAGATTATTCTTAGCTTTTACAGCACACGAGAACTACAAATTATATCAAATGGATATTAAATGTGCATTTTTTAATGGAGATCTTGAAGAAGAAGTTTACATTGAGCAACTTGATGGATTTTCTTTGACAGATAACAAAGATATGGTTTGCAGGTTAAGAAAAGCTTTGTATGGGTTGAAGCAAGCTCCAAGAGCTTGGTATGCTAGATTGGATAAGTATCTTTTGAAGATTGGATTTTCTATAGGTAATGTTGACAACAACTTATACTACAAAGTGATTAATGATGACATCTTGGTTATAGAAGTTTTTGTTGATGATATAATCTTTAGAGGAGAAGATGGATTATGTAAAGACTTTTCTATTGAAATGCAACAAGAATTTGAAATGTCTATGATTGGAGAGATAAAATTATTTTATAGGATTGCAGATTTAAAAGACTGATAAAGGTATATTCTTGAGTCAATCCAAATAATTGAAAGAGTTACTAAATAAATTTGGGATGGAGAACTCTAAACCGGTAAGCACACTTATGACTACAAATGACAAATTATCACTAAGGGATGAATCTACACCTATTAATTCAACTAGGTACAAGTCTATGATAGGAGGCCTACTATATTTGACACAAACTAGACCTGACATTATGAATGCAGCATGTACTGTTTCAAGATTTCAGAGTAATCCTAGAGAAAATCATGAATCAGCAATAAAAAGGATTTTCTGATACTTACAAGGCACTACAAATCTTGGTTTATGGTATCCTAGAGATGAAAACTTTGAACTATGTGCATACATAGATGCAAATTGGGTAGGAGATGTGGATGACAGAAAAAGAACCACCGACGGAGCATTTTTTCTTGGAAGCAGATTAATTTCTTGGTTGAGTAAGAAACAAATTTGCACATCTTTATCAATAATAGAATCAGAATATGTTGAAGCAACAACTAACTGTACACATGTATTATGGCTTAAGCAAATGTGGAAGGACATAAAGGTAAAATGCAAGGAACCTATAGCTATCTATTGTGATAATACTACAACAATTGATATATCTAAGAATCTAGTATTACATTCTAAAACCAAACAAGTTTCTATCAAACTAAATTTTCTGAAAGAGAATGTTGAAGAAAAAGAAGTAAAACTGATTTATGTGAATACTAAAGAGAAGATTGTAGATATTTTGAGTAAACCTCTTCCTAAAGAGACCTTTGAATATCTTAGAGATCAGCTTGGGGTCATACCCCCACCGGTAGAGACTTAGACAGTTGATGTTTGTCATCAACCGACATAATTAACGGAGAAATCTTTTACTCTGGCTTTGATGAGGAGAGCTACTTCTTAGTGGGAGTAGTTGGCATACTGAATTGATTGGTATTTTGTATTTACATCTAGTTTTGTATTGGCTTTGGCATTTGATGTCAAAGGGGGAGAGATATCTATGGAAAAACACATTATCTTTTGGGGAGAGATTGTTACTTTGAGATTGATTACTCTCTGTATCTAAATTTGATTTTGAGAGATTATTGGGTTTTGGTATCTAGCATTTCTGTTTTGGCACTTTGATGGTTTTTCCATCTTGTGTTGCCATCAATGCCAAAGGGGGAGATTGTTGGTATTTTGGTATGGTTTTGTCATTGATGTCCACACCTATCAACACTTATCAGATTTTGGCACTTTGGAGGATCAACAATGTTCACTGGCAAGCAAATGACCTATGCACAATCACTAATATTTGGTACACTGATAGGATATAATGTTCATCGGCACTTGGAATGATATGGAAAAACACCTAGTTATGTCGAAGACATCATTTGGACACTTTGTCTTGGAGATTTGTTCATTGGTATATTCATGTTTGCATATTTGCTATTATCGGCAAATAGGTCCAGGTTATGCACTGGTAGGCTTATCTATTTCAAATCAGCACGACATGCTTTGGAGATGATTTTGTTGTTATCATAAATGCATTAAGCTGACATGTTGAATCAGATATTGCATCGGCTATTAATTTACTTGTAATTGTATTATTATAATATCTTTTAGAGCCGACCTACTAAAATTGGTCCTAGGTTATGGTATATATGTAAGATCTTATTTGTAAGATCGACATGCAATAAGGATAAGGAATTGTAAGAAGGTATACATGAGAATAAGCAGAGCTATACACGCAGACATCATTTGAAGGTGAAACAATGTATTTGTAAAGACAATAAGAACTACACCGGTACTGAATCCAGCACATGAAGATGCTATTTTGGGCAGTACATTCTTATTGGATTTAACCATCCAATTGTAGTAAGTGTGACTCCTATTTGTGTTTGAGTAGTGAGCTCTAGGGGCTTGGCCTTTCTGCATGTGCAAACCCCAATTGTATACACATACTATCTACAATAGCATCATCTAATTGTGGGTAAGGTTTCCCACCTTGGTTTTTCCCCTTATAGGGTTTCCACGTATAAATATTGGTGTTATGTGTTGTGGATGTTATTTTATTTTTGTTTCATGCATTAATCTTTACCGGTACTATAATTAACTGATAAACTATCTACCGACATAAAGTTTACTTTACTGGTATTAAGCATAAAGGTTGGTTAAGATGCTTTCGGTTTGAATCTTTTTGACAACTGATTCACCCCCCCCCCCCCCCTCTCAGTTGTCTCTAGGACCTAACAACTATGAGGGGTCGTGTGTGGTCTTGAGCAGTCACACATGTGTGTGTACCCCTCAAGACCACACACGACCCCTCATATCATGTCTTGAGGTGTATGTGTGACCCCTCAGGACCACACATGATGCCTCATAGCATGTCCTAGAGGTGTATGTATGTCCCAAGGTGTATATAATTATTTTATGTGTATTTATGTATGTATGCACGTATGTATTTATGTATGTGTATGTACATGTATGTGTTTATGTATGTATGTAGACATAGGTATGTATGTGTATGTATTTTTATGTATGTGTATGTCCTAAGGTGTACATATAATTATTTTATATCTATGTTTGTACATGTATGTAGGTAGGTATGTATGTTTATGTATGTTTGTATGTAGGTTTGTATGTAGGTATGTATGCATGTGTATGTAGGTGTATGTATGTATGTGTACATATGTATGTAGGTTTGTATGTATGTATGTATGTATGTATGTATGTATGTATGTATGTGTATGTTTGTGTATGTATTTACATATGGATGTGTGTATTTATTTTCTAATATTCTAAACTAATATGATAGAATATATACAAAAAAATATACATATTTTTTAAAAACTTTAAAAAAAAAATTCTATTAAAAACGATTTTAAAAAAAACAATATAAATTAATTTGTTAAAATAAATACATTAAAAAAAAAAGGTACTTACCGCCGAAACCCTTCTGGTCGGATCTCTGAGACTTTTTGCGCCCTTTAGCTTAACTCCAAACTATTCAATTCAAAATGAGTGGCTTGGGAGGATTTCGACACCTATATAGGGCAAGGGGTTTCTAGTCAGAACCGTTTTGGATAGAAACCCCTTTCCATGAGAGCGCAACATGGCTGCCAAATGGGGCCAAATCGGTCTAGCTAAAACACTTCTAGTCAGAACACTTCTGACCAAAACCCTTCCAGCTGGAATAGGAATTGTTATCCTAAAGTGCAACATAGATCAGTATGATCACCCATATAATAAATCTAAAGATTTAAGTTGAAGAAGGAAAGAAGGTTTTAGGTTATTTGAAAACCAAACTTAATGATAAAATTCTAGAATTCACCAAACTTGACTAATAAATTATCACTTATTAAAATGAATTGAAAGATGTAAAAAAAAAATGAGGGAAAGGTTTGAAGCTCAAAGGTGGTAGTGACATCCTTGAAAAAATTCTTAGTTATTAGGAATCACTGAAGAACAAGGGTGGTGTTTGTTTTCAAAAGGAAGAATGTTCTAAGGATAATGACATAAATAAGAAAAGAAAAGAAAAGGTTCAAAATGAATATAAGGAGACAAAGAGAGATTATAATAAATTTACTCAAGTCCAAAATAGGAGGAAGAATTTCAAAAGGCCAACTTCTAATTAAATTAGGTATCCTCAACCTTTTAGTGGCAATGGATTTTCATACAACATTATTGGACATAACACTATAGAATGTAGAAGTAGGTTGAATATGAACTCATTTAGGCCCTCTAGGCCTTAAATCAATAATAATTAGTGTTATGCATGCAACAAATATGGTCTTAAGGTAAATTATGAATGCTGAAGCAGACTAATGAGGAATGGTTTCATAAATATGACAAGAAATCATCAATTTTTTCTTCCTTATAAGAATAACTACATTATTTTAAATAGAGAATTATTTTAAGTTTATCCCATTTGCCTTTATCATCTCCTCTTATATTGCTATCTTCTCTAAAAAAAATTTATATGTATAATGACCAATTCTTCCACAATTAAAACATTTGAAGGGTTACTTACCTTTATATTCTCTAGTACTTTTCTTCAATCCTCTTATAAATTTTGTTTTTGTATTATCAATTTTATCATCAGATCAACAATGTCTTCCTTTTATATTACTAGCTTAATATTTATTCCATAATCCATAGGCAATTTAACCTTATTGTTATCAACAACAATGAAAGATAAAAACGAAACACTATGCACAAGAGAACACCAGATTTTCATGGAAAACCCAAATAGGGAAAAACTATGGTGAGAGTCAATTCACAATATAAGAAATAATTACAATGTTGTTTAGGCTCACTAAAAATGAAGCACACTACTCATTGTAGGACTTGTAGGATCAAACACACTAACTTAAGGAAAGATATAGAGATTACAATGAAAACACACTAAATTCAAGTAAGGAATATGAATATATGAATCAATAATGAAGAAACATTTGGAAAAACAACACTCAAAAATCTCTAGATATGAAGCTATCCTTTAATTTTTATCTCAAGAAATCAACTTTATAGCATGCACCACACACTTTATCTCTCACAACTTCACATCAATGACTTTTCAAATGATATAATTATGCAAGTGCAACAAACATATTGATGTACACACTCATCTACACTATCAACATTAATTTGATCTTCTATATTTCATCTGGTTCATTGTAAAGATCAATTACATCAGTTGAAGTAGTGGACAAACATATGCCCTATCAAATAATCCATTAAAATATAAATGTGTTGAATCTGGCCCAATCTAGGAAATAGAGAGGACCTCAAAATATCATATCACTTATTTCTAAGTAGATCAAAATAATCCACATGTTATCACACATCCTTCAAGGTCAAAAAAAATGCATAGTATAGATACATAAAGCGACACACCTCAAGTTAGACCATAACATATCTTCTAGATGTTCATATGCTCAATGTGGAGTACCACATGCCAAGCTAGGAAAAAAAAATGCAACATAGTCTTCAAAGAAAGTAAAGACACCAAAATCTTGATTTCAAGTAGAAGAACAACATTTGTTGGTCAGACAAGTGGTTACCTTGAAACACTTATTCCAGTCATAATACAACATCAAACAGATAATCTAACATGATGTTTAGCACACAAATACATTTCTTGAACTTCCAAAAGTATTATCAAACTCGTCTTTTATCTATCCATAACAAGATCATACTTTTACATCACAACTATTGTAGAGCATTTCATTCTAGAGAATCATTCTAGCACATAATAAATTACCACTACTTGTAGACCATATCAACATCTAAACATTAAACTAAGACACAACATAAATGTTATAAATATGTCTTGTAAGTAGCAGTGCTTATAACACTAATGCAGAGAAATAATAGTATTTCCTAGACTAATTCTCATAGACAATTAGGTTGCCAGCAAAGTACAACCACCAATCATATTAGCTACAACCCAAAGGAACTGAAAAGATTGGAGTGCAATATCCACAACATAAACATTATGTTTAATTTCACAAGACCGCATTATAATATATAAAGGAATGTTGAGAAGTTCTTAAGACATTTCAATACATACTTCTACACCAACTTTCTTTATCAACCTTTCAAGGACAAAAATGTCTCAAAAATATAATCTCTGATGAGCTAAAATAATAGCTCTTTTATTCCTATAGCTGATAAGTTTTTTCTATGTTTTAATTTTCATATTGTTATAGTGTTTGATTCATGGATGTATTAAAGTTTGATTATGTACATTCAGAATGATAATTAAACCCGTTAAACCGTATATTATTTGGACCTTTAAATATTCATGTTGTCATGCAAATTATCATAGGTAATATCATGTGTGGATGTATAAATGTTATGATTAATAAAAATAGATATATATGTATGCTTGTATTTTCTAACCTTTAAATGGAGGAGTAAATAAGTTGTTGCATAAACGGTTATTTTAAGCCAGAAGGAGAATCATGTCATGAAAGTAATTGGAGACATTTAGGGGTGGTTAAACATTCAAAACAATAGAGAAGATGGTGTGCATAAGAATTGACAAAGGAATAGAGAGGTGATACAAGATTCATTTATGTTTGTCTTCACTAAACATCAATCTAGTAAACACTGTCATTCTGTATTTTTGGCTACAGTTTAGTTGAGTTCCACATTTTATATGGATTAACTTCTTCTCTTTGCAGACATACATATTTTTTGCCTAATTTCATGGGCATGATCTAGATAGTAGGAAGTTTGTTATAGTTTTCTTATAAATAAAGACCTGCATGTTGGCATATGATGAACAGGTAGGAGCATATGATGATAATGTATGTTGTCATTCATGTCAATAAGTATAGGTGAACCGGTATGAAGATTGGAATAAGTTGTTGATGTTCAAGTAGGAGAACCGGTATGAAGAGATGAAGTGAACAGGTGTTAGGGTTTCACTAAGTGTGACTACCGGTTGGTAGTCTCAGTTGTAGGGTTTCGGGTTTGACATTCTAGCTTGTGTGATGCAACTAGTGACATTTTGTGATGAGTTAGCTAAGAGATGAGGATGAGATCAAGATGCCATGTCAGTTTTGTGCACATGAAGGATTTCTTTGAGGATATTGCATGTGAAGATTGACTGTATTAAATGTCTACCTTGGGAATGAACATTCTTCTTAGCGGTATGTGAAGAGAGCGTGATGGGTTACTGATTCCCATATGTGGTGAAGAATGAATGATGCAGAATGACTTGCGATCTGCTTGAGATTGTTTTATTCTATGCAAAGTGTTTAAATGGTTAGGATTGGACCACTTGTAATTGTAAACCTAAAATGTTTAGGGTTTAGGGTTTATTCTACCAACCTAATTTCTATCTATAAGGTCAATGATGTTTTTTATTGTAAGTGTTGGCAAATGTTGTGTTTGTATCCAAGTGATGAGATACTTTCTAGACCATTGAGTGGAAAACTTCAGAGTGTGATTGCAAAGTAGAGGAGTGGAAAACTGCAGAGTGTGATTGCAAAGTAAAGGAGCTGAAAAGGATCTACCTTAGCATGTAGTGTTTTTATCATATCAGAGCTTTACATGTTGTTTTCTAACCATTTCAACACTAGGAAAATCCCTTTACCAGGTAGCTTTAACAGGCTTATTGTAAATCCTCTAACCAGGTGACTCAAGATCATTAAGTTCTTCAAATCCTCTAGCAAGCTAACCTTTAATAGGGTATATAGCCATCCCTTAACCGGGTGATCTTTAACAGGATCGGTTCCTAACATAACCTTATTGTAAAGTCTTTAACCGGACTAGGCTCCTAACAGAGTGAGCTTCAAAAGAGTTCGAAAACAGGCTTGTGGGTATTCATCCCCACCGTGGTTTTTCCCATTTGGGTTTCCACGTGGAAAATCTGTGTGTCATGAGTTGTGCATTTTTTATGTGATGTTTAAGAAGTCTTTGTTTAGGTGACTATAAATGCAAAGCTAATGGTTATAGTATTACTGATACAACATATGCATATGTATGTTGGTGAAGTAGTTATTAAGTGTTGAATGTTATTTAGTTTTGTTGTCTGAAGTCTTATTATGTTTAATTGGCATTGTCATGGTTAAGTTCAGTGATGAAGACAACTAGTTATCATTGTTTTACCCCCCTCTCAGTACCAGTTAGGGTATTTGTTGTTCATCATTATTCATCATTGCACCTCTTGTGAGGATAGACAATGTTTTCCAGAACTAGAAGCATTTTCTCTTATCTCATGTGTTGTATCGACTTTTGGAAATAATGAATAAAACCTATGTTATTCTAAGTATATAGAATCATCTTTGAATTATGGATACACTCATCCAAGGAGGCCCACTTGGTGAGTATTATTGTGTGTTTGTTAGATTAAGTTTTCTTTTTGCTGCAGTAAATGTTCTAGTGGCTGATTGTTCCCATAGCCACTGAAACCAGATCTTGTGACTGTTCCTGCAGCCAAAGCAGACAGAGTAATTCCAGTTTGTCAACTCTACTCTTAGTTAAGAGTTATTTAGTTAGAATCTCTTGTTAATGTTAATATTTCCTATAGCCATTCAGTTGTTATTTTTTCACTTGTTTATTTCAAATAAACTTAGTTGATGCTGTAGTGCAGAATGACTATCATAGGAACTTACTGCATATAATTGTTAGTCCTAGCCGATGCTGACAGGGGAGGGGTGAATCAACACTTGATCAAATTTTCACAATTGAACTTTTAATTTAAATCTGCATTCATCTAATATCCAACAATATACTCAATCACTGAAGTAAAATATGCAAGCATGAAAAGTTCACAATGACACCAAGAAGTTATCTCATGGAAACCCAAATGGGAGAAAACCATGGTGTGAGTAGGAACTCACAAAATTTGTACTCTTTTGAAGTACGCTCAGTGAGGATCCATCCTTGTTAGGAGATTTCAAAGACAATGTTAGGTGCCACCTGGTTAAGGGATTTTGTTCAAGGCCAGCTAGTGCCTTTACCGTGTTAAAGGTAGCATGGTTAAAGGACTTAAGAACATCAATTAAGATGTCACCCAGTTAAGGGATTTTACAAAAGGGACCTGTTGAAGTCCACCTAGTTAAGGGATTTATGTTGCAGTGGTTAGAAAGAAATAGATAGATGATCTACTGAATTATCTCATCATAGCTTCATCAGATCTCAATATTCATCACACTCAATCCATACCAGTTGTCTTCTCTGCATAGCACCGATTTTCTTCTTCCACCTTCGGCTCTTTACTTAGCCAATAGCCTGTTCCTTGGAAATCCACTCTGTTGATCCTCTGACCTTTGTCTTTCCACTCTATCAGTTCTTTGTCCTTCAGCTCTACACTTTGTTGGTTCTCTATCCTTCAACTCTACACTCTACCGATCTACCTCAAACACACTCCACTGTGCTAAAACCTCTTAGCACTTCCTCTCTCTCTGCTCTTCACTTTGGATTTCCTTCAAAAAGATATGCTTATTGCAAATTTCACAATCATAAATTTATGGATGAACTCAAGAATACTTTATACATTGTCTACCAACACTTTCTGGTGATTCCTCAATCAAAACAATCATAGATTTCAGAAGATTTCAAATTCAAAATCTCCCATTCTTTCTCTGTGTGCCTTCCAAAATTTTTGCCAAGTGTTTAAATAAATTCTTCCACCACATCCTCCAAAGATAGTAACTTATGGGTTGTGTTCAGTCAATTAAGTGTGAACCAGAAATTCTGTAGATAATCATGCTTGACTGCATGATAACTGAAGTTGACTGCATGATAATTTGGTGTAAACACAAGCTCACCAACTGATCTTTTGCCACCGCATATAATTTGGTGTAAATACAAGTTCACCAACTCATCTTTTGCGACCACAACTAAATGATAGATCACCACTCCAAGATTTGTGGTGAACACCTGTCTTCCTTCTATCATATAGGTATACCAGTTTGCCATTGCACTTCTATATTACAGGTTCATTATTTGATTGTCAGTTTGTTGTGCTAGTATCAAGTCTCTTCCCATGTTTTCCCATGAAGTTCAAGTTAGCATACAACCTCAATTTTTCTTTCTTGAGTCACCTTTAGTGACTTCATCATCATTAGAGTGACTAATCTTCTTGAATGACAGACTGACTGGCTTAGTCTATATTCCTTGAGCTGATTGAACCTTTGGTCATTCGTTACCAATGTTGTTTCCATGTGTTTGTAGGTCATCACTTTTTCTTACTGAAAAACACCATTCTACCTATACCACTTCACCGGTTAGAGTCTTCACCGATAAGTGTTGGACATCAATGTCAAATCTTAGCACATATATTGGTTCTCTGGATTGACCAATTTTGTCAATGCCAACAATCCAACAATAGCGACTTAGAATGAATGACTAATATTTGGGTTAAGACTTTAGCTCTAGTTATTATTCCTATTGGCAAGAAAAACATTTTTGGCACCATTTCTAGGGATGTTGTCAAACTAAGAACCTGTTACAGTTATGAATTTTTAAGTTTTTAGTATAGTTACATTTTTGATAACTCAGTTTATTTTAAGTAATTCTCATGAATATGCATGCATAGACAAAGAAGAAATGCTCAAGGTAGATTCCTTCCTAACCATCCCAATCATACCAGATGTTATCACTATTTAAAAAATGGGTTTTCCTTTCCCATAATTGGCTATGATTTTGAAATTTTGAGTAAGACACATTATCAATTGCTTCAGGTCTGTGTTGGGTCTTAAGGGTTTAGGGTTTTTGATTTTAAATCGCTTGATGTCTAATAAAAAACCCTCTGGTTTCTATTCCTTTGTTACTTTATCCACTTAAGTAATGGGGTCCTGGGGTCAGAGGAAGTGTCCCCCCTTGTAATTTGCCTAGGCGGTCGTATGAATTAATCATAAAATTTATGCCTTATGTATTTTCCTCCTAATGTTGTCAGGCCCAATAAGTGGTGTGCATCTCTCAGGTGGATCTATGGTTTTCGCTGTTTCGCTAGGCGAAGTTGCACGTGGTTTAAAACCCACGAAGTTGCAAAAAGGCTTTGCGTTCTAAATGGCGATTTTGGTCCAGTCTAAAGAGGTATCATCTTGTCCAAGATCCAATGGCTGACATTATTTTGCAGCTTGAACTTGCAAGCAAAATACCTTTCGCAAAATGGTGAAAGCGTTTGGTGGGACCCTGCATGCGAGGATTTTCTAAGTGACTAAAAGGTGATCAAGTCCCATTTGATCTGACGGTTTGTGCTATTTCGCAGGATGAAAATGCTCAACAGTTATCTTTCATGAAGTTGTGAAATGACATGGCATTCCAAGTAGATGGTCGAACTGGTCGAGAGGGCGAGTAAGATGGTGGCACATGGCAGAGGCTACAATGGTCAGCAAGCCAGGTCTAAGAGTTAAAAGGTGGGTCCCAAAGGTGAGTCATGCTACAGGATAAGAGGTGACTTGGCAGATGCAGGTGGTAAGAAATAATTGGAACCCAGTGTTTTCTCTCGGCAAATGAAAGACTGACATGTCAGCTCTGAAAGTGACTAGATGCCAGGTGTTTGAGGTTGAGTCAAAGGGCCCACGTCTGCCAGAGTCTATTCAGATAGTTAAGCACCAAACAAGTAGAAAATGATCCGACAGCTCGTGTGATTTTGCAAGGATAAGATGCTCGTGCTTTATACCCTGTGAAATGGTGAAAAGGTTTTTTGTCCCCAAAGGCAGATAAAACATAAGGTTAAAAGAGGATTGACTTTGTTTTGATCCAATGATTGGTGCTATTTTGCGGTTGCGAGATGCTTGAAGGATATGCTTCACAAAATAGCGAAAGTAAAAAGGGTTCGTCCAGGTGTCATGATAGATGGTGACGTTTCCATGGACATGTGGTTTTAGAAGAAGCTATGGGCCTACCAAGGTGAAATTTGCGGTATAAAGGAGAGACACGTGGCTGACGTTGAATTAAATGCGAAGGGTTTTCCAAAGCCAATGGTTGAGTGCCACATGGTAGCCAGTAGCCAATGAAAGGGTAGTGTAAGTAAAGAAAGCGTAAAGGTTTCCCTTAAAAGATGGTCATCTCTGAATTGATCCAACGCTTGGTGCTATTTCACAACCTGAAATTGATAGATGTTTAAGCTTCGTGAAATAGCAAAAACCTACTAGAAGTCAAAGTAAAGGCACAGTTAGTAAAGATGTTGATGGTTTTTGTCAAAGTTAAACAATGAGCAGTTAGAGTTCCATCTAATGCCTAGCACTGTTTCGCGAAGGAGAAGTGCTCGAAAGATAAAGTCTGTGAAATGGCGAAAAGAAGGTGGGGCCTAGTGCGGAGGCAAGACTGTTAAGTCAGTATAATGGCCGATTAGGTTTCTTTTGATCAGATGGTTGGCGCTATTTCGCAGGATGAAATTGTCTAAAGGTTATGCTTCGCGAAGTTGCAAAAGAGCGAAAGGAAAGAATTACAGGAATCAAATGGCCTGTTGGAGCAAAAATACGAATTCTCTCATGAATTCAATTCTGAAGGGATGGTCAAAGCATGCAGAATCAATGTTGCAGTTAAGAGCCTAGGTACCATATATGATTTCCTATCAACTGGATGAAGGTATCTTTCTAAAGAATTATTGCAGAGGAGTAGATATAGAGCCATTTTCTTCAAATACAGAGCAAGTCAATTCAGTTGCAGAGTGGACTCGCTCGAGCTAAAAATAGGTTTTCTTGTACTCTCGTGTAGCAATTTCTTTGTGGTGTGCTTTAAATAAGATATTGATTTGTCACAGAACCATTTGGGGGCAGTATTTTGATTTCTTACATTTTCAAAATGGTACCTAAGAGAGAATTTTTTGGGAAAGTCAATTATCCAGAGAGAGCCATTTGTGATTATTTTCTTAAGCAGTTGATGTTGTCAACTAATTAGGCATCGAAAGCAAAAGAATTAGTGCCTAGAGCTCCTCGTTTGAAAATAGGAGAAGGGCTATATGATAAGGGTAACTGGTTGAGAGATCCACAGGTTGGATTGTCTGGGTTGGGGTTATTCAAGGTTGGATTTGGAATGAGGAATTCTCCAGCCCTATAAAATAGCATTTGGGAACTAGATGTAGGGAAGTTGGTAGTCCCAGGGGTATTTATGGATATGGATCTGTTGACCCAAATTGCACTTAATTATGATCCAGTCACAATAAGCATTCAAGATATAAATGGAAAATCCCTTATTGAGATTAATACTGAAGAGTTCAGAAGTGCTTTTGGGCTAAATGAGTTTACAAATTTTTTTTGAACCCGTAAATTTCAAATCATTAGCTCAAGTATATAGTGCATAGAGGAATCATCTTAGGAGTGGGCCTCTTAAGGAATTTTTTGTGAAGATAGGTGGGTTGACTATTGTAGGACCCAACATAGAAGAGCCCTTCTCATTAAATTTGTTCACCCTCAGAGCTAAGGGAATGTATTGGTCACTTTGCCAAGTTTTGGGAGAAGATGCTAAAGCGAATATGCCCAATCACTACTTGTTAATGATTACTCAGATTTTAAATCCTTCCCTTGTAGTAACAGTTGATTATGCTTCTTTCATTGCTGATGCTATCCACAGAGGGTTAGTAGGAATAAAGAATGGAAAGGTGGATAGGCCTTTTGGATGGTACTCACTCCTGATGCATCTATTTTTGTTCAAAGGAGGTGATTAATTTGTCAGTAGACTGGACCTTATCAAAGAGAAGGATGGAGAAAAGATGCCAGTACAACTATGGAGTATTGTCTTGTCATGGGATAGCGAGGATGCCAGTTTCTTGAAGTTTGATAAATATTTTGCATCCAAGATCAGGACTCTCCTCTGCTCAGAGAACCCAAGAATCCCCAAGGTTCTTTTGGAATTCATTAGACCAAAAGAATTTCCAGAGAGCATAAAGATTGTTCACAATTGGGGTGACATTTATCTGTACCCAGTCTCAACAGTTTTCAGAGTTTTTGGTTTCAGAGGCACTCCATTCTTGTTTCCCTATCAGGTCCCTCTCAAAGTGGGAATTGCAGAAGTCCTTAGACAAATTGGTAACGTACAAGAGGCAGAACTGACAGGAAGGGGTAAAAAGACTATTTTCCCTATGGTTACCATGGTCCACCAATTTGTAATAGCTAAGGGAGGTTGGAATTGTTTTGAGGATTTTCTCAAACCTTATCATTTGTCAACTGTAATATCTAGGTGTGCTGATCCAAAAGACTTCTTTAATGGCATGTTTAGAAAGAGAGCAACATGCAGAGGTAGACCCCATCAATTTCAGTTTCCTAAGGACCTCATTAGAAATGAATTTGATTTGGATGAGCAAGAACTGAGGAAGGAGAAATGGGTGGCTTATAAGAAAGCCTTAGACTTTGTGCATCAGTTTGATGCCAGCTATGACCCATTGTGTAGCTTTTTCCCTTTGGAGGAGAAAATAAAGTTTTTAATTGTTTTCTTTGAGGATGTGATGGAGACCCTGAAGGAGAAGAGGGAAGTTGTGATTAAAAGAAACCCTGAAAAGGCAAGAATGATTCTAAGTAGGTTTGCCTCCACCAAAGCAATCCCTCCTGGTGACTACCCCTGCATAAGAAATCTAGTTATAGTGTGTTGATGCCTACAATAGGGGAGCCCTCTACCTCCAAAGGAAAGAGGAAGATACAATATGTCATTGACATCCAAGAGAGCCCAAAGAAGTAGAGAGTAGGGAAAGAAGTACAATCTGATACACCTTTGTACTCTCCATCCCAATCCCCTATCCACATAGGAGATGAGCAAGCAGCAGCTGAGCAACTTCTACAATTAGGCAGTCTAGGAGAAATTGCCTATGCATATGATGAAGTAGAGGAGGGTATGCCAGAAGAACCCCTTGCTGCTGCAATGAACATCACTACCAATGAACTTAAAGGCCAAGAGTGGGATCCTGAGATAAAGCAGGCAAGTGATGACTTCTTAGCTGACAACAATTTTGTTACCTCAGGAGCATTTATGCAGTTTGTATGGAAGCAAAATATAGATAAATACAATGCAAGATGCGAGAAGATAAAAGGTGAGTAGCCTAACAAAGATCCAGCTCTGGTAGAGGAAGAAATAAAATAGGAAATGATGGAAGAATTTAAGACCATCACTCCTGAGCAAGGAAGAGATATGGTGGCACAAGCTGGAGTGCTTATTCTACCCGAGTGGGATATAGTAGATGCCCTAGTACTGGAGGCAGTAAGGAAAGAAACCAAGCCCATGGAGGGAATCACTTTCAGCAAGGATAATGCTGCACTCGTCATGTGGTCTCTCAAGAGAGATGAGAGTAAGAGAAGTAAAGATACCCCTGGGGCAAGCTACCTTGGTGGAATGATAGTGAAGAGAGTGTAGAACATAGGGGTGGTAGAAGCTTCTAGCACTATGCTAGAGACTACAAAATTTAGTGTTCCAGTAGCAGAAAAGGAAGCCAAGGAAAAAGAGGTCCTCCAAGTTAAGTTGGAGATAGTTTTGAAGGCCTATAATAGTGCTAAAGAGGATGTAAGAGGTAAAGATAACATCATTGCTAAGATGCAAAGCCAGTTGACAAGACAGTACCATCAAGGCGAGTCTTCAACACTGATGATCTCCTCTTCCCCTGAAAGACCTCCACCTACTAGCCCCATCATTGAGTTCCCACCATCTCCAGCACCTTCTAGCTCTCAAATGGTTGAGATTACTCCTCAAGAGCTACAAAATTTAATACAGGCTCAAGCCTTGTATGCAAAGAAATATGAGGAGAGAGTAAGGGCTACTATTTCAAGTTTTGCCGATACAATGAGTGCCTCATTGCTATACAGTAATATAAGCAAGATTTTGGAAATGAGGAATGAGCTTAATGGAGATAAAGCCATTCTGACAACTATTTTTGACAAATGGAGGCCTAGAGAGCAGGACTTGGAGTCTATTTGTGCCTCTTATGATGAAGCAGGGACCAATCCTATCATCAAATCCACTTGTGATACCACCAAGGATCTAGTGAAACTAGCAGAAGGGGTGGATAATGTTGATAGGAGAATTAACTTGTACAAAAAGGAATATACTGATCAGGTTTTTGAGTTGCTCCCAGGAGTTTTTGCTAGCCCAGATCAACTAAAGGACAAACAAGTGTGGCTCAAGGAATTAGAGGCCAAATTGTCAGCTAGAATAAAAGGAATTGTTGACTTAGATGATGCTTCCTTTTTTGTTGTAATAATTCAGGAGATAGAGAGAATCAAATCTCATTATGGTTTTCTCAATTCAGAGGTTAACAAGATGAGGAATTCATGGAAAAAGTTAACCACGGCTAAAGCAAAAGTGATTAATTTCACATGGCCCACTGATGATGTGTACAATGAGTGGACGAGAAAATATGTCATCCAGAATGCAGAGCAGTTAGAGGGAACTCTTGAATAGTTACAAGAGGTTGCAACTGGACAACAAGTTGAAGAAGCTGCAGAGGTCGAAAAGGACTTGTAACCATTTTTGCAAAAGGTTTTGTAACTTCTTCTTGAGAAGCAATGATTGTAACAAATTCTCCTAGGAAAGTCCGAAGCTTTGTGCATCCATATTGTTATAAATGGATACTAGGACTAGTGAGAAAAGGATCGCAAAAGAATTGTAAGAAAATGCTGCAGAAATTTATCTGAGCTTTTCTAAGTTTATTGGAGAATATTCAAAAGTTTTTTGTAATACTTTCTTGAAGACAATATCAATATACATACCATTGGTTTTGAGTAAAGTTTTGTGTCATCTTCAAATATGTTTGCAATTATTTACTATTTCATAATAAATAATCCAGGGTTATTTCGTTTGAATAGGGGTTGTAAGGCAACTTTCAGTAGATGTGTTTGCTAGCTTTTCTCTTTAGGAGGGAAATTAAATATGCGGGGATCACTTCTACCGATAAATTACTTGTGAGACATCTTGAATCTTGATGAGCATAGTTTGATTTGGTGTGCATAAATTCTCATGTATGCCAGGCATATATAAGGATTAATAGAAGCCGAGCCAATGGGATGTGTAGAGATCTTCTGTTTGGGGGGTATTGTTTGAATTTAGATGACTCTGTGACCTTGGATAAGGCACTCGTATAGATCAAGGTTGTCTATTGCATGTTTTGTAGATCAAAATACTGAATATGAGTATAATTTTCATTCCTTTGTTTCAGTTGGTTTCAAGGTGATTAGATCCACTGGTTTTCTAGACTGGTTTGCTGTGGATTTATCTTTTGAAAGTGTGAATTTTTATCATAGGGATATTAAGGTGAATCAAATTTTGAATACAACAAGACTCAATCCATATGAAGCACTAGATGTAAACCCATTTTCTGCACTTTAGCGAATCCTAGATAATTGTAACCCACTTGATATTGAACTTTCTGAGAACAACTTTTATTTCCTCTTTCGACCTCCTAAAAAGGAACCTTGTCAAGTAACTCCTCCTCAAAGACCAATGCAAGGAAATACACCGCTTGGTGGGAATAACCCACCTCCACCTATGAACCCAACATTTGAGTTCCTCATTTCTAATTTGAATGATAATGCTAATCTCAAGAACATTCTAGCTTCTTCTCTTCCTAAATTTTATGGACTAGTGATAGAGGACCCCGACACTTTCTTGTTTTAAATTTTGATGTCCTCTATATGAGTTATGATTATACTATAGATGCCCATAGACTCAAAATATTTCGTACTACTTTAAAAGAATCAGCTTTGAGATGTTTTATGAGTCTAGGGAGTTGTACAATCACTACATAGGATGAGATGAAATGGTTATTTCTTGTGAAATATAAAGATTATTGTAGAGGGAATGACCGTCATGGAGATGATATTTTTAGAATGATACAGAAGGAAGATGAGAGTCTAGAAGATTATCTAGAGAGATTTCTATTCAGTGCCAAGAAGTCAAAGCATAGTACTCTAAATGAACATTCTCTCAAGTTAATATTTCTAAGGGGAATCAGTGATGAATGCACAGATGCTTTAGACCTTATCAAAGGTGGTGATATAACACAAGCAACATGAAATGGAATTGGTCAAATCTGTCAAAAGTATTCCAAATCTTCTTCTAAGAAGAGTAAGCATTTCAAGACGCGAATTTCTTCATCACCATCCAGTAATGGATTTTGACAAATGGAGCTTAGTCACCTTTTGAAGGATTTTAAGGAGGATATCATGAACAATATGGCTACTCAGTTAGACACACTTAAAGCTAAGAAGAAGGATGAGGAAGATGATGCAATCCTTTTAGAATTATGTCCACATTGTAGACAGAAGAAAAGAGAATGTAGATGTAAGATGGTTGCGAACCTTGAAGTTCCTGATTTCAAGATAGTACAAGGAGATGATGAACAAGTTTTTTATGTTGCTCAAAGAAGGCCAAATTTTCCAAGACAAGGTATGCCTCCTGATCCACTTTCTTTTTCTAGTTATAGAGGAAATTTCTATGCACAAAATAATCAATGACAACCTCCATATGCTTAAAAATTTTGAAATGATCAAAATTGGTATAATCCTGAAGGCCAAGGGTAAAAGTTTGTCAATCAAACTCCATAATGGCAGCAACCATAAGGAAATTGGTCTCAGTCTCAAGGACCATGGCAACCATTCCAAGGAAATTGGCAACCTACTCCTCATTGGAGAGGAGGTCAACAATGGATGAATCAGTCTTCTAGTTATCAACAACCTCAACAGCCTTCTATAAAGTCCCCTCTGGCTACTAATACTGTTCCACCTAAACCCACACAACTTTCCACTCAACACATGCCAAATCCTAATAGAAAGCCTTACCAGTAACAACAAGTTTATTCAGCTGATCCTAATCAATACCCAACTTATTATATTTCTATAAGTGATATTCACCTTAGATTCGGCACAAATTTGCTTAACCCATCCCCTCCAGCTATAACTGAAATAAAAAAGGAAAAGGAAATATCTAGCTCAACAAGCCAACTACCTTAGAATCATCAAAGACCCCCATTTCCTCAAAGGTTGCAAGCTGAAAAAGATTCCTCGACAAGAGGATAT
This sequence comes from Cryptomeria japonica, assembly GCF_030272615.1. Classification (NCBI taxonomy): domain Eukaryota; kingdom Viridiplantae; phylum Streptophyta; class Pinopsida; order Cupressales; family Cupressaceae; genus Cryptomeria; species Cryptomeria japonica. The sequence continues at coordinate 640,151,628 of NC_081408.1, forward strand.
AAATTTTGATATCATTGATCAACTGAAACACGTGTTAAAATTCCATTATTTCTAGCTATCAAGGATGTCCCTATCTATGGTAAGGCAATTAAAGAGAAATTTTTAAAGAAACCTAGATGGAAGAAAAAGGATCCACAAATAGTGCATGTTATGGGTCAACTAGCTAATATTATGTTAAGAAAAGTTTCAAATACTAAATATTCTTACCCTGGTAGTCCTATTGTAAAAATAGTCATCAATGACACTCAAATAAAGAATGCCTAAATAGATTTGGGAACAGCCATCAATGTAATGACAAGAGATAATATTAAAAACCTTAACATAACCAGTCTCAGGCCTACTCCTATGGTCCTGCAGCTTGCTAACAGTTCCACGGTTCGACATGATGGTATGATTGAAGATGTTGTCATTAATTTAGACTCCTGGGAATATCCAACATATTTTATGATCTTGTCTCCTAAAGCTACATTAGGGGGATATTTGGTTATCTTAGGGAGACCTTGGCTTCCTACAACTGATGCATATATTGGATGCCAATCAAGGGACTTGACTATTTATGATGGAAATACTACTAAAAATCCAGCTCTGTATTCACCTGCTCAGCCCCAACTTGATCAAGAATAAGCTTTCTAGCCTAACGTGGGGGAATAATTAGAGGAGGAATTCAGCTCTATCAATAATCTTACGACAATTAACAATGAATCATTCATACAACTCTAGGATGATGATTCTATCCTTTCTTCAATTTTGGCAAATCAATATAATCTAGAGCAGTAGTCGCATGATTTAACATCAAATATTACAACATTAGATTTTCCTGTAGCCATTGACATATGCATACCCTGTTACCACAAGAAGTATGCACTTCTAGTCTTTCTAACGTGGCTCAAGATTATCTTATGGTCAAGGTGGAAGTTGATCCAAATAAATGTTTGAATATCAACAATCAACTCACAGAGACTGAAAGGTTAACACTGGTTGAATTTATTAAATGTCATCAATATGCTTTTCCATGGGATTACAAAGATATGTAAGGAATTGATCCTACAATTTGTACCCATCGTATTTATATCAAAGAGGACTATAGACTTCTTAAAAAACCACATAGGAGAATTAATCCTACATTAAGGGTGATAGTTAAAGAGGAACTACAAAAAATATAAAATGTTGGATTTATCTATCCTATATCAGATATTCAGTGGGTGTCTCATCTAGTCATAGTTACAAAGAAAGGAGGTAAATGACAAGTATGTGTAGATTATAGAGCTTTGAAATCAGCAACTAGTGCAGGGGCACCTATATTTCTTGATGAATCTTCACAATTTTGGAGTGAATGACCCTCAATAGGATAAATAAGCAAATAAAGGACCATTGGTAGGTCAAAAAGTGTGTTTTAAGATTATTTGTAGTTTTTTTCTCTAGTGTTAACTTGTCTTCTCAGTTTTGGCCAATGTGCCTTTATAAGCCTAAAATGGTATCATTTAGCAAAATTGGGTAAAACCCCTTGTAAGGCCTCATAAGGATTTTGGAAATGTTGGTTTGAGGTTAGGGAGCCATCCTAGGGGGTTTAGAGTTAGTAAATATGTATATGTTTCAAAAATGCATGGTGGAGCAAAACTTGTCATTATTGCTTGACAACTTTTTGCAACTTTTGGAGCAATTTATGAAAAAATGAGAAAATCGGTGGGTAAGGAACCGATGGGTGGTTGGTTATGAGTAAATAGGAATATATAATGCTTTTAGAATCATTTTAAAAGGGTTGGAAGATCAAAAGAGAAAATTTTGAATAATAAATTGAGACAATTTCCAAATTTTGCATAAAAAATTTGTAATTTGCTTATAGCAGTCTGTACTAGATGATTTGATCTTAGTAATGTTCTTTCATAGTGGTTTAGGATTAATTTTTGTGGTTCTTTGGAAGTAATTTTACTCCTTTGTGTAGGTTTAGTGTTGTGTTTGTAAATTTTCTTGTTGGCACTACACTCGGCCTGAGCAAAGGGATTAAGACCCTAGCAATGGCTCGAACTTGAATTCGCTTGGTGTTCTCTCAATGAAATTTGGGATTAAATTCATGGAGCCTATTTATAGTGTAAATATTCATTTTAGTGTCCTAGAATTTGCATTGAAACAATTTGCTATCATGACCTAGGCAAGCTCTGTTATAGCATGACTAGGGAACATGACTATTATTTGCATTATTGCTTCCAGGGATGATCAAATGTGATTGATCAAAGTGATTGGAATGGGAGATGGTTTCCTATTAGAGTCTCATTATGAGTATGGAGGTGTGATAGGATTTGGAGATCAGTAAACAATATTAGAGAAAGCTCTTAAACCTTAAAGCCTTAAAAAGAGCCATTTTGGGGACCATACCTGTATGAACGTATCAGATAATCTAACCTCTTGAATCTCAAAGAATGTCCAAAAGGGTATTCAGATCACTTAAAATTTTAGGAGGTCCTTTGGATTTTTTTTGAGAAAATGGGAAAAAAACATGAAGGTAGGGCTAAAAGGGGCTCATAGGGCTACTAGGCCTAAGGAATTAATGAAAGCGATGAAGAAATGAAGGGAAACAAGTCACAAAACCACATGATGGAAGTTTTTACACCATCTTAGCATCCTCCTAATCCCCTTGAAGTGAAGGTTAAATATTTTGACATCTTCAAGGTTGAACTTACTCTCGTGAGTTCTAGCCTTGATCTTGAGTAATTGGAGCAAACTAGTTGATAGAGAGTTTCCCAAAAGAGTTTAGTTGTTGGAATTTATTCAAGAGAAGAGAAGGTATAAACAAGCATGGAATCCCACTATGACACCTATTTCCAACCTACAAACAAAATTGCAACTCTTTTGTGAGATCCTCCCTATGAAAGTGGTATTAGAGCACACCACCTATATGGAGGATTTGGTTAAGTGGTAGAATCTTCCAGAATTTGAGGCCACTTGGGTACTTTAAGAAGAATTTCAAAGTTTGGCATTTACCTCTCTTTTTAGCCTAAAGGAGTCACTTGACTTCTTTCTCATTGGGGGAGTATGGTGAAGGAGCACCTAGATTTCTTGACGAATTTTCACAATTTTGAAGTGAATGATCCTCAATAGGATCAATGAGTGAATAAAGGACCATTCTTAGGTCCAAAAGTTTGTTTTAAGGTTATTTATAGTTTTTTGGTCTCTAGTGCTAACTTGTTTTCTCTGTTTTGGCCAATGTGCCTTTGTAAACCTAAAATGACATCATTTAGAAAAATTGGGTAAAACCCCTTGTAAGGCCTCATAAGGCTTTTGGATGTGTTGGTTTGAGGCTAGGGAACCATCCTAGGTGGTTTAGAGTGAGTAAATATGTATGTTTCAAAAATACATGGTGGAGCAAAAGTTATCATTATTGCTTAACAACTTTTTGCAACTTTTGGAGCAATTTTTGGAAAAATGAGAAAATTGGTGGTTAAGGAACCAATAGGTGGTTGGCTGTGAGTAAATAGTCATATATAATTCTTTTCAAATCATTGTAAAAGGGTTAGAAGATAAAAAGAGAAAATTTTAAATAATAAATTGAGGCAATTCCCAGATTTTGCATAATAAACTTGTAATTTTCTTTTAGCAGTTCATAATAGATGGATTGATCTTAGCACTGTTATTTCATGGTGGTTTAGGATATATTTTTGTGGTTATTTGGAATTAATTGTACTCCTTCTTTATGAAGGTTTAGTGTTGGGTTTGTAAATTTTCTTGTTGGCACTGCTCTCGACCTGAGCAAAGGGATTAAGACCCTAGCAATGGCTCCAACTTGAATTTGCTTGATGTTCTCTTAATGGCCTTTGAGATTCAAGTCACAAAGCCTATGTATAGTGTAAATATTCATTTTAGTGTCCTAGAAGTTGCATTGAAATAACTGGCTATCATGACCTAGGTGAGCTCTATCATAGCCCGACTAGGGAACATGAATGTTATTTGCATTATTGCTTGCATGGATGATCAAATGTGATTGTTCCAAGTGATTGGAATGGGAGATGGGTTCCTATCAGAGTCTTAGTATGAATATGGAGGTTTGAAAACATGTGGATATCAGTAAACCCTATTAGAGAATGCTCTTAAACCTTAAACCCTTAAAAAGAGTCATTTAGGGGACCGTACTTGTACAAATGTATTAGAAAATATAAACTCCTGAATCTAAAATAATTTCCAAAAGGGTATTCATATCACTAAATATTTTAGGAGGTCCTTTGGAATCTTTTTGGGCAATCAGGCAAAAATCGTGAAGGTAGGGCTAAAAGGGGCTCATAGGGCTACTAGGCCTAGAAATAGGAATTTATGAAAGTGATGAAGAAATGAAGGGAAACAAGTCACAAAACAACATGGTGGAAGTTGTTACACCATCTTAGTATCCTCCTATTCCCTTGCAGGTGAAGGTTAAAGATTTTGAAGATTTCTTGAAGGTTGAACTTACTCAAGTGAGTTCTAGCCTTTGACTTGAGTAATTGGAGCAAACTAGTTGATAGAGAGTTTCCCATAAGAATTTAGGTGTTGGAATTGATTCAAGAGAAGAGAAGGGTGTAAACAAGCATGGAAGCCCACTATGACACCTCTTTCCAACCTACAAACCAAATTACAACTCTTTTGTGAGATCGTCCCTATCAGCAACTAGGAAGGATCATTTTCCATTAGTATTTGTGGATCAGGTATTAGATTCCTTAGCAGAGAATCGGTAATTTTCATTCTTGGATGGATTTAGTGGCTACAACCAGATTCAAATTGCTCATGAGGATTAGTAAAATACTACATTTACTTTCCCTTCAAGAACATATGCATATTTTGTTCTTCCTTTTAAGTTGTGTAATGCTCTAGATAATTTTCAAAAAATAGTAATAAGCATATTTTCAGATATTTCCTAGGACAACATGGAGATCTATATGGATGATTTTACCACTTATGGTTAAGAATTTGAAGAGGCATTGAAGAATTTGAAGAAAATTTTGTAGAGGTATGAAGACTAAAATTTATCATTGAACAATGAAAAATGCTTTGTGATGATGCAAAAAGGCATAGTTCTTGGTCATCATATTTCTATAACTGGAATATAAGTTGACCCAGCCAAAATTGAATTCATTAAAAACCTTCCTACTTCCACAAAGAAAAAGGATGTACAAAGTTTCCTTGGTCATGTTGGATATTATAGAACATTTATTAAGGATTTTAGTAAAAGTGCAAGACCTTTATATTGTCTTTTGACTAAGGATATGTAGTTTGATTGGACCTCTGCATGTCATGAAGTTTTATTGAAGCTCAAACATGGCTTGACTCAAGCACCAGTGCTCAAGGGTCTGAACTGGTCATTGCATTTTCATATTCATATAGATGCATCAAATTATGCAATAGGAGTAGTTTTGGGGGAGAAGATGGACAATTTGGAGAATTCAATTTATTTCATCAACAAAAACATGCACGAACCTGAGCTTAATTATGCAGTCACATAAAAGGAGATGTTGGTAGTAATATATGCACTTAAAAAATTCAAGTATTATATCATAGGATATCAGATATATGTGCATATTGATCATTCATCAATCAGATATCTCATGAACAAGCATTCAATTATAGGAAGATTGGCTCGATGGTTACTATTGATGCAGGAATTCGATATTACAATTGTTGATAAATTAGGTAAATCTAATGTAGTTGTAGATTATCTTTCTAGGATTCAATTGAAAGATGATCCTACAACTATAGAGGATGCTTAATTTCCATGACGAACATTTGTTCTTGATAAAAAATCACACTCCCTAGTATGCAAATATTGCAAATTATTTAGCTGCTAATAAGATGCCTTCTCATTTTTCTCCTAAAGAAAGAAGGTTTCTAGCTGAGAAAAGCTTTAATTTATATTGGATTGCTGATTGTTTATTTTATACTAAACCTGACCAAGTTTTAAGAAGGTGTGGCAGAGAGGATGAAATGTATGATATCCTTCATGCATGTCATGATGAGTCATGTGGAGGATATTTTGTTTCTAAAAGATAAACACTTAATATCCTTAGCACAAGATATTATTGGCCATCTTTGTATAAACATGTAGCTCAATATACTATAAAATGTGATAGATGCCAATGATTAGGTAGGCCTAATAGATCTAATGAAATGACATTGTATCCCCAAATAATGGTTGCACCATTTGACAAATGGGGATTGGGTTTTGTTGGACCAATTGATCCTCCTTCCAATGGGAAATCCTATATTCTAGTATGCATAGATTATATTATAAAATGGGTGGAAGCAAGAGCCATGACAATTACATGAGATAATAAGGTAGCCGAATTTCTCTATGAGGAAATATATGCCATATATGGAGTACCAAGAGAAATTGATTCAGATCAAGGACCACAATTTGCTTCCATATTAAGCACAACATTAGTTAATGAATATAATATCAAACACGGGAAGTTTACTCCATACCATCCTCAAGTAAATGGTCAAGTAGAGGTTACAAACAAGGATTTAGAAGCTATTCTTACCAAGACAATATCTCTTCATAAGAAAGATTGGTCAAATAGGCTTCCTAAAGCCATTTGGGTATACAAAACAACATGGAAGACAACAACTGATTTTACACCTTTTGAAATGGTGTATTGGAAAATAGCGATGATGCCCATTGAGTTTGAGCATAAAAATTTTAGGTCATCTATGCAATTGAATATGAGTCTCTTAGAAGCACAAAAAGACCGCATCATGCAATTGAATGCTCTAGATGAGCTGAGAAATATGGTTGTACAACACACAAAAATTATTCAACATCAATGAGCTAAATGGCATGATAAGTATATCAAGGAGAGAAAATTTAAATATGAGGAATGGGCATTGTTATATGATTCTAGATATAAGGATACAATGGAGAAGCTACAAACATTTTGGTTGGGCCCATATGAAATAGATGATTTTTTTCTAAATGAAGCAGTTCAGTTGATAACAATAGACCCAGTCAAATTCAAACTTCTAGTCAATGGTCATCAACTACGCCTTTATCATAAGCCTTCAACAAAAGAAGAGTTCTTGTAGTAATTTGACAACCAAGTGTAGACCATAATTCATGCAACATCTGAAGTGGACATTCTTGACTCAATTCCTACAGCTTTTTTAGGGGCCCTTTTTGGTCTTCAGTCTTAAAATTCCTCATGCTTTCCTTCATAATAACCGTTTCCACACTTTATGCAAATATCGTTCTCCACTAATAATTTTCTCATCCACCTCATCCCATTTCATTTCTGTTTTTGTCACATCATTCACTTCACGTCATCTCATCTCATATTGTGAATAGCTAATCATTTGATTGCAACATTAATTAGTATGACTATAGGTATGTGTATTATTTATTTTTATTTTAATTATGCATTTATTCTATCATTATGATTATTACCTAATATAATTTATATAATCCGCATACCCTTCCCTCTATCCTTTTTCACATGTGTGGACATGTGTCATCTTAAGTTGGGGGGTGTTTTATGACTTCGATTTATGAGCTGTGTAATTATGTGTTCTTGTCAATAATGTATTTTAATTTTCTTGACATTATTTTTGAATGAGAAATCATGTATCACGAGTGATTAGTTCATCTTGTTGTCATAGTTGATGAAATGTACTGAAGAATAAGTAAAAGATTTCAGAGCATGATTTTTCAATTTTGCAGGATATTTCAATCTTTCATTTTGTTGTGGTAATTATTTTTGAAAGAAGAGTTAGCCATGGAAGGTGCCACTATCTGTCATGAGCCTGTAGTTCATGATGCTTTGCTGCAGGAAAACCAATGTGAATATTACTTATGGACCTATGGGTGGATTGACTATATTTTAAAATTGATATATTTTAATGAGGAAATTGCATATGAATTCATGCACACATTCGATGAAGGGGAGACTTTTGTCAAAGGGTTACAGGTCATAGCCACATATTAGCAAATAGCCAGAGTCACTAGGTTGTCATTGGATGGAGAACTATTTATGGAGGAAAAAGATGCAAGAAGTGCTAGGGTAGAGTTTACTCACCCAACTAATGGACCTCTGAGTGTGGACAAGCAAGGAACTGAAAAGACATATCTTCCAACAAAATGGCCATAGGTTGCATTTTATGTGATGAAATATATAACATATAAGTAGGTACTCCAATCTTCATTCTATTCATTTTAAATTATTGAGTAGTTTGTAACATGGCCAAAGGAAGAATATTCCAAATTTGTTGTACCATCTTATCCCCATTAGTACAAAGGAAACATAGAGGGGTTGTAACCATTATGTCAATCATCATAGCTTGATCAAATTATTTGTAGAACAGTCTCTTAGATATGTCTCGCAGATGTCATTGGGAGAGTTTGAGGATATCGTGTAGTTTGCAGAAGAAAATGTTCGTACTGGAAAAGAAATTATAACTCAAGAAGAAAATATGAAAGAATCCTCATCTCCTAGGGTTTTTGCAGCGAATGAACCTCCTATTGTCGAAGAAGCCTTACCTAATGTAGAAGAAACAATAATTGAACCAAATATTGAGCAACCCTCCACTCAGACTCAAGGTGGAGCTGCATCTTCTATAAGGAAAGGGAAAGAAAAACAAAAAGGTTATGTAGAGGAAGAGACCATAGAACTATAGGAGTTGAGAAAATACAACACCACAGGAGCCTGAAGATCTTCTGCAAGCCGAATAACCTGTTACAAGGAGAAGCAATGAAGCAAAATCTGAAGAACATACAAAACACAGAGAATATGCTCAAAAAGAGAGAGCTCAATATTCACAAAAATATGTAATATGATTCTTACAATGAAAAGAAAGAACTCAACCTTTAATAGGTCAATAAACCCTAAAAAGGGAAAACCTAGGTTTGCACATAATAATTAATTAAAACAATTAATTATATGCACCTAAAGTTAGCTTAAGTGTAATAGAGATAAAGGGAACTTAAATAATTAAACAAAGAATGTTTAATTAATCAAGTAAATACCCGAATACTCTAACACCCCCCCTTAAGCTAGACTTAGGGAGAAGCTAAAACCTAGAACAGCTAATGAAAGCAATAAAGATGGGTCCCGGCAACAAGGCCTGATCAGGTACCCAAATACAATGAAATCTCTATGAACTGGAGAAATAGAGAAAACTACATGGGAACAAAACTCTACTCCAAAAAGAGATGGAAAAAAATATCACTGAAGCATGAAGACCCTGCAAACTCTGTCGAAGAATAACTGTTGATCTGAAGAACATCCACTGAACTAGAACATGACCAGGTAGAGAAGACTGTAATCTGCATGAGTGCCCTCAAATGACACTACTCGAATCAGGAGGCAAACAAGGCAAAACAACTGAAATCGAAGATACAGATGGCATGAGAAACCAAAGCCTGAAGAGCTGATCAATCGAAACACGGAAGCATTAGAACCAACAGGATAAACCTACCCATAATGCGGAAGTGGGAGAGGGACAGGAACACTGAAAAGGACAGCCAAAAACAATTGCATGACGAAGAACCAAGAACATCACAGGTGCTGAGACACATCATCATGAGGCGAATGTCATGGAAGGAACACTCACTTGACAAAGGAAGATGGCAAACAAAGGCAAACATCAACCCCCTCACGGCACTTGATCAACAGTGCATGTTCAACAAGACACAAGATATGCAAGATTCCAAGTAAACAATGCATGATGGCACTTTATCTCAGTGCGTTTGCATAATTACAAGCTACAATGATAAGAAGACTGGAAATAGAAACGAGAACCAAAACAGAGACACCCTACTCAGAAAAGAGATCCCAGGACCTGAAACAACCACGATATCCACCAGAGTGCTGAAAAGAAAAAAACTGAATAAAATATGCATGGACCAGAATCTGGAAAAAAAACTCATATTTCTGGAAAGTACACAGAACACGCTTTCTGAAAATATAAAGTTTTTGAAAAACGGAGGTCGGATGCTCATTCTATGTCTCCCGGAGTGCAAAAAAGAGACCTCAATTTGACTGTAAAAAAACACAGTCAAACAGCAAAATGGGAATAAATTACCAACACCAAGAGGTTGGCCTCGAAACCAGCTTTCCGATGCCTATTCGTTCTCAAAAAAATGACTCCGTTTGCCCATTCTAGGGCCCTGGAAGTGCAAAAAAGAAGCCCGACTTTGACTGGTAAAAAACACAGTCAAACAACAGATCCAGGAAAAAAATCTACCACCACGAGGTCCGGCTCGGAATCTCCTTTCCAACGCCTATTCGTTCGCCAAAATCCGACTCTGGAGGCACGATCTAGGCCCAAAAAACCAACCCCCTCTCAAAAAGACTAGAGAGGAGGGGCTGGTGGTGCTCTGGGCGGAGGTGGCGCTCGGGCCGAGCGGAGGTGGCGCTCAGGCCGGGCGGAGGTGTTGCAAAAGCGGAGTGGCGCTCGAGCTGGGCAGAGGTGGCGCGGCCCGGTGGAAGCGGCGCTGCTCGGGCGGTGGTGGCTTGCCGGCAGGGCGGGAGCAGCGATTGGAGCGCCGGGAGCGGCGCCGGAGAGACACGCCGACGGGAGAGCACGGAGTCGGAGCCGGAGGAAAGTCGCCGGAGCCAAAGCGGGGCGGGAGCCGGAGGAAATGCAGCGGCCGGCGGGGACTGGAGACGGACCCGGCGGCGGCCGGAGAAACAGCAGCAGCGGCCGGAGGCCGGAGGCCGGACTGACAGGTCTGACAAGCCTGTCAGTCCGGTACCCTGCGGTACCCCCAAACCCCAAAAAAAACTTTCCCCAAAAAATTTTTTTTTCTTAAAAAGAAACAAATCTCCCCTTTTTTTTTTTTCACCTTTTTTTTTTTTTTAAAAGAAAATTTCGGCCTGCATGCCGTAAAAAGGCAAATTTTTATTTTTTTAAAAAAAATTTCTCGATCTGCGTGCCAGGGCCGTACGGCCTAGATCTGAGAAAAAAATTGCTCCCAGAGGCTCAGGAACCAAAATATGTCAAATTTTATATGACCATAGGGGTTTTCGGGCCTTCTGAGCACGATGGTGAGGTCCGTTTAGACCCAAAGTGCTCAGAAAAAAATCTCAAACCCTAGGTACACAAAAAAATTCCTGAAACCCCAGATCTACTTCCAAAGCCAAAAATCTCAAAACAAGAACAGGCAGCTGCAGATCCACGCTCTGATACCATATAGGAGTTGAGAAAATACAACACCACAGGAGCCTGAAGATCTTCTGCAAGCCGAATAACCTGTTACAAGGAGAAGCAATGAAGCAAAATCTGAAGAACATACAAAACACAGAGAATATGCTCAAAAAGAGAGAGCTCAATATTCACAAAAATATGTAATATGATTCTTACAATGAAAAGAAAGAACTCAACCTTTAATAGGTCAATAAACCCTAAAAAGGGAAAACCTAGGTTTGCACATAATAATTAATTAAAACAATTAATTATATGCACCTAAAGTTAGCTTAAGTGTAATAGAGATAAAGGGAACTTAAATAATTAAACAAAGAATGTTTAATTAATCAAGTAAATACCCGAATACTCTAACAAGAACGGCCTCAAGATGCATAGGTTTCTCCTGCAGCTAAAAACAACAAAGTAAAGGAAACTTTTCCTACAACAACACCTCCTATAGCCACTCAATAAATTCAATTAAGAAGGAGTCGACGAGTTAAATGAATAACTCAAGCAGCAGGAGATATGGGTGAAGTCATTTCTATGGTTCAACCTCAGAATTAGAGCATGAACGCCAGACAGAGGGTCAAAAGCAGGAAGGACATGGATTCGAAAGACTATCAAATTTGGCACATGTAGCAGAGCAGTTTGAAGAACCGGTTGATAAGATTTCAAGCCCTTAGGTAACAACTCACAGGCTCCCTTCATGTCTCACTAGTTTATCCATTGCACTTACATTTTATAGACAATGGGAGATAGAAAGGGCTAGGCTATAAGGAATAATTGATAAGCAATAGAAAGAAATTGAAAAGAGGGACAACCAAATCATTGAATTGCAAACCAAAGTAGACACCATAGAAAACATGGTTCCTGAGTTAATACAGTGCAAGGCTTCACCAAGAGTTTATGCTTTACATTTGAAGGAATAGTATTTATGTTTCATACTCAACTGTATTGTTAGGGATCTTAGTCCTTTGGATACTCCATAAGAATTTTATAATTCTTATCAGAACTCTCCTACAACCATTAAGAATTTATTATATGTGAATTTTATTTGCATAATTATGGTGTCTTTTCTGATAATGAATGGAATCCCTTGTTGAATATTGGTGATATTTAGTTAAAAGAATTGATGTCATGTATATAAAATGAAATCAGTATGGGAACACGAGCTAGAATGCATAGGAACTTGGATTTTTGTTGCCTACTGCCACTCAGAACTAAGGCTCAAAACCTGCAACATATGTACTCTGACTGGCAAAAGTTGTTGACTAGACCTGATGTTAAACGCCAAGTTTTACCATTGAGAGAGAAAGCATTTCAAGAATATGAGAATTTGGTTGTAAATAAGAATCAAGCTATAGTTGAATGTTTGGAACAGTCTTCTAGAGGACCTAAAGTAGGGTGAACTCCATTCATTACCCAATTATCATGCAGCCACACAAACAACTCCCACGTATATCCATTTGGGTAGGACAAAAAGCAATAACTGGTTACCCTTGATATTTAAACCACCTATCCTTATGTGCCCATTGATGGGATGCAGGGATACAAAAAAACTATATGAAGAGGCTGGGAAGGAAGCAAGGTGGACTAGGCTGGAAAATATGGAAGGGTTTTATTGGAACTTGGCTATAGGAGGTACATGACAAGGAACCATAGGTGATTTACAACTCAGTGCCCAAATAAGGAATTTTCCTCTTGCTGGAGGATTATCAAGACATTAAGCTAGGGTGCAAATGATGAGCTAAAATAATAGCTCTTTTATTCATAGAACTCATAAGTTTTTTATATGTTTAAATTTGCATATTGGGATAGTGTTTGAGTCATGGATGTATTATAGTTTGACTATGTGCATTTTGAATAACAACTAAACCCATTAAAACCATGTATTATTTTGAACTAATATTCCTATTTCCATGCGAATTATCATAGGTAATATCATGTGTGGATATATAAGTGTTATGATTAATGAGAATAGATATATATGCATGCTTGCATGTTCTAACATTTAAATGCAGGAGTAAATAAGTTACTGCAGAAGCGGCTATATTAAGCCAGATGGAGAATCACATCATGAAATTAGTTGGAGACATTTAGGGGTGGTTAAACATTCAAAACAAGAGAGAAGATAGTGTGCATAAGAATCAGAAAAGGAATAGCAAGGTGATACCAAATTCATGTATGTTTTTCTTCAGCAAACATCAATCTAGTAAACAATGCCATGCTATATTCTTGGCTCTGATTTAGTTGAGTTCCATGTTTTCTGTGGATTAACTTCTTCTGTTTTCCATCATAAATTTTTTTCACCTAATTTCATGGGCATGATCTAGATAGTAGGAAGTTTGTTATATTTTTCTTATAAATAAAGACATGCACCTCTTCTTAGATGTTAGATAGTGTATTTCAGAACTAGAAGCATTTTCTCTTATCTCATGCGTTGTATCGACTTTTGAAAATAATCAATAAAAGCTATGTTATTTTGAGTATATAAAATCATCTTTGAAGTATCGATACACTCATCCAAGGGGTACCACTTGGTGAATATTTTTGTGTGTTTGTTAAATTAAGTTTTCTTTTTGCTACAGTAAATGCTCTAGCAACTGACTATTCCTGCAGCCACTGGCACCAGATCTTGTGACTGTTAATGCAGCCAAAGCAGACAGAGTAATTCCTATTTTTCAGCTCTGAACTTAGTTAACAGTTATTTAGTTAGAATCTCTTGTTAATGTTAATATTTTTTGCAGTCATTTAGTTGTTATTTATTGGTTGTTTATTTCAAATAGACTTAGTTCCTGCAGTAGTGCAAAATGACTATCACAAAAAATTAGTGCATATACAATACATACCTACTTCAAGTAATAAGTCCCTGGGTTGACAAGTAAATGAACTTTAGTCATGGAGATAATAGCTACTCAGAATGAATGCCTAATCTTTGGGTTAAGACTTTAGCTCTAGTTATTGTTCCTATAGGCGAGGCAAACAATCTTCTCACATATTACAATATCTTTATTTTAATGTCATGTGTCTAATACTCATATTAATATTTCAAACCATATAAACCTCATTGTGCATTATTTTCAATCAACATCATCAATTGTACTACACAATGTAGACATCAGACACCAAGAAGGTAGAAATCCATCTTATATACTAACAAACACAATCATACACCTCCATTACTTCCTTAACAACTCAAGTAGGTCTCTATCCAATAAATCACCATATCATCAGTGATAACAAAACCAATGATAACCTATATTGTCATACATCTGGTTGACATTAGTGGCAATACATATTGCCAACAAATCCTTCCTTTCAATTTACACCTATCAATCACCTTGCAATAACAAAAATTTGTTTGGAACCCATTTTGCAATATGAGTAAAGACTAGCATAGTATAGCTTGCTAGATTATTTTGACTTATTTCTCTTTCCACATGGATCACACAACATGAAAAAACTTGTTGTTCCAATTCCCAGTCCTCTAGATCACCTAGCATAGCACAACTTACTAGCCCATAAAATCCTCATTTCCTTTCTTCTTCCTCCATGAGCCCATAACATAACACACTTTTCTAGTTACTGGATCAATGTTTCTTTTCTTATCACTTGATGTATACTCTTTCTCTTTCTATGTGACCACTTTTTTCTCTTTCGATAATATTGAGAGAATGATAAATTTTCATTATCAAGGTGTCTTCAACTACTTGACTTGTGCAACCTTTGTTTTTAGTACTAACTGCTTTTGCATGTCTTTTGTCTTTGTTTTTATATTTTTCTCTTTTGTTTGTTTTTATCTAGTTTTGTGTGCCCTTGTATGCGAATATCCGAGTGAAGAAGCTAAGCTTGGGAGCTTGTTCCCTCAAATTTAGTGATGTCTTATCTCTTTGTAATTTTTCTTTCAATTTCTCATGTCTCAGCCTCTCTCTCTCTTTCTTCTCCTTACCATGAGTATGAGTGTCAAATCATACTCTAGCTAAAGTGGGGGCTAAGTGTAGTATTTTAAATTGTAACCATGTATAATTTATACTCCTTTTTGTGCCCTTTCCTTAGTGTGGATTCTCTTATCTCTCATTGAAGCCTATTTTTGGCCTTTATGCTGCAAAAATAATGTCATATATTTGAATGATGGTCTGAATCTCTTTCTGAGGATGAGCACACCTAATCTAACACTTTTTTACCCTTTTTTGGGTGGGTTTTTTTTGGGGGTGCTCTTTTCCTAGAGAAGGGTGTCTAGGGCATCCTCTTCCCTCAAAACGGGGCCTAGTTTTGAATAGTTAGTGATCAATTTTAGACAGTTCATTCCTAATCTTAATGCCTCAATATGACCATTGGAGGTCAGCCTAACTTACCAGATACCTTGAGAAAACTATATAAGAGCATCCTTTCAATTTATTTTTCATCCATCCACATTTCATTATCTTCCACACACATTCATCAAGATTCAAGGTGACATTTCATGTCACCATATCGTTCAAAGAATTCATCAAACCTGGACATTATGGATTAGCAAATTATGACAATCTTCACTCAACAGTGTGTTGGAAATTGACACTCATTGGATTCATTTTGTTGTCATTTATGGCAACAAGATTAGATGGAAGTCACATATTGACATTAGGAGGCATTCACCAGAAGACACCAGCATTTGAGTATCCAGGGTTACAACTGGCACTGACACTGGCATCAGCATCTAGCACTTCAAGGAAGTCGACATCAAGGAAGCTTTATTTAAAAAATAATTTTATAATTATTGTATAAAGACGATATTGTATATCTTTTGTATTGTAAACCAACATAAGGCATATTTTTTGTAAAAGGTATATAGGATAGTTTGTTAGGCCATTATGATATGATAGATAGATGATAGGATAGAATATGTGGATGAGAATTTGGGTTATAACAAAATAGGATTGTGGAATGCGAAGATCATTTGTATGTGAATGTTGTATCATGCAATGATCTGTAAATGCTTTGTAAGATATTCTTGGAGGGAAAGAGATACCGGTACAGAGTAGACCTATAAACATAACTCTTTTAAGCATAAGAGATGCATTTTGTGAGTTCATTTTCATTGTTTTCCTTCCACATAAGCTTGTAGTTGGTGAGAATCTTTAGTGATGAGCAGTGCGCTCTAGGTAGTGTGCCTTCCTGCATGTGCATGCCCCCTCTTTATGTAATATCTTTCATATGGCCAGTAAATTGATATTGTGGGTCACAAATCCCACCATCATCTTTCTTAATCATGAAGCATAACTCTGTTGAATATTTCTCAGCAATTTTCTTAGGAACCCTCATCATAGAATTCATAGCCTTTTGAAATAACTTGGAGTAACCCAAACCTTGTCATCTCTCTGAATAGCTAATGAAGCAATTGACTATTTAAATTGCCTCCCTACCAGGATATCAAATTCCCATTTTCTCTTACCCAAACTGGGATTTTCATTGATGAAAAATAGCATCAAATAGACAATTAGCTTACCATACTGGAAAGTTCCTTTCTTTTCTCCTTTAATCTTTCTTAGGTTTATCAATAGTTCATCCAAAATCCAACCACATAGATCCAACTTCTCATTTTATCTCATCATCTTATGTGTTGCATAAATGTAGGATCTAGAAACAAAATTCAAACAGTTTGATTGAGTTACCTTATAACCAATAATCATGCTTCTAAATCTGATATCTCCATCAGTTATAGTATCGATCCTCATTGATCGCCTGTCCTAAGTTGCGCCAGTGATTTTGTTGACATGGTCATTAGAAACCTTATTCTCTAGACGCTGCCCAACCTGTGGTAAACTGGTGATTTCCATGATGGCCTCCTTGGTAATCTTATATGGTCTATCCAACCAGATAAACTCTACACGCACTCTTCTTAAAACATACCTAACAATTTCATCTTTGAATTTTGGAATGTCTAGAATGTAAGTAAACCCTAGATCCTCAATGTGCTTGTACTCGGGCTTAATCTTTTCAAAATCTCCCATTAGCTCATTCATGTACATCCTCTTGATGTCACTGAATCCCAAATCCTCAATGTGGAAGTGAATGTGAGCTCTAATATCTTAAACATATACAACTCCTTCCAAGAAACACGAGAAAATATACCAACTAAATCGTCTAGGTAGAAACATGCAAATATCACTTGAAAATCATCTTGGGACGGCCCTTGACCTCAACAATAGTTGGATTTGCAACATATATAGGTAAAAATGATGATCCTTCTTCCATGATTGAAGATAAATACCTATTAATCGCTGCCAGTGAAAGACCCTAAAGACCTCTTGCAATCACTCGTGAAATAACTCAAGAAGATATTTGATTACACCAAATCACCTTAGAATCGCTTTGAATCATTCTTAATCGCTCTAAGTGCAAGGTGATAAAAAGATGAAGTACATTAAACCTTTTAACTTCCAAGAAAAACCTTAATCCGTCATTGATATAAATGACTTCCGGTGAAAGATATTGGACCCCGATGAAACATCTCCATGCCGGATAAGCATCTCCAATGTCTAGAACATCTTCTAGAACCTCTTCTCGGGGCATATGCAACATCTTCATGAGTTTTGCGTACCCCTAAGGAATCTACTTCAGTTACTAGTTGAGCTTCCTGCCGGTACAGGAGCAACCTCCTTTGTCGATTGATTAATTGAACCATTCTCATCTATAGATTGATCTTCTGACTTCCTAACCCATCTCTAGGGATGAGCTTCCTGAATTTCATTAACCTTTTCTTTCCCTTTCTCATTTGATCCTCCATTACCAACCAGTGGATTTCTGCTTCTAGATAAATTAGCAATATGTCCAACCTTATTACACAAATAACATGTAACATTGTTCTTTATAATTGCTTTGCTAAAACCGATATATTTTTTTGACCTGCACTGATTAGCCATTTGTCCAAATTTTCCACATGCATAACATTTTACATTCATTCTACAATCTTCTATTTTATGACCATTCTTATTACATTTAGAACATTAAGCATGAGAAAAATTATTGTTTTGATTTTCTCTATTTCTATATTGCCTAGCCATGTGAACAATTTTATTACAAACAAAGCTTCTACCATTAACTTTGTAAGCATTAAACTTCCTTACTGGTTCCTTATGGTTTCGATCTTCATTTGTAGTACTGGAACTATGTCCTTTTCAAATCCATGTCCACTAGAATCTCCATTCTACCTTTGTCTCTTAGAATTATCATTTGTCTGTCAAGCTCTTGTTTATTACTCTAGGATTGTACTAAATCAGTTCTCAACATATCATTCTCATTAACCAACCTACCACATTCTTCAAATTTTTTCTTCAGAGATACAAAAAGATTTTCTTCTTTTTTCTTCTGGTCTTAAATCTCCTTAGACATTCTCATAGTTATATCTTGCATTTCATTTCTCATGATCATGTTCTCCTGACACAGTTTCTGACACTATTCCTAAGTGCATCTTTCTCTTCATCATCATAATTTTGCAAATTTTTCATCCTCCTAGCTTGAATAGATGGCAACCTCTCCTATAGGACATGAATGAATTCTTGAGAAGAATTCAATTCATCTTGTAACTTCAAGTTTTTCAAACTTTCAACATCATAATCTTCAAGTCCTACCTCAAGTTGCTATTCCAAACTCATATCCATGGATTCTACATTCAGGATCTTCCTCAATCCATTAAACTTCCTCTGAGGCACATGACTCTGATACTAATTGTTGGAATCCATTAACACTAACAGGCGAGGGGTGAATCAATGTTCTACCAGAATGATCAATTTTAAGGGTCAATGCAGGAAGCTGAGTCCACTTTTTGGCCAAAAAGTGGAAGAATTTTCCCTGATTTTCAGATTTTGTCTCATTTGATTTTAATTTTTGAAACACTTGGAGATTGAATCTTGGAAAAAGTCAATAATATAAAAGATATCCCTCCGAGTTTACTTTCCAAATATGTAATTTATTTTAATACCCACATAATAAAAAATAAATTTTTGAATGGAGTTCTACAAAACATGTTTTAAAAATGCATGTTTCAGGACCATACCATGCATGTGTACGACCCACACTTTTTGACACAATTAAAATTATTTTCTCAAACTATTTTGGGAAATGGTTTGTAAAACACTAAAGATTGACGAGCATATTTTTCCGGAATTTTTTTTTAAATATTTTTTTTTAATTAATGTTTTGATGACCGTAAATATCTTGTTAAAAATTTGATGTGTACGACCCAAATAATTTGATGTAAACTTTAAAAAAAAAATTATTTTGTTTTAAATAGAAAATAATTTTATGTGGATTGATGACATATAATTTTTTTCATTAAAATAAATAAGTTACTAAATTAACAAAATTAGTTAATATTTCAAGTTTTTGGACCTGATTTAATATAAATTAAATGTAAAATAGTTAGAATAATCAATTTTAAAAAAATTTACATATTTTATATCTAGACAGTATAATCTGAAATTGATTTTAATTTGTATAAAAATTCTCTAATTACAAGCACATAAACTATTTCAGAAGTTCATATTTGTGCTTTCATTCATGGAGATTTGAATTTGTAGGTCCATGTCTCAGGTGTGGCCATTCCAGGCCTCTCCCGATCCTAATCCCAAGCCAAGTGGTGGGTTGTGGAATCAACTTCCACATATCGGGCCCCCATTTTCAAAAAGGGAGCCCATTTATAAAACTGGAGCTCGTTCCTTTTTTAACCATTGGATTTAGGAACAGGGCCCTATTTTAAAATGGAGGCTCATTCCTAAATAACCGTTATTGTCAACAAAAAATAGATTAAATCATTTTACCAGACCATCATTGAAATCCATGCTGGCAAATATTTTTTCCAATATTTGGCAGTACTTTTTAATATTTTTTACACAAATTTCTAAAGAACTTGGTAAGAAGATTTTTTTTTGAAGAGGAGTTTGTAAAGATGGGTTCTAAGAAATGTCAAAAGAAACAAAGGAAGACAATGATAGTGGATGAAATTCAAGCACAAAGAGAGGAGGGAAAAAACCAAAGAGATTGAAGATCACAACAACGACAATTGAATAACACTTCTGAAGAATCTAGTTCATTGCCTATTATAGATGAGACCATTGAAGAGATCATGATGGATGCAAGAAATGTAGAACCAAACACGGGTATGAATGTTGATGCAAATATTCATTTGGATAAAAATATTGGTATGTTTTTAAATCCCCGAGACTATGATGCCAATGAAATTGTTGATTTAAATGAAGTTGGATATAAATTTCATACACCAATATGAAAAGAAATAAAAATTGAAAATATTACACCACCATCTTTGAAAGAAAATGAGTGTAATTTTTTTACTATTGATAGCAATGTGATAAATAATCTTATTGGGTTAGTTTCTTGGAGACAAATCAGAACAAATGCGAAGAGATTATATAAACAATTTTTCTATAATAATAAGTTAGGATTTTGGTATCAATTAATGCTACAATTAATAAAAATGTAAAAAATGCATAAAGTCATGAAAAAAATAGGTATTTATGCAAAACCAAAAAGAAAAGATGAATCATATAAGAAAGTGGTATCTATTGTTGCCAGTGCCATCGATTCTATCGGAAAAACAAGTCGATCTAAAGATAAGAATGTGGCAAGTAGAGTTATAACAACTGCTATAGTTGACAAAACAATTGTTAGTAAAAGAATGTTAAGTGATATAAGTGGCTATTCAAACTTACATCATAGAACCTTGTCAAGAGCAGCCAAAAGAAGAGAAATAATTGATATTGATCGACTAAACCATTGTTGGAGTTTTAGTGGTAGACTTCAAAGGTCAGACATGAAATTAAATGATGAAAATAAACAATTAATTGCAAAATTTTGGCTTGATAGCACTAGAGTTTCATCAAATGCTAGAGATGTTTTAAAGTTAAGGGTGGTTTTAATGTTGGAAATTCGAGAAAATCATGTCATGTCATGGCTTAATAGGTCCTATTATGAACCTATTATGCCACGATGGCATAATAGGTGGACTATTATGAAATGTCATGATATAATAGGTCCTATTATGCCATGACATGATATAATAGGTCCTATTATGCCATGACATGATATAATAGGACCAACTATGGACCTATTATGAGATGTTTTAAAGTTAAGGGTGGTTTTAAAGTTGGCAATTCGAGAAAATCATGTCATGTCATGGCTTAATAGGTCCTATTTGTTGGCATTATAACAAACAATAAGAGATTGTTGGCATTTCAATAAGGATATTGAGAAAGTTGTTGATGATTATGGATATAATTGATTAAGGATGTTTACTGTCTTAATATTATTATTTTGTCATTGATATCAAGAAATTGATTTTCTAATTCAGTATGACGTTGCCATATCTTAAGAAGTATGATTTGATGAGTATAAAGATGTCGGTAAAAGACACAGAAAGATTGTGATGAATAAGGGGAGGAATAAGTTATTCAATGGGCAACTATTACTGAGTTAGACAATGATGAGATCATGATGTTTAGATTGTTTTGATATCCTACATATGTTGTTGATTGTAAGGTTAATACTATACTATGTTACCGAGCAAATAACCTAGTTGATAAACCCTAAGGAAGCTAGTCGGTAAACCCTAAGGTTATCACTATCGGTTAATGAAGGCGAAATGTCCACCGAGTGAAGTTTAGTATTTACTGAGTTGCAACTGAGCTGTAACAGAATGCATTAAATGATTAAAAGCGTTATTTAATGAAGGAAATTGATGAGCTGGAATTGATTAAATGATTGGTATGCCATGCATAAAGTTTGTTAAAGAATCTATGGCAATGGAAGATTGGCAGAAAGATCTACAACTCAGATTGAACCGCAATACCTTAGCACAAGTTCCAAGAAATGTATGCAAGTTCCACGGTGAGGTAAAACGTTTTCAGATCGAAGGATATATTGAATCTGGTCAAGATTGAAGATCTAATGGCTATGATTGATCATGGTATATGTGATCAAGGAGATTAAGCGGTTAGCAAATTGTTTATAAATAAGGAACTGTTGATAAACAATGTATGCGGGCAAGTGTAAGCATAGGGATGCTACAAAGTGATTACCGAGCATAGAAGCTTGAAGACCTGTTTGATTAACAGAGTATAGAGCCCAACAGAGGGACAAGATAAGTCCTATGACTAGATTGTATTGAGAAAATAAGAATCTTCTTTAGCATTTTAGATGCAAAGTTTCAGATATATTTTTATTACTGTTATTTTGTGAAGTGACAGAAAATCTCTTAACAGAGTGGACTTAACAATCTTATTTGTAAAACCCTCTAGCAAGGTGACATTCTGATTGAGTGTTTGAAACCCTTTAACAAGGTCACTTCTAATAAGGTGAAGATCCTAACAGATCTGAGGGAAATCCCTTAACCGGGTCACATCTAGCAATGTGTTTGTAATCTTTAACATGATTTGCTTTTAACCGAGCATACTCTAGAAGAGTATATTTCTTAGTGGGTCCGAAATCCCATAGTGGTTTTTCCCTATTTGGGTTTCCACGTTAAATTTGGTGTTAAATGTGTTGTGATGTTTTCTATTTATGAGTTTGCAGGTTTTACAGTTTTGGTTACTTATATCTATTAAAGCTACCGAGGTTGAATCTGTTGATTTTATGGAAGATTAAGTTTTTATGATTCACCCCCCCCTCTCATCTTGTCAGCTTGGCATCTTTACTTAAAATTTAGTATCAGAACTATTAATTGGTATCAAAGCTTTGGCATCCAGAAGAAAAGTTTAAAGGTACTTGAGGAAAAGATCCAAAGATATATAAGAGGGATGCACCGAAGCTGAACAAGTCAAGCTTCTCTACATGGCAGAAAAGGATGAAGCTGCACCTATCAGGAGTTGGAGAATATGATGTATATTATTTGGAGAATGATTTCATTACACTAAGCACCTATCCATTGACAATGGAAGAGATAAAGGCAAAGCAAGAACATATTCAAGCAATGATTGAAATAACATCTGCATTGACTGACTCAGAGTTTAATGATCTAGAAGGCTACAATGTTGCCAAGGCAATGTGGGACAAGATCATATCTGTGTATGGTGGTGATGAACATGTTCAAAGAGAAAAAGTGGATAGTCTAAGAGGACAACTTGAATCTATGAGGATGAATGAAGGTGAGAACATAACCCAGTACAGTACAAGACTAAAGGAGTTTGTCAATCAAATCAAAGGAGTAGGAGGAACCATTGAAGAAAAGGATGTCACAAGTAAGTTATTGAGAACCCTTCTACTTGCTTATGCAATCCGAGTCTCTGCAATCAATGAATTGAGGGTTGTACCCAATATGCCAGTTTCTTTGGATGCTACTATTGGTAAGCTACATGCATTTGAATTAAGTAATTTTGATAATAGTGGGTCTTCGCTAAATAAAGTTGAATCTCCATTCAGTTCTTTTTATCTTGATGAAGCTGATGATTACAATGATAGAAAGTATAAGTACTCTGAAGGGAATCACAGTGGAGCAAGTGAAAGATTTCACAAAAACATGCAGGAGGTACACAAACTTTATGAGGAAATCAAAAAGCAAGAAGAGTTTGAAGCACTATTAGCCAGAAGGTTACTGAGAGGCAAAGGTAAGTATAAAGGAAAACTACCTGTGAAATGTTTCAATTGTGATAAGATAGGACATATGGCTTCTAATTGCCCTGACAAAGAATCTAGTGAAAAGAGAGATTACCGAGATGATAGACAGAAAAGATAATAATTATAGAGGACACCAAGACTTCAGAAGAAGAGATAAAAAGACATGTCTAATAGCTAATGAGGAATCCAATGATGATAAATCAGATGAAACTGATACAGAAGAAGTAATTTATGTGGCTATCAAAGATGGATCAGATGAAGACAGGTATGAAGAAAAAGATTTAATATCTCACATAAATACTAATGATTCTTGGATCACAGATAGTGGATTCTCACATCACATGATAGGTGATAAACACAAGTTTGTTATGTTAGAAGTTTATGATGGAGGTTATGTAAGATTTTGGTAATGATGCACCATGTCCAGTAAAAGGTAAAGGATCCATAGCACTTCTTGACAATTCTAAATTTAATGATGTTTATTGGGTTGAAGGTTTGAAATATAATTTGTTGAGTGTAACATAGCTAAACAACACAGGTTACCGAATAGAATTTCAAAAAGGAATTGTCAAAGTTCATGACAAGCATGGAAAGTTAGCTACTACTGGGACTCAAACAAAAGGTAACACATTTCACCTTGACTCAACTTGGACTAAGTGTCTTTATGCAAAGATAGATGATACCTGGTTATGGCATAAAAGGTTTTGTCATGTAAATTTTGATAATCTAATCAAAATAAGAAAGAAGCACCGAGTAAGAGGTCTACCGAGTTTGGAAAAACCTAAGAATGCTATGTGTCGAGGATGCCAGATGGGTAAGATGACAAAATCAATCTTTACAAGTAAGTCCTACACTTCTAAGGGAATTTTAGATCTTGTGCACACTGATCTTTGTGGTCCTATGAAAGTTCAAAGTTATTATGGTGATAAATATTTCATATTATTTGTGGATGATTATTCAAGGATGATGTCAGTTACATTTTTAAAAGAAAAATCAGAAGCTTTTCAAATGTTTAAATGGTACAAGGCAAGAGTTGAAAATGAAACAGGAAGACAACTGAAATGTCTTAGATTAGATAGAGGAGGTGAGTTCACTTTTGATGAGTTCAACTTATTCTGCAATGATCATGGTATAAAAAGACAAGTCTCTGCACTGAGAACTCCACAGCAAAATGGGATAGCTGAGAGAAGAAATAGATCAATTGTGGATTGGGCAAGAACCCTGATGATTGAAAAGAAAGTGCCACAAACATTTTGGAGAGGAGCAATAAGCACAACAGTTTACACCTTGAACCAAGTACAGTTGAAGAAAGGAACTTTGAAGACACCATATGAAATCTGGTATGACAAGAAATCTAATGTAAGTTACTTCAAAATCTTTGGAAGTAGATGCTATGTACACAAAGATGATAGAAATGGAAAGTTTGATCAAAAAAGTGAAGACGAAACATTTCTTGGTTATTCTTCTAGAAGTAAAGAATTTAAATGTCTGATCAAATCATCTAACAAAATAGTAGAAAGTGCAAATGTGAAAATTGATGAATTTGCAGAAAGAAATGATGAAGGAAATTCTAAGGAACTAGAAGATTATGAAGAATTTGTCTATGTTCAACCGACAAGTCCTACCGAGAGATTTACTGAAGAAAAGAAAGAGGATATTCAGTTACCGAGTTATGAAGAAGATCACACAAAACCTACCGAGCCTACATTAGCCAAGTATGTCAGAAGGAATCATGCATCAAGTCAAATTATAGGAGATAAAGATGATCCAGTGATGACAAGGAACAAACTGAGACAGAACACATGTCTGATATATGAATTTGAACCGAGAATAGTGAAAGAGGCATTTAACAGTGAAGATTGGGTAAATGCTATGACAGAAGAGATTGATCAAATCAAGAAGAATGACACATGGACACTAGTTCCAAGACCGAAGGACAAAAATGTAATTGGTACGAAGTGGATTTCCAGAGACAAACTGAATGAAAAAGGTGAGCTCATTCGAAATAAAGCAAGACTAGTTTGCAAAGGATATGCTCAAGAAGAGGGAATTGATTATGGTGAGACTTTTGCACCTATGGCAAGACTTGAAGGAGTAAGAACATTGTTGGCATATGCTGCTTTCAAAAATTTCAAGGTATATCAAATGGATGTCAAATCTGCATTTCTAAATGGTATATTAGAAGAAGAAGTTTATATTGAACAACCTAAACGATTTGTTGAAGACAAGAATAAAGATCACGTATGTAAATTGAACAAAGCATTATATGGTTTGAAACAAACACCTAGAGCTTGGTATGAGAGATTGCACTCTTATTTGATCAAGATTGGTTTTATAAGAACAAGTGAAAACATCAATATGTACATGAAGAATGATGAAAATGGAATACTGATCTTAGCCATATTTGTTGATGATATTATCTTTTGTGGAAATGACTCTTTATGCAAGAACTTTGGAAATGAAATGACAAAGAATTTGAGATGTCATTAATCGGTGAGATAAAGTATTTTATAGGTTTACAGATACTGCAAATGAAAGATGAGATTTTCATTACTCAATCCAAGTACATAAAGGAAATCTTGAAGAAATTTGGAATGGAGGACTCAAAACCAGTAAGTACTCCTATGACTACCAACTATAAATTGTCAAAGAATGATGAATCTGCATCTGTTGATGAGACACTTTATCGATCCATGATTGGAAAGCTACAATATGTTGTTCACACTAGACTGGATATAGCACATGCAATAGGTATAGTTGCAATATTTTCTGCAGATCCCAAGGAAACACACATGACAACAATCAAGAGAATTTTCAGATACTTGAAAGGCACTGAAGATTATGGCTTAGTATATAACAAGAGAAATGATTTTGATTTAAAAGTTTATACTGATGCTGATTGGGTAGGCAACATAGATGACAGGAAAAGAACAAGTGGTGGAGCTTTCTTTTTAGGAGAAAGACTAGTGAGTTGGCTTAGCAAGAAACAAGGATGTGTTTCATAGTCAACAATAGAAGTTGAATATGTTGCGGTAGCATTGAATTGTACTAATATAGCATGGATCAAACAACTATTGGAAGGTATAAATGAGAAAGCTACCAAGCCAGTAACTATATTCTATGACAATACTAGTGCCATTAACATTTCAAAGAATATTGTTATGCACTCTAAGACAAAGCACATCTCTATCAAATATCATTATCTTAGAGAAGAAGTTCAAGAGAAGAAAGTGGTGTTGGAGTATATTATCACAAAGGAACAAATAGCAAATATCTTCACCAAGCCATTGCCAAGGGACACTTTTGAGTATCTCATAAGCAAGTTAGGGGTCCTACCCCTATCTTCTACTCATTGATCGAGTTCCGTGAAAGCATCAATTCAATGACTCTAAAGCATATCTTTTAGGAGTTGATGCCGATTTACACACTTTAGGATGTTTTCTAAAAGTGTACAGAAAACAAAAACAGGGAACAGAAATTGTAGTCATAATGTTTTGGCCGAGACTGAGTTGACACATAATAGCAAGGAATTCACTTCTCAGCAGAAGAAATCATGTTTTAGCTCTTTTACTTTTTGGCATTGTTGTTAAAGGGGAAGAAGACCAATGTATGGGGGAGAAGTCTGATGACAGGGGGAGAGCATTTCAGAATCTCACAGCAATCTGAATCAATGAGGTCAAATCAATTAGTTTTGCCATCAATGCCAAAGGGGGAGATTGTTGGCATTATAACAGACAATAAGAGATTGTTGGCATTTCAATAAGGATATTGAGAAGGTTGTTGATGATTATGGATATAACTGATTAAGGATGTTTACTGTCTTAATATTATTATTTTTTCATTGATGTCAAGAAATTGATTTTCTAATTCAGTATGATGTTGCCATATCTTAAGAAGTATGATTTGATGAGTATAAAGATGTCGATAAAAGACACAGAAAGATTGTGATGAATAAGGGGAGAAATAAGATATTCAATGGGCAACTATTACCGAGTTAGACAATGATGAGATCATGATGTTTATCTTGTTTTGATATCCTACATATGTTGCTGATTGTAAGGTTAATTCTATACTATGTTATCGAGAAAAGAACCTAGTCGGTAAACCCTAAGGTTATCGCTATCGGTTAATGAAGGTAGAATGTCTATCGAGTGAAGTTTAGTATTTACCGAGTTGCAATCGAGCTGTAACAGAATGCATTAAATGATTAAAAGCATTATTTAATGAAAGAAGCTGATGAGCTGGAATTGATTAAATGATTGGTATGTACAGCTCAGATTGAACCGTAATACCTTAGCACAAGTTCCAAAAAATGTATGCAAGTTCCAAGGCAAGGTAAAACATTTTCAGATCAAAGGATACATTGAATCTGGTCAAGATTGAAGATCTGATGGCTATGATTGATCATGGGATATGTGATCAAGGAGATTAAGCGGTTAGTAAATTGTTTATAAATAAGGAACTATTGATAAACAATGTATGCGGGCAACTGTAAGCATAGGGATGCTACATAGTGATTACCGAGCATAGAAGCTTGAAGACCTATTTGATTAATAGAGTATAGAGCCCAACAGAGGGACAAGATAAGTCCTATGACTAGATTGTATTGAGCAAATGAGAATTTGCTTTAGCATTTTAGATGCAAAGTTGGAGATATATTTTTATTACTGTTATTTTGTGAAGTGACATAAAATCTCTTAACTGAGTGGACTTAACAGTCTTATTTGTAAAACCCTCTAGCAAGGTGACATTTTGATTGAGTGTTTGAAACCCTTTAACAAGGTCACTTCTAACAAGGTGAAGATCCTAACAGATCTGAGGGAAATCCCTTAACCAGGTCACATCTAGTTGTATACACCTAAAAATGGTCTGAAGATAATTAATTAAATAAGGAATTATTTAATTAATCTTCTCCTCCCCAATTTAATTGAATTCACTAAACAATTTGGTTAAATCTCTCATTCATCTACTTATTAATAAATCTAAGGATTTATTAAATAGTTTCATTTCACCCCTTTAATTAATTAATTCAAATTAATTAATTCCCCCCATCAAAATCATTTCTTCTAAATCCCCTAATTAATTAAAACAAATAAAATCATGAGTTGTCAAAATTAATTAGCCATTTTCCTAATATTTGAATTTTTAAATTCAAATTCTCGTAACTTCTACCACTCCTAAACCTAACCATTCCTAAACCTAACCCATTCTACCTACCACCATGTCCCTTTTCATCCAACATCTTCTAGAACCTTTGTGACACTTGTCACTAAGTGTTCCCTTTAATCCAACCCCCTTTGCCAACCTCCTCCAATTTAACCATTGATATCTTCAAATCAATCTCAACCGTTGATTCATGCCAACTCACCCCTAGCCTTGGAAAATCCTATAAATAGACCTCATTTTGAGCAATATGGATCCCATCTCATTTGTAGCTTAAGCATTGTTACTATAGGCATCTAGCTTATAGTTTATCAATTTTACCAATGTTATCATGCTCATTTTTAGATTAAATCTTAGCTTCAATCATGCTAGATCAATCATTCATGTAGCTTAATAATGCTACTCTTGCTAGATCATGCATTTTCAGCATTCAAATCCTCCATCTAAGTGTAGTCAAGTCCCTGAATTTTGCATAATCCGATCTAAGAGCATTTTTCATACTCACATTTACTAGGAGGCAATAAGTCGATTAGCTATGGTTTTACATGTCTTTGATTTAAATCTTCTAACCATGCTTGTAATGATTTATTGAGTGCATTATGGTTGCAGGTACATGTACACTTCACAGAGCATGATATTTTGCCACCCACCATGGGGCCAAAATCATCATTTTCAGCCTCCCAAGCTTCCTCAAACTTCATCTCTGCTGGAGCAGAATTAGATTGTCATATGAATTGCCTTTCTAGCTCATACGAACTTCCTTTTAGTCTTGTACGATAACTCATCCTGACTCGTACTAGGTATAATCCTGACTCATAAAAGATTTTACACTACAAATTCTTGTCTCGTACTATGCTGATCCTCTGTCGTACGAGTTTATTTTCATTGTCGTATGATAGCTAATTCCTTTTCGTACGAGTTTCTTCTTTGAAAATTGTTTACTCGTACTAGGTTGATTCTGTCTCGTACAAGTCTATTTTGCTATCTGTGCGAAGTTTAATCCTCTATCATGCTAATTGCAAATTTGTGTCATACGAGTCTCTGGTTCTGTGTTTTTTTTTTTGAAAAAATAGCAAATTAGAAATTTCAAATTTGTCTATACGTCGGTAATCTGCGTTTTCGAAGGCTTTCTGATCAATTTTAGCCCCTTATGATTTTGATCTTCATTTGTAGTACTGGATTTTCAAATCCAAGTCCACTAGAATCTCCATTCTACCTTTGTCTCTTAGAACTATCATTTGTCTCTCAAGCTCTTGTTTATTACTCTGGGATTGTATTAAATCAGTTCTCAACATATCATTCTCATTAACCAATGTACCACATTCTTCAAATTTTTTCTTCAGAGATACAAAAAGATTTTCTTCTTTTTTCTTTTGGTCTTAAATCTCCTTAGACATTCTCATAGTTATATCTTGCATTTCATTTCTCATGACCATGTTCTCCTGACTCAATTTCTCGCACTGTTCCTAAGTGCATCTTTCTCTTCATCATCCTAATTTTGCAAATGTTTCGTCATCCTAGGTTGAATAGATGACAACCTCTCCTATAGGACACGAATGAATTCTTGAGAAGAATTCAATTCATCTTGTAACTTCAAGTTTTTCAAACTTTCAACATCATAATCTTCAAGTCCTACCTCATGTTGCTTTTCCAAACTCATATCCATGGATTCTAGATTTAGGATCTTCCTCAATCCATTAAACTTCCTCTGAGGCACACGACTCTGATACTAATTGTTGGAATCCATTAACACTAAGAGGCGGGGGGGTGAATCAATGATCTACCAGAATGATCAATTTTAAGGGTCGGTGCAAGAAGCTGAGTCCACTTTTTGGCCAAAAAGTGGAAGTGTTTTCCCTAATTTTCAGATTTTGTCTCATTTGAGCTTAAATTTTGAAACACTTGGAGATTGAATCTTGGAAAAAGTCAATAATATAAAAGATATCCCTTTGAGTTTACTTTCCAAATATGTAATTTATTTTAATACCCACATAATAAAAAATAAATTTTTGAATGGAGTTCTAAAAAAAATGTTTCAAAAATGCATGTTTCAGGACCATACCATGCATGTGTACAACCCACACTTTTTGACACAATTAACATTATTTTCTCAAACTGTTTTGGGAAATGGTTTGTAACACACTAAAGATTGATGAGCATATTTTCCGGATTTTTTTTTAAAATATCTTTTTTTTTAAATATTTTTTTTTAATTAATGTTTTGATGACCGTAAATATCTTTTTAAAAATTTGACGTGTATAGTCCACATAATTTGATGTAAACTTAAAAACAAAAAATATTTTGTTTTAAATAGAAAATAATTTTATGTAGATTGATGACATATAATTTTTTTTTTAAAATTCTTTAAAATAAAAAAGTTACTAAATTAATAAAATTAGTTAATATTTCAAGTTTCTAGACCCGATTTAGAATAAATTAAAAGTATAATAGTTAAAATAATCAATTTTTAAATAAATTTACATATTTAGAATCTATATAGTATAATCTGAAATTGCTTTTAATTTTGTATAAAAATTCTCTAATTATAGGCACGTAAACTATTTCAGAAGTTCATATTTGTGCTTTCATTCATGGAGATTTGAATTTGCAGGTCCATGGCTCAGGTGTGGCCATTCCAGGCCTCTCCTGAGCCTATCCCAAGCCAAGTGGTGGGTTGTGGAATCAAATTCCACATATTGGGCCCTCATTTTCAAAACAGGGGCCTGTTTATAAAACGAGAGCTCGTTCCTTTTTTTAACCGTTGGACTCAGGAACAGGGCCCTGTTTTAAAAATGGGGGCTCATTCCTAAATAATAGTTACTGTCAACAAAAGATAGATTAAATCATTTTACCACACCCTCATTGAAATCCATACTGACAAACATTTTTTACAATATTTTGCAGTACTTTTTAATATTTTTTACACAAATTTCTAAAGAACTTGGTAAGAAGATTTTTTTTTGAAGAGGAGTTTGTAAAGATAGGTTCTAAGAAATGTCAAAAGAAACAAAGGACAAAAATGATAGTGGATGAAATTCAAACACAAAGAGAGAAGGAAGCAAAACGCCAAAGAGATCAAAGATCACAACAACGACAATTGACTAACACTTCTGAAGCATCTAGTTCATTGCTTGTTGTAGATGAGACCATTGAAGAGATCATGATGGACGCAAGAAATGTAGAACCAAACACGGGTATGAATGTTGATGCAAATATTCATGTGGATAAAAGTCTTGGTATGTTTTTAAATCCCTAAGACTATGATGCCAATCAAATTGCTTATTCAAATGAAGTTGGATATAAATTTCATACACCAATACAAAAATAAATAAAAATTGAAAATATTACACCACCATATTTGAAAGTAAATGAGTGTAATTATTTTACTATTGATAGCAATGTGATAAATAATCTTATTGGGTTAGTTTCTTGGAGACAAATCAGAACACATGTGAAGAGATTATATAAACAATTTTTTTATAATAAACAAATTAGCCTCCCAAGCTTCCTCAAACTTCATCTCTATCGGATTAGAATCAGACTATCGTACGAGTTGCCTTTCTGGCTCATACAATCTTCCTTTTAGTCTCGTATGATAACGCATCCTGACTCGTACGAGATTTTAAACTGCAAATTCTTGTCTCATACTATGTTGATCCTCTGTCGTACAAGTTTATTTTCACTATCGTACGATAGCTAAATCCTTTTCGTACGAGTTTTTGCTTTGAAAGTTGTTTACTCGTACTAGGCTGATTCTGTCTCGTATGAGTCTATTTTGCTCTCTTTGCAAAGTTTAATCCTCTGTCGTGCTAATTGCAAATTTGTGTCGTACAAGTCTCTAGTTTTGTGTTTGTTTTTTTTTTAAAAACTGCAAATTAGAAATTTCAAATTTGTCTATACATCGGTAATTTGCATTTTTTAAGGCTTTCTGATCATTTTTAGCCCCTTATGGTTTTGATCTTCATTTGTAGTACTGGAGCTATGTCCTTTAAAAATCAAAGTCCACTAGAATCTCCATTCTACCTTTGTCTCTTAGAATTATTATTTGTCTCTCAAGCTCTTGCTTATTACTCTGGGATTGTATTAAATCAGTTCTCAACATATCATTCTCATTAACCAACGTACCACATTCTTCAAATTTTTTCTTCAGAGATACAAAAAGATTTTCTTCTGATCTTAAATCTCCTTAGACATTCTCATAGTTATATCTTGTATTTCATTTCTCATGACAATGTTCTCCTATCTTAGTTTCTGACACTGTTCCTAAGTGCATCTTTCTTTTCATCATCCTAATTTTGCAAATGTTTCATCCTCCTAGCTTGAATAGATGACAACCTCTCCTATAGGACACGAATGAATTCCTAAGAAGAATTCAATTAATCTTATAACTTCAAGTTTTTCAAACTTTCAACATCATAATCTTCAAGTCCTACCTCAAGTTGCTTTTCCAAACTCATATCCATGGATTCCAGATTTAGGATCTTCCTCAATTAGTTAAACTTTGTCTGAGGCACACGACTCTGATACTAATTGTTGGAATCCATTAACACTAAGAAGCAGGGGGGTGAATCAGTTTTCTACTAGAATGATCAATTTTAAGGGTTAGTGCAAGAAGCTGAGTCCACTTTTTGGCCAAAAAGTGGAAGTGTTTTCCCTGATTTTCAGATTTTGTCTCATTTGAGCTTAAATTTTGAAACACTTGGAGATTGAATCTTGGAAAAAGTTAAGAATATAAAAGATATCCCTCTGAGTTTACTTTCCAAATATGTAATTTATTTTAATACCCACATAATAAAAAATAAATTTTTGAATGGAGTTCTAAAAAATATGTTTTAAAAATGCATGTTTCAGGACCATACCATGCATGTGTACAACCCACAATTTTTGACACAATTAAAATTATTTTCTCAAACTATTTTGGGAAATGGTTTGTAACACACTGAAGATTGATGAGCATATTTTTCCGGATTTTTTTTTTTATTTATTTTTTTAATTAATGTTTTGATGACCGTAATTATCTTTTTAAAAATTTGACGTGTACGGCCCACATAATTTGATGTAAACTTTTTTTAAAAAAATTATTTTGTTTTAAATAGAAAATAATTTTATGTAGATTGATGACATACAATTTTTGTTTCAAAATTCATTAAAATAAAAAAGTTAATTAACAAAATTAGTTAATATTTCAAGGTTCTGGACCCGATTGATTATAAATTAAATGTTAAGTAGTTAAAATAATCAATTTTTAAATAAATTTACATATTTAGAATCTAGACAGTATAATCTGAAATTAGTTTTAATTTTGTATAAAAATTCTCTAATTACAGGCACGTAAACTATTTCAGAAGTTCATATTTGTGCTTTCATTCATGGAGATTTGAATTTGCAGGTCCATGTCTCAGGTGTGGCCATTCTAGGCCTCTCCTGAGTCTAATCCCAAGCCAAATGGTGGGTTGTGGAATCAACTTCCACATACCGAGCCCCCATTTTCAAAAGAGGGGCCCGTTTATAAAATAGGAGCCCGTTCCTTTTTTTAATCGTTGGATTTAGGAACAGGGCCCTGTTTTAAAAATGGGGGCTCATTCCTAAATAATTGTTACTGTCAATAAAAGATAGATTAAAACATTTTGCCACACCATCATTGAAATCCGTACTGACAAACATTTTTTACAATATTTGGCAGTACTTTTTAATATTTTTTACACAAATTTCTGAAGAACTTGGTAAGAAATTTTTTTTTTGAAGAGGAGTTTGTAAAGATGGGTTCTAAGAAATGTCAAAAGAAACAAAGGAAGACAATGATAGTGGATGAAATTCAATCACAAAGAGAGAAGGAGGAAAAATGCCAAAGAGATCGAAGATCACAACAACGACAATTGAATAACACTTATGAAGCATCTAGTTCATTGCCTGTTGTAGATGAAACCATTGAAAAGATCATGATGGACACAAGAAATGTAGAACCAAACATGGGTATGAATGTTGATGCAAATATTCATTTGGATAAAAATCCTGGTATGTTTTTAAATCCCCATGACTATGATGCCAATCAAATTGCTAATTTAAATGAAGTTGGATATAAATTTCATACACCAATATGATAAGAAATAAAAATTGAAAATATTACACCACCATCTTTGAAAGAAAATGAGTGTAATTTTTTTACTATTGAGAGCATTGTGATAAATAATCTTATTGGGTTAGTTTCTTGGAGACAAATCAGAACACATGCGAACAGATTATATTAACAATATTTCTATAATAAACAAATCAGCCTCCCAAGCTTCCTCAAACTTCATCTTTGCCGAATCAGAATCAGACTGTCGTACGAGTTGCCTTTCTGGCCCATACAAACTTCCTTTTAGTCTCATATGATACTTCATCATGGGTCATACTAGGTATAATCCTGACTCGTACAAGATTTTAAACTACAAATTCTTGTCTCGTACTATGCTGATCCTCTGTTGTATGAGTTTATTTTCACTATCATACAATAGCTAAATCCTTTTCATACGAGTTTCTGCTTTGAAAATCGTTTACTCGTACTAGGCTGATTTTCTCTCGTACAAGTCTGTTTTGCTCTCTGTGCGAAGTTTAATCCTCTATCATGCTAATCACAAATTTGTGTTGTACGACTCTCTCGTTCTGTGTTTTTTTTTTTTTTAAACTGCAAATTAGAAATTCCAAATTTATCTATATGTCGGTATTCTGTGTTTTTGAAGGCTTTCTGATCATTTTTAGCCCCTTATGGTTTTGATCTTCATTTGTAGTACCGGAAATATGTCCTTTTCAAATCCAAGTCCACTAGAATCTCCATTCCACCTTTGTCTCTTAGAATTATCATTTTTCTCTCAAGCTCTTGTTTATTACTCTGGGATTGTACTAATTCAGTTCTCAACATATCATTCTCATTAACCAACCTACCACATTCTTCAAATTTTTTCTTCAGAGATACAAAAAGATTTTCTTCTTTTTTCTTCTAGTCTTAAATCTCCTTAGACATTCTCATAGTTATATCTTGCATTTCATTTCTCATGACCATGTTCCCCTGACTCAGTTTCTGACACTGTTCCTAAGTGCATCTTTCTCTTCATCATCTTAATTTCGCAAATGTTTCATCCTCTTAGCTTGAATAGATGACAACCTCTCCTATAGGACACAAATCAATTCCTGAGAAGAATTCAATTCATCTTGTAACTTAAAATTTTTCAAACTTTCAACATCATAATCTTCAAGTCCTACCTCAAGTTGCTTTTCCAAACTCATATCCATGGATTCCAATTTCAGGATCTTCCTCAATCCGTTAAAATTCCTCTGAGGCACACGACTCTAATACTAATTGTTGGAATACATTAACACTAAGAGGCGGGGGGTGAATCAGTGCTCTACTAGAATGATCAATTTTAAAGGTTGGTGCAAGAAGCTAGGTCCACTTTTTGGGCAAAGAGTGGAAGTGTTTTCCCTGATTTTCAGATTTTGTCTCATTTGAGCTTAAATTTGGAACACTTGGAGATTGAATCTTGGAAAAGGTTAATAATATAAAAGATATCCCTTTGAGTTTACTTTCCAAATATGTAATTTATTTTAATAGCCACATAATAAAAAATAAATTTTTGAATGGAGTTCTAAAAAACATGTTTTAAAAATGCATGTTTCAGGACCATACCATGCATGTGTACAACCCACACTTTTTCACACAATTAAAATTATTTTCTCAAACTATTGTGGGAAATGGTTTCTAACACACTGAAGATTGATGAGCATATTTTTGCACTTTTTTTTTTTAAATATTTTTTTTTAATTAATGTTTTGATGACTATAATTATCTTTTTAAAAATTTGGAATGTATGGTCTACATAATTTGATGTAAAATTTTTTTAAAAAATTTATTTTGTTTTAAATAGAAAATAATTTTATGTAGATTTATGACATATAATTTTTATTTCAAAATTCATTAAAATAAAAAAGTTACTAAATTAAAAAAATTAGTTAATATTTCAAGTTTCTGAACCCGATTTAGTATAAATTAAATGTAAAATAGTTAAAATAATCAATTTTTAAATAAATTTACATATTTAGAATCTAGACAATATAATCTAAAATTAGTTTTAATTTTGTATAAAAATTATCTAATTACAGGCACGTAAACTATTTCAGAAGTTCATATTTGTGCTTTCAATCATGGAGATTTGAATTTGGAGGTCCATGTCTTAGGTGTGGCCATTCCAGGCCTCTCCCAAGCCTAATCCCAAGCCAAGTGATGGGTTGTGGAATCAACTTCCACATACCGGGCCCCCATTTTCAAAACAGGCACTCGTTTATAAAACGGGAGCCCGTTCCTTTTTTTAACCATTGGATTTAGGAACAGGGCCCTGTTTTAAAAATGGGGGCTCATTCCTAAATAATCGTTACTATCAACAAAAGATAGATTAAATCGTTTTGCCACACCATCATTGAAATCCGTACTGACAAACATTTTTTACAATATTTAGCAGTACTTTTTAATATTTTTTACACAAATTTCTAAAGAACTTGGTAAGAAGATTTTTTTTTCAAGAGGAGTTTGTAAAGATGGGTTCTAAGAAATGTCAAAAGAAAGAAAGGAAGACAATGATAGTGGATGAAATTAAAGAACAAAGAGAGATGGAGGCAAAATGCCAAAGAGATCGAAGATCACAATAACGACAATTGAATAACACTTTTGAAGCATCTAGTTCATTGCCTGTTGTAGATGAGACCATTGAAGAGATCATGATGGACGCAAGAAATGTAGAACCAAACACGGGTATGAATGTTGATGCAAATATTCATATGGATAAAAATCCTGGTATGTTTTTAAATCTCCAAGACTATGATGCTAATCAAATTGCTGATTTAAATGGAGTTGGATATAAATTTCATACACCAATATGAAAAGAAATAAAAATTGAAAATATTACATCACTATATTTGAAAGAAAATGAGCATAATTTTTTTACTATTGATAGCAATGTGATAAATAATCTTATTGGGTTAGTTTGTTGGAGAAAAATCAGAACACATGCGAAGAGATTATATAAACAATTTTTCTATAATAAACAAATCAGCCTCCCAAGCTTCCTCAAACTTCATCTCTACTGAAAGCCATGCCCTTTGAAAATTGCATCTATAACTCTTGGAGACCTTTCCAACGAGGTAAACGGCTTGTAATTTTGAGACCCGAGCAAAAAGTTATTCCTATTTGAAGTTAGGCTAAAATTTCATATAATTTTTCTGAAAATTTCATAGTTTGGATCACTAATGCTAATCTTTTTATGTCTATGAGATGTTTGCAGCCTAACTCTTTTATGCAGGACACTTTTCAAAGATACGCTTGCCAAAGACAAAATTCAAAACAATGACTACTAATGAGTTTTTGTTTATTCTTTAAGATTTTTAGGCACATTTCAATTTGGGCTTAAAGAAATGAACTATCATGTCTTCTGTGTCTTTGATGATAGGCGAGTATGCTCTCACCTTTCTTAGGTGATCAAAAAGCTAGACTCATCTTTTTGCTTTCATTAGTGCATCTCTTTAGCAGGCCTGCCCTCCCGAGGAGTTATTAACTCTTAGCCATTAAAGCCGGTGAGAAGGGAACGACCTAAGTGTGAATGGCTAACGCCAAGTAATCCAACCCACTATAAAATAAATGTGTTTTTGATGAAAATAAAAGCAATGGCAGTGCTCGGGAATAGCTCTCTTTCATACCTTTGGTTATATCAAACCTTGGTTTTCAAGGCTGGGAGACCTCTTAATTGAGTTTATACCCCGACGCACCGAATGGATCCCTTACTAGTGCCGATTAAAATAGAAGCTACCCAATTCACCTCCGAAAGGGTGATAATCTTTGTGCAAGAGAGATAGTAACTCTCCCAAGACACTTGCCATATCATGCCCCCATTAGCGTTTGGAGTTGGATAATATGGCGTTGAGAATCCATTGCGTGAGTCTCAACGACCATATTCTGATTAGATATTGGGTGTGTACTAAGTCAGCAAGCAAAGGTTTTCATTCTCAGCCAACTTCCTTAGGGCTTAGCTTGACTGAGAGTCATGTATCACATCATGTGTTTGTTGTGTATTCATCCCTAAAATTGAAAAATCAAACACTTAAAACTGGAAAATCAAAGTAAAACATCAAAATTCAGTGATCAAAACTCAAACAAACAAACACTTTTTATCACTGTTCAAATACCTGTTGTATGAGTCAGAAGTATCTATCATATTTCTTGATCCTTTGTCATACGAGTCAAGATATTCTATCATATTGCTTGATCTTCTATCATACGAGTCAAGGTTCTATGTTATACGAAACACTGCTTTTCACATGAAGTCACTAGTTTATCATTTTGTTTTGTATCTTGTGTCATCCTAAGCTGAATCTGTCATACGAAACTCTGCATCTGTCAGTCCAAATCTATGTCCTGCATGCTTGTTTCAGATTTATCATTTCTGCCTGATCAATTTGCAGTAAGCATAAACACCTGTTATCTGTCAATTTGTGCTTAGATTGTCTTCTTGATTTGCTTGGTCAAGTTATCATCCATCAAAATCAGACTTTAGAAAATATACACCTCAATATTTTCAAGTGCTCACCTCCAACAAGTTCAAGATCTAAACATCTCAAAGTGCATTATCACCCTCTTTGATAAACTAATCACTCAAACATTGTTTATCATCAGGATCAATCATCCTTTATCATGAAACTGAAACGTTTGGTCAGGATAATCTCATCCCACATCATAGGATATATCGTTCCTACTGGACCTGATTCATATCAATCATCATCATTACACTTCTAAACCGAAGATCGAAAAACTTGCAAAATTTTAAACACTTGAATCCTCTTTTAGTGTCATATCACTCTATTTCCCTGAAATTGACTATTAATCACTTCCCCAAAACAACCTTTTGGACAATCAAATCCAAAACAAAATAACACACATGTATGCCCATTCTAACTAGAGCTCAGAGATGAAAGATCATAGAGATGAAAATCAAAACATTGGAAACAAACATAACCATGGAACATGAAGAAGTACAAGTCGAAGGAGAAATAACAGAACAAAACATTAGAGATATCAAGAAAGATCCCCAATTAGACAAATTTATGCAGAGATTATTGGAGGAAGAAAAAGAAAAATACTTTCTAATGGTAGCCAAATCTGGTGCTACACTTCCCCAATATTTTGATGTGAATAAATTGACACAAAAGAAAAGTGACCCTCCTCATAATAACAAACAATATGAGGACATCTTTGGTCTTTGCATGAATGACACATCAATTCCCAATACCACCAGGACCAATGAAGAAACCGACATACCTAGAAGAGATGAAATAGAAATCCTGAATAATGTTCAATTCAATGAGAATACAAGAAGAGCTAGAGATGAAACAAGAAGAGATCCCAATCCTCCTAGAACGCAAAATCATGGTCATGCAAGAACAAATCATGTTGATATTCCTATCATGACTCTCACACAACAACTGCAAGCAATGCAAACATAAATCCAAGAGACGCAAAGAGGAAATGTTAGACGATATTCACTTCAAGAAATATGTCCTTATCCTCTTGACATGAATCTAAATATGATACCATTTCCTATAGGTTTTGAAACTCCAAGATGCAAAAAATATGATGGAAGCTCTAACCCTCAAGATCATATAAGAGAATTTTGTACCATGAGTTTGGAGTTTGCACATGAAGATACCTACTTAATGAGACTATTTCTAAAATGCTTAACTAGACTAGCTATGGAGTGGTTTCCCAAACTTGCACCTGGAATAAGATCATTTTCAGAGTTAGTGGATAAGTTTGTTTCACAATATTCTTATAATATACAACATGAAGTGACCATGCTAGATCTATGTAACACTAAACAAAAAAGTGGAGAACCCGTCATGACGTTCTTACAACGATGGAGATGCCTAGCATCATGGTATCGTTGCACATTGTCAGAGTATGAAAAAATGGACATATTCATTGACAACTTAAATGATCAAATGAGTTATTACTTAAAAATGCAAGGAAATCAAAACTTTGGAAAAATGGTTGATAATGGAATCACAATGGAGGAAGCTATGATAAAGAAAGGTGAGTTGAAAATATACAAAGAAGGAGTCCATCCACCTAACAACAACAATAACAACAATCACAATGACAAGCCAAAGTTTTGGAACAGAAATTGAAATGTTGTCAATGATGGAATAGTAGATAACAACAATGTGAAACCAAAGCAATCGGTTTTCAATTTATCTACTCACTCAGCAGTAGCACAACAAAACAACAATCAACAAAGACCAACTATCAAAACTTTCTTTCGAAGACAATTCACAAACATTCGTGAGTCCCTTGGATCAGCACTAAAGACACTTCTCGCAAAAAAATTGATCACTTTACTAGAAGAAAGGAACTATGAACCTCAAATCAAACCACCTTGGTGGAACGATAATCAGTATTGCAATTTCCATCGAAACAAAGGACATCTCACAGATAATTGTCAAAAGTTGAAACATGTCATACAAGACTTAATTGATAATGGTGTAATAACTGTGGATGGACATACAACACATGAATCTCATACCACCTTTAAAAATCCACTTCCAAACTATGAGAAAGGTGAGTCATCAACAACAAACAATGGTAAGGATAAAGCAAAGGTAAACTACATGCATACATATGACAACGTGGTGAATGTGATTGTAGTTAAAGAAAAACAAAATCAAGAACATGCTCAGGCTATCACAAGAAGCAAAGCCAAAGTTGTTTTGCCAAGTCCTACAACAAACACATCATCCACTACAACAAAACAATACAATGTAGTGGAACAACTGTAGAAAACACCTGCCCAAATATCAATCTTGGAACTTTTAAAACTTTCACCTGCACACAAGGAGATTCTTGAACGAGCATTAGTAGATACAACCATATCCAAAGATCTTGATATTGATCAATTCCAAACCATGGTGGGACACCTCACAACCCCTCATTGGTTATCATTTAATGATGAAGGCAACATGTCCTTACAACACCCTCACAATGCTCCCTTACATATTGAAGTCCTTATTCACAAAACACGAGTCAAGCGTGTTCTAATAGATGGTGGAACTAGCCTA
The DNA here is from genome assembly GCF_030272615.1 of Cryptomeria japonica. Taxonomy (NCBI): domain Eukaryota; kingdom Viridiplantae; phylum Streptophyta; class Pinopsida; order Cupressales; family Cupressaceae; genus Cryptomeria; species Cryptomeria japonica. The sequence goes on from NC_081408.1 coordinate 640,193,667, forward strand.
AATATTTGCTCATTGAGTCTTGTTCGTGCCTTAGGATATTCAGAAGATGTAGTTGATGTCCGGAAAAGGATCACTATAAAATCCTATGATGAAGAAGAACGTTCCTCCAAGGGAATTGTGATACTACCAATCAGAGTGGGACCTCTACAAAAAGACACAACATGCCAAGTTCTAGACTTGGACCTATCATATAATGTGCTCTTGGGGAGACCATGGATACATGACTCGCAAGCTATCCCATCAACCTATCATCAATGTGTAAAAATTCCCTACGAAGGACAAGAAATCACAATATCTGCAAATACAAATCCATTCCAATATTGTAGAAATCTAAAAATAGCTCAGGAAGTAATTGTTCCTCATAATAGGGAAGCAACATCTTCGAACATACAATCCAAGGAAAAATCATTTGCCTCTATTCTGTCAAGTATGGAAAAACAAATGCAGTTAAGAGATCGAGGGAACGGGGAATACTCAATATCACAATTACCACTTTCTCCTAAATCCTTGGGAAAACCATCAAGCTCTAAAGAACAATAAACTGTGAAACATCTTCTAATATTTGATGGAGCATTTATTAGTGTTGGAACCTTATCAGAGGAGAAGAAGACAAAGATGTATAACAATGGCTATACAAAGATGAAGAAGTTCAACAAAAGGTCAACAAAGTCAGAATTCCTATAGAAAAATATGGAAAAGGATTCAACATTCTTCAAAAGATGGGATACACTAGAACAGGACCTATAGGAAAAAGAAAAGAAAGTATCTCAGAACCTATTGAGCCTCATACTCAACAGAAAATTGACAAAACAGGATTAGGGTATGGACAAGTCAATCTACCAGAAAACACATCTTTTAGTCCACAACAAGAGGAATATGAAAACAAACAAGAACAACTTGCAATTGAAAAGGAAGTAAAATCAGCTAAGCAACAAGCACAAACAAACCTGAAATGGAAAAAGAAGCAAGCTTCAACTCAATGAGAGAAACAAACTAAAAACATCTCCCAAGCAGCCTTAAATCTCAACCAGAAAAAACATGAAGCTAATATTACTTCAAGAGAGCTCATAGAAAATGCGATAAAGCTCAATCTCAGTCCTGAGGAGATTGAATATGAAAGAAGGAAAATCATAGCTAGAAAAGCGAAGAAATGCTATATGAACAAATATGTAGATTGCAAGCTGCAAGTGATATAGACTCTAATGAATGGGAATGGGATTCCTATCACTCTGAAGAATCAGCTGAAGAAAAATGCTTTGAAGGAGATATAGAAGTCAATATAGTTCATATGTATGTAGGACAAACATTAGGAACTAGTTCACTTAAATTAGAATCACATTTGGCTAACTTGGACTTAACCGAGGACAATCAGGAACTTCTTATGTGAAATCATTCTAATGAGAGTACCATTCTAGACATCGACACACATATTGAAAACTTTGATACCTCCATCATGACCCTTGAAACCCTTGAAATATACCAACTTGAAGATCCCTTACCTCTAATCCACCTTGAGCTTATTGATTGGGAAAATGAAGGACATATCTGATAGTTCTGATACTTAATATAAGTATAGATCCAATAGCCAACAAGATGAGAGGGGGGGGGTGAATCATACAAACTTAATCATCCAGAAAAACATCAAATTCAACCTCGATAACATATATATCAGTAATATAACCAAAACTGTTAAACATGCAAACTCAAAAGCATATGAATAATATAAACCTCATAACACTAGATTTAATGTGGAAACCCAAATAGGGAAAAACCACTGTGGGATTTCGGACCCACTAAGAAATATACTCTTCTAGAGTATGCTCGGTTAAAAGAAAATCCTGTTAAAGATTACAAACAGATTGCTAGATGTGACCCGGTTAAGGGATTTCCCTCAAATTTGTTAGGATCTTCACTTTGTTAGAAGTGACCTTGTTAAAGGATTTCAAACACTCAATCAGAATGTCACCTTGCTAGAGGGTTTACATATAAGACTGTTAAGTCCACTCAGTTAAGAAATTTTTTGTCACTTTCACAAAATAATAAATAATAAAAATCTATCTGCAACTTCACATCTAAAATGCTAAAGCAAATTCCTATTTGTTCAATACAATCTAGACATAGAACTAATCTTGTCTATCTGCTCGGCTTCTATACTCTATTATTCTAACAGGTCTTCAAACTTCTATGCTCGGTAATCACTATGTAGCATCCCTGTGCATACACTTGCCTGCATGCATTGTTTATCAACAATTTCCTATTTATAAACAATTAGGTAACCACTTAATCTCCTTGATCACATTTCTCATGATCAATCATAGCCATCAGATCTTCAATCTTGTCTAGGTTCAATGCATCTTTCGATCTGAAAACATTTTACCCTGCCTTGGAACTTGTGCCAAGGTATTGCAGTTCAATCTGAGTTGTAGATATTCATGCTGACTTTCCATTGCCTTAGATTCATTAACAAACTTCTTCCATGACTCACCAATCATTTGATCCGCTTCAGCTCATTAGCTTCCTTCATTAAATACTGCATGTAAACATTTAATGCATTCTGTTGTAGCTTGGTTACAACTCAGTAACAACTCGGTGAATACTAAACTCCACTCAATAGACATTCCGCCTTCATTAATGGATAGCAATAACCTTAGGGTTTACCAACTAGGTTCTTTTCTTGATAACATAGTATAGTATTAACCTTTACAATTTACAACATATGTATGATGTTAAAACAATCTAAAACATCATGATCTCATCATTGTCTAACTTGGTAGTAGTTGCCCATTGAATACCTTATTCATCCCCTTATTCATCATATTCTTTCTAATGTCTTTTACCAACATCTTTATAATCTTCATATCATACTTCTCAAGATATGGCAACATCATACTGAATTAGAAAATCAATTTCTTGACATCAATGACAAAATAATAATATCAAGATAGTAAAACATCTTTAATCAGTTATATCCATAATCATCAACAACCTTCTCAATATCCTTAAGAAATGCCAACAATCTTTCATTGTCTGTTATAATGCAATATTGCCAACAATCTCCCCCTTTGGCACTGATGGAAAAACCAATTGATTTGACCTTAATAGATTCGGATTGCTATGATTTTGAAATGCTGAAATGCTCTCCCCCATACATTAGACATCTCCTCATTTCTTCAGTCTTCTTCACAATCTGTAGTCTTCTCCCCCTTTGTAGGTCTTCTCCTCCTTTGACAACAATGCCAAAAAAAACAAAGAACTAAAATATAATTTCTTTCTATAAGAAGTGATTTCCTGTTGTTGTGTATCAACTGAGTCTCGGTCAGAGCATTTGTCTTCAATTCCTGTTCCCTGTAGAATTCCTGTATGAATTCCTGTATAGTTTTAGAAAACATCCTAAAGTGTATAACTTAGCATCAAATCCCGAAAGATATTCAATAGAGTGATCAGTTTGATGCTTTCACCGAACTCGGTCAGTGAGTAGAAGATAGGGGTAGGACCCCTAACTTACTTCTGAGATATTCAAAAGTGTCCTTTGGTAGTGGCTTGGTGAAGATATCTTCTATTTGCTCCTTTGTGCTAACATATTCCAACACCACTTTGTTCTCTTGAGCTTCTTCTCTAAGATAATGCTATTTGATAGATATGTGCTTTGTCTTAGAGTGCATAACAGGATTCTTTGAAATATTAATGGCACTAGTATTGTCACAGAATATAGTTACAGCTCGATAACTTTCTCATTTATACCGTCCAACAGTTGTTTGATCCATGCAATGTTGGTACAATTCAATGTTGCAGCAACGTATTCAACTTCTGTTGTTGACTGTGAAACACATCCTTGTTTCTTGCTAAGCCAACTCACTAGTATTTCTCCTATAAAGAAAGCTCCTCCACTTGTGCTTTTTCTATCATCAATGTTTCCTACCCAATCGGCATCAATATAAACTTTTAAATCAAAATCATTTCCTTTCTGATATACTAAGCCATAATCCTTTGTGCCTTTCAAGTATCTAAAAATTCTTTTGATTGTTTTCATGTGTTTCCTTAGGATCTGCAAAGAATCGTGCAACTATACCTATTGCATGTGCTATGTCTGGTCTGTTGTGAACAACATATTGTAGTTTTCCAATAATGGATCGGTAGAGTGTCTCATCAATAGATACAAATTCATCATTCTTAGATAATTTACAGTTGGTAGTCATAGGAGTAGTTACTGGTTTTGAATCCTCCATTCCAAATTTCTTCAAGATTTCTTTTATGTACTTGGATTAAGTAATGAAAATCTCATTTTTCATTTGTAGTATATGTAAACCTATAAAATACTTTATCTCACCGATTAATGACATCTCAAATTCTTTGCTCATTTCATTTCCAAAGTTCTTGCATAAAGAGTCATTTCCACAAAATATAATATCATCAACAAATATGGCTGAGATCAATAATCCATTTTCATCATTCTTCATGTACATGTTGTTGTTCTCACTTGTCCTTATAAAACCAATCTTAATCAAATATGAGTGCAATCTTTCATACCATGCTCTTGGTGCTTGTTTCAAACCATATAAAGCTTTGTTCAGTTTACATACCTAATCCTTATTATTGTCTTCAACAAATCCTTTAAGTTGTTCAATGAAAACTTCTTCTTCTAATATTCCATTCAGAAATGCAGATTTGACATCCATTTGATATACCTTGAAGTTCTTGAAAGTAGCATAGGCCAACAATGTTCTTACTCCTTCAAGTCTAGGAACAGGTGCAAAAGTTTCACCATAATCAATTCCTTCTTCTTAAGCATAACCTTTGCAAACTAGTCTTGCTTTGTTTCAAATGACTTCTCCTTTTTCATTTTTCTTGTTTCTAAAAATCCACTTTGTACTGATTACATTTTTGTCCTTTGGTCTTGGGATTAGTGTCCATGTGTCATTCTTCTTGATTTGATCAATCTCTTCTGCCATAGCATTTACCCAATCTTCACTGTTAAATGCCTCTTTCACTATTCTCAGTTCAAATTCAGATATCAAACATGTGTTTTGTCTCAGTTTGTTCCTTGTCATCACTGGATCATCCTTAACTCCTATAATCTGACTTGGTGCATGATGTCTTCTGACATACTTGACTAATACAAGCTCGGTAGGCTTTGTATGATCTTCTTCATCACCCGGTAGCTGGATATTCTCTTCATTTTCTTCAACAGTCTTCTCAGTAGGACTTCTTGGTTGAACATAGACAAATTCATCATAGTCTTCTGGTTCCTTGGAATTTCCTTCATTATTTCTTTCTGCAAATTCATCAATTTTCACAATTGCACTTTCTACTATTTTGTTAGATGATTTGATCAGATAGTTAAATGCTTTGCTTCTGGAAGAATAACCTAGAAATGTTTCTTCTTCACTTTTCTAATCAAACTTGTCATTTCTATCATCTTTATGAACATAGCATCTACTTCCAAAGATTTTAAAATAACTAACATTAGGTTTCTTATCATACCAGATTTCATATGGTGTCTTCAAAGTACCTTTCTTCAATTGAACTCGGTTCAAGGTGTAAACAGTTGTTCTTATTGCTTCTCTCCAAAATGTTTGTGGCACCTTCTTTTCAATCATCAGTGTTCTAGCACAATCCATAATATATTTGTTTCTTCTCTTAGCTATTCCATTCTGTTATGGAGTTCTTAGTGTAGAGACTTGTCTTTTAATACCATGATCATTGCAGAATAAGTTGAATTCATCAGATGTGATCTCTCCTCCTCTATCTGATCTAAGACATTTCAGTTGTCTTCTTGTTTCATTTTCAACTCTTGCCTTGTACCATTTAAACATTTGAAAATTTTCTGATTTTTCCTTTAAAAACATTACTGACATCATCCTTGAATAGTCATCCACAAATAATATGTGTAGTCACACAAATCTGTCCAGCTTAATTAAATAAATATTCGCTATTTATTCGATTAAAAATCCACTAGCCATCAGTTAATTAAATTAATATTTAATTAATTCATCCCCAAACATTCTTCTATTAATTAAATAAATTATTCAATTTATTTTAATTCATTCATTAAATCAAATTCCAATCAATTAAATAAATAAAATCTATTTATTTAATTAAAACCCCCTATTCCTCTTTTAAATAAATTAAATAAAACATTTATTTAAATCATTATCCCCCCCACTTGCATTTTCCTACAAATGCAACTTGCACACATTTATTGAAATAAATTAATTTTTATTTTAATAAAATCCTATTTTCCCTCCCCCACCAAATCCACTTGCAAAATCTAATCCCCTTCTAGATTCTTCTAACCCCTTCCTAATTAGCCTAATCCATCCCCTAATTATTGTCACATTCCTAAGAAAAATGGAGTCACTTCTCAAAGACTCCAAAGTCTTTGAAAAGCATTTAATGGCTCTTACATGACCATTTATGGCTCTTACATAACCATTTATGGTTATTTCAAACTTGTCCCCCCAAACATTTATTGTTTTAACCATATTCATCCATTTCACATTTGCACAAGAGTTTATCCATTGGATAAAAGCTTTATTCTTTGAATAAAGAGTTTATTCATTCAACCAACCTTGACTTTAATTCCCAAGGTCATATCAAGCATTTAATGCTTATTTCCTCCCCTTTCAACCTATCTCACATTGACACTTGTCATCCTGGGATTGGGTTAAAAGCCCTCACATGGATTTGAAATCATTCAATCCTGACCCTTGTTGAGATTGCTCAATATCAACCATCAATTGCTCCATTTTTCCTATAAATAGAGCCCATTTCTTCATAATCCAGATCCTAAAAACTTGTATGCATTTAACCTATAGGCATTTTAGAGAGCATTTAGCATAGCAAACTCATGTATTGTCATTTTGGTTAAAATAAATCATTTTAGTATCAATAGCTTAATATTAGCTTCTTTATTAACATTTAGAGCAATATTTCAATCTCAATCCTCCATAAGCATCCATAGTGCAAAAAGCTACTGAGAGCTACACTATTTTGGAACTTGGAGAGGAGAGGAACAAGGGAGAAGGAGCTAAGAGCATGCTAAGAAGCATTTGGAGATGCCTCATTATCTTTGTTTCATTAGTTACATATATTAGCATGATTTTAGTGTCTCTCTTGATATGCCTATTTAGATTAGTCTTTGATTAAATAACACTAATGGTTTCTTGTGTGTTTTGTGTTGTTTCTCTTAGACTAACCTTGTCCACTTTGCAGGGCATCAATATGAAATACTTATCACCATAATAACTTTGAACTTTCATAGGACCACAAACATTAGTGTGCACTAGATCTAAAATTCCCTTAGAAGTGTAAGACTTACTTGTAAAGCTTGATCTTGTCATCTTACCCATCTAGCATCCTTGACACATAGCATTCTCAGGTTTTTCAAGACTCAGTAGACCTCTTACTCTATGCTTCTTACTTATTTTGATCAGATTATCAAAATTTACATGACAGAACCTTTTATGCCATAGCCAGGTATCATCAATCTTTGCATGCAAACACTTATTCCGAGTTGAGTCAAGGTGAAATGTATTACCTTTTGTTTGTGTCCCAGTAGCAGCTAACTTTCCATTCTTGTCATGAACTTTGACAATTCCTTTCTGAAATTCTATTCGGTAACCTGTGTTGTTTAGTTGTGCTACACTCAACAAATTATATTTCAAACTTTCAACCCAATAAACATCATTGCATCTTGCTTCATCAAGAAGTGTTATGGATCCTTTACCTCTCATCAGACATGGTGCATTATTACCAAATCTAACATAGCCTCCATCATAATCTTCTAACATAACAAACTTGTGTTTATCTCTTGTCATATGATGTGAGCATCCACTATCTATAATCCAAGAATCATTAGTGTTTATGTGAGATATTAGGGCTTTTTCTTCATACCTTTCTTCATCTGAGCCATCCTTGATAGCCACATAAACTACTTCTTCTGTATCAATCTCATCTGATTTATCATCGTTAGATTCCTCATCAGCTATTAAGAATGTCTTTCTATCTCTTCTTCTGAAGTCTCGGTGTCCTCTGTAATGATTATCTTTCTGTCTGTCATCTCGGTAATCTCTCTTTTCAATAAAATCTTTGTTAGGATAGTTAGAAGCCATACATCCTATCTTATCACAATTGAAACATTTCAAAGGTAGTTTTCCTTTATACTTACCTTTGCCTCTCGGTAACCTTTTGGCTAATAGTGCTTCAAACTCTTCTTGCTTTCTGATTTCCTCATACAGTTTGTGTACTTCTTCCATGTTTTTCTGAAATCTTTCACTTGCTCCACTGTGATCTCCTTCAGAGTACTTATGCTTTCTTTCATTGTAATCATTAGATTCATCAAGATGAAAAGAACTAAATGCAGATTCAACTTTATTTACCGAAGATCCACTGTTATCAAAATTACTTAACTCAAATGCATGTAGCTTACCTATAGTAGCATCCAAAGAAACTGGCATAATAGGTACAGACCTCAATTCATTGATTGCAGAAACTCGGATTGCATAAGCTGGTAGAAGGGTTCTCAACAACTTACTTGTTATATCCTTTTGTTCAATAGTTCCACCTGCTCCTTTGATTTGATTGGCAATCTCCTTTAGTCTTGTATTGTACTAAGTTATGTTCTCACCTTCATTCATCCTCATAGATTCAAGTTGTCCTCTCAAACTGTCTACTTTTGCTCTTTGAACATGTTCATCTCCTCCATATACTGATATGAGCTTATCCCACATTGCCTTTGCATCATTGCAGCCTTCTAGATAATTAAACTCTGAATCAGTTAATGCAGATGTTATTTCAATCATTTCTCGAATATGTTCTTGTTTCACCTTTATCTCTTCTATAGTCAATGGATAGGTGCTCGGTGTAACAAAATCATTCTCCAGATAGTATACAGCATATTCTCCAACTCCTGATAGATGTAGCTTCATCCCTTTCTACCATGTAGAAAAAATTGACTTGTTCAGCTTCGGTGCATCCCTCTTATACATCTTTGGATATTTAACTCAAGTGCCTTTAAAATTTCCTTCCAGAGTCCAAAGCTCTGATGCCAATTGATAGTTCTGATAATTAATATAAGTACAGATCCAATAGCCAACAAGATGAGAGGGGGGGGGTGAATCATACAAACTTAATCATCCATAAAAACATCAGATTCAACCTCAGTAACATATATATAAGTAATATAACCAAAACTGTTAAACATGCAAACTCAAAAGCATATGAACAATATAAACCTCATAACACTAGATTTAATGTGGAAACCCAAATAGGGAAAAACCACTGTGGGATTTTGGACCCACTAAGAAATATACTCTTCTAGAGTATGCTTGGTTAAAAGCAAATCCTGTTAAAGATTACAAACACATTGCTAGATGTGACCCGGTTAAGGGATTTCCCTCAAATTTGTTAGGATCTTCACTTTGTTAGAAGTGACCTTGTTAAAGGATTTCAAACACTCAATCAGAATGTCACCTTGCTAGAGGGTTTACATATAAGACTATTAAGTCCACTCGGTTAAGAGATTTTCTGTCACTTTTACAAAATAACAGTAATAAAAATCTATCTGCAACTTCACATATAAAATGCTAAAGCATATTCCTATTTGTTCAATACAATCTAGACATAGAACTAATCTTGTCTATCTACTGGGCTTCTATACTCTATTATTCTAACAGGTCTTCAAGCTTATGTGCTCGGTAATCACTATGTAGCATCCTTGTGCATACACTTGCTACATGCATTGTTTATCAATAGTTTCCTATTTATAAACAATTAGGTAACCACTTAATCTCCTTGATCACATTTCCCATGATCAATCATAGCCATCAGATCTTCAATCTTGTCTAGGTTCAATGCATCTTTCAATCTGAAAACATTTTACCCCACCTTGGAACTTGTGCCAGGGTATAGTGGTTCAATTTGAGTTGTAGATCTTCATGCCGACTTTCCATTGCCTTAGATTTGTTAACAAACTTCTTCCACGGCTCACCAATCATTTGATTCACTCCAGCTCATCAACTTCCTTCATTAAATATTCCATGTAAACATTTAATGCATTCTATTATAGCTCAGTTACAACTCGGTAACAACTCGGTGAATACTAAACTTTGCTCGGTAGACATTCCGCCTTCATTAACCAATAGCGATAACCTTAGGGTTTACCGACTAGGTTCCTTAGGGTTTACCGTCTAGGTTCTTTGCTTGATAACATAGTATAGTATTAACCTTTACAATTTACAACATATGTATGATGTTAAAACAATCTAAAACATCATGATCTCATCATTGTCTGACTCAGTAGTAGTTACCCATTGAATACGTTATTCATCCCCTTATTCATCATATTCTTTCCTTTGTCTTTTATCGACATCTTTATAATCTTCATATCATACTTCTCAAGATATGGCAACATCATACTGAATTAGAAAATCAATTTCTTGACATCAATGACAAAATAATAATATCAAGATAGTAAAACATCTTTAATCAGTTATATCCATAATCATCAACAACCTTTTCAATATCCTTAAGAAATGCCAACAATCTTTCATTGTCTGTTATAATGCAATATTGCCAACAATGTTGCCATTGATACCTTTCCAAATGACCATGCCATATCTGTATATCTTAATGCAATCAAACCCATAACAACTCTCACCAGGAATTTCAGCAACGCATCTTCTAGTCAAGTGGGTGCCAAATATCCTAGTCGCAAAAGTGAAAATAAAGAAAACAATATCAGGTCTAATGCTGAAAACCATTTATTGGCAAAATTAGACTAGGAAAAAGTAAAAATAAAGGACGCATGTAACGGTGAAAACCTCCTCAAGGCACTGGAAGATGGGAGATTTGACACTTTACCTGAGCATTATCAAGAAAGATCATTCATTTTGATCGAACCAACAGAGGCAGTTAACATTGGCACAAAAGAGAAACCAAAGATTCTTCATCCAACAACTTCTTTATCTGAGCAAGAAATGCAACAATATGTGGAATTATTCAAATGACACCAAATCAATTTTGCTTGGTCATATGCAAACATGCCAGGGTTAGACTCAGAGCTTATTATGGATCACTTAAATGTTTGTCCACGAGCCAAACCATTGAAACAAAAGTTAAGGAAAATGCATCCGCATATCGCTCTTCTAGTCAAAGCAGAACTAAAGAAATTACTGGATGTCAGATTCATCAGACCTATAGCGTATCCTCAATGGGTATCTAACATTATTCTTGTTTCAAAACTAGATAAAAGCATCAGAATATGCACAGACTTCAAAGATCTTAATAACACATGTCCAAAGGATGACTTTCCTTTGCCTAACATTGAGATCATTATAGATTTAACTACTGGACACTCCATGTTTTCTTTAATGGATGGTTTCTCTAGATACAATCAGATCAAAATAGCACCCGAAGATCTAGAAAAGACAACTTTTACATGCCCATGGGGTACTTTTTGCTTGAACGTCATGCCTTTTGGATTAAAGAACGTAGGTGCTACATATCAAAGAGCTCTGACAACTATATTTCATGACATGATGCATACATTCATGGAAGACTATGTGGATGACATATTAGCTAAATCATACAATAGAGAAGAACATATAGAGATACAAGAAAAGATCTTTGATAGGTTAGAACAATACAAGGTAAGGCTAAACCCTATGAAATGTGCCTTTGCTGTTACTTCAAGAAAGCTATTGGGATACATTGTTTCAGCAAGAGGAATCAAAGTAGATCTAGCTAAGGTAAAAGCAATCATGGAAATGGCATCTCCCAAGAATATCAGTCAACTAAGATCACTACAAGGAAGACTCTAGTTAATCAGAAGATTTGTGGCTCAATTAGCAGATAAATGTCAACCATTCACTCACCTATTGCACAAACATGTTAATTTCAAATGGGACCATCACTATGAAGAAGCATTCAACAAGATCAAGGCATATCTCATGCAGCCACCTGTTCTAATGTCACCAATTCGAGGAAAACCATTATTACTCTGTGTATCAACTATCGAAGCATCATTGGGAGTTTTGCTTGCACAAGAGGATAATGAAGGAAAAGAATGAGCCATCTACTACATCAGTAGAACACTAGTGGGATATGAGGTTAACTATTCATCAATAGAAAAAGCATGCTTGGTAGTAGTTTTTGCTTCTCAAAAACTACGAGACTATCTACTATCTCACTCCATCAAGTTGATAGCTAAAATTGATCCTCTAAAGTATTTCCTCAGTAAAGCCAGATTGACAGGAGGACTAGCAAAATGGATCATGATTCTAAGTGAGTTTGATATCAAATATGTTGACAAAAAATCTATCAAGGGACAAGTCATCGCAGATCAACTAGCAGAGACACCACTTCAAGATAATCATCCTCTACAGATTGAATTTCTTGATGCTGATATGATAACAGTCACAACAAAAACATGGCAACTATAATTTGATGGTTCATATACACAACATGGATCAGGAGTAGGAAATCTTTTCATCACACCACAAGTGCATACAATCCCAAAATCATACAAACTAAGATTTCCGTGCACAAACAATATAGCAGAGTATGAAGCATTGGTAACAGGTATCAAAATGGCTGTAGAAAGGAACATTAAACAACTTCAAGTCTTTGGAGACTCTCAACTTGTCATTAATCAAATCAATGATGACTATCAAACAAAAGATGACAAACTCATGCCTTACAAAAAGATGGTGGATGATTTCAAGAAGTACTTTGTAGAAATAACTTTTGAATAGATTCCAAGAAATGACAACAAAGCAGCAGACACCATGGCTACACTTGCTTTTGTATTGCAGACATAGGAAAATCAAGAGCATTATGAATTCCTAGTTGAAGAGTTGTTTCATCCCTCCTATAACTGTCCTAATTCCCAAACCATGTGTCAACTTATTGGACATGATTCCTCCCACTATGGACAAACTTACACATACTTGAAAGATAACATCTTACCTCCTGACCTATCCAAGAACCAAAAGAGAAACTTTATTTCACCAATCATCTCATTTTACTCTGGTTGCGAATACCCTGTATAAACGAGGTCTAGATGGTACTCTCTTAAGATGTCTCGAACAAGAAGAATCTAAGAAATCCTTACATGAAGTCCATAATGGAATTTGTGGCACTCATTCAAGTGGTCTTACCCTTTCAAAAAAACTCATACGCTTGGGCTACTATTGGTCGACTATGGAACGAGATTCTTTTAAGATAGCAAGAACATGCAAACATTGTCAGATCCATGGGAATTTGATTCATGCACCAGCACAAGAACTACATGCTTTATCAACATCTTGGCCTTTTTGTCAATGGGGACTTGATCTAGTCGGAAAGATAAATCCTTCCTCATCTAATGGACACAAATTCATCCTGGTAGCTACTAAATATTTTACAAAATGGATCGAAGCTATACCTCTCATAAACATCACAGGAAAACAAATTGCTGCATTTATCTTGAATTATATCATCTGTCGCTATGGAATACCAATGACCATTATCACTGATAATGGGCGACCATTCAAGAATCAAGATGTACAAGAGCTATGTGAGAAATTAAAAATCTAGCACAAATTCTCCACACCATATTATCCACAGGGAAATGGGCAGGTAGAAGCATCTAACAAAACTATCCTGAAAATTCTTAAAAAGATAGTGAATGATGCTGGGAAAGATTGGCATATCTAATTAAACCCTGCTCTATGGGCCTACTACACCAGTATCCGCACACCGACAGGTGCCACACCTTTCTCTCTTGTATATGGATCTGAAGCCATATTGCCAATCAAAGTACAAATACCCTCTCTATGTATATCACTAGAAGGTCTCATCCCAGATGAAGAACAAAGAGTATTTAGACTACAAGAGTTAGAACTAATCCATGAATGAAGACAAAATGCCTTTGATCATAAAAAGGTATATCAGCAAAGAATGTGTCAGAGCTATAATCATAAGGTCAAACCAAGAATATTTCAAGTTGGAGAACTAGTTTTAAAAGAAAATTCACGCAACTAGGCAGATCGAGAAAAGAAAGGCAAATTTGAACCAAACTAGTTAGGTCCATTTGTGGTCATAGCAGTATTTAGATCAGAAGCATATCAGTTATCAACACAAGAGGACAATCAACTCGAGGAACCTATCAATAGCATGCACCTGAAAAAATTTTATGTCTGAAAAATTAGAAAAATGAAAAATAGTGAAAAATCAAAAGAAAAAAAATCAAAAACAGTGAAAAATCAGAAAAATAAAAAATAGCGAAAAAATCAGAAAAATCAAAAACTGCGAAAAATTAGAAAAAATAAAAAACAATCAAAAATCAAAAGAAAAAAAATCAAAAACAGTGAAAAATTAGAAAAAATGAAAAAAAAAAGGGAAAAAGCAAAAAATCCCAAAAAAAATCAAATATCGGAAAAAGTGCAATAAAAACAGATGGTGAAAACCTGGCAAACAGGCACTATCTGTCAGCTAGCTCTTCCATCTGTTAGTTCATACATTCATTTTTCCATCAGCATGACCATCATAAAGCCTTTATACATACGCAGACATCCTAGGTGGCTTCTTACCATGGTTTGGATCACTAGATATATCATAACGAATTTATTGCTAGGCTTGGGGAAAAATCCTACACCTAGCTAGGGGCAAAACTTTTGATCAATTTTGAGCTTAATCAAACAAGTAGACCAAACAGTTAGACAAATCTTATCGAGTGAAAACCAAGACAAATCCAACATTGAAAACAAGATCAAACTATCAACTATCAAGCTATCACGAAGTCAATCTAAGCACATCACACACTTTTCAGTGTATAACATCTTTTTGGATAATGATTTTAACATGATTGTTCAAATTTTCTATATTGCTTTTCACTATCATAATTTCTAAGTGACTCCAGGATGTCTTTGACTAGAGGAACAAGGAAGAAACATGATATTTTTCTTGTTTGCTGTCTGAAAATTAATCATTAATATGTGCAAATTTGTCTCAAGACATGATGATCAGAATATCATTGAAGACATTTCCGATTTGTATATTAAAATGATTAATACTGCCTTTTTTACACAAACAACACTTAGGTCATCTCGGTTGAATTATACCTCGATGCTTGTGTTAACTTGCTATATCAAAATCCAGGAAAGAAGTGCTCAGGTCATCATGGTTTAATTATGTTGGTATATGGACACTCTAATGAGACATTGTATGTGATTCAAGGTTTTGTCATTGATGGCAACCTTGCAATCCTATGGCACCGGCAAGACATTATACCGGCAAAGTATAACACATGCAAGACAGTGCACCGACATCAACAGATCACTCTACACCAGCACCGACACAGAAGAAAAGATGTATACCGGCACTGAGGCCGATAGGATTTTTGTTATGTAATATTTTGTTTATTATTGTAAGCCAACTTGGCAAATTGTAAAATGACTCTTGTATATAAAGGAGATCATTGTAGACATTTAAAAAAAGTGATGTAAGGGCATAAAAGAAAATTAATAGGAAAACCTAATGTGTGAAATATAGGTCAAGGGTATATGTAAAGAATAGAGCAGGAACCGGTACTGAATCTAGCATTGGAGATGCTATTGTAAAGCAGTACAAGTCATTGGATTAGTATAATCCTTATTGTAAGCCAGTGTGACTTCCCATTGAGCAGTGAGCTCTAGGCAATTGGCCTTCCTACATGTGCAGGCCCCTATTGTAAGTAATATTCTCTTATTGGCCAATAAGTGAGTATTGTGGGTCACAAATCCCACTGAGGTTTTTCCCACACTGGGTTTCCTCATTAAACATCTTGTGTTATGGTGTACTTTTCATGTGGATATTCTTGATTCTGTTTATTGCATTATTTCTTTCATACCAGTACACTGTTATATTATGTTCTGCATGTTTTAACTTAAGAAAATCTTACTACCGGTTAGATACTGATTCACCCCCCCCCCCCACCTCTCAGTATCTGTGGGACCCCTAACAATTGGTATCAGAGCTTGGTCCTCTATTTTCAGAAGCCTAATAGCTTGAGGAAGATCTTGACACCGGTAAAGATGGAAAATCTGATGAAGCAACTTGAAGGAGCTCTTATAGACTTTGATGCAGAGAAATTGAAAAATATCAAATTAGAAGATGATTTAAGAGTAGCTCAGGATATCATTCAGGCACTTCAAGAAAATTTTACTATTGCAAGAAATAAGAGAAGAGAACTTTGTGAAAACTTGCAAAATGAGAATGATGAAAAGGAATCACTTAATGATATGATAAGCAAGTTGAAACAAGAGATCATGACAACAAAAAATGAAATGCAGGATATGACTATGAGATTTTGCAAAGAGATTGAGGATAGAAAGAAGAATTAAGAAGAATTTAACAGAAGACTAAGTGATGCAGCAAATGAGAACACAAGCCTTAGCTATGAAAATTACATGTTGAAGACAGATCTGATGCATACTCAGAATGACTCAAATGAACTAATGAGACAAAAAGAAATCTTGGAAAGAGAACTAGAAACTGCAAATCAACACAAAGAAAAATTCAAGAAAAGCTTAGAGGGACTTGGTACCTTGCTGAAGAATCAAAAACCTAAAGGTGACACTTCTGGAATTGGCTTTGAAGTTGGTGAAAGCTCCAGTACTGCAAATACTTAGGATCACGACAAACTGGTAAGACAACATAATGCTTATAAATTCAATGGAAAATGCTTTAACTGTAATAAGTATGGTCATAGAGAAAATGAATGTAGATCTAGGAATTATTAGAATATCAATACACCCATTGGTCAATGTTCAAAATGCAACAAAGTTGGTCACAACTTTGAAAACTGCAAAATGAATGTGAGATGTTATGTTTGTGGAAGATTTGGACATTTATCAAATCAATGCAGAACACAAACTGGCATAGGTTATGGGAAAGCTATTCAGAAGAATAATGTAACTTGTTATGCATATAACAAGATTGGGCATATTGCTAAATTTTGTAGAAGTAAAGGTACACCGATAGACAACAAAAGTGCTAGCTTGAAAGGTAAAGAAAAAGTTGAAGAGGTTAAGCAAGAATTCTCAAAGCAATGGATTAGAAAAGTTGATCTAAATATTGGGAATACTTCTCCATCGGTAGAACCAACCAATGCTTCATTGGTAGGATAGAGTGATGCTTTACCGGCAGGACAGAGCAGTGCTCTACCGGCAGGAAGTTCTTCATCTAATTGAAGAAAATTTCCTTGAGGGTTTGGCAATCAAATGACACATATGCTAATTATTCCCTCAGTTAGAGATAAGAAGTTGAAAATTACTTATTACCGGCAAACAATGTTAAGTGAATACTTAACCGACATGCAATTAATGTGGTAGATGGCGAAAAGACTTTATAGAAATAAGGTTTTGGCTCCATTTCATTTCACCGTGATTTCAAATTTTTAGAGAGCGTGAAGACTCCGAGCTAAGGCATTTTGAGCAAGAAGCAAGCACACTCCAAGCAATCATCCATCCAAGGTAGTAAAAGGTATTTAATCATGGCATCCACCTCTGCAATTGAATACATAGCAAACCCTACTATTGTTGAAGTAATCAAATGACCTAGGCCCATATTTCAGTTAGTCCCCGAGATAGCAAAGAATGATGATACCTTAGGTGCATTTTCTCAAATTCCTAAAGGAGTTGTATATGCTAAAGACCCTAGAATGTACATCCACTGCAACATTGAAGAGTTAGGTGATGAGGAAATCAAAACCATGTATAAAACCATGATATGTGATGATACCGGCAATGTTAAAGATGAAAACAAGGTTATTGAAACCCTAGGATTCATAGAAATCCTTAGCATTCCTGAATTCCCTAAGGATGTGATTAGGATAGTGTTAAGCAGAGTTCATGGAGAATTTTTCTGGTTAGATGCAATCCATAAGATCACCAAGGAAGCTGTGAAAGCTGTCACAGGGTTACCGACCACCGATAAGAGACCAGATAAAACCAAGAAGGTTCCAAATGACCTAGTTACAAAACTAACAGGTGCAACATTCAATAAGAGATCTCTAAGGGTTAATGATGTAAAAGATATAAATGTGAGATTCATAAGTATGATATTAGGTTACAAAGCCACTCATGCTAACAGACTTAACTCAGTTTCAAGTTTATGCATTAAGAGTGCTTATGATATGGTAACAGACAATGCAAAAATTGACATCTATGAATGGTTAAAGGATGAACTGATAGACAACCTCAGAAAAATCAAAAAGGACAAGAAAGGAACTTTCAGATTTGGAAATCTGTTAGTATGCCTAATGCTACACATAACAAAATAGGTTCCTAGTATAAGTTATAAAGAACTTGGATATGACATACCGGTAGGAAAGCAATTGACAAAACTGTTCAATACCATGGGTGAGAACAAGGAGAACAATATTCATGACTTTTTCCAAGCATTGAAAACCAAAATGAAGCAAAGAATAAGGTTATCTCAAAAAATAGTAGACAAATACAAAGATGATATATGCTTTGTTATTAAGAAAGATGAAATATGGATGGAAGCGGTCATCCCAAGAACAATTTGGGTAACCGAGATGGGCTATGAGATAGATGATCACATAGTTGAAACTTATGCTAAAGCACTTTTGGAAGCCCCAATGAACCTAAGGAAGAAGTATTTGGTAGTGCTAAGACCATAGAAAGCCAAATACAATCAAAGAAAAGAGTAAAGAAGGTTGAGGCATTTGTGAAGAAAGAATCCAGGCAAGCAAAGGCCATTAAGGAATATGTACTAAAGAAAACCGACATAACAGAAGATGAGTTGGCAGCTCCACAACCTGAAACTCACCTATCACCGGTAGGTACTTCTTCAGAAGGTGACATGCCAGTAACTTTTAAAAGAGTTGTTAGAAAAAGAGATCCCTCACCGACAACCACTCCTTCACCTAGAAGGACAAGGCAAAAGGAACAAGCAGTGAGATCTCCAATTAGAAAGGCCACACCCAAGAAAAAGTTGACACCAAAGAAAAAGAAAAGAACAAATAGTGACTTGGCCCCACTTGATATATTGTTAAATGAAATCACAAAGGAAGGAAAACTGAAAAACATAGAGAAAATTTGTGACACTCTATCTGCTAATGAGAGAGAACAAGTTGAGAGCAGTGTTATACTGCATATGGACATGTATAAGAAATTTTTGATGGAAGTAGCAAATGAAATTCCTCATGATTTGTTCAAAAGGTTAGAAGCTAGAAGGAAAGCAGTGATTGAATTAGATAAGAAAATAAAAATAGAGAAACTACTTGTTGTATATCCGGTAAACTCTCCCAAGGAAATTGATGATTTGATTGCTCAAGCAAACCGGTCAGTACTCTCTACTACACACCAACACATTTCACTAATGGTAGGAAGAGTCAATGAAGTCACAGAGGAAACATAAGATGGTTGGGACATATTCCTGGTTGACAAAGAAAATCAAGAAGAGTATAGGAACCCTAAACCTATAAAGGTATATCAGAAGGATAGAGACAAGGGGAAAGGCAAAGTGGGTGCACCACCAAGCATAAAAGTTAAAGACAACCTACCACCACCAGTGAAAATAACAACTACTGAAAATCAATCGGCAGCAGAAAGTATGGATGTAGAGGATAAAAATCCTAATTCTGAAGTTCTATATACTGTAAATGTTGATACACAAAAGATCAACATAATAGTTGATAAAGATACAACTAACAAGTCAGATATGGCTAATGAGCCTCCGGTAGCAGGGGAAACAAAGAAATCGATAGAGGATATAGAGAAAAAGGTAGAGACTGAGGCACAGATAGAGACAACACAACATATAAAGAAACCAATAGAGCTAAAGGCTCTAGAACAGGTTCATAAGGAAACAGTGCCACCGGTAAGTAGTGAAGTGGGAAAACCAGTGCTAAAAGAAATACAGACACAAACTGACCTGCCAGAGGTCAATACAAGCATGGTTACTTCTACCGGTACTCAGATTATTGGGTCATCATCAACATTCAAGTCAACAAATATGACTGAGGTATTACTTGATTCTATTAAGAAAATAACTGACTGCAGTTCACAGGCTTATAAGGCAATTAATGATTCTATACCAATTTTGAAGGAAATAGCTCCAAACTGTAATATAGATAATAAAGATTCTTTAGGAAAATTGGATACATTGTGTAAATATATTTCTGAAAACATTGAGAAAATAAAGGAAGAATCAGCAAAAGGATAAGGTATAGAAAGAAAAACAGAAATTCTTTGATGAGGAAATAAAGAAGTGTAACAGAGATTTTGACACACTTCTACCGGAACTATGTAGTTTGTTGAAAGAATACAAAAGTCTGTATAAAGATACATGTAAAAAAAAAATTTTGACTGTAGATATTGACAAGAAAATAAACAAGGCACAGGATGAGATAAATAAGCTTGTAGACAATTTTGTAAACTCACCGGATTCACTATCAGTTTTTGAAGAGAAGATAGCAAATTTTGAGGAAGAATTGCTCAAACTGGAAAGAGAAAAAGAAAGAATAATAAACAAGGCAAAACATCTGAAGTCTAAACTAAGTCCAAGATTGGACTATTTAGCATCTTTGTGGAAGGAAATTTCAGAGGCACTAATACAGGGAAGAAAAACACCGGCAGAGCATTTGCAGCATCTCACTGGTACAGTGAAGAGAACTGAGACAACAATAAAAGATAATAAGAAGTTTATGGATAGTATAAACTTAATTTTGGGAGATCTTTTTCAAATAATAACTACCCTATTACAGGGTTGAGGATATGGATAGATGAAACTACAAACTCTAGTGACATCTTGACAATCTTTGTCATTGATGCCAAAGGGGGAGTAGTGGGATGAGAAAGTTCAAAACACAGGAATCATATGCTCAAGGGGAGCTCTCATATTTTTGGTAAACCTTTTTGATAACATTTTTGGACTACACATTTTGGATATGTTTTGGAATTTCTCAAGAGTGTTGCCATCAATGCCAAAGGGGGAGATTGTTGGCATATGGACACTCCAATGAGACATTGTATGTGATTGAAGGTTTTGTCATTGATGGCAACCTTGCAATCCTATGGCACTGGCAAGATATTATACCAACAAAGTATAACACAGGCAAGACAGTGCACCGACATCAACGGATCACTCTACACTGGCACCGACATAGAAGAAAAGATGTATACCGGCACTGAGGCCGACAGGATTTTTGTTATGTAATATTTTGTTTATTATTGTAATCCGACTTGGCAAATTGTAAAATGACTCTTGTATATAAAGGAGATCATTGTAGACATTTAAAAAAAGTGATGTAAGGGCATAAAAGAAAATTAATAGGCATACCTAATGTGCGAAATATAGGTCAAGGGTATATGTAAAGAACAGAGTAGGAACCGGTACTGAATCTAGCATTGGAGATGCTATTGTAAAGCAGAACAATTCATTGGATTAGTATAATCCTTATTGTAAGTTAGTGTGACTTCCCATTGAGCAGTGAGCTCTAGGAAGTTGGCCTTCCTGCATGTGCAGGCCCCTATTGTAAGTAATATTCTCTTATTGGCCAGCAAGTGAATATTGTGGGTCACAAATCCCACCAAGGTTTTTCCCACACCGGGTTTCCTCGTTAAACATCTTGTGTTATGGTGTACTTTTCATGTGGATATTCTTGATTCTGTTTATTGCATTATTTCTTACATACTGGTACACTGTTATATTATGTTCTGCATGTTTTAACATAAGAAATTCTTACTACCGGTTAGATACTGATTCACCCCCCCCCCTCTCAGTATCTGTGGGACCCCTAACAAATTATACCATTGATTTTTTCACTCACTTCCCACATTTCAAAAGCTTAATGATGACAAAAAAAAAAAAGCAAAATAATCCAGTGACTAGTCCGGTCATAGCTTTGCATTCTGTTGCATTTCATTTGCATTTTAGCTTGCATTGCATTCTTGCATAGGATCCTACAAGCTCCTTTTATCCAAGGTTAAATCTATCGTAGGAATCATCAAAGTATCATCACAAGTGTATACGTAATCAGAATGATGACTCATTTCTTTTATGATATTATCAAGCTACCTCAAATCTTATGCTATCTCTCTCAACAGAACCAACAATCAGCATATCCAAAATATTTCTACAACTTGATATCAACAAAATGTGAATTCTTTATCTAATCAACCTTATCAAATCAAATCAATCAATCAAACCTAATCAATTCTATCACGCCTTATACAGGATGAATCCATCCTGAAACCAAACGATTTGATTCTGATTCATGTCTTATAAAGGAGGTATCCTTCTTGAAACTAGATGTTCTGATCATGTCTTATATAGGATGAATCCTTCCTGAAACCAGATGCTTTGATCATCGTTGTCTTATATAGGATGAATCCTTTCTGAAACCAGACTGAATCCAATCAATCAAGATTTTTCAATCTTACCAATCTAAGCAATCAAGCTAATGAAAGAACTTGCATTTTCATCAAACAACAGTTGTAGAAATCAAATCAAATCTATCAGGATATCAATCTCACAAAAACTCCAAAGATCAATTATCTCAATTGATCTCCTGAGGGGGCATCATTATACCGGGATTTAGCAATCAAGAGTTGGGGCATCCTATCAAATCAATATCATCATCAAAATGAAATTATTCTTTGAATCAACGCATCATCACACCTCGCTTCAAAGAGGGGCAAAATGTATACACCTAAAAATGGTCTGAAGATAATTAATTAAATAAGCAATTATTTAATTAATCTCCTCCTCCCCAATTTAATTAAATTCACTAAGCAATTTGATTAAATCTCTCATTCATCTACTTATTAATAAACCTAAGAATTTATTAAATAGTTTCATTTCACCCTTTTAATTAATTAATTCAAATTAATTAATTCCCCCCATCAAAATCATTTCTTCTAAATCCCCTAATTAATTAAAACAAATCAAATCATGAGTTGTTGAAATTAATTAGCCATTTTCCTAATATTTAAATTTTTAAATTCAAATTCTCCTAACTTCTACCACTCCTAAACCTAACCATTCCTAAACCTAACCCATTCTATCTACCACCATGTCCCCTTTCATCCAACATCTTCTAGAACCTTTGTGACACTTGTCACTAAGTGTTCCCTTTAAGCCAACCCCCTTTGCCAACCTCCTCCAATTTAACCATTGATATCTTCAAATCAATCTCAACCGTTGATTCATGCCAACTCACCCCTAGCCTTGGAAAATCCTATAAATAGACCTCATTTTGAGCAATATGGATCCCATCTCATTTGTAGCTTAAGCATTGTTACTATACGCATCTAGCTTATAGTTTACCAGTTTTAGCAATGTTATCATGCTCATTTTTAGCTTAAATCTTAGCTTCAATCATGCTAGATCAATCATTCATGTAGCTTAATCATGCTATTCTTGCTAGATCATGCATTTTCAGCATTCAAATCCTCCATCTAAGTGTAGTCAAGTCACTGAATTTTGCATAATCCGATCTGAGAGCATTTTTCATACTCGCATTTACTAGGAGGCAATAAGTCGATTAGCTATGGTTTTACATGTCTTTGATTTAAATCTTCTAACCATGCTTGTAATGATTTATTGAGTGCATTGTGGTTGCAGGTACATGTACACTTCATAGAGCACGACACTAGTAATGTGTTTGTAATCTTTAACAAGATTTTCTTTTAACCGAGCATACTCTAGAAGAGTATATTTCTTAGTGGGTCCGAAATCCCACAGTGTTTTTTCCCTATTTGGATTTCCATGTTAAATCTGGTGTTAAATGTGTTGTGATGTTTTCTTTTTATGAGTTTGCATGTTTTACAATTTTGGTTACTTATATCTGTTAAAGCTACCGAGGTTGAATCTGTTGATTTTATGGAAGATTAAGTTTGGATGATTCAACCCCCCCCCTCTCATCTTGTCATCTTGGCATCTGTACTTAACATTTAGTATCAGAACTATCATTATTATGGACCTATTATGCTATGATGGCATAATAGATGGACTATTATGCAATGTCATGGCATAATAGGTCCTATTATGCCATGACATGATATAATAGGACCAACTATGGACCTATTATGCAATGTCATGGCATAATGGGACTTATTATGTCATCATGGCATAATAGGTCCTATTATGCCATGACATGATATTATAGGTCCTATTATTCCATGACATGGCATAATAGATCCATAATTTGTCCCATCATACTAAGTAAACATGTCGAATTAGAACTTCAGTGTTGGAGATGAATTAGATGATGAAGTTAGCAATTCGAGAAAATCATGTCATGTTGTGGCTTAATAGGTTCTATTATGGACCTGTTATGCCATGATGGAATAATAGGTGGACTATTATGAAATGTCATGGCATAATAGGACTTATTATGTCATCATGGCATAATAGGTCTTATTATGCCATGACATGATAGAATAGGACCAACTAGGGACCTATTCTGCAATGTCATGGCATAATAGGACTTATTATGCCGTCATGGCATAATAGGTCCTATTATGCAATGACATGATATAATAGGTCCTATTATTCCATGACATGGCATATTAGGTCCATAATTGGTCCTATCATACTAAGTAAACATGTCGAATTAGCACTTCGGTATTGGAGATGAATTAGATGATGAAGTTGGCAATTCGAGAAAATCATGTCATGTCAAGGCTTAATAGGTCCTATTATCGACCTATTATGCCATGATGGCATAATACGTGGACTAGTATGCAATGTCATGGCATAATAGGACTCATTATACCATCATGGCATAATAGGACTTATTATACTGTCATGGCATAATAGGTCCTATTATGCCATGACATGATATGATAGGACCAACAGTGGACCTATTATGAAATGTCATGGCATAATAGGACATAGTATTCCATCATAGCATAATGTGTCCTATTATGCCATGACATGGCATAATGTGTCCATAATTGGTCCTTTTATACAATGACATGGCATAATAGGACCATAATAGGACCTTTATGCCATGACATGGGATAAACCTAAGCCTAAACTTTGATATCTAAAATTTGAAGAGTAATATTAATTACTTTTATGGTTATATTAATAGTGGTAACTTTTGTATTGCCTAATGAGGATTAAGAACAATTTTGGTACATATGTTCAATTTAAGGAATTGGAATGGTAGCTTGCTAGAAGTGGTTAAATTTTTTTGTTTATTGGTTGAAAGGCCCAATACCTAAAAAGATAATTCCTAGAAACATTTAACGGACTTATTGTGTCATTTCATGGAATAATAGGGCCTATTATGCCATGATGGCATAATAGGGCCTATTATGCCATGATGGCATAATAGGTCCTATTATGCCATGTCATGGTATGACACAACCAACGATGGACCTATTATGCAATGTCATGGTATAATAGGACATATTATCCCATCATGACATAATGTGTCCTATTATGCCATGACATGGCATAATAGGTCCATAGTTGGTCCTATCATACCATGACATGGCATAATAGGAACATAATTTTCCATCATGGCATAATGTGTCCTATTATGCCATGGCATAATAGGACCTACTATATTCCTATTATGCCATGATATGCCTTAATATGACATGATGGCATAATATGTCTTATTATGCCATGACATGCCATAATAGGTCCATAATTGGTCCTATTATGTCATGTCATTGAATAATAGGAAAATAGTTATCAAATATATAATAATCTGTCTGTGTCAATGGCTAATTCTTAATGAATATTTGGTTTTGATACATCCATTTAGTTTCGGTTTGGTTTGGATTTGGCTTTGATTTCCATTTAGCTTCGGTTTTATTTTGGTTTTCATTTTGATTTCCATTTAGTTTCGATTTTGTTTCGATTTGGTTTTAGTTTTGGTTTTTCATTTTGATTTCAATTTAGTTTCGGTTTTGTTTTGATTTGGTTTTGTTTTTGATGTTTCAGAGATATCTTGTATCTTGTAAATTTGATATTTTGTTTTGTTAACTGTCTAGATTTGGTTTTGATTTGTAAATTTGTTGATTAGGTTTTAGGGTTAGCTATTGAAGAATATTTCAGATCAAAATTAAGAATTTACAAATGTATAAACAAATTTATTTATAGGCTACTTTAAAAAAAAACTAAAATAATACCAAAAAAATCTAAATAATACTCAAAAAATAGGAAAAATATACAAGAAAATTACAAAATGTGAAAATAGATTATTGAATGTGTACCTGAGATAGTGGTGGAGGCTTGAAATGGAATCCACAGCATGGGGGCCCCTTTTTGATCTCATATTCTCAATTTAGTTCTAGGGTGAAAATCACAAAATTTGCCTGAAAAAAAGGGTAAAATATGATTTAGAAATCAGGGCTTGTTTTTTAAAAAATGGGCCCTTGTTTTGTTTAAAAGTGGGCACCTGTTTTAGAACAAATTAGGGGCCCATTTATTTTCACTTTGGGCCCCCATTACCTTTTGGCTCGGGGGCCCGAAGTATAAACGGGCCCCCATTTTTATGAGCACATTTTCCAACATATGGACTTCTTTGAATTTGTGACTCGTTACCTTGCACTTGCCCTTAACCTTATTAAAACATGCATACACTAACCAGTATACCAATAGATATGAATTGAAATAAGTAAAGCAACCAATAAGCCAATCACATAAATGGATACCATAACACACATAATTATATGTGGAAAAAACAAAGAGGAAAAATCATGGTGGGATTTGTGACCCAAAATATCAATTCAGTGGGCATATGAAGAAATATTACCAAAATATAGGGGCCTGCACATGCATGAAGTCTTATAACCTAGAGCACACTACTCAATCACAAAAGGAGCCTTGTTGAATACATATAAATCTAGACTACAATCTGGAGAAATGAATGAACTAATAAGATAGCGTCTTCTATGCCTAAATACAGTTCCAATTTAGCTCTATTTGTTCTAGTCTAAAACCCTAAACCCTTACCGGAATAACCATTTACAAAAATATCCTCACATACCTAATCTCTTTCATATGTTTCACATCTCCTTATTATTTCCTTTTCCAATCATATATGACAAAAATGATCTAACCTACTTACTCATTTACCCTTTACAATTCACCATGCCTTATGTCAGCTTATAAAGATATTTACAATATGAATATACATGTTGGCTAGATAATATAAAACATGAGTATCAAAAACAATTGTCAATGAAGTATCCAAAAGATGTTGGTCTCCAATACTGATAACCTGATTCTAAACCACGTCAACCTCTATTGCCGGTAACCAAATAAATCCCTTCCAACTGGTGAAGAAACATGTCGGTGTCGGGGAAGTGTCTATTGCTACACGACTAAACCAAAACATGAAGCCGGAATAAGTTGCCATGTTTCCATCAATGACAACATATTGAAACCAACCAATTGAGTGTCAATTGCCAACAGATGCAAGCTAGTCTACCTCATATCTACTAGAGAGAAGCAGTGAGCATAGCGGTTTATACATTCAATAGAGTACATATCAAAGGAGAAACCGATAAGTCGCCTTATGAATTATGGTTTGGCAACACACCTACAATTATGTTTTTCAAAAGCTTTGGTAGTAAATGTTATATTAGGAGAGATGATATCATTGGAAAATGTGATCCTAGATGTGATGAAGGCATATTTCTTGGTTATTCTAATGAAAGAAAGGCATATATATGTTATAGCAAGAGATTGCAAAGAATTATGGAGAGTGATAATGCCAAGGTGGATGAGCTGAATAGAGTCACATCAGAGTTTATGAGCAAGAAATGATAGTTGAAATGACTATATCTGAACCGGTAGTACCTTTACCGAAATAGAGTGTTGAACCAGTTACTCCGACAATATCAAAAAAATCAACACTAACCAAAGAATTGGAAAGAGGATGGGAGAGTGAGAAGACTCCTAGGTATGTGACATTGAAGCATTTTGAAGATCAAATCATTGGGGATAAGAACAATGTAGTGATGACAAGAAGGAGGCTGGCAACTAATGAGGTATTTTTAATTTCTCAAGTTGAACCGGTATCAGTAATTGAAGCATGTAAAGATGAATATTGGTTGAAAGATATGGAAGAAGAGTTGGATCAGATTGAGAAGAATAACACATAGACTTTAGTTCCCTGGCCTAATATTTCTTGCCTATGCTGCCCATAAATACTACAAGGTTTATCAGATGGATGCTAAGTGTGCATTTTTTAATGGGGATCTTGATGAGGAAGTTTATATTGAGCAACCTATTGGTTTTTCACTTTCAGATGATACAAACATGGTTTTCAGGTTGAGGAAATATTTATATGGATTGAAACAGGCACCTAGAGCTTGGTATGCAAGGTTGGATAAATATCTTTTGAAGCTTGGTTTTATTAAGGGTAATGCTGACAATAATTTATATTATAAGATCACTGATGATGATATACTAATTATTGAAGTATTTGTTGATGACATTATTTTTGGAGGTGAAGATAAGTTATGCATGAAATTTTCTAAGAATATGGAAAAAGACTCTATGGTTGGAAAAATAAAATTTTTCTTAGGTTTGTAGATTACCTAGGCTAACAAAGGTATTTTCATCTGTCAAACTAAGCATGCTACAAAATTATTGAAGAAATTTGGTATGGGAGACTCTAAACTGGTAAGTACTCCTATGGTTACAAGTGAGAAATTGACAAGGAAAGATGTTTCTACATGAGTAAATCCTACAAGATACAAATTTATAATTTGAGGTCTTCTTTATTTGACTCAGACTAGGCCTGACATTATGAATGTTGTTTGTTTGCATCTAGATATCAAATTGATCCTAAAGAAAATCGTGAGAGTGTTGTGAAAAATATTTTTAGATACTTGCAAGTTACATCTAAATATGGTTTCTAGTACCCTAACGATGATGACTTTACTTTATGTGAATATATAGATGGTGATTGGGCTAGCAATGTTGATGATCATTAAAGTACTTCTGCTAGATCTTTCTTTCTTGGAAATAAATTGGTTTCATGGATCAGCAAGAAGCAATCATGTACTTCTTTATCTACTATTGAAGCTATGTATGTTGTTTCTGCTACTAATTGTACACAGGTTTTATGGATGAAGCAAATGTTGAAGGATATCAAAGTACATTGCACTAGATTGGTAGTTATTCACTGTGAAAACTCTGTTGCTATTGACATATCATAGAATATGGTATTCCACTCTAAGACAAAGCATATATCTATCAAGTATAATGTTTTGAAGGAGAAGGTGGAAGAAAATGAAGTTAGAGTGGTTTATGTGAACACTAAAGAACAGATTGCAGATATTTTCACTAAACCTTTGCCTAAAGAATCATTTGAGTACCTAAGAGATAGGTTAGGGGTTTCTATCCCTCCGACAGAGAACTGATTGATTTTATTTGGAATTAGTCCGGTATGCATTATCAGAAATATTATTCATTTCGGCACTGATGTGGGGATGCTACTGCTCAGGGGGAGTAGTTAGCTTTGTGTTTCAATGGGTTATGTTTTTTCTTTGATATTTAAGTCAGATTTATGGCATGGATGTCAAAGGGGGAGAGATATTGATGTGAAAAACTTAAGGAGTCGTATATATTTGGGGGACAGTTACTTATGGAAAATAGAGATTTATAGAGATATCATTCACTGGGGGAGTTTGGTCTTTATTTTAGAACTTCATTGCTATATCTTTGAGTGGGATATTGTTGGTTGTCTTCCATTGGGAGAGACTTGTTTGACATTTCTTGGCACTTGGATATTTTTCACATCTGGTGTTTCCATCAATGCCAAAGGGGGAGATTGCTAGCCATTTGGAGGAATTGATTATGTGTTGCATTGATGTTTTGTTATTGATGTTAGTACTAGTTGTTTTGGATGCTTTATCGACACCCTTTTGGTCCCAAAATGTTGTATAGTTTCTAGTTGGTTTGGATCCGGCATGATTTGGTATGATTCGATATGATTTAGTTATGAAATTGGCTTATTCATGCTACTCATGTTCATATTTTGTAAGTTGGTTTTGGTCTGGTGATCGTATGCTATCCTTTTTCCTTAGAAGGCTGGTTTGTGGTTTTGACGAGGGCTTCACCGGCAAAGCATTGATGAAGATCTTTGATGATATGCATAAGTGGTGTTGGTACAGCTTCTAGTATGGATTCAGGATGTTGATTGTGATCATGTTTGATACTTGGTAGAGGGAGATCATTTCTTTAGTGTGTGGACTTATATTGGGTCCCGATTGATCTAGGTTATTGAGCGATTTAATATAACGCATAGATTGGACCTCTCAATATGTTTTCGAGATGTCTTATGAGTTGGATATTTTTTGTTTGTCCTAAGACTGACATGTTTTATAATTATGTATTTGGTTTATTGTCTGGTGACTGACCCAATTGTTTATGGTCGAGGGTTTGTATATATATGATGTATGATCTCATTGTAGATCATCAGGATATAGGTATGGGCTATGGAAATTTAATGTGTGAATAATGTAATATCATTCAGGCAGATGATTTGGTCAATCATTGGAGATCAAGCTGGTTTTATGTAAGAGAATTTAGTCCTCTATTATTGAGCTTAACTGGAACTATACTCAGGTATAGGAGATGCTACCTTTGTAGTTCATTCCTTTCTCTAGATTGTAGTCTAGATTTCTATGTAGTCAGTGAGACTCATTTTGTGATGAGGAGTGTGCTCTAGGATGTTGGCCTTCCTGAAAGTCCAAGCCCCTCAATTTTAATTCACATACTTACTGCAAAAATATTATCTGAATGTGGGTAGGCTTCCCACTATGGTTTTTACCATTACCAAGTTTTCCACATATAAATCTTGGTTTCATGTGGATGATATTTATTCTATGATTATTATTTATGCTTAACTAGTTTAACTGTCATTCTTGTATTTGGTTTAAGCATTCTGGGATTAATGTTTTGGGTTCTGGTATTATAGTTTTAATTACTGAATGTTCTAGTAATCTGAGACAATTGATTCACCCCCCCTCTTAGTTGTCTTCCAGTTATTTGAACTGTCTAACACAAATGTACTGAATAATTTCTTCAATACCTTGTTCATCAACCTAATGAAAGTACTTGATACATTAGTCAATCCAAAAGGCATCACCAACCATTCATAGAGTCCATCATTTTCCTTGAATGTTGTCTTCCACTCATCCCCTTCTCTGATTCTGATCTAATGGTATCCACTTTTCAATTCTATCTTTGTTTAATAGTTGGCTTTACTTAAGCGATCCATTATGTCAGTCATCCTAGGCAAGGGAAATTTGTACTTCACTATGATCTTATTTATTTCTTTATAGTTAGTATATATCCTCTATTCTCCACCCTTCTTAGGTGCTAATACTATTGGAAATGTGCAAGGGCTCAAACTTTCTTTGACCAAACCTTTCCTTAACAAATCCCGCACTTGTCTATTCAACTCCTCATTTTCTACTTATGTCATCTGGTGTGCTTCTTTGTTAGGCAATTAGCTCCTAGAATCAGGTCCATGCAATTAATAATATTTCTCATAGGTGGTAATCCATCAGGTACGTTATTTGAATGATGTCTTCATATTTTGTTAGCAAATCATTTATCTCTTTTGATTGTTCTTCTTCACACTCCAAATTTTTAGCCTTCTGAGGAACTAAACAAAAACACATATTCTCATGTCTTATCCCATCTAGGAATTTCCTTCAATCTACCAAATAAATCCTAGAATTTGTACAAACTTTACTTTTAAGAGGCTCGTCTAAGGATAATAGGGTTTGTTTCAGCACATTTGCAACAATAGTGTATATGATCTTCCTTCCATTAGGTATTGCTTGCCTAGAATACTGCCAAAGTCTACCCAACAAGATATGACATACATCCATAGGCATAATATAAAAAAAAACTTCATCTTGATAAGATCAAAATCTCAATTTTACGAGACATTGTTCACTCACTAGTACCTTATGATCATCCTAGATCCATGTTAACTGATAAGGTTAGGGTGCTTCAATCTCTCCAATTTCATCTTACTCACCATCTCCTCCTAAATAAGGTTATTTGAACTACCACTATTAATTATAACTTTACAACACTTACCGCTTACTTTACATCATGTCTTTAATAAATGCTTCCTCTACAAAGGTTCTTTCTTATCTCTGGTGTGGCATAATGATCTCCTCATCATCAATAATTCTCAATATTCAGGTCTATTAGCCGATTCAATAGGTTCTTCTTCCACCAATGCTGCTCTCCCACTATTCGCTACCTTCTTACATTCAAAAGAATAATGTCCTTCTCCTCTGCACTTAAAGCAGGTTCCTCTAAAACTTTTCTTATCTTGTCTTTTTTCTTCCTTTGCTTACCCCTCATTCCAGTAACCATCAGTAAAATTTTTGTCATCCCTCTGATATGAACTACTATCTCTTCTAGATTCCTTGTCTTTATTTTGATTCGCACAATGTCCTCTTCCCTTAGTATAGGTCCTTCCTCCCTGAAATCTTCCTCCTCTACCTCTTTGTTTCTACTCATGTCTTTTATTCAACTTTTCCTCCACCTTTATGACATATTGGTAAACTTCCTCAACACTCTGCAACTTGATTAGACTGAGTCCATCATGTATAGACATCTGCAACCAATTCAACTATCTAGCAACTTTCTAAATCTTATTATCAGTGTGTTTGGATCTAATATTCAACTTGTAGAATGCTTCAGTATATTCCTTCACACTACATTCCTTCTACTTCAAGTTCTACAACTTCCAGAATAGATTCACTTGATAATTGAAAAGCATGAACTTTGAATTCAACTTGTTAACCATTCACTCCCAATATTTAATCTTCTCTTTAAACCTCTCCTCTGTCTATCTACCTACAAATGTTCCCACCAAAGAGATGCATGTCCTTGAAACTTGGTGCAAGTAAATTTAACTTTCTTCTCTTCAGCTATACTCTCAAATTCAAAATACTTTTCCATCTTTTTGATCCAATCTATCAATTCATCTGAATCTAACTTACCATCATAATTAGGTGGGTTAAAATGTGGTCTGGTATTCACTCTTGTCAAGGCTCTTAGGAATCTCTCTTCTTCTGGATCGATCGTCGGTGGATTTACTCCTGCTTCTTCAGCCACCTCTTCTTCTTCATCATCTCTCACATCTTCAACATGTTTACCTCTTCTGTTGGCCTTTTTAAAAGCTTCCAATTGCGTTGCAATTCCTCTCAACATTTCCATCACAATAGGGTCTACATTTCCATGCACTCTAACATCTCTCAAATTTTCTCTTTGGGCCATCTTTACGTTAGTCTTCTATAGCTATAGGTTGGATCCTCAATCTGCAACCCCACAACAAAATTATTACAAAATGCCACAATCTCTAGAATGAAAACTCACTCTAATACCACTTGATGCAATCACAATAGAGAAGAGTCCTCAAAGACAATAGTCTGGACCATGTAGCAAGAGAAACACAATAGAAGAAACACAATGTGGTGGAAGTGATCCAAAATTAGACTTTATTATATCAATAAATTCAAATAAAATTTGGCCAACAACATGTGGTCTTGCAAGTTTGGCACACGAGACTGATTACAAACATGCTCAAAATACAATATCTAGGCTCAAGCAAGAATGTGATCCAACTCTAGATTTCCTAATCTTTTGGTTAATCTTCTATGTTCTCTCTCTCTATTCCCTTATAAATACTTGGTTACATTGGTTTACATGGTATTCATAGCTCTAGGATGATCAATGTTGGTCGAAGATGAAAAACAATTACCCATGAAGAAGGTGTAAAATGTAGAACAATAAGGTCCACCTCTACAAAAGAATTCCTCTGAAAAATACATAGAATGAGGTGTGGACCTAAGGGAAGTTCGACCATAAGCCAAGGAATATTGGATTCTACAAAATGAGGCTCCACAAGTCATTAAAATGATCCGCAAGATTCTCCATTAGCAGATAGGTCCAAGCGATTCCAATGCTCTGAGTTAGAAAACAATGTCACATTCTGAAAGTGATAACTTGTTGGAAAAAGATCCAAACATCCACAAAAGTTGGGATAAGTTACATGACCAAGTCCACAAGAAAAATCCATCTCCATAAGATCCAATGAACAAATGTAGTAAAAAATAGAATGAAATGCTAAAACTGCAAGCAAACTCATCATAAAACAAAATAGAAAACAAATTGGAATGTAAATTTATTTGGGTGATGCAAGATTGCCAAGAATGAGTGATGGTCCTGCATCATATTCCTAGAGTACAAGAAGAAAATGAATCAATGTTGAGTGATACCCACTCTCCTACAAAATATTTTTGTCATAACTGATCTAATTATTGTGAGAGAATGCTTGTGAAAATGTCATGCCAAGGCTCATGAGATTGCCAAAATAAGTGAGAGTTTCCCTAAGTAAAATAATCTTGATTTTATCCCTCTTTCTCAACTTTCATTACCATCACCGACACCTGGATAGGAGTCATGTACCTTGGCCAACCTAATTGAAAGCTAAAATTATCAATTGAAAGGGATTATTCTCTACCACTTAGAAAGTCAGCTATAGGAATCAATATGGGTGATTATTCTAACAATATGATGAAAGTTATAAAAAATGATGTTTTTTTATGACATTTTCAAAAGCACTAGCTTTAGCTCCTAGTGACACACATTGTGATCCATCATTAGAGAATTTTCCATGTTTTGTAGTAGACATATCTTTGTCTACTATGATAGTCGTAGCTCCATTAGAATCTTTTACACCATCTTTATACAATAGTGAGAAAGTTTGGATGGTGGATGACTTGGTAGGTGGGCTTATTTATATAGTAATTCTCTATTTTTTTTGTGTTTTCTTTCACGTAATGCAATTACCTATGATCTTTTTCTTGGCATTTCATTCTATGTATTAAGATCTTTTTGGATAACCCTTGAGGATCCAATGGCACAAGAATACCAAGGAGACCAATCCTAATGTGGCATTTCTTTATTTGCATCTTCATTATTGTATATATCATATACATGTTATGTCATAAATGATATTTTGTCATAAATGTGCTTTTATGTTGTCTTATGGGGATGGTGCAAAGTGTTGATGCATTTTGGTGTCTTCAATGTTGACCCAAAAGACCCTTTTTCATCTTATGTGCTCTTCGTCCATTGTTCTTGTAGTTCCACTATATTTGGGGGTTGAGGCCAATTAAAAATAATCATACTTATATACATGGTTTATTTAATGCACTTACTAACCCCATATCATCATCATGCATTACTTATATGCTCTTATATGTTATGTGACTTTCTCCTTTGACATTCTTATGGGGATATGTTACTATTGTGATATGATTTTCTTTGGATGTATGTATGATACTTAATGAAATGTATCTTGGTTGGCATACTTAACTTCTTTAATGTAGGGCTATATACTATGATATGCATTTTAATTTTTGCACACACTATGGTGTTGGTTTGTACACTTTGATCACACATCTTGATTTTAGTCAGTGCCATAGCAACGCCCATTTTGCAATCTAACATTAAAATTTTATTGGTGTCATTGTAGTGCCCATATTGCAATTCCATATTTAGATTACCTAGAAAACATAGGGGTTTTGGTTTGTAATCACCATTGGCATGAAATTTACGTAGCATAACACAAATTTCCATATTTTTGTCAGACCTTCAAATTTGCATGAATCACTTGGCATAGCACAACTTGTTGTACCTATGTGCCTCCCTTTCTAATATGACTCATAGTAAATATCTAGGGATTCTTATCAGTCCCAAAGGTCATTCTTTGTATTCTATTGGTCCTATTAATCTCCCATAGATCTTCATACTCCTTAGATGACCCTACCTTTTTATTTTTTTTCAGTCTCCATGTGTGTGTTACATATGCTAATTATATTACTCCTTTTATCTTAAAATTTTAGATTGATGAGATCCTAAGTCTTGTGTCCTACTAACTTCTCAATCTTGTTGTTGTCTTATCTCTTTAATGTCTCAATGAAAGTCTTTTTTTGATTCTTTATATACTTTACTAAGAGCATGAGCATAAGTTCATATTCCCACTAAAGCATGGACTAAATGCAGTGTCATAAATTATATACTTCCACAATTTCACACTCACTTTAGACTCACTTTGGTGGTTCCACCTCTTACTCCTACTTTATGTCTTATTGTTCTTAGTTTCAAGACTATTTTGCAAGGCTAGTGCAATCCCCTACTCAAAGATCTTTTTCCAACATAGTATTCTAGTACTAGGGCACATAACAACCCAATCCTCTTAAACAAGGTCACCTAATACTCCTGTTCAAGCATTCTCACCCAAAATTTGAAATAATAAAGGCCATCTTTACAAGTAGCCAGAAAGTACTCCTTGATGTAGGACTTAACCAAAAATTAAACTCAAAAAGGTGTAAGTTGTATATAAATAAAACTTCCTATCTCATTTCAACAACAAATCCTTTAGGATCCATATTAATTCTATTATAATTGAGCATTCAATCACACATATTCAAGGAAACTGTATGCAATAAATGATTCAATCATTTAAATCCAACAATTATGATCATGTTTTATGTGCTCCTCCATGATGAAGGAATTCTTTAAAACCCATCAAGAAATATCAACCTTTGTGTGATACTCAATGGCTAGCATTCGACATCAAATATATCATTTGTCATTTTGAGAATTTCCTTTAAGGTTTTCAACCTTTTCCCTGCCAAGCATATGCTATGTTTCATCTAGCATTAGTAAAGGTGAAAATACCAACATGGGGTTTAACTTAGGCAAGCCCCTATGCATTACATAATTTTTCCTTCTTCTTGCATGTGCAAGTACATGTCCAATAGTCATAAGTTATAAAAGTATGTAGTTTTGACTAGGATGAATAGTCATTGAATTCGGATAGGTGAAATCCCATATATTATGTTGATTGGGTCACATGTCAGACAGATATTGATTTTTGGAGGGATAAATCAACAAATCCTCTTGATCCAAAATCTAAATATTTCCATGCATGAAGACACATTTAGACTATGGTTCCTATCTTCATAGTCTAGCATTTTCAAGTCTAAATTATTGTCATGGGTTATTCTCTTTATCTTGATTTTAAATAGATATATAAATATGTGTTGGCCTCTAGTTCACATCTTTCTAATTATGCTAAATATTGTCAATTTTCTATCATCTAACCGAGATCTTGCATATTCATATTCTAATCATATCAAATCAAATAAAATAATAACTATGAATAAATAACCATAGTTTTTAGCTCTCCTCCAAGACTAAATTTGAACCTAATTGGTAGTTCTCTCAATGAAATAATCAAAATTGGAAATGGTACAAATGAATAAGTGCCTAGTTTGCATTTCTAGGCTTAGGATCCATTTCCACCATATTTCACATCAAATTCTTCTTATAGAAGAAGCCACCCTAGGATATATTTCCAAGAGATCTCAAATAGAATATCATACATTACACATATCCTTAAATGATGATTATCTTCTTTATATATAACTCATGCTAATAATAGAATAAACAGATAATCTAAGTGAAGGCCTCCTCGTCACCTCATATAATTAATTAACCAAGTTATCCAGATGATCCAATATAACTAACTTAAGTGATGTGTGCCACTTGTTAGCATCCCCATCCACCTAGATACATTATAATACATATTTTTAGGTACATAACATGTTTGAGAGAAGTCAATGGTAACAAAATAGAAAATAATTCTTTAATGTTTGATTTCATTATTATTCTTTAGGTCAAGAAATAGAGAAGAACCACAATTTACATTCTCTTGAATTTTATAGCACAAAATATTCCCCGACCATGAGTAGTTTGAATACTTTATCAAAGAACAAATTGATGTAAGCATATAACAAGGACCTATTTTTCTTCTTTCACTTATATAATGACCTTGCATTTATTTCACCTTTTCTACCAAATGCTTATTCTCTTTTACTTTAAATGATAAATTATATTTTTTAAATATTAAATGTTTTCTATCTTAACAAATCTCCATACGTTTTATTTACATTTATATAAAACTATTAATTTTAATCTTTATATTATAAATAGTAGAAATTCCCAAAACATAGGATTTGTCCCAAATTCTAACATGCAACCTCTTTCCTAATCTAATCAAGAAATAGCACTATAAATTCCTTTCCCTTAGAATCAAGTATACTTGAAAATTGGGTCAGCAAACCACTTTTAATCTTTAAAAATCCTCACTAAAATATATTTTAAAACCCTTTATATAAAGAATCATTAATAAGTTCTATGAGGAATAGAGATTGGTTTTCCTTTTAGTATCAGTATTGTATCATTATCTAGAACAATCTGACAATCGTTTTGCAGAGGATAGGTAGGTTTACATCATTAATTTTTTTTATATAGTTTTCATGATGTTTTGCATCATATCTATTGTGTTAAACATATGTTGGACCATATGTACTTTTTCTTCAACCAATTGGTGTTGGATATCAATCTTTATGACCCACAATTAAGGGTGGAACTTTGTTCTTTTTGTGGCCACAAGTTATACATAATTCAAAAGATATATGTTAAAAATATTTAGTTGTAATGGTATTGGTTAGAGTGTAATGGTGTTAATTGTATGGTAATGCTTTTTCTTTATATATATATATATTTGAATGTTTGGAATATAACAAAAAGTATATATATCTGATATGTTCGAATGTAAATTTATTTTGTGACATACGTTCTATTGTTACTTGTTATCACTATTATATAAAATTTATTTCATAATTTTTTAATTTTTTTTATTAAAGTAGAATAAATTTGTAGGTGTGTATATTTAAACAAATTCACTTATATGTT
Organism: Cryptomeria japonica; assembly: GCF_030272615.1. Classification (NCBI taxonomy): domain Eukaryota; kingdom Viridiplantae; phylum Streptophyta; class Pinopsida; order Cupressales; family Cupressaceae; genus Cryptomeria; species Cryptomeria japonica. Next base: position 640,232,493 of record NC_081408.1, read on the forward strand.
TTTAAACATCATTTGAAATTGAAAGTTAATCTTAGTGATTCTATTTTAAAATCCATTATGAAATTATCAAGTTGTAAGATTAAAAAATTATGTGCTCTAATTTTCTTTATTGAATTTTCTTCTTATCATTAACTATTAGGTCAAACTTGTGTTTTGACCTATTGCCCTTCTACACTTCCTCTAACCTATTCATAGTTTGGAAATGTTATCTTATTCTTTTTTGGTTCTTATCCATTATGTTTTATTCTTTATTTTTCCTTTATTTACTTATCTGAAGTAGTTATTCCTTCCCCATGTCTCCTTACTCCTCTTTGATTTCTACATTATTTTATCTTTGTAATCTAATTGTTTACTTAAATTTGGACCAAAACCTCGTGCAATAACTACCTTGTAACATTGAAAAATCCTTTCAAATTTATGAACCACCACACTTGGGTGAAAAACATTCCCATCCTTTGTCCTATGCATTTGATTTTTCTCAAGGCTTACAAATTATCCAAACTCTTTCACATAGGTATGAGGAAATGTCCACGTCCTACAATTGATCATACTAAAATTTTCACACTAAACATATCTACTTAAAAAATAGTGTCATATTTTACCATCATTAATTTGTTTTAAATTTTTTTTTTTAAATTCATGCTAATCTCAATTTTCTATAAATAGAAAAGTGAACTTTTTCCTAAATCCTAGAAAAAAAAAAAATTTAGAAAGTATAGAAACAACCTTTATAGCTAAATGTATTAACTATAGTATAATATTTTATAAATTTTGATTTAGTTACTCTACTTTTGTCATTATAATTATTTTAATTTAACTTTATTTTGGCCTCTAATCTATGTACACCCACCCCTTGGCCATTCCCCTTATCTATTAATGACCACACACTTATACAAGATGGGTAGTAAATCAATATAAGACAATGTTTTATTTATGAAACTTAACAATTATAATAATAACAATAACAACAATGTACACAATTTATAGAAGAGAGAATATAGAGATATATGGAAACCATTTAGGGAGAAAATTGCGACGAAAGATTGTTTGGATCTATTATTGAAATCTAGGCTCACAAAATAAAATGATCATACAATATTTGTGGGGACCAACTTACTAGAGAAACCAACCTTCACTTACTAAATTTCAAGGCTCTAACCTACTAGAGACACCAATCCAATTTACTAAATTTAATAGCTTCAACAACCCACTAGAGAGACCAATCCCCACAACTGAATACCAAATCAGTAAGAGACACTAATCTCTTTTGATAGAAAACACCAACCACTTGTAAATAAAAAAGTTCACCTTAAATATGTTGTTTCTTTAATAGATAACAAACAACGAAAAATGCTTCATAACTCTATTCTAATTATGATCTACTCCATTATACATTCAATTTATTCTACAACGCATCTACTTTTGCATGTGTTCAAATGATAAAGAATTGCACTCTCACAAACTACACAACACTAACTTGAAAATATAGTTCTCCTTTATGTACCCTTTCTCGACATAAAAAATTAATGCAATACACTAATAGGTCAGCCACCATTTTAAAAACCATAGCCATTTCTAGATTGCCCAAACACATTATTAATTTTATTAGAGAATATTACATTAATGGTTAGTTCTAGTCCAATTAAATTAGTAAATAAATATTAGTGGGAGAATAAATTTATTTGCCGTTAATTGTTTGAAATAGTTAGTCCCGAGGGAGGTTGTTCACACGACTTGTAAGGCAAAAATAGCCAATGAACAACAACGTATTATGATCTTCTGAAATACTGACTGAATCAATAATTGTTTTTATTCTAAGCTTTCATATGGTATCACAGCACCACTGAAAATGGGCCATGAGGAAAATATTAGCATAGGCATGAGGATGTCATGCTAAATAGTCTCGTTGCATTAGATTTTGAAGTGTCTATACATTTTCGTAATTTCAATAATGATAGCGCTTCCTCCACTAGTAGCATGTTCATCCTTTAGAAAAACGCATACAGATTTGTTTTGACTGCTGTTGGGGGCGACGAACACTAATGACATGCCAGAGCCTGATGACAATAAACCAACGCAGTTTTGCTTTGTACCTTAGTGAAAATGAATGCATTAACAAGCATAAGCAGAATGGAGCAACGACACAAACGTGGGACCTGGGCATTATACATATACAATAGGCGGAGACATTTGTTGGGTCAGTCTTAAATTACATATATTATTCAATATATTAAGTCTAGAGAGTGTTAGTCAATATGAGTGTTTAACATTTTTAAGTCTAGAAGTCTATTCTTAGTATGACCATATACATTAAGCAACATATTAAGCCTAGAAAATCTCAGTCAACTCTGAGTGTTTATCATTTTTAAGTCCAAAAGTGTAAACTTAGTGTGTGATGTTTAAGCCGGTCCCATTTACTATGATAATATAAAAGTGAGCAACTTTAAATAAATTATTAATCAACAAACACGTGCCTGAGAACCAAGACACATTATTTCGGAGGATAGATTGCCATGTAAGATGAAAATTAGGCATCAAGATATTGACTAGAATCCCTCGCCTTACTAATCTTCAACCGAGGCAGAGTTAAAGAATTTACAGTTTGTGGCTAAGAGATGCTATGAAATGGGTAAAGAAGCACATTTTTTTTTAAAGGTATATATGAAATTGTTTTACATAAAATGTATTGATGTATGTAATGTTTTTATGCATTTAAAGAGAATTTATGAGTACAATCTTTTGAAGTTATTTAGAATTTTTGGAGTAATGAGGTTATCTAAAGAGAGAAATTAGTTGTCGTTGTTAAATTTGAAGGGTGTGATTTTTTATACTTGGGCAAATCAAAACATATATACTTTTAATTCAAAATGAAACATGGAACATCGTGAGTGGAATTGTTAAAAAGACACAAATGTAGATGAAGCAACCAAATGGATGGCTAAAAATCGTATGGCTATGACATTGGTTGGTCTTGGATTATCTGATATTTGCATCACATTGATCCAATGAATACATCAAATAAAATATGGGATGGGCTTAATTCTTTATTTGGTTTGCAAGCTTCAAGTTCTAAAATGTCCATAAAACAAACATTGTTTGGGATAAAGACAAAAAAGGGAGATAATATTGTTCAACATATTAGTAAATTTCATTCTCTCCTGAATCAACTTACAGGTGTAAACTTCAAGGCCGATGTTGATGATCTGAAGGCAATCTTATTAATTAGTTTTCCTTCAAATTTTGATTATATTATTTTCACTTTGAATAAAATCAATCCCAGTTTGGAAACTATGATTTTTTCTTTGACAGATGAAGGAATTAGAGTTAACAATAGTCACTTAATGATTGAGAAAAAATATTTTCTTTCTTAAAAAAAGTCTAACATTTCAACAATGAAAGAATTCAAACACTATTATTGTTACAAAATTGGAAATATGCAGATTAATTGTATTCAATGGGCAAAAGATCCAATCGATGCAAAGTTGAAGAAAAACTAAAGCTCTTGTTGCAATTGAAGGTGAAATAGACTATCATTCTTTTGCAATACATACAAGAGACTCACCTCATGATGTTGATGGTAATAAAAGATTTGTGCTTTAGAGTATAGAGAAAGTGATATATTAGAGGTTAAAAGCATTGGAGGTAGGAGCACATCTATCTTCTCAAGCTAGGTTCTCACTCAGGGATGATTCATTGCTTGAGAAGCACCCTATTTGTGTCCCTAAAGCAAAGAGGAAGCTTGGCATGATGTTTCTCCCTTCAAGGAGTAAACGCTGCTAGATTTTATTGCGGGTGTACTTTAGTGTAGTCTTGTTTGGTTGGTGATTTTGTACATCAGAGGAGGGATTGTTTCCAAATCACTAGAGGAGGTATTAGCCACATTTGGAGAAGATGTGGACTTTTAGAGAAAAGCTATCTCATTTGTAGCACTAGAGGATGCACTAGATACATTCGAAAGAGATGTGGAATTTTAAAGGAAATGTGTCTCATTTTGCATTGAGTTTGGGAACACTTTTATTCTCTCTTATGTTGTGAAGATTGTTGCATGTTCTATATTCAAGAGATCCACTGATGTAGTCAATTTGGTGTTTCCTAGGTGAGTGAGGAGGATTTGTGAAGGGGATTCATTGAAGTCTCCAAAGGGGTTGTGTATAACCATTGCGATGTTCCAATCTTGTTTGAATTAATGTAATAAGGGGGGAATGTTGGAGAATATTACATTAATGGTTAGTTCAAGAATAATTAAATTAATAAATAGATGTTAGTCAAGGAATAAATTAATAGTTAGTTTTTTTGAGTAGTTATTATTGTAGGTAGGAAGTTATACATATGAAACTTGTAAGGCTATAATAGCCAATGATCAACAATGTATTATCATCTTGTTGAATACTGGTTTAATCAATAAAAAAATTATTATGTGCTTTCAAATTTCTTCCTAAAATAAAATTCAAACTTTACTATTAGGTAAACCTATTTTGGGTCGGGGTACTTTTTTATCTCATTAAAATGAATGATAAACAAAATAAGCCTTACTGCTCATCAAAGATCAATAACTTAACATAGTTTCTGGAGTCAACAACCCAAATCAAGGATTGAAGGTTGGTTATTCATCATATCTCATTCTATCACACCTTGGAAGGTTCTCCAAAAAATTAAATTTACATATAATATGAAAAACACATAATTAAACATAAGTTAATCCAAGTCACTCAATATATATTATTAAAGACATATTGTAATATTTCAACATAGTTTTTAAATACAAAATCACAAAAACATAGGTTAAACATAACAAAAACATTTCCTTTACATGAGACCATAAAGTTGAATATAATGAGTTCACAAAGTAGATAACTAAAGATTATCTTGATAGGTACTCCTAACTTGTGAACTCCACACAAGAACACCATAGGCAAGAAAATTTATGAAAACTCCTTACCAACCATCCTCAAAGTACTATGCTTCCCCAAATGCTTCTAATGAAGAGTAACCAACTCTACACAAAGATTCCTAGATATAAGAACTAATAGGAGTGATAGAATTTTGGTGCAACATGATATATCTACATTGTAAATGCTAATTTAGTGATATCATATATAAAAAAGAGTGAAAGAGAATAACCAATCAAATATAAAGCCTTTAATAATAATAAAAAGAAATTGGCCAAAGAACCTTCTTGGGCCAACTATCAACATGTAATTTTAAAGTAGAAACTTTCCTTCGATGTTGCTCCATATAGTACACCTCTCTAACATTAACTAAAAGAAAGTCTATATAGATTATACTATATGATAATCTTTGGTTTGGATACTAATTCAGTCACAATAATAATAATAGTAAATAGATATACATATTGAAAATGTTGTGAGGCAAAATAGTTATTTGCTACTGAAGAAAAAGGATATTTAAATATTACAAATATATTTCATAACTAGAACTAAGATATATAATATCATGCTCCAATTTGATGATGATTGAATATTTATGATCTTTAATACAAAAGATTGTAACCATTCATTTACATACTCAGTATAATTTCACTTTAATTTGGTTATATAAAATTATAATAATACAAATATTCAATCTTTCAAAAGTTTGAAGTGATACTTCTAGAAACAATTCTACAATAATTAATAATCAAAATGTGAATGCATAAATATATATTGACATGACTCAAATTATTATTAATTTGACATAACATTTGATGTTATCAAAACTTGGGTTTTCAAGGATGTTAAGTAATTGATTATTATAAAATTAGTAAACTTTGCTGTATTTCTATTAATATTGATTAAGCATTATCTACTTAACCAATTGCTACCAATGTAATTATATTAACATTCCAAAATAAAGATATCCTGTTGTTGATATCATGTTGTCGTTGATGTCAACAAAGTTCAAATGCAAATGGTTTAGATTGCAAAGTGGATGCAAATGCTTCAGAGAAAAATGAATGGTTGGAAAGGTTGGATCAAATTCGGATCCAAGTCTCTTTATTATACATATCGATTGGAAGCCACTTCATGTTGACTTCACATTCCACATTGTGTTGGGTTTGAATGTTTCGGTGAGACCTGTGTTATGTCATGCCAACATGATGCATTTCAGTGTAATCCCACATTTCGACATGGCATATTTTCGGCTTTGCAGACTCTTTGTGTCATATCGACACCCCCATTTCATTGTGACATGAGAAGTGTCTTGTTGACATGCCCTTTTGTGCGGGAAGACTCCACCACCTTTATGGGCCCACTTCGTCCATGGGCCCACCACCTTTTTGCATTGGTTCTTATTTGGCGATTGCTGACTGATCCAGCTCTGCAATGATTTGTTAATGTGTAGCCCCTTGTTGTTGTGGTGTAAAAGTCTTTTCGGTAAGACTTTGTCTTTGAACAACTCTTTTATTCTCCTGCAGGCTATTAGGCCTACACCGTTATGTTGTTTTCATTGTGACATTCCCTTTTGTTCGGTGTAACTTCGTGTGTCACTATGACACCAAAATTCCTCTCACGAACCTTTTTAAGAAACAATGATAAGCTCCATTTTTTCTGTGATAATTGATGGGTCTTGGCAATGTGTGTTTTAATGCAGAAAAAGACCAAATGACATGATTTTTACCTCACTAGTGGAAGCCGATAGGTAATTGGTCCACATGGATGGGTTGATCATGGTTGACCAGAGGACATGTAAGGAAATGCTGGGTAGGTAAAATGTATGGGATGAAAAAATTTCCATTTGAATGCAAGGAGGACTTTGCTTGTAGGGATGGTTTACATAAATACACCAAAGGAGGTAGTTTGCAGTCCACTCTGAATAGATGAAAGATGACTGCATTAAATGGAGATTAGCTTGCAGACTATTGTGTAGCTCTAAGGGGATTTGAAAATCTTCATCTGATGTGCTCCCATCACCATGAGAATATCAAGACGACATGACATCAAGATACGGGTTAGAAGAAGATTGCTAAACATAGTAATCTGTACTCAGAGAAAAATTTAAAAATAGACGATGATGCATTTAACGTGGGCAGCCAATCTGCTTGCTAACAACATCTCTCAGAAGCTCAAGAAGACAAATTTCAATGACTTTTTTGAGGGAATGTCTGAAGGGTACAGGTGATGACTCTAAGTGTGTAGAGCGTGTAGTTGGATGGAATGAGGAGGAAGTAAGGTATATAGTGTGAAGAGGCGAGAGTGAGATGTGTGCATTGAAGATACAAAACTAATACAAGTAAGAAGAGAGATGTATATAAAAGGCAAGAAAAGAGAAGCTTAGATGTGCCGATCAGAGAGACAGCGCAGAGACGAGAAGAAGACTGACAAGTAGTGAAGAAATCAGTCTAAAAAGTGTTCAGTGCAGAGGCTAACAATTAAGATGGAAAATCACTCAGAGTATAACAGATTAATACCATTGTCTCGGGAAGATATCAGTCTATGTTGAATTGAAGAGATCGAAAGGCAAAGGAGAGACATTGGAGAGCTCACATAACAGAGCAACAGTGCAAGAAAATTAATTGACCAGTTTCAAAGGGTTACAAAACTCATTTGTATCAAGGTGTAGAAATTGAAATTATAATTGTGTAAAGTCAATTTATGTCATCTGAGTTGGTTCTTAGATTAGGGGTAGGTTCTCCTTTGAGTAGGTTCTCATAAAATTAGGGGTTCCAGTGCCCTTTTGGGTTGGTGCCCATAAACTGTGTAATAGATTTATCTTTCTTTGTGAGGCTAGATTAGAGCAGTAGTCTCTAGCAACATTTCTCATTGGGTTTTCCACCATCTTTGGTTTCTTCGTACATCTAGTGTTATGTGAGTGTCCCATTTATGAATTTCTCTTGATCTTCTTGCATTTTAGTTATCAGTGCTTTGAATGATTCTAAAGTTAGATTTTTAATTATCACTGATTCACCCCCCTCTCAGTGACCTATTGTGCTCCTTCACCTATTAGAATCTTAAATATCACTCAGATCCTTTAGTACCTAATCATGTAAAGAAAAATATAACTCAACTAGTGATATATGTAGAAGTCAATGATCAACCACAAGAGCCAAGAATCATCTGCAAGCAAAACACCCATCACACAAAAGATATCAAGAAAATATTGTATGCTTTGCAACAACTAGAGAAATTTTTATTAATGCAAAAAATAATAGAAGACTCAATATTGAAGCTACAATTATAGTGAATGAAATAATTGCTTTATAGAAAGCAAGAGATGACGTAATCCTAAAATTAGATGAACTAAAGAAATGCTTGAAGTAAGAGCTAAGTTAATCTCAACTACAAGCTTAAAAAGATAACTAGAAGTGCCTTTAAGTGTGTTGGGACTCATTAAATTTGAGTCAAGTTTTGAGCCCCATTTCAAAATTTTGATATTACATTTTTCAGAAAGGCACCTAATCTCATTCAGGTGGCCTGGTTAGAGAGAGGGTAAAATGGAGCCAGTTGATTTTCAAGGGGTAAAGCTTGGGAAGCATGTCTTACACCTTTGATTTGGCCTATGCAGTGATGTGCAACTTTCAGAATTCAGTTTGGATCAGTTTATCAGGTACCCATTTTAAGGGGTGAGCTGAAAGTGCATTTTAGGCACATATGCAGATTTTACCAAGTAGCCTACATTGAGTGTGTATATCTTTTACCCTGTTGATCATCATGTTAAAATTCAAAATGGATTCAATTTTATGCATAAATGTGAGTTAGCTTGCAAAATTTCAAGTCCTTATGAATCCATTTGCTCGGTTTTCAAAGCTCAATCCGTTTGTAGTTGGTGTGGTTTGACAAGTCCCTATTTTAGCTGCTAGTCGGAGCCCTTTTTTGCATAAGTGTAAAATTTGCCTCACTGAGTGTCATGTCAGACTATTTGTTCCAGCCTATTGTTGGTGTAAATGACAAGCTATGTTTCAAATTTCAAGCTCCTACCATTCCGTTTGATCAGTTTTCAAGAGGGTTCCTCAAGCCATCTGTTTCAGGGATTCGTACTTTAATTGTCGTATTAGTTAAAGTTATTATTTTCATGAGCGCACCATTTGCACCCAGTCAGCCTTTTGGGTGAACTGATAATTCTAAGTTTTCATATGTACTACAAGGTACCTATGTCTCAGATTTGAGGGTCTACGAAGATCATTTGATATTTTTAAGAAAGGCATCATGAGTTGCCTATGCATTGACTTCATTAGGTCCACAGTGCCGACAAAGCCAATTGGTCATTTTTGACAATTAATATCTCTTCGCTCGGGATTCGTCTTAAGAAACCGTTTGGTAGAGTTCATGCTTGTATATCATAGTACATGAGTGTCATACGGCGAGGTCCAGAAAGGTGTTTTCTGTTGTAGAGTTATATTGTTGTAAGGCGTGCATAAATTCACACAAAATTGTCTCTGTTCATGTATATTTCTTTGTTACAAATTAGGTCCTCAAGGAGGCTGAGGTTTGTCATCTTAAGGAGATTGTTGTGATTGTTTGCAGGCATTCTTCAAGGAAGAATTTAAATTGTGTAATAAATCATAGATAATGGGATATATTTTCAAGATTTTGATGATTTTCTGCATGAGCTGAGTAATGCATTTTTGTAAGGCATTAATGTAGGGATATTTAATGATGAAGGTGGAGGTGGATCTATAGTATAAGTTTTCATTTACAATTTGATGTATGACTCTATTACCCTTGAATAAGAAACTGGTCTTGTAATTCTGGGGATTCTCAAAGATCTTGAAATATAAAATTAGAATATCTTTCTTTGATTTATGTTCTATTGAAGTGTTCCACCTATCTCATGTTCAAACCTGTTGAGTTGTCAATGTAGATTTAGCCTATCTACAATACTCTCTTTGTCTTTGAACCTTTCATGAGATCTATCTGCTTTATTGATGCTGTCATATGTGGGTAAATGGGCCTGATTCAATGCATCAGAGGTACACCCACCTAGGTTTTGCAGAGCCTGAAGAGTAGAAGGATTCATATCCTTGTTATGTTGTCCAAGCCCCGAGATTCTTCATAGATTGAATTGGCAACTTCATAGATCAATTGTAGGTATACTTGGGTTAATCATTTTTTACAAACAACAAAAATGGCGACTCTGTTGGGGAACTAATGGATTTGAATGTTTGATTGATAAGGTTAGAAGTTGAATGTATTCCTCATCCTGTCAATTTCATATCTAGCCAGTCTGTCCATTGTATACGCACAAAGTTGAAAGTGATTTTATGGTGAAGAGAATGTTCCTTATTCTGGATCTGTAGAATGATATGTTTGTCATGTCATATTTTACAAAAGAGTAATAGTAAATTCATGTTGCTGAGTTGTGAGCAAATCCGTGCAGTTGTATGCAAACTTTTCTCCAATTCCTTATTTGGGTGGCGACTTTGTGGTTCATACCAGTGTTGAAAGTCCTTGCAATTAGTATTGCATAAGGTTTTTATGGTTTGATGTATAGTGCAGAGATATGGGTTATCACTACTAGTGCAGATTTATAGATAAATTCTTCATCATAAAAGTTTTATAGAGAAGTGCAGTAAAAGATTTTAGTTCATACATAAATCTGATGTATTTTCCAGATTTATGTTAAATAACCTGGATTGAATTGGTTACAGTGAGATTGAAGGAGAAACAAAGAATTAAATTTGTGTTGAATGGTATCATGCTGTTCAAAATGTCCTCTATGCAAGAGGTGGCGACTCTGAGGTAAAAGACAGTGCTGAAATTTGAAATAAATGCTCAGATATATAAATCCTACAGCTGCAAACACCTAGGTATTTTCAGAAGTTTCAATGCAAAACCATTTGTTCTAAAAATTTGAATGTGTAATATTGTTTTCCCATTAACTGAACAGTACTAGTAAAGAGGGAAATAGAGGAATCACAAATTAATTTGCATATCCATTCTCCTGGAATATCTAGCATATATGTTCTTCCGTAGTATGCAAATTTGAAGAATGCTTTGTGTCAAGCAATGTTATGAATAGATTTGAATGAGGATATGTGCTTGAAGTGTTTCATTATTCAACTCAAGGTTGTGCAATTATTTGTAGAAAGCAAGAAGAAATGAGTAGTGAAGTTTTTCAGCTTTGTGTATTGCCACATATGACCATACTTAGTGAAGTGTCACAACCATGTAGTAGGAAAGGTTTTAGTATGAAGTATTATGCTGCTGTAAATTTCAAAGATGCTCTGAGTTAGACAAATCCCAAACCCACAAAAATTAGAAAGTATTTGCCAATATTCAGTGGGAAGAAATCAGAATCAGCATGTCAACATTTGAAGAGATTTTTTAGATTTGATGGGAGAATTTGAAATTTGTCAAGAAGATGTGTGCATGAAGTTATTTGTCCAGTCATTGAAGGAGGATGCAAGGGATTGGTTCTCTTTCTTGCCAATAGATTGTGTTTCCTCATGGGAAGAATTAATTTCAAATTTCATAGACCAATTTGCTAAAAAGGTGAGTGATTATGATATGTTGAAAGAATTTACTTACATACAAATCAGGGAAGATGAATTGGTAACAACATTTAATATCAGGTTTTCACAAACATTGTCTAAAATTTTCAGAAAGTATAAGTTTGATGATAAAGTATGTCTGGATATTTATATGAGTTCTATTGACAAGAATATAGGTTTCTTATTGAGAAACAAAGAACCCAAAACTTTGTATGAAGCTTTCAACACAACTAGGGACATTGAAAATAATTTGAAATTTGGGATATCCAAGAGATTTGTGTCTACTATTGTTTCTTGCCAAATCACCTTCAATGGTGAAATACCATGTGAAGCTGAACAAATCATTCCTTGTCCAAATATGTTAAGCTTTGTTGTTCCAAATGGTTTTATTGATATATGTGTTTCAAATTTAATTGAGAGTCAAGAATCTTTGTTGTTAATGCTGGTTGTCTCTCACAGTAATGATGGAATGATAAGTGGGAAATGTTGTGATAATGCTGATACAGAGGTAGATATATATAAAGGATATGTACCATTTGATTTGTAAGTCAGTTATGTTGATTATGTGACTGCAAATTATGAAGTTAATCATGCATCTCCCAAGGTTAATAATAATGAAAATAATGATGATGATTACCATTGGTCTTTACACGTTGCTGATGTATTTGATGTTGAAATACCAAATACTGAGGGATCACTAAATGTTGTCGATTATGCAAGTGAAAATGTGCAATATGATGTAAATCAGGTTTTGATTAAGTCTGATAAAACTGAGAAATAAAATTGTGGATGATGCTGATAGTGTTTTCAATGCAAGTATACCCAGTGATGAATGTGTTTCAGAATGGAGTGGTGCTGCTGATTATGAGGATACTAAGTTTGATTTTCAGTACATTGAAGGTATACAAATGAACAATGAAGATCATTTTTTAGAATGAGAGTGATCTTGTCACGAGCTATTCACTTTCTTATGATCAACAAATCAATGCTAGTTATGCAGTTGATGATGGTTATGAGAATTCTTATTATTCATCTTGTGAAGATGATATAAGAGGAGACAAAGTTATATACTTCAGTCATGAATCTGAAAATGAAAGTGGTTTTGAAGATAAAAATGTAAGTGAAAGTGTGGATAATGTTCTATTTTTAGATTTAAATGATCCTATATTTGAATGCTTTCAGAATTTGAAGTACCATGAAGAGGATGTGAATGTTGATAGTATGCTTGAACCGAGTATGGAGTTCTTTGCCTTTGATATGAATGTTCATGGTGTTGATTTCATTGATGAAAATGCTGAAGTTTCCCTTTGTGTTGAACAAGTTTGTAATGCTGATGAAGTTTTGAACATCAGTAACATGTCTTGCAAAATTTTACTTCATGATGAAGATAAGAGGCATGGGTTGTGTGATGATTACTTCAAACCACAAATGGAAGTTTTTCATGTGGATGTAAGTCTGAATGAGAAAGACTTACCTGAGGATTTGCTTCAGCCAGAGGCATGCATTCTTTTCCATGAATGGGATATTGAGGATGCCGATGTATTGAGTTTGATGAACAAGGATACTATAGAGTGTGATCAGCATAGTGAAATATCACATCTGATCCATGATATTTATGTTCCTTGTTTGTATCAATCGGTTAGTAATTCCCCTCATTTTATGAATTTAAATGGTAATAAGGCATGTGCTGATGAGAATTACAATGTTGAGACTGAATGTTTTATTTTTCAAATTCAACATGATGATGCCTTTGCAAATGGTAGAATTGATTGGGATAGTGAAATGTATGGCAGGTTGTGGGAAGGCCTCTATTGTGTTTTGTCTCATGATTTCACCTTTGTTGAAATAGTGTGTGATTACAAAGTTCAAAATCAGACAAGAGGTGTGTACACATGTTGTTGCAGTAATGAGATGAAAGAAGTTGATTATAAGGATTATGCTCAGTTGTTATTGGAAGGTGCCTTTGTTTCGATCATAACATAAGGTGATGAGAATCAGATTTTTGACAAAGGTAAATGTTGAGGAAACAGGAGCAGTTTATGATCAGTTGTAAGTATGTTTATATATCTTGTATAATTACTTTGCTTCAGTTGTGTGGTTTTCAATAAGGTGCCCTATTATTTGGGTAGAATAAGGAGCCCTTTCATTTTGAGAAGAGAAGAGATGTATTCCATTTTTGGGTGGTTTGCTTAACCATAGATTCTAAATTCCTGTGTTGATCTTGCAATCAACCATCCCAAGTCAGAGCCACTGTTGGGACTCATTAAATTTGAGTCAAGTTTTGAGCCCCATTTCAAAATTTTGATATTGCATTTTCAGAAAGGCACCTAATCTCATTCAGGTGGCCTAGTTAAAGAGAGGGTAAAATGGAGCCAGTTGATTTTCAAGGGGTAAGGCTTGGGAAGCGTGTCCTACACCTTTTATTTGGCCTATACACTGATGTGAAACTTTCATAATTAAGTTTAGATCAGTTTATTAGGTACCCATTTTAAGGGGTGAGCTGAAAGTGCTTTTTAGGCACATGTGCAAATTTTACCAAGTAGACTACTTTGAATGTTTATATCTTTTGCCCTATTGATCGTCATGGTAAAATTACAAATGGATTCTATTCTATGCATAAATGTGAGTTATCTTGCAAAATTTCAAGTCCTTATGAACCCATTTGCTCAGTTTTCAAAGCTCAATCTATTTGCAGTTAGTGTGGTTTGACAACTCCCTGTTTCAACTACTAGTCAGAGCCCTTTTTTTGCATAAGTGTAAAAGTTGCCTCAGTGAGTTTCATGTCAGAATTTTTTTTCCAGCCTATTGTTGGTGTAAATGACAAGCTATCTTTCAAATTTCAAGTTCCTACCAATCCGTTTGATCGGTTTTCAAGAGGGTTCCTCGAGCCATCTATTTCAGGGATCTGTACTTTCATTATTGTATCAGTTAAAGTTGCTATTTTCATGAGTGCACCATTTGCAGCTAGTCAGTCTTTTGGTTTAATTGAGAATTTTAATTTTTGATATGTACTTCAAGGTACCTATGTCTCAGATTTGAGGGTCTACGGAGATCGTTTGATATTTGTAAGAAAGGCATCATGAGTTGCCTATGCATTGACTTCATCAGGTCCGCAGTGCCGACAAAGGTAGTTGGTCATTTTTGACAATTAATATCTCTTCACTCGGGATTCATCTTGAGAAACCATTTGGTAGAGTTCATGCTTGTATATCAGAGTACACACCTGCCAGACGACGAGGTCCAGAAAGGTGTTTTCTGTTGCAGAGTTATATGTATGTAAGACATACATAAATTCACACAAAATTGTCTCTGAATGTATATTTCTTTGTTACAAATTAAGTCCTCAAGGAGGATGAGGTTTGTCATCTCAAGGAGATTGTTGTGATTGTTTGCAGGCAATCTTCAAGGAAGAATTTAAATTCTATAATAATTCATATATAATGGGATATATTTTCAAGATTTTGATGATTTTGTGAGCGAGCTGAGTAATCCATTTTTGTAAGGCATTAATGTAGGGATATTTAATGATGAAGGTGGATCTACAATAGAATTTTTCATTTACAACTTGATGTATGACTCTACTAACCTTGGATAAGGCATTGGTCTTGCAATTCTGGGGATTCTCAGAGATCTTGAAATATAAAATCAAAATATCTTTCTTTGATTTATGTTATGTGGAAGTCTTCAACCTATCTCATGTTCAAACCCATTGAGTTGTCAATGTAGATTTATCCTATCTACAGTACCCTCCTTGTCTTTGAACCTTTCATGAGATCTATTTGCCTTATTGATGTTGTCATATGTGGGTAAATGGTTCTAATTCAATGCATCAAAGGTACACCCACCTAGGTTTTGCAGAGCCTAAAGAGTAGAAGTATTCATATCCTTGTTATGTTGTCCAAGCCCTAAGTTTCTTCATAGATTGAATTGGCTACTTCATTGATCAATTGCAGGTATACTTGGGTTAATCATTTTTGATGAACAACAAAGTGAACTCGGACTAAAAAACAATAACACCTAGATAAAATAAAGAACATAAGTTTAGATTAAGTGAAAAAGAAATTAAAATTTATAATTAATAAATAATTAGATAATTATCCTAAAATTACTCCAATGCCTCCCTTAAGATTAATTTAGGGATAAGCTAAAGAGCTAGTCATGAATGCAAAATTTATGTATGAATGAGTCCTGACAACAAAGGTTTGATTAGGTACTCATTTACAAACCAATGAAAAACATTGCAACTAACACCAATTAGGTCTCTCTAAATAGATTAAAGGAGAAAAACCACATGAGACAAAACCCCTCTTCCAAAATGAGAGATGCAATGAAATGAAAACAATAGTAAATGTGACTAAGATGAAGGAATACAAGTGCCCCCCTAAGTACAAAATCAATTAGAGAAGTATAATAAATATCCCCCCAATAAGAGAGAGAAGGAGAGATGATGTATCCTCCCCATAATAAAGAAGCTCCAATGTTGAAGATGAAAGCTTGAGGATGTATGATGATGGAGATCCAAGAACAGCAAACCAAATTCCTTTGGGCTTCGGAAGAAACAAGACAAGTGGCCAAGGCTGAAATAACTCCATGAAAGGAGATGGAAGGAATATTCTCTAGATGTGTGCCATGGAAGATTACTCAATTGTACAATTGTTTGAATCATGATATGCTAAATCAACTAAAGAAAATCTAAACTATTGTAAAGATACATAATGAACAATCTTTAAAGGCATTGAAGATGGGATGAAAAGAATTCTCAAGCTTTGATCAAATAGAAATAGAGTTTCCTCAATAATGTCTCTAATCTTTGAAGGGTGTGATGTATCTGTATACACCTAAAAATAGTCTGAAGATAGTTAACTAAATAAGTAGTTGTAGACACCTAAAAATGTCTCATTGATCATGTACTAATTATTCCTCTAATTGATTAAATAATTCTTTAATTCTTTAATTAATTTAATTAATCTTATTCTTCTAATTTCATATTTCCTCATCATCTTACTAATTATTCTATTTCTATTTCTATCATCATTTAATCATTTTAACTATTTTCTAAATATTAATTAAATATTAATTATTTAATTAATTCTGAATAATTCCCCAATTTAAATAATCTTTATTATTTAAATAAATTAATTTCTATCTCTAATCATCTAATCATTCAACCCTCTTCTAAATATTAATTGAATATTTATTATTTAATTAATTGTGATTTAATCCTTTAAATTAAATAGTCTTTACTATTTAATTAAATTCCATTTCTAAATAATTAAATAGTTTCTTTAAATTATTTAATTAACTAATTATTTCTTTTAATTTCATTAATTCTTCCATTTCTAAATAATTAAATAGTTTCTTTAAATTATTTAATTAACTAATTAATTCTTTAATTCCAAATCCCCAAATTCTAATTGTATTTAATTTTATTAATTCTTTTAATTTCATTTAATTTCACATTCTTCTAATTTCATTTAATTTCATATTCTTCTAATTTCTTCCAAATTCAAATACATGTGCATGATTTCAAAAATCAAATTGAAAATCAAAGTCAAGTTCTAAATATTTTCAAATGCTAAATTGAATTAAAAATAAAGTCAATTATTTAAATAAATATCATGCAAAGATTAAATTGATAATCTAAATCAAAGTGCAAACACATGCTAAATTAATTAATTCAATCAATTAGTTAAATAATTATCTCTCCAATCTCTATTTCTATCTTTTAGTTAGCTTTTCCTAAATTAAGCTTTCTTGGTCATCCTCTTTATTTCCTCCAATCATTCTTTATCTTCCTCCAGTCAGCTTTTTCTCAATCAGCTGACTCAATTAATCTATTCAATTTATTGAGTTCCACTCCTACAATCAATAGTTCAACTATCAATTTTCATGTGAGCTCACCTCAATTCCACCTCTTGATCATTTTGATCCACCTTTCAATCAATCTTCTACAAAAATCTATAAATTGAGCATCAAATCTCCATTTTCAATAATCACGAACTTTGAATCTTTGTGTCACTTGTAGGTTACCAGCACAATATCTGAGAGCCATCATACCACAGAGAAAAGAAGAGAAATGGAAGCTATATGCAATCTTGGAATAGGGAGTTTGATTTGAACTATTTTAATTCCTATTTGTTTGATATTGTCTTATTTCATTGTCTTGTTTGTTAGAATTCTTTGATTAGATAGGGATTCATGATTTCCCTTTGATTCTAATTGATACATTGTTATTAAGATGAATTTTACATGCGACATTTTGGTGAACCCGACATGAAACACAGCTAACTTAACTTCTATGTTCTCTATGTAATTTTTGCAGGTCGTACGGATTTTTGCATTTTTTTTACAGATTTTGCATGAATTTCGAGAAAAGATTTTCCATCACACAATCGTGCTTACATCGTCATGCAATTGCATAGACAGAGCTACACATTCAACCCCTCGAGGTCATGCATTCACTCTGATAGAGTTATGCAATTGCCCTATCAAGATCACGCAATCGCCCTTTCTGGGTCGCACATTCGTAGGGTTAATTGTTGTCTAATTTTTTCTTTCGTTTGTTATTTCATCTATCTAATTCTGTCTAAAAATTGGGTTAATCTGGGATCAAATTGCTTCTATTTCATCATTTGATTATAACAGTTTATGGCAGAAAAGTACAGTTCAGGATTTCAGGTGCAAGAAGGATGAAACAACAAAGAAGAGAAGTCAAACGCTATCAAAAGGTTCTCTAGGAGGAAAAATTGATACAAGATTCAGAAGAGCAACTGGCATTTGATAGATATAATAGCTTAGTTCTTTCTTATCAAGTTAAATATGATCTAATCAATATTGAATGGATGATTAGAGATTTGGCTAGGACTTCACAATTGGTTTTGCAGGTTTCTAACCAGGTTTAGTTTTCTTTTATTTATTTTTTATTTTTTAAATTTTTTGTTGTCTACCTGTTTGTCACGCAATCGACCTGTTAGTGCTACGCAATCGATTAGGTATCATCACACATTCGGTCTATCAGAATTACACATTCGCTCTGTCAGGTTCGCCCATGTTTACAGCTTGTCGTGGATTTATAGAAAGGATTAGATTAGTATTATTTGCATGTGTCATCTAACACTTCATCTTTTGGTGCTTAAAATCAACAATAGTTAAAATGGACATGCATGGATAATCTCACACATCGTTGTTTGGTGCTTAAAATAAACATGGGCTTAAATTGACATGCATGTATCACACACATTGTCTTTTGGTTCGTAAAATCAACAAATGGTTAAAATTGACATGTATGCTTTCATATTTTGATTTGGTGTTTAAAATGGACATGCACATGCCTATTCAACACCTAAATTTGGGGCTATAAAATGAACATGAATCAAGTTGCACTATATTAAATCATATTTTTGTTTCTTAAAGGTAAATATTTTTTATCGTGTTTGGGGTAGACCTACTATTGCATTACCCAACTTTCCACCCACCTTTGGGGTCTTGGGAGAAAGGAGGAAGGTGACAACGACATCCAAATTTTATTTTATTCTACATAGTGAGGGGTATCTTTGACTAAGGATTTCATCACCCCATAGAGGTACTTCGAATTGGGATGCATTGGGGATATCATCTCTCCCAGCATACTCTCGAGCGGGTTTTTTGAGCCACTATATAAATATACTGGTCAGACGGCTAGAGTGTTGAGTGAATTCGACATATGTGGGGGCCTTCCTTGCACCGTTAAACTCAACTAAAGTCTTAAGTGGCTTGCTCTGAGAATCCATCATTGGATAGGGACCCCTCAAAATCTTAGACTACGAACCAATTTAGTGGCCTAAAATCCTACATTCAGTGATTCTGTGAGTGTGGATCGTACCCCATAGATACCCCTCATGTACCTTACATTATGAGACATAAATCCCTCGGTTATAAGATCTTTGGATCTTCAGGGTAAGAGAGACTGACATGCTCGAGAAGTGTGTGTCGTGGAGTGGAGCCAGTGCTACCAGACTCTCTATTTTTCCATCTTGTTTCGGTATTTTGCTGTGGGGCACTCATTGAATGGTGTCCACTTTCCATCCTAAGATTGTATTTTGTGCTTTATTATGTATCTTTGTGTCAGACCAGTATTTAGTCAGTCCTTTGGGCTATTTCAGGCCCTATCTTGCGTATCTCTGAATTTTCTGAGGTTGTTTAAAAAACCAGTTCAGTCAGTTATATCTACCTCCAAACAATTGTTCTCAGACTTGGAAAACCATAAAACTTATCCTACACATAGAATTACTAAAAACAAAGTCCATTTTAAAATGTCTGATAGTCTTGCAATCTCAAAGGTTTATACACTTGTGACCATAGGTAGTCCTTGCATAGTCCTCATTTACATCCATAGTCCTTGCATAGTCCTTATTTACATCCTTACTATCATCCTAAGTCCTTTCATAGTCATTATTTATGTCCTTAATATCATCCTAAGTCCTTGCATAGTCCTCATTTACATCCTTACTATCATTCTATGTCCTTGCATAGTCCTCATTTATGTCCTCATTATCATCCTAAGTCCTTGCATAGTCCTCATTTACATCCATAGTCCTTGCATAGTCCTTATTTACATCCTTACTAATATCCATAGTCCTTGCATAGTACTTATTTACATCTTTACTATCATCTTAAGTCCTTGCATAGCCCTCATTATACCATTCTTATAGAATTAGATAAGGATCTTATGTATTGCAAGATTGTCTATTAAGGCTTCACCTCTACATGAACTCTTCCTTGATTAGATTAGAATATTGTGTCTTATGTCAGAGTTACTTTGAATGCCTCATTCTTCTCAAACATTAAGGGATTGCGATGTATTGTTCCCCTCGACTTGATAGTCGAATGTTTTCGATCATTTCCCTGCTTTTCTGAGTTTCCATTCTATTTTCCAATTGGATTAGGCTTCGAATATTTTCTATCCTTTTTCAAACCCCCATTCCAAAGCAATGAAGAGATAACTTCTAAAATCTTAGAGGTTGTTCTATAGGATGCAATTGGTCCCACCCCTGTGGAACTTCTTGACTACCCTGCTTTAGGTCGTTGGACTCGATTGGGGAGCAACAGTAATGTTATTCTGTCTCCACCACAAATTTGGTGCAATAGAAACATTTTCTATTTGTCCGTTCTTCTTTAGATATCATCCATCTTTCGATTTTACATCTAAGTTGATGTGAACTAGTTCTACCTGAGCCATTAACATTTTTACTTTCCATTTTATTTATGCTCCTATGTAGTTATTTTGAGTATGGTTGAATGTGGGATTAAAATGTTTGACATAGTATGCTCTTTTCCTCCCAAGTTGTCTTGTCCATATGTTTTTTAAAGATTTCTTTGCAAGTAATTTTTATTTCCTCTTTATTATTGGGACACTCTTTTATGTCAATACCCCACTTGTTCTGTTTCATCCACGTGCTCTTGCTTTTGTCTAATTCCTCTGCTACTGCCATCTTGGGGCATCGATGCAGCTTCATGTTCTCTAATATTCTTAATTAGGTTAGCAGCCAAATCATAGTCAATGCCTCAATCAGAAGCCCAAGCTTCTTCCAAGATAATCTCATAGGAAATAGAGGACTTTATCTTAAGAATTTGTGATTAAGTGTATTTGTAATCTCTTTATTTGTCTCCACTTACTTTTTGATGTGCTACTACTCCAAACTTCACATCCATAAAGTACCACCGGAACCACTAGCAACCCAAAAAGAGTTTTTTAGTTTCCAATCCCATAATTTCGCTCTTCTACACTTATATTTTAATGAGTATAATAAGGTTTTCCATCCCCCTAGTATCCTTTTTTCTCTACATGTTTCCCAACTGAGTTTATTTTGAAAATCAAGGCTAAGGTAGACATGCTATCAGGGGTCATCTGTGGTCATGAGGTATTACATCACACATGTTTGTGGTCCCTCAAGACCACACACAACCCCTGATAGCATTAGTTCAGGTGTATGTATGTCCTAAGGTGTATATAACTATTTTATGTGTATTTATGTATGTATGTGTATGTAATTATGTATGTGTATGTACATGTAGGTATGCAAATGTATGTGTTTGTATGTATGTATGTCTAGACCTAGATGTATGTATGTTTATGTATTTATTTGTAAGTGTATGTCCTAAAGTGTACATATAATTATTTTATGTGTATGTATATATGCATGTATGTATGTATGTATGTATGTATGTAGGTAGGTAGGTAGGTAGGTAGGTATGCATGTGTATGTATGTGTATGTATGTATGTATGTGTATGTATGTGTATGTGTTTGTATGTATGTGTGTATTTATGTACTTGTATGTATTTATTTTCTAATTTTCTAAACTAATATGATACAATAAATACAAAAAAATATAAATATTTTTTAAAAACTTAAACAATACTAATTTGCTATCAAAAACTATTTTAAAAAAAACAACAACATAAATTAATATGATACAATTAATACATTAAAAATAAATTAAAAAATGGACTTACCACCAAAACACGTCCGGACTGATCTCTGCACTTCTGCTCACCCTCCTACTTAACTCCAAGATATTCAATGCAAAATGAGGGGCTTGGGTGGATTTCTGAATTTATATAGCACAAGGGGTTTTCAATTAGAACCCTTTTGGCTAGAACGTTTCCGGTTGGAAACCCCTTGCCATGCAAGCATTGCGTGGCTGCCAAATCGGTTTGGCTGAAAAACTTTCGGCCGGAACAAGCATTGTTAGCCTAAAGTGAAACATAGATCTGTACGATCACCCCTATGTCCCTCTTGCGCGCCATAGTCCCAGATATGTGCCAAAGTCCTATCTAGATGCCTGGGTCCTTCATCTGTGGCATTGTCCTAGGAAGGCATCACTGAGCACCTAGGGCTTGTGATGATTGATGAATTTGGTACATATTGATATCGAATATTGTTGTGTAATTATAGAAACCCCTTGAAATATGAGAACATAAAGTAGTTGTATTATCTCCTATCTACTAGGGAAGATGCAAGGTCTCTCTGTCAAAGATTTGGGTCTCCTAAGAGAGGTTGGTTTAGATTGGGTGTACCACATGCCTTTCATGTGATATAATGATGTTCTATTGATGGTTCTGATGGAGTGATGGGACAAAAACACCTCCACTTTCTACTTGTTGATGGGGGAGATAACAAACACACTAGAATATGTACATATTAGATCATGAGACTTTTTGTTCAAGGGAAGATAGTGAGATTTTATAAGTGGCATAGAAGCATTGGTAAGATAGGATCATAAATTCTATCTTGATTGATCCCTACTAGGAGAAAGGAGAGATAGGACCCCCTAGAGATGCTCTTATACTTTGGTGCAAGGGTCTCACTTTTGAGAAGGATCTTTATGGTGATGATTACCTTAGTTATCACTCTAGATGTGTGGGGTGTAGCTTTTCAGTAGGCCTTGTCCATGCGAAGAGGAGCATATAGTAATTGAATGCAAATGGAGTATTCTTGCACACCTCTACTATAACCTCAATAGATATGTTTGTGGGGAGTGGAAGAGCTTGAGCACTTGCACATTCATATAGGTTATGATGTATGATCATATAGTGTGCACTAGATTGGTGGTATTTCCTATAGATATCCCACATTCTAATCAATAGATATTTACATATCCATGTAGAGGTTCTTGTAAGAGTTGATACTTGGTGTACCAGAGAGTTGTGATAAACTATGTATAGAATGAGGATATCATATAGAGGCCATATAGATGGACGTATACATGGCTAGAGGTGAGTAGGTAGATGAGGGCTATGTAGTGGGACAATCTTTTGGAGGATCACTATGAGTACATCATTGTGCCTTTTTTATTTTGATAGATTGGAGTGATAGTTTCATCTCATTCAGGGCTCACCTCGGAAGGTATTGATCTATAATGCCTGCCAAGAATACCCTAGAGAAACTAACCAACTAACTAGAAATATAGAGATTTTTTTCAAAGAACTACTACAATGCATAAACCACAAAGTAAACACATAAATTAATTAAACATGATCTCATAAACATAAATACACAAGTAAAAATAATTTACATTATTTATATTTGCATTCCCTAGGGTAACTCAACATCATTACTTAACATAACATCAAGACATGAACACCATCAAATAACACTATTAGTTCATTACTTAACCTAATATAAGTTTCATCTCTTAACACATAGGAAAGTAACCATTAACCACACTATCTCTTATTTGTGATTTATAGCATTTAATAGTTCTAATACATAGGGGTCATTTGAATGCACCTATTCCAATTATTCCTAACTAATATTTTCAATAACTAGGTATACCATAACAGTACTAAAATATAATCAAACCATATCTAAACGGAAGAGCCAACATAAGTCATTATTACATGTCACCTATTACATAATTACATCTCCTAAAAAGATGAACCATACAATGTACATCATCTACCTCCATACTAGGACATAGTCTCCAACTACAAGAATAATTATCCAAGTTACATATTACAAAGATATCTCTCAATCATAGAGAAAATATCATAACCGCTCCAACAATCCATCAAACTATTTGGCCATGTGGAACTAAAAGGGCCCACCCCCCATTTTCCAGAGAATGACATAAGGTCCCACACACACTCTAAACTTAGGATGATACCTAACAACCAAGGAACATAAAACATAGACAGCCACAAATGAAAACTAGCCACAATGTGTTGGACATTTCTGCTGCTTGGATATGTTGTTGTCGTTCATGTCAACATATTCCTATGATTGAGATTTCAAATGATGGAGCGAAGTGAAGGGGACAAGGGGAATGGTCAGGCCCAAAATTCAATTGTTTTGGGTGGGAGACCTGGAGCATAATCATGACAATGCATAGCAAGAGGACTCTCTATCCCTTTGGAGGGGGAGGGATTAGATGGTTTGGAACCTGATGCCCCTTTCGATTCGGGGGACCCAAGTGGGGGTCCCAAATCACGTGGACCGAAGCTTGAGAAGTTCAGTAAATGGTCTTCTCTGTTTGGAATCAAACCTAAAGGTAAGTCGACTTTGCCTCCTGTTGAAAATATCTCAAATATTTCTTAGGGAAAGTATGCCATATCCATTCCTCAACAAATTATAGATCATAATATTGCTCGGATGGAAAGCACCCTGATAGGCAAATTCTTTGGGGTGAGACCTAACATTGAGGTTGTTCATGGATTCATGAAGAGAAAATGGAATCTAAAAGACCAGGTGGATGTGGTAGCTATGAATAAAGGATGTATCTTCTTTTCCTTCTCATGTGAGGAAGACCAGAAACAAATCCTCTACAATGGAACCTGGATGATAGGTAAATATATAATGTATATCCAAAAATGGTAACCTAACTCGGGTCAAGATGATGAGTTTGTGGTCCAAGTGCCTTTTTGGATAAAGCTTCCAGGTCTTCCAACGGAATACTGGGAGGAAGATGTGTTTGTTGGGATAGCTAATGCTTTCGGGGAGCTTCTCTTCATTGACCTGGTGACGGTGTCCAGAAGAAGACTCATTTATGCCAGAATTTGCATATGGGTTGGGCCTGATATGAATATGTGAGAGGAGATACAGATAGATTCAAAACTTGGTAAATGGATGCAAAAAATATTTATGAATCTATTCCCTTTGCTTGTTTTCACTGTAAGAGAGTTGGGAACTGGGCTAAAAAATGCTCAATCATAGTTTCCAAACCTCAAACCCAAACTAGGGTTTGGAAAAAGGTGGAAATGAACCCAGATAATAAAACAAAAAAACCTTTGAAGGCTCTTCCTTTTGAAGGTTTGGATAAGGAGAAATAGTCCCAGATTGGAAGAAATCAGGAGGAATTAGCTAGGGAATTAGGAAATGAGACAATGGATGGAGTGGAAGATAAGATTTCCCAGTAGGAAAATGAGCAGGAGAAAAGTGGAAAGGATTCTAATGATGGAGAGAAGAACTCTACATTACCTAAATGACCAAAAGGACACAATGGATTAGAATATAGCTAAGAGTGAAAAGTGGGAAAGTAGTCAGATGGATAATGGAGATAGTCAAACCAAGGATAATAAGGAGGAGGGAGATGTTCCTAACTCATAAGGAATTTCTTTTGGTTAGAAAATGGAGTAAGTTGGTTTCAAGATGCTCAACATGATAATATCCTAGAGAAAGGACTCTCGGAGATATCTTTGGTTTCTCAAGCCCAAGTCAAGTCGACTTTCCCAGAGGAAAATGCTCCAATATGGGGAAATGAAGAAGACATAAACAAGGCTCTGAGAAAGAGTGGGACAAAAAAGGAGGAGGTAGAAATATCGAAGGATAATAGAAAGGGAAAGAACAAAAAAAATAATAATAACAACAACCATCTGAAAACTAGAAACACTGGAAATAGACTAGGGGATGTGGGGGCTCAACACACATACCCTCAAGGATATTCAAATGCAAAGAAGAGGACAATTGAAACAAGCAAGAATCTAGTAGATGGTACTCAAAGAACAATCTTTGAAGCAGGTATTTCCAAAAAATCATGAAGATTATTTCTTGGAATATATGAGGATTGAATAATCCTCTTAAACAAGATTTAATAAAAAGTATGAGTAGAGACAAAAACCGGGATGTTATTATGATTCAGAAAACTAAAATGTCTAGGGAGAAGGTCGAATGTCTGAAAATGTTTATTAATAGGGGAGTTAGTGGTGGTATTTCTGAAGGGGCGTCTGGGGGCATAGCTACTTTTTGGAATAATAATGTTAAGGGATAGGTGTTGATTCAAAATAACAATATGGTTTGCATTAGATTTAAGCATTTGAAAGATGGTACTTCATGGGTCTTGACTAATGTGTATGCCCCTAACACCAAAGCTTGTAGAAGTGTTTTCTTGAGAAACCTATCCTCTATTAGAAGTAAGTTTGCTGAAGATAGATGGATTATCATGGGGGATTTCAATACCCCTCTAAGAGAATATGAGAAGAAGGGAGGGAGCCAAACCAATCTAGATAGCAGATTGGATTTGATGGAGCTCATTATTAACCATGATCTCCATGATCTAGACTTGCAAGGGGTTAAATGCACTTGGACCAATAGAAGCAGTGGTGAAGACTTAATTCAGGTTAGGCTTGATAGAGATTTAATCTCTCATGACTGGTTTAATTCCTACTTTTGTTCTTTATCTGCTCATACCAATGTCGGGTCGGATCATTATCCCATATCTTTTAATGTTGATCCCAAGCAAGAAAGGAGACATTTCCCTTATAGATTTGAAAGAATGTGGACCAAACACCTAGACCTTGAAAGCAAAATCAAGGACTGGTGGTAGGTTATAGTTGAAGGAAATGCTATGTATAAGGTGGTTAAAAAGTTAAAGTTTGTGAAAGACAATGTTAAAAAATGGAATAAGGACTCCTTTGGGAACATTTTTGTATCCAAAGCTACCATTCTCTTAGATCTAAAAAATATCCAAGATGAGATTCAGAATAATGGCTACAACAATGTCTCTAGAGAGGCTGAAGATGAGATTCTTATGAAATATCATGATATCATAGCCAAAGAAGAAACTTTCTGGAGATAGAGATCAAGAAATATATGGTTGAAGGAGGGGGATAGAAACACCAAATACTTTCATATGTCCACTTTGAAACACAAGGCTATCAATAGGATTTCTCAACTTAAATTCAATGGTAGAATTATTGATGATGAAGATTCTACGAGGAAAGTTGCCTTGGAGTTCTTCTCCAATCTTTGACTAAGGATCATAACTTGGACCTTCAAGCTCAAAGGGATCTTTTGGATTGCATCCCTTCTATCTTGGATGCTGACCAGAACTTCTATATTATTGCTATCCCGACTAGTGATGATATTTTGAAAGCTGTAAATTCTTTTGAAGGTAATAAGACCCCGATATCGGATGGCTTCCCTATGTTCTTTTTCCAAATGTATCGGCATATTGTTGGAAGGGATTTTTCCAGTGCTGTGAAAGAATTATTTGGTGCTGAGAGAATTTTGAAAGAATTGAATGGTACTTTCATTTCTCTTATTCCGAAGAAGATGGGAGTTGACTCCATGGATCTTTTTAGACCTATCAGCCTCTGCAATTCTCTATACAAGATTATCTCTAAAGTCTTGACCTCTCGAATTTTGACTTTTCTCCCCTTAATCATATCTCCCCAGCAAAGTGGGTTTGTCCCTGGGAGGCAAATTTTGGACTCGATAGTCATGGTCCATGAGAACATTCATTCTCTTTCTAGTGCTAAAAAAGAAGGTTTCTTTCTGAAGCTTGACTTATCTAAAGCCTATGATAGAGTTGACTGGGGCTTTATGCAAACCATTCTTTCTGCCTTTAGATTTTGTTCAAGAAGCATCAGCCTTATCATACAACTAGTTTCCTCTTCTTCTTTTTCTTTGTTGTTCAATGGGTCTCCCTCACCCTTTTTCAAGCCCTCCAGGGGTCTCAGACAAGGGGATCCTCTCTCCCCTATTCTTTTCATAATCATGGCAGAATGCTTAGGCAAATTTATTGGAAAACTTGTTGAGAAGAGAGAGTTTAGAGGGCTTAAACCTTCATCAACTAACCAAGTGTGTTCTCATCAGCAATTTGTGGATGATTCAATTATTATGGGGAATTCTTTTGTGAAAGATTATAGAAGCTTAAAGAATTCTTTGGATAGATATGGGAGTGCAACTGGTCAACTGATTAATTGGTCTAAAAGTTTTGTTTATTTCATAAACACTTTGGAGAGAAGACAAACAAAGATCAGTAATATTTTGGGTAGCCAAATTGGGAATCTCCTTGCTTCCTATCTAGGGCTACCTTTATGTCAGGTGCCTCCTGATACCTTCTAGGGTGCTCTAGTGGATAAAGTTCATAAGAAGTTAGATGGATGGAAAGTCGCTTTGCTTAGTCAAGCGGGAAAGGTCCAGCTTCTAAAATCTACTCTCCAGAGTATCCCTCTATATGGCGTCAGCCCTTTTAGAATCCATGTTAAGTTTGTGGAGGCTATTGAAAAAATTCAGAGAACCTTTATCCTGACTGGGGTTGAGGAAAATAAGAGAATGAATTTGATTGCATGGGACAAGGTGTGCAAACCTATAAGAAAAGGAGGATTTGGTCTTAGAACAATCAGATATATGAATGAGTTTCTCATGGATAAGCAGATATGGAGAGGCTATTAAACTAAGGGACAATGGAAATTGATATGGGATAATAAGTATAAAAGACAACTCCCTACCCTTCATAGTTTCCTCAAGGCTGAAGATATTTTGATTGGTTCCAACATATTGACAAATATAACTAGAACTAGAGACATAATAGTCAAAGGAGTGAAATGGAAGGTGGGGAAGGGTAATTTCATTAAATTCTAAGAAGACACTTGGTTGTTAGACTCTCCCATTAGTGACAATCCTGATTGGGGCAAGTTTCAAGATCAGTGTAAGGAAAAATTTGGTACTATTGTGGCTGGCTACTAGAATTTAGGTCAGTGGAAGGACTTATCCTCTGTTGATCCTTCCCTTGAGCATCTGAACAAAATTATGAATTCTATGGTGGTGGTTGATGACGAGGACCAACTTATCTAGAAACTTACTACTGATGGTAAATTTTTTGTTTCCTCTCTTTATTTTCAGCAATTTTCTAGTTAGGAGAGTCCTTGTTGGGCTAAGGATTGGATGAAAGAACTTATTCCCCAAATTAATATTTTTTTCTGGACTATTCTTTAAAATAAGATTTTGACGACTGACAATCTCAAAACTAAAGGTTTTTGCTTGCCTAGTATTTGTCATCTTTGTATGCAGAATGAGGAAACTATTAATCACATGTTTATCCATTGTCCCTTCTCTGTGGATATTTGGGCTAGATGTCTGGACAACTTCAATGTCAGATGGGTCTTCCTTGAATCTATCCAAGATGTTTTAAATTCTTGGTTCCACCCATCGAAGAACAATTCAGTTAATCTGTTATGGAGATTTGCTTTACCCCATATTTGTTGGGGAATTTGGAAAGAAAGAAATGGTAGAGTGTTCAGAGATAAGGCATCAAAAGCTCAAATTATTTACAAGAAAATAAAAAGACATATGGTGGAGAACCACTACATCACTGGTGGAATAATGAACCCCAAAGATCAAGGTGATAAAATCATTTTCAAGAATTGGAGAATAAAGAGGAGTGACATCATACATGCTAATCCTAGAGAAGAGGTGAGATGGGAATGCCCCCCTCATGGATGGATGAAATTTAACTTCGATGGTGCATCCAAGGTAAATCTTGGCAACGCAGGGTGTGGTGTGGTGTTAAGGGATGAAGGGGGAATATGCAAAGCTATCAAATGTATTCCTATAGGCCACCAAACCAATCATGTTGTTGAGGCCATTGCTGCTTATCATGGGTTGGTTCTTGCTAAAGATTCAAATTGCACTAAATTTTGGGTTGAAGGCAATTCTTTGAACATTATTAATTGCTTGAATAATATTTTCCTCCCTCTTGGTCTATACATAATACCATCAAAACTGTGAAGGAAATCGGTAAAACCTTTGGAATGTGTATTTTCACACATGCATATAGAGAAGCCAATATGTGTGCTTATTGGGCTGCCAACCTGGCTTGCCGCTCTGACAAAATCATTACCCTTTATGGTGAGAGTAATCTCAAGTGTGAGGCAAAATCTCTGATTGAACTGAACCGTATCCAGATGAAGCAACGTGGCTTTGCTAATCACAATTTTTAATGCCTTTTTCTCATTTTTCTATGATTGATCACTATGGTGGCGAGACTTGTTTTATTATTTGTTATATCATATTTAATTGGCACGGATTCTAGGTGGCTCTTCATAAAAACAACAAAATTGTTAGGTTTCTTCACAAAGATCATAGAGAAAATAACAGAGTTGCGATAAGGAAGAATTGGGAAATTAAGGGTAAAATGGGGGGTAACAAAAAGAGGTTTGAATCAGCTTCTTGCTCAGACTGGAAGAAAAACAATGAAGTCTGGGAGATTATTCAAGAGGGAGGTTTGAATGTTTTTATGGAAAGGCTCTATGAAAAGACCCTACTATCACTAAGCATTTTATAAAAAACTGGAAGAATGGTAAGGTACTTGTTGGCACCTAGATGATGCAAGTGGATGAGGATGTCATTGTTGAAGCTACAGGTATTCTTAAAGAAGGTATTAAATTTTATAGAGACTGAAGCATGTCTGACAAGGCCATGGATAGGTTTCCTGTCACTGATGGATAAAAAAGGAAATTGGTGAAGGCAGAAAATCCCTACTATTCCCATAAGTGAATTTGCAGGTCGTGGAGGTTTGTGTTGTTATCCACCATTAGCTACAATACTCTGAACAGGAGATTCATGAGGGCTTATGGGCATCACTTTGTGCTACTCAATCACTTTCGCCATGGTGACAAGGTTAGTCTGCCTTAATATCTTTCTTGCTCTATGGATCATACTATTCATGAAGTGTTGAAAGATTCTCAAAGAGATCATGCCCTCCACCAGGGTTTAATGGTTTTAGTTTATAAGATGTTGAAGGGGAAAATTATTGAGAAACCCATTGGTAAAGGCAAACAAATTAGGGATGATAAAACTGAAAGTGAGAATAGTGGGTAGGGGACTGCTATGGATTATGACCTTTCAAACTCTAAGGATGATTCTTTTGATGATAAGTTCATAAAAAGAAATAAGAGAAAGGGAATGGGTAAGAAAACCCAAAGGACCAAGAAGACCAGTAAGGGGATAAACAAGGTGAAAAAGAAGATTATTATATCTTCTAATGAGGATTCTAAGGTTGAAAAAATTGACAATAATAAGGGTAAGGAGGAAGATGAAATGATGGATGGTGATCATGGGGAGAACCTGGACACACATAGAATGCAGAATGAGGGTCAAAAGAACAACATGGGAAATCAAAATGTCTATCATGGTGCCATTGGTAATGATAGTATCAAGGGTTTTTGTGAGGTCATTAGCAAAATGACAGAAGAGATTGGTGACTTGAAGACTGACCTCAACATGATAAAAAAGGATACTATGGGTGAGAAGACTATCTTTGAGAATGTTAAAGAATTAATGGTTGCTATTAACAAGGCTGAAGAAATTGAGGCTATGGTTAGTAAAATTCTAGAAATAAAAAAGAAGGTGAAGGAGATTGAAGGGATCAAAGATGATAAGGGTCTAGAAACTAACCTGAATAATCTGGTCAATAGAGTGGATAGGATGGAGCTTACTATGAAGAAGATTGCTGAGCAAAACTTTCAGATCCTTAAGGCCAATGTTGACC
The DNA here is from genome assembly GCF_030272615.1 of Cryptomeria japonica. Lineage (NCBI taxonomy): Eukaryota > Viridiplantae > Streptophyta > Pinopsida > Cupressales > Cupressaceae > Cryptomeria > Cryptomeria japonica. Next base: position 640,264,172 of record NC_081408.1, read on the forward strand.
ATGTTAACATCTTGATTAACAAATTTGAACAGATTAAAGGCAAGGAGCATGATAAGGATAAGACTGAGAAGAAGGGTCATGAAAAAAGAACAAGGGCCAACACTTAGAAATAGGTTGATATCAAGGAAAAAGAGCTAGAAGAAATGATAAATTATGCAATCAATATGAAGCAGATGGTGGTTCATGTGGAAGAACTCATGAGAAATATTTAGCTATCCTTATGCTGTCTTGGTGTTGTCTTTATGCTTTCCTTTGGATGTCTAGTGTTGATCTCATTGTCTTGTGCTCCCTTTTTGTTTTGACTAGGATCTGTTCTATGTATGGGTGACCGGGCACTATTGTTTCATGCCTTATTTATGATTTATCTTTCTCCTACTTTGTAACAAGGTTCCAGGTTCCTTTCAAAAACCTATTTTTAATTAATCAAAACATATTCCTATGACTTTTTACTCTGGTGGTTGATGTTGGCATATGTGCAGAGTATGATGACATGATGATAGTGTATGTTGTCATTGATGTCAATATGCTGAAGAGTGAACCGGTATATTGAAGTAAGCAACTTGCGAGTGAACCAGTATGTTGGAATGTGAACTAGTATATGTGAAAAAGTGAAGCAATATGTTTGTCCAAGTGAACCGATATGTTGGAATGTGAACCGGTATATGTGAAAAAGTGAAGTGGTATGTTTGTCTAAGTGAACCGGTATGTTGGAATGTGAACCGGTATATGGAATGTTTTGTATCAAGTTTTCATATGGTATGACTACCGATTGGTAGTCTTAGCTTCAGGGTTTCCGGTTGAAATGTTCTATGCCTGTGTGATTCAACCGATGACATCGTGTGATGAGTTAGCATTGTAATGAATAACAGATTGTGTTGCCACATCAGCCTTGTGCACGTGAAGGATCTTGCATGAAGGAGATTGATCCTATCTACCTCGGGAATGTGAAATGTCTCTATAAACGATGGAGAACACGTGATGGGTTATCAGCCTCCAAGAAGTGGTGAAGAATGAATGATGGAGAACGTCTTGAGATCTATTCATGACTATTGTAATCAATGCAATATGTTTAATGGTTAGGATTGAACCGACTGAATTACTTAACCTAAATGTTTAGGGTTTAAGGTTTATGCTACCAACCTATCTATTTCCTATAAGGTTGATGTTGTTTTTCATGTTGAAGTTGTTGGCAAATGTTGTGTGTGTATCTAAGTGTAGAGATACGTGATTCTTGCTAGACCAGATAAGAGAATAGATACTTGCAGAGTGTGATTGTAGAAGGAAGGAACTAAAGCAGATCTGCATTGGCATTGAAGTGTTGTTACCAAATCATTGTAATACTTGTTGACCTCTAACCACTTCAACAGTTGGAAAATCCCTTAAGAGGGTAGCTTTAACCGGCTTGTTGTAAATCCTTTAACAGGGCGACTCAAAATCATTGAGTTCTTAAAATACTCTAACAACGTAACCTTTAATAAGGTTTAACCCTTAACCGGGTATTTTAGCCATCCCTTCATCGGGTGATCACTAGCAGGATCGGTTCCTAACAGAACCTATTGTAAAGTCTTTAACTAGACTAGGCTCTTAACAGAGTAGACTTCAAAAGGGTTCAAACAACAACTTGTGGGTATTCATCCCCACCGTGGTTTCTCCCAATTGGGTTTGCACATGAAAATATGTGTGCTATGTGTGATGTTTTTCATGTGATGCTTTGTTATTCTCTATCAAGTGGTAAAGCATGTTGAACCAGTATGTCTTTACATTTCTGTTACCAGTGCGTGCATATGGGTGAAGTGGAATTAAGATATTAGATTGTGTGGAAAGCTGAGTTACTGGTTTATGTCTTTCACATTCTTACTGTGTTTAACAGATAGTGATCTAGTTTAGATCGGTGTTATTGCTTGCCAAGTCAAGTGCAGTGTTTTTAGTCAAACCGGTTCAAGGAAAAGTGTTTTTATCAGTACTGATTCACCCCCCCTCTTAGTATCGGTTTGGTACTAATTGTTCATCATTGATTCATAATTTGATTGGTTTATTGGGATCATTGTTTGTTGTATGAAATATTTTTAGTGTCACTACATCATTCTGTATTAGTTTCAGTGATCATAGAAGCTTAATTGATCATATCATGTGATTCGGTTTGTAGTTTGGTTTTTTTTATCAGTGCTTTGGAGAGTTTGGTATTTCCTCCCGTATATTCTAGTGTGAGAATACCTCGAGCTATGATTTTGGGAGATTATTTGGGATGTTCTTGTGTATCTTGATTTTAGAAGGTTTGTGATTTGGTCCTCCACAAGTCATCTTTCTTTGTGATAGTTGCTCCTATTTAAGTATTCATGAAGTTCAGATGTTCATCGATGAAGATTTGATGAGTGGCATAGGTACATCTATTATTGATGATTCTAACATGCTTGATAGTGTTTCCTAATTATGTCCTATTTATTTTGATGATCTGTATTGATGGTTGTGCTAGTTTCTATGGTTTTCACGATCTAGTGATGTTCTTTATGTTATGTGGTATTCTTGGTGGTGTAAGGTGTTGCGGTTGATCTTGTTGTTCTGTAGCTAGGTTGGATCCCTTCTAGGGCTGACCTAGTGCACAAAATGCCAAGTGGCTTACCGACCTTGGCATTTGGATATCTCAGTTGTATGTGTCTAATTTGGGGTAGGCCCTATTTGAGCGAACCACTTGTGTGTAACATGTAATTAAGTTAAATGTAACTTGCAACTAAGGGAGACTTATATGTAACTTGTAATATATAGATCTGACCCTATCCTTGGTGCTAAAAGTATATGGACAACTTGAGATCTAATAGGAGGTATTGATTAATATATATGTAAGGTCATGATTACATCAATAGAAATAAATTAAATAACCCGAAGATCATGTAGTGTGCTCAAGGGTGATGATAAGAGATTATCATTTATGGTTGGGAAGACAACATATATGATGTTTACTTGTGGCTAAGGAGCACTACCATAAAACCAACATGGTATCAGAGCGGTTTCCTTCTATTGAGCCTAACTTCTTGAAGGTAGATCTTGTTCTTTTATGAGGGATCTAAAAATGGAGTTTCATAGTTTGGATTGTTTGTATGTCTGGTATGCTTTTTGTGGTTACTAGGGTGGTGTGCGCCCTAGGAGTAAAAAATTGTTATCAAAAATTTTGACCCCAAGGCTTTTGCCTAGGTTGGAAACTACCATGAAAGATCTAGTTGATAAGATTGTTAACAATGGTGTGGGCCTCGTTTCGTCAAAGCGTGCTACAAAACTTTATGATGCATTGCACTTGTATTTGTCTCAAGTGGGCATTGATGGCGTGAAGGTTGACGTTATTCATATTTTGGAGTTGCTAAGAGAGGGCCTTGGTGGGTGGGTGGAATTGGCTAAGGCTTATTTTAATGGGTTGAGCGAGTCTGTGAGGAATTACTTTAAGGGAAATTGAGTGATTGCCAGTATGGATCACAACAATGACTTTTTGTATCTGGGCACTAAGTAGATTACCCTCGGCCATGTTGGATGAATCAGAGATTGCATTCAAGGAAGGAAGATTGCTTGCACTTCTTCAGAGGAAGAATCAACATTCAAGGGAAGTTTGACATATTGTCAGAAGTACCTTTGGACGAAGAGGTCAGAAAATTAATTTCAACTTCAGAGGGAGCTTGTTGCTTTAGCTTTAGAGGAAGCCTGGCATTTCAGCTTTAGAGGGAGCTTGAGGAAGCCTAACATTTCAGCTTCAGGGGGAGCCATGTCATCACAATTTTTTTTTAATGAGTTCTTCTTTGTGAGGGAGAAGTTCAAGGTGCAATCCCCTATTAATGAGTTCTTCTCTATGAGGGATAATTTTGAGGTGTAATCCTTTGTTAAAGCATTCTTCTCTGTGAGAGAAGTTTGAGGTGAAAGCCCACATTCCACCCTCTACGATTAGGCATTCTGGAGAAGAATTTTTCTCTAGGAGAAGTCTAAGGTTAGAGGTCTCGTTCCACCCTCTATTAGTAGGCATGATGGTAATGTACCCTTCTCTGGTAGAAGGTTGATATGAAATCCCTCGTTCCACCCTCTGCAAGTAGGTATGGTGGAGATCCATTCTTCTCTGGGAGAAATATGAGATTAGAGCCCTCATTCCACCCTTTATGAGTAGGCATGGTGGAGATGCATTCTTCTCTGGGAGAAGTCTGAGGTTAGAGATCTCGTTCCACCCTTTGCGAGTAGGAATGGTGGAGCCACCCTCTACGAGTAGACATGGTGGTAATGCAACCTTCTCTAGGAGAAGATTGAGGTGAAAGCCCTCTTTCCACCCTCTATGAGTAGGCATGGTGAGTCCACCCTCTGCGAGTAGGTATAGTTGGTATTATGGAAGAAATTCCATCATGTGCTTGTTCACCCTCTAGGAGTAGCTATGATGACCATGTTATTCATGGGAGTAGCCATGGTGTTTGTCACTATGTCACTTGGTTATTGAGAAGGAATCCTCCCTAGATAAGAGGGAGTGTTGTTGTGTAGCTAGGTTAGATCCCCTCTAGGGCTGACCTAGTGTACAAAATGCCAAGTGGCCTATCGGCCTTGGCAATTGGATATCTTAGTTGTATGAGTCTTATTCGGGGTAGGCCCTATTTGGGCGAACCACTTGTGTGTAACTTGTGATTAAGTTAAATGTAACTTGTAATATATAGATCTGACCCTATCCTTAGTGTCAAAAGTATATGACCAACTTGAGATCTATTAGGAGGTAATGATTCATATATATGCAAGGTCATGATTGCATCAATAGAAATGAATTCAATAACCTGAAGATCATGTAGTGTGCTCAGGGGTGACGATAAGAGCTTATCATCTATGGTTGGGAAGGTAACATATATGATGTTTCCCTATGGTTAATGAGCACTACCATAAAATCAACAAATCTTGGCAAGGTTTTCGGTTGTCTTGTGTTCTTAGAGATTTGATTTAGGTCCATGTTATGTCATGTATATAATTTTATTGGTTCGGTGATCAATCTTTGTATCATGTAATGTAATTTTTTAATTAGTTGTTGAGGTTTTAGCTGACCTTGTTTTCAAGGTTGATGAATTGTATAAATAGGTGATAGAGTCATGTAATTTGTGTATCAAGGTTATGTCTAAATTTATTAGAGAGTGGTGTATAAGAGAATAAAGGAATTCATCCTTCAATAGTGATCTTGAGAAGAGTCTTGGAGCATTGCAGAGTAGACATATGTGCTTAACCAAAACTGTCATCAGGCATTAGCAAATGATATCATTGCAGTTCATTCCTTCTAGATTGTTCTTTGAATCTTTTTGTAGGTCAGTGAGACTTCCCTATGGGTTGTAGTCTTTAGAGTTATTATATTTTGAGAAGTGAGCTCTAGGCAATGATCTTGAATGTAGTTACATTCCCCATTGCAATATTTTCACATACTACTATAGAGTATCATCTTATTGTGGGTAGGTTCCCACCATGGTTTTTTCTTTAACCTATTTTTCCATGTCAAAACATTGGTATTGTGTGTCGTGATATCAATTTTCTTATATTTTTTGTTGTTGTAGTTCATCATATTTTCATTTAAGGTTAATTGTAATAATTGGGTTAAAACCAATTCACCCCCCCCTCTAAGTTTTCCTTCATTGTTATTGCCAATAATTGGCATCAGAGCTAGATCCTCTGGAAGAATCTTGACCACTTGAGGTGATCCGAGATGAAAACTAGAAGTGGAAGTGTTATCTTTAAGAAGGAGAGTCAAAAATTTGATGGAAGTAACTATGTTATATGGAAGAACCAGAAGGAATTACACTTGAGATGTCTTGGAGAGGATTGCTAGAAGATTACAAAGAATTCCTATTATATTCCTTTGAATGGACTAGTTACTACTGATGGGATTAAGGAATTTGAAAATAACATTAGAGCTAAGGGTGAATTGTCGAGTCCCCTGACCGATTCAGAGATGAATAATGTAATGGGAATTTAAACTATACATGAGATTTGGGAGAAGCTTGAGACCTTGTATTAAGAAGATAAACAAGTCAAAGTAGCTAAGTTGTAGAGTTTGAAAGGGAAGTATGAGATGTTAAGGTGAATGAATTTGTCCTAGGTATCAAATGTGCTAGTGGAACCCTTAAAGAAGATGAAATTATTGCTAAGGTACTAAGATCATTGCCTCCTTCTTACAAACATAGGGTAGCTACTGTTGATGAGACTCAGAGTGTGACTATTGTGACAAGAGATATACTAATTCGAATGATTGTTGCATTTGAACTGAGCGAGTTTGGTGAATCACATGGAAAGTCTGAGACAACATATAGAGATTATGTATCTAGAAAGCATAAGTATGATCTTGAAGAATGTATAATATCTAGATATGAAAGAGAGATAAAAGAGTTGGAAGAGAAAAAAAGATAATTGGAAGATCCTGAAGAATTGATTGCCTAGAGATTGCCTAAAGGAGTCGATAAGTATGATGGAAAATTGCCTCTTAAATGTCTCTTGCAATAAGATTGGACATTTTACTTCTAGATTCCTAGAGAGAATGTCTAAATATGATGGGCATGATTGTTAGGACACGGAAGGAAACTAAGAAGGGGGGCTTGAATCAGTTGACTATGAATTTCAACCCAAATACAACTTAATCAAAATTGATACTTAATACCGGTAAACCAAACTTAATTTTGGTTAATAGATTAATAGTTAATATCAATATCAGTGAAACTCAATGCATAAAAAAGAAAGAGAAACAACATCCACAACACATAACACATAGATTTGTACGTGGAAACCCTCTAAGGGGAAAAAACACAGTGGGAAACCTTACCCACAATCAAATAATACTACTACAGATAGTATGTGTATACAAATGGGGTCTGCACATGTATAAAGACCAACTGCCTAAAGCTCACTACTCAATTACAAAATAGGAGTCACACTAACTACAATTGGATGGTTAAATCCAATGATAATGTATTTCTTAAAGTAGCATCTCCAATGCTGGATTTGGTACCGGTTAAGCTCTGATAATCACCTTCAAACCTTCCTTGAACCTTCTCTATGGTCTGCTCATATGATCTTCAATATTCACACATACCATGTTACAATACCATAACCTTACATACCATATATCATCTCCTTACATCTCATCAATTGAGATCTTACATATATACCAAAACCTAAGACTGAATATCTAGGTCGACTCACTAAGAATATTACATTAAAATCTATTACAAATAAGTCAAGATGTGATGCATCATGTCAGCTCAATGCATTTACAACAATATCCAATTAATAAATCATCTCCATAATGTGTCATGCTGATTTGGAATAGATAATGCATACAGTTCCATAACCTAGACCAATTTGTCGGTAACAACAAATATGCCAACCCAATTAGACCATTAACCAAAATACCAAAACCAAGTATCCAAACCATGTCTTCGACATAACCAAGTAATCTCTAGATGATAACAAGTCATCCTTAGTGTCAGTGAACAATATATCGGTGACTATGCATAAGTCACTGAACATGCCGGTGAACACAATGTGTCGGTTCAACATAACCAAAGCTCTCCAGAAGGATAAGTGTTGACATCAATGAAAAAACTAATGCAACATATCCATAATACCAACAATGATAAATTTGATAAGCATGATAGGAATGATAGATATGAGAAGCCAGAGAAGTAAGATAAGTATGATAAGCCTTATAAGCCTAATCAGAAGTATATGCATCAAAAGAACTATTATTATGCTATTGATTGTTGGCATTTTGATGATGATGTTGTGATTGTCATTGATGGACACACACTTTCCTTGAGATCACTTTTTGTATGTATGACTTATGCTTAACTGGTGTTTGTTCCAATTGGTATTATGTATTATAGTCTTTAGACTATCGATGTTCTATAGAAAGTGTTTACCGATCTCAAGCAGTATGAAGACCCAAAGTGGTATGAAGTTCTCAAGCGGTTTGAGGATCCCAAAGAGGTATGAAGGAACAAAACTATTGTTATCATTTTTCCTAGTCTTCATTTTGACAAACTGAGAATTGGTAAAATGTGTGAACTAGTAATCAATTAAATGTATGAACCGATATTTCTATGATGAGTTATCATCCACCAACACTTTGGTGGTGATTCTGTGGCGTGTTACCAAATGTGTCCAAATGCACTAAACCTAGGAACTTGCAATGTAATCCTATTGGACCGACATGAAATCATATTCCTTTATAAGGACATCATGTCTAGGGTTTTAGAAGTTGTTAGGGTTTTAGGTGGTTGATGAGGTTTTTGTATGTGCGATCATAGAAGAAGATTAGGTTTGTGTGAAGAAATAGAGTGTGGAGATATTGAACACTTAAGTAATGCTAAAATCCATTAACAATGAGCTATCAAGGATCTAACCAAGCATACTGTGCTAGTATTTACATCACTCACTTGTTGATTACTCACATCTTTGACAAGTCTGAAACCCTTAATTGGGTAGGCCTGGTAAAGCCTTTGTAAATACTCTAACAAGGTGGTTCACAACTATGGATCTAAAATCCTCTCACAAGGTAGTCTTTAATAGGACTTATCTCCTAACAGAGATCTATATTCCTAACAGGATCTGTTCTAGTGAAGAAAATTGTATGACCTTAACCGGTCTGGCTATTATTCTACAGATAGTTACTTGTGAGTTTCATCTCACCGTGGTTTTTCCCATTTGGGTTTCCATGTAAAAAACTCTTGTGTTATGGTTATTGTGCTCCTATGGGTGAATGCCTTATTTGTTCTTTGGTTTGCATTTGTTTTAACTGGTTTGTTAGTAAATCTATTATATCGGTTTACTACTAAACTGATTAAGTGTTTGAGTTCAGTATTTTTTGGTATACTGACTCACCCCCCCTCTTAGTATTCATCAATTGGTATCAGAGCCAACCTTTCTATAAGTTTAACCACTTGAAAGAAGATATTGGGGAATACACTATGAGGGAGCTTACCTATCATCTCACTCAGACTAAGAAAGCCTTTGATGAACTCAAAGTCAAATATAAAGCCTCTCTAGCAAAGAGAAGAGAGCATGTTGAGAAACTGATGGAGCTTACTGAAAATAGTTCTTTTGCAAACATGGAAACCCTAGTTGAAGAAGTTGAAAAACTGAATGAATCTAATGCTAACCTAAGAAGAGAACTAGAAGGATTGACTATCAGAATGTGTCAAGAGCTTGAGAACCGAAGGAAATCTGAAGATTTGGTAAAAGAAAAAGATCATGAGATCTCCAAGCTGAAGCAAGAAATTAGTGCACTTACCGCTCATCTCCAAGAGAGTAAAGTGGAAAAAGAAGAAATACAAGGTGAACTAAACATGGCTATTTCTGAGAATGCAACCTTGAAGGAGTCCAATGCTTCTATTACCAAGGAACTCACTGAAACAAAGGAGATACTTGCCAAATTCAATCAGAGTGCTACTAAGTTAGAGGAAAAGCTTGAACCAGCCAAACCGGTAAAGAATACTAGTGGACTTGGTTTCTCTGGTTATGAGGTAGGTGAGACCTCTGGAGCAAAAGATGTAGCATCAAAGAAGCAACCGACACCAAAGGATAAAGATAAGCAAAATTTTGAACCTGTTTGATTTAATTGTCTCAAGGAAGGACATACTACTAATGTATGTATAAATAAGGCTTACAATAGCTTTCCTTACTTTATAAACATTAAGCCTAGATCCAATAGATTCAATGGTAACTATTATGCATGCAACAAGTTTGGGCATAGAGCATTTGAATGCAGGTCTCTTATACACAACACTGGAAGATATCCTCAAAGAAGTCAAGGAGTTTTTCTTGAATCCTCTGTGAACCAAAATCCAAACTAATATAATTCCTATGACCATCAATCAGGTGGTGGTGGCTATCAAGTGGCAACCAGTTGGAGAGAAACCTATTTGATCTGTCATGGTAACGGTCACACTGCTACAACATGCAGAAGGAAGAATGGAAACATGAATAATGGATCATGGAGAACACCTAGAATGGTTTGCTATCATTGTAACAAACTAAGTCACACAGCTAGAATATACAGGATGAGAAAGAACATATCAGATGACATACCGGTCACTTCGGAAGGAAAGATTGATGTTGAAACTATTCAAGCAGATATGAAGACAACATGGAAGAAGAAACCTGAAGAAGTGTCACAGGAAGAACCGGTTTCTGTACCTAGTATAGAAGTCTCTGAACTCATAAACTAAGCTTCAAAAAAGCTTAGGGGGAACAAATCGGTGAAATGTTTCGAACCCTCGATTTACATCGGTAAAAGACCTTAACTGGTATGTGTTATTTGTCAATCAGGAAAAGACCAAAAATGGTAAAAGGAAAATTTAGGGTTTATAACCTAATGGTGGAGAATTTATTATGGTAGGTGAAGAATTTGTTTAAAAGGGATTTTCAAGTCATTTTCACTTATCAATTTGCGAGCGAAGAAATTCTCAAGTGCAGAGTGACCAAAGGTGATTTGTTTTGCAATTCAAAGAAATTTCCAAAACTTTGAAGTAGAATTTGGAGATAGTATCAATTAGTCAAGTGAAGAACACTAAGCGGTGTTCCAAGCGATCGAAGTGGTGTGTTGCTAGCTATAGTGTCAAAGCCCTAAATTTCAATTCGCGAAGGTATTTTTTCAGTTTCTTTGTTTATCATGGCTTCTACTTCACATTCTAGTTCAAGTGCACCTATTGATTTAGCGGATTTCATACAAAGGAAGATAAAATACAATGTCCTATCCCAGATACCCACTAGTGTTATAGTTGAGGAAAGTATTTCAAATTATATTGATTGAAAAATAGAAGACCTAGGCTCCCTAGTGATCCATTCTCAGTTAGGTTTATTCTATGGGGATGACAAGAAGATCAAACCGGAATACAACATCTTGGAAAGAAAGAAACTTCACAATGTGATCTATTTTCTTGAAGAATTCATAGAAGATCACATCTGCATCATCCTAAGCAGAGTGCACAGTGACAAAATGTATCTTGAGCGGACACATGACATCACACCAGATGTGATTCATGTTGTCATCGATTTCTACAACATTGGAGAAGTGCTAGCCCTAAGAAAAGTCATTAAGATGGAAATGACCAAGCTCACTGGTTCTATGAGCAACCAATGAGGAATGACCGTCAACACCATCAAGGATGATTTGGTCAAGTATTCTTGCATGGTGACCAGATACCGAACATTCTATGCTAGCAGAATAAGCTTTTTCTCTACAGCTACGGTGAATGCCACCTACAGAATAATCATGGAAGGTGCATCATTTGTTCTATGCACCTATATGTAGAGGCAACTTTTGGTAAACCTGAAGTCTATCAAATAGGATATTGTGTTAAGATTTAAAATTGGACAACTGTTGGTAGGTTTGTTTTTCTACTTTCAGGGCTATTTTCTGGGAGTCGGTGATATTCAATGGTTTGCTAACCAACCGGTTACCAAACAAATTAGAGAAAGTCTTCAAGCAATGGGAACCGGTTATCCTGAAGTCTTAAATAAATACTTTGATAAGTTCATATGGAAGATGAGCCAGACGATGAGGATATCTGGCGATATTGTCAAGAAATATGAAGAGGATATTTTCTTTACCATCGGAATAGATGAGTGCATAATGGAGGCGGTTGAGCCTAGAAAGGAAGAAATGGAGCCCATGGGATATGAGGTGATGTATGACATGCTCAATGGGTATGCCTCTACCCTACTTGCCTCACCTCTTGATCCAAAGAAGAAGAGAACCAACACCTACTTAGAAAGGGTAACACCAGTTGAAGAACCTTCAGTCAAGAGGGGAAAGGTAGTGCCATCGGTATCGGCACTAGTTACTTCAGCAAGTCCTAAAGTGACCAAGCAGTCACCAGCCAAGAAGAAACTGGAAGTTGCACTTGCCAAGGTCTTTGAAAGAAAGCGGAAAACTAAGAACAACTCACCAGATTTTGAGGATACAGAACTTGAAGTGCAGCCTAAAAAGACTAGGCAAATGAGGAAGAAAGCAAAGACAACTAGCAATGAACCAACATCATCAACACCGGTAAATATAGACATTTCCTCTTACAAACCATTGACACATTGTCAAAGAACTATCAAGAATATTAGGAGAAAAGTGCTAAGTGATTTAATAGATCATTTTGATGATTTTAATGACAATGAAAAGGAGGAAGTTGAATAGGAAGTTATTCAATATCTATGTATTAATGACTGGTCGCCATCAGAAATTAGATCTGTGACACTGGATTATTTATACAATTCTTTAGATAACAAATGGTGCATTGCCATAGAAAAGGAACAGGAAATAAGAGAAGAAATTTTTTCACAATATTTTCCTGATGTGTCAAATTCAAAGCTCTATGAAGTTATGGATAAATACAAAGGCCTCTTGTTCATGAGAAGAAGAAGACTCTTGTTATTGGAAGGAAAAGTCCCTGAAGTGGTGAAAGATACACACTCACATGCCCAAGCCGCTCTGAGGTTGCACCAAGTGTTTGAAGCCAACAAAAAGGCTAAACAAGAACCAAAAACTAGAAAACCGGATGAGGTATATGACAGTGAAGGAGAACTGGTTACTAAATAGATGGATGCAATTGATGTTGATGCTTTGGATGGTGAAAATCTCACTTTGGATGCAGCAAAGGAAAAGGCTGATAAAGAGAGAGTGGACAAGGAAAAATAGGACAAAGAAAAGGATGACAAAGTGCAAGTGGAGAAAGAGAAAAATAATCAAGAGGAAGAGAAGAGGAAACAAGCAGAAGAGGAGAAGAGAAAGAGGAAGAGGAGAAGAAGAAAAAGGAAACAGGAAGAGAAGAGGAAACAAGAAGAGGAGAAGAAGAAAAAGGAAGAGGAGAAGAGGAAACAGGAAGAGGAGAAGAATAAAGAAGAAGAGAAGTAGAAGGAAGAAGAAAGGAAGAAGGATAAAGAGAAGAAAAAGAAAGAAGCAGAGGAACAAAAGAAGGTGGAAGAGGAAAAGAAAAAGGCTGAAGTGCAGAAGGAAGCGACAACGAGCACACATGTGGAGACACCAAAGGCAACCAGTAGTCAAGCCAAACTGGCTGACATTACTAGTCCTATTGACCTCCATTCTGCAAATGAATCAGAGCTGCTCCAAAGCATTAACCTTACATAGGAGCAACTAGAAGAATTAAGGAGGAAAAAGGAGCAAGATGTTATTCAAATTGCAGTTGAAACTCTTACCAGTTTGATTCCTGGTACTAACCTCCCCAATACCGATTCCTCTTTGGCCAAACTAAAACTTCTATGTACAGTTGTGGAAGACCAGGTACAATGCCTGGAAGAGGTGGCTGAAGCTAATGCACAGAAGAAGCATCAAAAGGCACTAAACAATGCCTTAGTGAAGAAATTGAATGAGCTCTGGTCTGAACTTCAGAAAGAACAGAAGGACATAAGAGATGCTATGGATGAGGAGAAAATGCTACTCAGTAAGATAAGCCAACCCCATCTATTTTGTGATGATTTGCTTGCACAAAAAGAAAAAATGCAATCTGATTTGCAGGCATTTATAAGAACCTTCAAGATGCCCTATGATTCCTTCACTACATATGGGCAAACTATTGACCGGTTTTAGCTCCAGTCTACCAGAATTGAGTTGGAGATCAACAACTAGATCAGAGATTTGCAGGAACTTCAACTAGTTCTACTACCTAGACTCCAAATACTTCATAAATGTTATCTCAATCTGGATGACTTAATGGTCACTCAAGAGATGATCAAAATTGATGCCATGGAAGAATAGGTATCCCAGATGCAAACAAAAAGTGAGGCAGCTACCTTATTACTTAAGTCATGGTCTTTATCCATGAAGACTTTTATGTAGGATTTTAAATCGATTTTTGATAAGTTTCACTCATTATTGTCATAAACATTTATTATATTAATGATAATGAGAAACAAGGGTTATTTTGTAATACTTTTTCATTGTTGGCAAAGGGGGAGTAGTATTTTGTATTTAAAATTTTGGTGAATGCTATGTATACTTTAATGTTATCTCTTTAAGGGAGTAGTATACATTGTATTTTCTACAAAAGGGATAGTGTATATGCTTAGGGGGAGTAATTTTGATTATGGCATATTTTTGTTGTAAAACACTTAGATGTCAAATTTTTTCCTAAAGGGGGAGATTGTTGGCATTTTTGATGATGATGTTGTGATTGTCATTGATGGACACACACTTGCCTTGAGATCACTTTTTTGTATGTATGAGTTATGTTCAACCAATGTTTGTTCCAATTGGTATTATGTATTATAGTCTTTAGACTATCGGTGTTCTCCAAAAAGTGTTTACCGATCTCAAGCGGTATGAAGACCCAAAGTGGTATGAAGTCCTCAAGTGGTTCAAGGATCCCAAAGCGGTGCAAAGGAACAAAGCAGTTGTTATCATTTTTCCCAGTCTTCATTTTGACAAACCGGTAATTGGTAAAATGTGTGAACTGGTAATCAGTTAAATGTATGAACCGATATTTCTATGATGAGTTATCATCCACCAACACTTTGATGGTGATTCTATGTCGTGTTACCAAATGTGCCCAGATGCACTGAACCTAGGAACTTGCAATGTAATCCTATTGGACCGACATGAAACCAAATTCCTTTATAAGGACATCATTTCTAGGGTTTTAGAAGTTGTTAGGGTTTTAAGTGGTTGATGAGGTTTTTGTATGTGTGATCATAGAAGAAGATTAGGTCTGTGTGAAGAAATAGAGTGTGGAGATATTGAAGACTGAACTAATGCTGAAATGCATTAACAATGAGCTATCAAGGATCTAACCAAGCATACTGTGCTAGTATTTAGATCACTCACTTGTTGATTACTCACATCTTCGACAAGTTTGAAACCCTTAACCGAGTAGGCCTAGCAAAGCCTTTGTAAATCCTCTAACAAGGTGGTTCACAATTGTGGATCTGAAATCCTCTCACAAGGTAGTCTTTAACAGGACTTATCTCCTAACAAAGATCTAGATTCCTAACAGGATCTATTGTGGTGAAGAACATTTTATGATGTTAACCAGTCTGACCTTAACCGCTCTAGTTACTATTTTGCAGATAGTTACTTGTGAGTTTCATCTCACCGTGGTTTTTCCCATTTAGGTTTCCATGTCAAAAACTCTTGTGTTATGGTGATTTTGCTCCTGTGGGTGAATGTCTTATTTGTTGTTTGGTTTGCATTTTTTTTAACTGGTTTGTTAGTAAATTTGTTATACCGGTTTACTGCTAATCTATTTAAATGTTTGAGTTTAGTATTTTTTGGTATACTAATTCACCCCCCCCCTCTTATTATTCATCATGGATAAAGGTGTTACATATGAATAATCTGGAGGTGATTAAGTTGTGTTTATTGCTATTAAAGAAGATAGATTGGTACCTTTTGATTCCACAATCTGAACTATTGAGGAAAAACCTCTAGCTACTAGAGCTGAAGAAAATGATTGATAGTAGTTGTTCACATCATAATACAAGTGATAAAAGAAAATTTGTGAATATGGAAAGTTATGATGGTGGAATAGTAAGATTTGGAGATGACAAACCCTATGTGATATGTGATAGAGGCTCTATTTTCTTTCATGGTAGTCATAAAAATGATGATGTCTTGTATGTTGAAGGCTTGAAATATAATCTTTTAAGTATTGGATAGATGTTGGACAAAAGGTTATGATTTGCAATTCAAGAATGGAAAATGCAGAATCCTAAATGCCTTGGGTATAGAGATTTCATTAGGAACTAAGACTGAAGGTAATATCTTTCATTTGAATGCTAGTGAGAAAAGTTTTTTGATTTCTTAGATTGATGAAAGTTGGTTGTGATGTAGGAGAATGTGTCATGTTAAGTTTGATTCAATGATTAAAATCGATTCTACACAAGCTGTTAGAGATTTACCTAAATATTTTAAGCCTTCTAATCTGATATGTAAGGAATGTCAAATGGGAAAGCAAACAAGAATTTCTTTCAAGAGTAAGAAGTATACATATGATGGATTGCTAGATATTGTGCATACTGACCTATGTGGACCTACAAATATCACAAGTATGTAGGGTGATAGATATTTTATGTTCCTAATTGATGATTATTGCAAAATGATTTGGGTTATCTTGTTGAAGGAGAAATCAAAAGCATTAGATAAATTCAAGATATTCAAATAAAATATTGAGACCGATGTTGGCATCAAAATTATTTTCATTGATGTCAACAAGTGTTGCATATTTTAGAGTGATCATGTAGAGAAACAAGTGTTGTAGATTGTAAAGTTATCATATCCGGATAGTAATACTGATCAAGTGTTGTACACGTGAAATATCATATCAGGATAGCAATACAGATCAAGTGTTATGCACTGAAGTTGTCATACCGGGATAGAAATGCCAAAAACAAAGGCAAAGACTCTTTTCGAGATTGCAAGATATAGGCAGAGTAGCAATTTTGTGCTATATCAATAGAGTTCACTACTCTGACAATCACTGTGTCAGAATAGCTATGCTGACCAGGTGACCAAGGATGCCTATCGGGGTAGCTACTAAACTCAGAATAACATATGCTGATGAAGTTTATCATCACGAAGTTTAGTATTGGGATACCTATGTTGATAAAGGTGAGTTGACAATATGTCATCAGAGTAACTTGTTATCTCGATCCAACAATTTTTTTAAATGCCGATAGTTATAACCATTTTGATGAGTGATCGTTTGGCCTAAAGTCTTTCAGCTTGGGATAGCTTATGGTGATAATGGAAATCAAAGATGAGTTTCTCATTGGAATAACTCATGTCGATGAAAGGAACCAAATGCTTCATAAGGTCATCAAAATAAGTTTTGAAGGTGAAAGAGAGGCAAGATGTTAACCCGATAGTAAATGCTATACTGATGGATCTTTGAGAGACTGACTTCAGGTTATCTATAATGATGAACATTGTTTGTAGATTGCATAATACGAAGGTTAGTCACAACATGAAAATTGACTAATTTGTGTAGCCTTATAGTCCCTATGGATCCTGACCAACCTTGACCATCTTAACTGGAAGAAGAATAAGATGACATGTGGCTCCTTGGTGGACAGAACAAATTAGATATGTTAAAGTCGGTGATGATAAAGTTTGTTGTCGAGTCTTCGAGGGGTAGGTCAATAGAAGATGATGATCCCATTAATGGTGATCCAGTTACAGACATGGTTGCATCTCTAGATGACCAACTTGAAAGAGATCAGATCTATTGGATAGAACAAGTTTTCTAAAAATAGCAACCTAGTGCAAAAAGTGACCAGAACAAAGTAGGGTCACTCAATGCAGATGGTCAATTCAAAGAGGGAAATCCAATCTACTTCAGACTGTATCCTTGAAGAGAAGATTGAGATTACTAGGTTTAGTAATCTATATATAGAAAAATATAAAGACAATCAAAATACATTTAACGTATGCAACACTATTTTGAGATCACACTGAAGATAGGGAGTAAAATCTCTACAGTAGAGATCTTCAAGACAAGTGACCTGAATAAAATTTTCAAGTTTGCATTAGAAGTTAATCGTTGATGTGTGTAGAGTTAAATCAATAAAACTGTAGCTGCAAATATATTTTTAATAGGAGTAGAGTGGAGAAGAAATTATTTCTACTGAGAGCATAGTGAGTACTAAGTGATAGAGAATTGATAGAGTGTAGTCTTCAGAAACAAAGAGAGAAGAAGAAAAAAACCTCAATAGAGTGAGGTGAAGTGCCAAAGAGATGAGAAGGTAAACAAAGAGAGTTTGAGAGAGAGAAGTTGTAGAAATAGAGTAGAGAGGGTAGTTGCAGTAGTAGAAGATTTACAACAAAGTAGTTTGAGAAATGTGAAGCTGAGGTAGAGAAGAGGAGACAATTAGAAACAAGGAGAAGGAAGTAACAAAGGAAGAATATTAGACTGTAAGTGTTGCAAAACCTCATTTGCAACAAGGAAGATAACTTGTATTTGAAATCTATACTCATTGTAATCTATGAGTGGGTGCTCAAAGAAGGGGTAGGTTCTCCTTTGAGTAGGTGCTCATAAAACTACAGGTTGGTACTAATTGAGTTGGTGCTTAGAATATCACAGGTTGGTTCCCTATAACATATTGTAAACTATGTTGGCATTAGGTTGTCATTGATGTCAACCAGTATGGAATGGTCATCAGTGAATAAGTAGTTGTGATCGGTATGGGTGAAGTAAGTATTAATGTCAACCAGTATGAAGGATGGAGTGTGTAAGTAGACAGACCAGGTATGTTACCGGTACACATGAAGTGCAACATCTACTGGTAAAGTAGGACCACCAAAAAGCAAGCAAAGAAGCAAAGAAGAATAGAGGAATGTGATGACTAGTAGACAAAGAGAAGTATAATGCCATATATAAATGGACTCAGTGGATGGACCAACATGTTTCATGGAAGGATAATTTGATCCACTAACAAAGAAGAGGTCAACAAGTATGAAGGTTCACCGGTGAACTTAGGTTACACCGGTAAGGTGAGTTGAACCAGTAGTAAGTCTTGGTTGTTGAAGGATGTCAAACTAACTTTCTAGTCTAAGCATAGGTGGATGTCAACAAGGATAATAGGTGGACACTAAGTAGCAAACATGTAGAGGTCAGTAAAGTGTTCATTGGTGTGGTAGTTGACGAGCAGGTTGGCATTAATGAAGAACCCACAAACCATGGGAAAATGGCAGGATGTTGTGGCTTGAGAAAGAAAGAGAGGAAATATGATTGATCTGATTCAATAGGACAATTTGATCCTTGTGGTCACTAGTCAAAGGAAACAACTGAAACATTAATAGTGATGTACAGAGAAAGGTCGAAAATCATGCTATAGACATTTAAAAATAGAAAATGTGCATTAGAAGGCAAGGATATGGTGATGGTGATTGATATGACACATATGATCATTCGAGAAAAGTAGATCTGATCATATTAGATACAGATTGAGTTGGTAGAGGAAAACACAAGCACACCACCATTTGAATGTTTATTTTGGTGGGAACCCTCAAATATAAATATTTAAACTCGAAACTGAAGATGGTGATACTGAATGGTAGTGTGAGGAGAGTGAGTGTCTGAGAAAGAAAAGAGAAGTCAGTTTGAGAAATATCTCATTGAAAAATTAGTGTGTCTAAGTGTTAGCAAGCTGAACTGATGAGAGGTTCTAACCGACAGAGATAGAGTAACTGGTGAACTGTTATAGTCTTAATAGTTAAGAGTATCGATAGGGATTGAAAGGTTAGGAAGGCATCCAAGTATGGTATTGCACAGGGTGAGGTTCAAAGAAAGAGAAGAAATGCAGAGAGTAATCGGTAAGTGATTAGAGAGAAATCTGATAACCGACAGTGGAAGAACCAATGAAATAGAGGAGGTTGGTAACTAGCAGACATCAGTTGATCAAGTGTTCCAAATCTCATTTGCAACAAGGTGCTATTATTGCTTTAAATTGTATTTCATTGTATTACACCGATTTGGTGCTTGGTGCAAGGGTTGGTGCTCCTTGGGTTGGTTCCCTAAAATAGTAGGGGTTGGTTATCTTTGGGTTGGTTCCCTAAATCATTGTAATCCATTATTTTATTGTGAGGTTGGATTGGAGCAATAGACTCCAACAACATTTCTCATCAAGATTTTTCCCATATTGGGTTTTCCTTGTACATCTAGTGTTGAGTTGTGCTTTTGTGTGTTTTCCTTTTTTTATGTCCTCTCATATCTTGCTAGTTTGATTGCTTAGTTCTTAGGTTATTAACTTATACTCAAAACTTAGTTTAAAAGGTAAAGAGTTATTAGGAACCACTGATTCACCCCCCTCTTAGTGGTACATTGTGTTCAACAATTGGTATCAGAGCCTAGGTTCCCAATTGATCAAAGCTTTCTCTAGCTTGGTTAGATTTTGGTCAAAGAACACAATGGCGAGAAATGAGTCCGACTCCTCAAAATCCCCCATTTTTTGATGGAACTAAATATGCCTTTTGGATCAGAAGAACGCAGACCTATCTTTCCTCTCTTGGTTTTGATGTATGGATGTCTATCAAGAATGGGTATATTGTCCCTGTTAGATAGTTCAGATAATCGAAAGATAACTAAGAGGGGGGAGGGTGAATTAGTTGTCTAAGATTACCAGAACTATTATCAATGAAAACTTTAATACCAGAACCCAAAACATTAATACCAGAAAGCTTAAACCAAATACCAAAATAGAAATTAAACCAATTAACAATAAACAATAATCACAGAATAAAAGCCATCCACATGACACTAAGATTTATACATGGAAACTCGGTAAAGGGAAAAACCATGGTGGGAAGCTTGCCCATAGTCAGATAATACTTTTGTAGTAATTACGTGAATTACAATTGAGGGTCTTGCACTTGAAGGAAGACCAACAGTCTAGAGTGCACTTCTCATCACAAAAGGTGCCTTACTAACTACATTGAAATCCAGACTACAATCCAAAAAAGTGTTGAACTGCAAAAGCTAGCATCTCCTGTGCCTGAGTACTGTTTTGATTAAGCTCAATACCAAAGGTCTAAATCCTCTTACATAAACCCAATTTGATCTCCAATGATTGACCAAATCCTCTGCCTAAATGATATTACATTATTCACACATTACATTCCTTGACCATGACCTTTAACCATAACCATGATGACCTATAATGAGATCTTACATCTATATATATAAACCCTCGACCATAAACAATTAGGTTGGCCACCAAACAATAAACCAATTACATAATTACAAACCATGTCGGCCTATGACCAAACAAATAATATCCATAAGACATCCTGAAAATACATTGAAATGTCCAATCCACATGTTACATTAAAGTCAGTCGATAACCTAGATCAATCGAGACCCAGTATAGGTCCACACAATACAACAATGATCTCCATCCGCCAAGTCTCAAACATGATTACCAACAACATCCTAGAACTGATGGTATGATGAAAGAATAAGTATCTAGTAGAATACTAAGAGGGGTTGAATCATTATATTGAAAAACTGATACAAAGTTCCCAAACTCAAATTCAATCACACAAAGTAAACATATCTTAGTAAAGATCAATATTCATAAGAATACTTGACATCAAGCGGTTTGACTATTATGACAACTTAATAGTAAACAACTTCAATCTTGTAAACACCAGCAATGCTTAATCATAACTAAACATATTCATCTCCCAATTCTTCTAGTTATCATGCCTTATAAGAAGTTAATCAAATCAACAAATAAGATCATAACCACAAAAACATTCACCACTTGACACAAATGTTTATACATGGAAAACCCAAATAGGTAAAAACCTCAGTGAGATGAGACTCATAAGGATATCTATCTAAACTCTTTTGAAGTTTGCCCTGTTAGAAGCAAAGCTTAATAAAGCTTTACAATAAGTCTTGTTAACAACTAATTCTGGTTAAGAATCACCCGGTTAAGGGATTTACAAATATGCCTCGATGAAAAGAACAATACCTTGTTAGGAGTAACCTCGTTGGATGATTTAAGAATCCAAGCTAATGGACCACCTTGTTAGATGATTAAATGAGTAACCAAGCTTGTTAGAGCTGACCCGGTTAAGGGATTTCACTTCTGTTGTAATTGTTAGAAAACAACAAGTTTTCTTGATCTATCTGAATAGCACTACATTTACTTGATCAAATCCTTTTAAGCTTCAATCTGCCTTCACTCAAAGTGCAGATCCATTCACTAGTTAGGCAACTACACACTCAACAGGTTTCTGCCAATCTTGCCAACAACCTTTTCAAACAACTTCATTGACCTTAAATACAAATCAATTAGGTTGGTAACACAAAATAAACCTAATTCTCATCATCGAGATTACAAATAAGTCAGTACAATCTTGACCATTAAAAATCATGACAATGTCGTCACATTCTTCAAGAAAATTCTAACCACTCAATGATCACCGCTTCATCGGACTTTGTAACTCATCAGGCATTGTGCATTAGATGCAATCCACTTTGATCCTTCTCTAGACAATAACCAAATGTGCCTAAATACTTTGAACTTATCCTCATACAATGATCACACATGTCTCCATCATTACCACTCATCAGATAATAAACCAACAAACTTGATTGGTTAGGGTTTAACAACTAATAGGGTTTACCGGTTACATTGCATAGAAAGGTTTAACCCTTTACACCAGTTTACTGGTTCAACTCACAAACTTAACATATCAGTTTACAACATCTTCCACAAAACTCTTCTTACTGGTTACTAGCCAATATAAAAAACAACAATATCATAAATAACATGAATACCATTACTAGTTTAATTGACATCAATGAAAACATATCATTAATGCAATCTCTATGCAAAATGCTAACAAACTCAAAATTCCAACAATCTCCCCCTTTGGCATTGATGGCAATACAAATATCAATGCCTTTGATTGCTACTGAGATTGGTGAATAGGAATCCTAGTTTACATTACCAAGTATTCACCTTGCTCTATCTGTCTTTAGCCTGCTGCTGCTTCACCTAATCAGACACATAATTCTTCTCCTCAATAAATAATTATTCTCCCCCTTTGACAACAATGCCAAAGTGAAAGTAAAAACATGTAATTCTGCTCTCACTATGCATCAACATCATACTGCAACTTGATGCTCCCCCTCCTGAATACATCCACTTCTTCATCAATCCATGTAAGATTCTACAAGTAATTCAGGGACTAATGCAATCAACATCATGCTCAACTAACTTCATGAAGAGGGACAAGCCCCAATTGACTTCTAAGATAATCGAAAGTGGTCTTAGGCAAAGATTTGGTAAAGATATTTGCAAGATGCTTCTTGGTAGAAACATGCTCCAAGATAACATCTTTACTTTAAAAATTTTCCCTCAAGAAGTGATACTTCAATTCAATGTGCTTAGTCCTTGCATGAAAAACAAGATTTTAAAAAATGTTTATTGCACTTGTATTATCACACACAATCTTTATTGGTTCTAATATTTCCATTTTCAAACCTTCTAAAATGTGCCTCATCTACATAGCTTGTGTGCAATTCATATAAGCTACTACATACTCAGCTTCAATAGTAAATTTTGAAGTACAACTCTTCTTTTTACTACTCCATGAAACTAGCCTTCCTCCTAGAAAGAATGCTCCACCGGTAGTACTCTTTCAGTCATCAATATTTCCTACCCAATCAGCATCTATGTATGCCTTCAAGTCAAAATTTGCACCATATGGATACCATAATCCATAGTCAGCAATACCTTTCATATATCTAAAGATTCTTTTGGTTGCCATCAGATGTGCCTCCTTTGGATTCTTCTGAAATCTACCAACAATACGAACTGCATGGGCAATATCTGGTCGACTGTGAACAACATAGTGTAATTTGCCAATCATTGACCTATATTACTTTCATCTACAGACTTAGATGCATCTTCCTTGGACAACTTACAACACGTAACCATTGGGGTTCCACCTAGTTTACAGTCACTCATACCGAAAGTCTTCAAAACCTCTTTCACATACTTGGATTGAGTAATGAAAATACCATTCTTCATTTGTTGTATCTACAAGCCTATGAAATTTTTTATTTCCCCTACTAATGACATCTCAAACTCATTCTTCATTTCATCTGCAAAACAATTACTCATGTCATCATTACCTCCAAATATAATGTCATCAATAAATACTTCATTGACTAGTATTTCATCTCCTTCAGACTTGAGATAAATGTTGTAGTCATCACTAGTTTTAGCAAAGCCTATCTTCATCAGATGAGTATGAATCCATTCATACCATGCTTTGGGTGCCTACTTTAATCCATACAAAGCTTTATGCAATTTTCATACCATGTCTTCCTTATCTGTCAATGCATAACCATCAAGTTGTTCTATATAAACCTCTTCTTCCAATATCCCATTCAGAAATGTAGACTTAACATCCATCTGGTATACCTTGAATTTTCTCTATAATCTTCTCCTTCTTCTTGAGCATAACCTTTGCATACTAATCTTGCCTTGTTGCAAACTACAACACCATCTTCATTTAAATTGTTTCTGAACACCCATTTAGTACCTATAGCATTCTTGTTTACCAGTCAGGGTTCCAGGGCCCAAGTGTTCTTCTTCTTAATTTTATCCAACTCCTCCTCCATAGCTTTAACCTAATGATCATCACCAAATGCCTCCTTAGCACTTCTAGGTTCAAAGGTGGAGATCATGCAAGAGTTTTCTATTATTCTCCTTCTAGTTAGCACTCCAACATCCTTCTCCCCAATAATCTATTTAGGACTGTGATTCAGTCTCACATACCTAAGAATAACATGATCATTCTCTTCAGGTTCAGCTTCTTCATTATCATCTTCTTCTGAATTTGTTTGTTCTAGTTGAACAAGTACATTAGGATTTTCTTTACCGGTTTCTGATTTAATAGGTTTAGGTTCCAAAAGAAAAATGAAAGGATCTTCATCCTTCTTCTCAAAATTGGTTCCATCTGAAACTTTAGGATATTCATCTTCATGAACATCAGCACTCTCAACAATTTTTTGTGTCCAGTTGTTGAAGCATTTATAGGCCTTACTCTTGGTGGAATAGCCAAGAAATATGCCTTCATCACTCTTAGCTTCAAACTTTCTTATG
This sequence comes from Cryptomeria japonica, assembly GCF_030272615.1. NCBI lineage: Eukaryota > Viridiplantae > Streptophyta > Pinopsida > Cupressales > Cupressaceae > Cryptomeria > Cryptomeria japonica. Next base: position 640,288,784 of record NC_081408.1, read on the forward strand.
TAATCACCTATTTTAATAAAACATTTTCTTCAAAATATCTTAAAATAGCTAACATAAGGTGATCTCCCACACTAGTATTCATAAGGGGTCTTGTCCTTACCTCTTTTCACTAGAACTCGGTTTATTGTGTAGACCGTTGTACTTACAGCTTCTTTCCAAAATATTTTTACTACACCTCCTTGTATCAACATAGTCCTAGCAGCTTCAACCACTGACCAATTCTTTCTCTCTGCTATACCATTTTGTTGTGGTGTCCTTGGTGTAGAAAGTTGCTGCTTGATACCAATCTCATCACAGTACTTAGTGAATTTGTCAAAAGTAAATTAACCGCCTTGATTTGTTCTCAGACATTTTATCTTTTTGCCACTCTACTTCTCAACTAAGGCTCTGAATGCCTTGAATTTACCAAAATCTTCATTCTTATCCTCCTTCAAGAATGTTACCCACATCATCCTTGAACAATCATCAGTGAAGATCATGAAAAATCTATCACCTTGAATGCTTCTTATTCTTATTGGTCCACATAGATCTGTATGAACCAAATCTAACAAGTTCTCTACTGAGAAGGACTTGCTCTTGAAAGTTAAAGAAGTCATCTTTCCTAACTAACATTCTTTACAAACAAAATTAACCTATTTGTCTATCTAAGGAAGACCTCTTACTGTCTTAGACTTGCTTACTTTAACAATAATGTCAAAATTTATATGACAAAATCTCCTATGCCAAAGCCATCTATCATCTATTTTTTCAATCAAACAGTTGCTAACTTTAGGATTAAGATGAAATATATTACCGCTGGTCTATTTCCCGGTTGCAATGAATTCACCTTTGTTGTTAAAGATTTTGCACATACCATTTCTAAACTCTAGTGGGTATCCTTTGTCATTAAGTTGTGCCACACTCAAAAGATTGTGCTTTAGGCCTTCAACCCAATAGAGATCGTCAACACTGCTCTTCCCATTAAGAGAAATAACTCCCTTACCTTTAACCATATAGGGTAAGTCATTGCCAAATCTAACACTGCCATGAAATTCCTTTAGGGAAAGAAATTTGCTCCAATCACCGGTCATGTGATGTGAAAAACCACTATCAATGATCCAATCATCAGAGTTATCCATCCTGGATACTAGTGCCTTCTAATCTGATATTTCTTCCTTAATAGCTACAAACACAATATCTTCACTAGCATCATCATCTGATTCTTCATTAGTAATAACACTTTCAATAGCTACAAGACAATCTCTCTTGCCTTTACCCTTATATATCTTAAATTTGTCTCTCTTGTATTCATTTTTACCATTAGGGAAATTAGCTACTATATGACCAATCTTGTTGCATGCAAAACATTTTAAAGGTAGCTTACCTCTATATTTACCAGTGCCTCTAGGTAGTCATTTTGCCAACAATGCTTCAAGTTCCACTAAGCTATCTTCATCATCAACTTCTCTGCTAGATCTAGATTCATAACCATGGCTAGTATCTCTACTTCTTCTCATAGATGGATTAGAGATAGAAGCTCTGAATGCAGATTTTGATTTCCGTACACTACCATCATAGCCATTTAGTTCAAAGGCGGGAAGTTTACCAATAATAGAGTTAAGAGTTACCTTTGTCTTGTCAATGAATTTCAGCTCCTGAATAGCTGCAACTCAGATATCATAGACTGGTAGTAGGGTTCTCAATACCTTACTGATTAATGTGGCATCTTCCACTTTCCCTCCTGCACTCTTTATTTCACCAACTATCTCTTTAATCCTTTGACCATATTGCTAGATATTCTCACCTTCAGACATTCTCATGTCATCAAAATTTCCCCTTAAACTCTCCTCTTTGGCAATCTTAACATATTCATCACCACTAGAAATCTCTTCAAGTTTTTGCCACACTTCATGTGCAGTTTCAAGACTATGAACATCTACATATTTAGCATCAGACGGGGAATTGATAATAGCCTCTAATGCTCGGTGATTTTCCTATTTCTCTTTCTTCTAATCATCAGTCAAGATTCTAGTAGGTGTAATATACTTACTTCCTATAGGATCCCGATACTGACTACCAAGACTCTTAATGTAAATCTTCATTTGGTCACTCCATATTCTATAGTTATCTTTGTTGAACTTCAGACCTTCTTTCTTCATCATGATCTACAAGATCTTTTACTCAAGATATTAGGCTTTTATATTAAAGAGGACTTGAGAAGATCTGATACCAATTGATGGTATGATGAAAGAATAAGTATTTGATAGAATACTGAGAGCGGGGGGTGAATCAATATATTGAAAAACTATTCGAAAGTTCCCAAACTCAAATTCAATCACACAAAGTAAACATATCTCAGTCAAGATCAATATTCATAAGAATACTTGACATCAACCGGTTTGATTGTTATGACAACTTAATAGTAAACAACTTCAATCTTGTAAACATCAACAATGCTTAATCATAACTCAACATATTCATCTCCCCATGCTTCTAGTTATCATGCCTTATCAGAAGTTAATCAAATCAACAAATAAGATCACAACCACAAAAACACTCACCACTTGACACAAATGTTTATACATGGAAAACCCAAATAGTTAAAAACCGTAGTGAGATGAGACACACAAGGATAGCTATCTGAACTCTTTTGATGTTCGTCCTATTAGGAGCCAAGCCTATTAAAACTTTACAATAAGTCATATTAAGAACTAATTCCATTTAGGAATCACCCACTTAAGGGATTTACAAATATGCCTTGATGAAAAGCACAATACCCTGTTAGGAGTAGCCTCACTAGAGAATTTAAGAATCCAAGCTAATGGACCACCTTGTTAGAGGATTTAATGAGTAACCAAGCTTGTTAGAGCTTACCCAGTTAAGGGATTTTACTTCTGCTATAATTGTTAGAAAACAACAGGTTTTCTAGTTTTGTCTGAATAGCACTACATTTGCTTAATTAGATCTGTTTAAGCTTCAATTTGATTTCACTCAAAGTGCAGATCCATTCACTGGTTAGGCAACTACACACTCAATAGGTTTCTACCAATCTTGCCAACAACCTTTTCAAACAACTTCATAAACCTTAAATACAAATCAAATAGGTTGGTAACACAACAAAAACCTAATTCTCATCATCAAGATTACAAACAAGTCAGTATAATCTTGACCTTTAGAAATCATGACAATCTCTTCACATTCTTCAAAAAAATTCCAACTGCTCCATGATCACCGCTTCATCGAACTTTGTAACTCATCACGCATTGTGCATTAGATGCAATCCACTTTGCTCCTTCCCTAGACAATAACCAAATGGGCCAAAAAAATTTGAACTTATCCTCATACAATGATCACACGTGTCTCCATCATTACCGCTCATCAGATAATAAACCAACAAACATGATTGGTTAGGGTTTAACAACTAATAGGGTTTACCAGTTACATTGCATAGAAAGGTTTAACTATTGGTATTTTGGATATGTTGATATGGTTTTATCATTGATGTCAACACCTATTAACTCTAGCACTTGGAGAATTGGCAATATTCACCGGCAAGCAAGTGACTTATGCATAGTCACCGGTATCTTATTCACCGACATGATATATTGTTCACCGGCACTTGGAATGACATGGAAAACACTTGGTTATGTTCAAGACATCGTTTGGACACTTTGTCTTGGAGATTTTTTCATTGGTATATTTGTGTTTGCATATTTGTTGTTACTAGAAAATAGGTCCAAGATAAGCACCGACAGGCTTATCTATTCCAGATCAGCAAGGCACGCTATGGACATGATTTATTAATATTGTAAATGCATTAAGCCAACATGTTGAATCGGATATTGCATTGGTTATTGTTTTACTTGTAAATTATTTTATTGTAATATCTTTTGTAAAGCTGACCTATACATTTTGGTCCTAGGCTTCAGTATATATGTAAGGTCTTATTTGATCAAAGTGGAAGTATGGAATGTGAATGAAGTAAGGTATATGTGAGAATAAGCAGAGCTATACACGCTGACATCATTTGAAGGTAGAAGGAAGGTTTTGTGAAGACATATCAGAACTGAACCGGTACTGAATCCAGCATATGAAGATGCTATTTTGAGAAGTACATCAATATTGGATTTAACCATCCAATTGTAGTCAGTGAGACTCCTATTTGTGTTTGAGTAGTGAGCTCTAGGCGCTTGACCTTTCTGCATGTGCAGAACCCCTATTGTATACACATACTATCTGTAGTAGTATCATCTGATTGTGGGTAAGGTTTCCCATCATGTTTTTTCCCCTTATAGGTTTTCCACGTACAAATACTAGTGCTATGTCTTGTGGGTGTTATTGTCTTTCTATTTCATGCATTAATCTTTACCAGTACTACAATTAACTGATAAACTATCTATCAACATTAACTTTGGTTAAGTCAATTTTGGTTTGAATTTATTAGACAACTAATTCACCCCCCCTTCTCAGTTGTCTTCAGGACCTAACAATTGGTATCAGAGCCTAGTCCTCTTTTTTCAGAAGTCTAACAACTTGAGGAGATCCAATGTCTTCTAACTATTTCAGGAAGGATAGTACTAAACATGATGGAACCAACAATGAAATATGGAAGATTGGGATGGAGACACATCTGAATTGCATTAGAAAGGACATCTAGGAAGTTACAAAGAATGGCTATACTGCTCCTACTCTCGGTCAGCCTAATCCACCAACCTTAGGAAAATATGAGGAAAATGATTGCAAAGCAAGAGAAGCACTTTTGAGCGCATTATCAGATCAGAAAATCATGGGATTATCAGATAGATCTACTACTAAAGTTATTTGGGACCATTTGGAAACATTGAATGAAGAAGATTCCACAGTCAAAATTGCAAAACTTGAAAGCTTCCAGGTCAGGTATGAAAATCTGAAAATGGAAGAAGATGAAAGAATTTCTACTTTTATGGAAAGAGTAAATGAAATTATTTTGGGTATTAAATATTGTGGAGGAATCTTAAGTGAAGTGAAATTATTTCAAAAGTTTTAAGAGGATTGGCACTGGCATATAAAATGAAAGTTGCTACTATAAATGAGTTAAGAACAATGCCTAATACATCAGTAACTAGAGACACATTGATTGGAAAACTTTCAACTTTTGAAATTGAGGAATTTGATCTTGTTGCTACTATAAAGATAGATTTAGCTTTTAAGGTATCAACATCATCTGCATCTGCATTTGAGAAGTCTGATTGGAAAACATTTTATGCAAGAGAACTTGAAGAAAGCAGGAGAGAAAATGAAGAATTTGAAGCACTATTTGCAAGGAAAATGCCTAAAGGTCCAGTTGGAAGTAAGTATGAAGGAAACACACCCTTTAAATGTTTTAACTATAATAAGATTGGTCATATGGCCTCAAGATGCCCTGATAGACATGCAAGATTGAAAGAAGAAGCTAGAAGAACATACAAGCCTAACCTTAAATATCAAAGATATAGATTTAAGAAAAATAAAGACAAGTCTTATTATCTTACTGATGAAGGAGTCACTGATGATTCTGATGAGGATCTGGCAGACAATGGATGGGTCTTTGTTGCTATAACAGAAGATCAACCGACACCTACTGTTCAACTGGTAGAGTAGGCCCTGGCAGCTAAAATTGAAGTTAAGGATGAATGGATCATTGATTCAGGATGTTTACATCATATGATTGGTGATAAAAGTAAATTCTTGACTTTTCAGAAATATAATGGAGGTCTAGTAAGGTTTGGAGGTCATAAAGCTTGTTTAATCAAAGGAAAAGGTACTATATCTCGTGATGGTAAGCATAATACTGACAATGTTTACTATGGGATGCAAAATTCATCTCCTATTAACAAAGTAATCAATTAGAAACAAGGAAAATCATGAATCCCTATCCTAATCAGAATTTAACAAACAATACAATGGAATAACGCAATTAAGAAATAGGAATTATAAATCAAATCAAATCAAAAACTCCCTATTTCCTGATTGCGTAGAACTTCCATTGCTCTTCTCCTCTTCGTGGTATGATGGCTCTCAGATATTGCGTAGGTAACCTGCAAGTGACACAAAGATTCAAAGTTTGTGATTGTTGAAAATGGAGACTGGATGCTCAATTTATAGAAAATTGGAGAAGATTGATTGAAAGGTAAAACAGATTGATCAAGAGGTGTGAACTCAAGTGAGCTCAAATGAAAATTGATAGTTGAACTACTAATTGTAGGAGTGGAACTCAATAGATTGAATAGATTAATTGAGTTAACTGATTGAGGAAAAGTTGATTGAGGGAAGAAAAAGAATGATTGGTGGAAATAAAGAAGATGACACAGAGAGCTTAATTTAGAAAAAGCTAACTGAAAGATGAAAATAGAAGTTGAAGAGATAAATGATTTAATTAATTAATTAATTTAGCATGTGCTTGCATTTGGATTTGGATTTTTAATTTAATATTTGCATGAGATATTAATTCAAATAATTGAAATTATTTAATTCAATTTAGCATTTGAATATATTTAGAACTTGACTTTGATTTTCAATTTGGTTTTTGAAATCATTTACATGTTTTTGAATTTGAAAGAAATTAGAAGAAGATGAAATTAAATGAAATTAGAATTTGGGGATTTGGAATTGAAGAATTAATTAGCTAATTAAATAATTTAAAGAAACTATTTAATTTTTTGGAAATGGAATTTAATTAAATAATAAAGATTATTTAAATTAAAGGATTAAATAATAATTAATTAAATAATAAATATTTAATTAATATTTAGAAGAGGGTTGAATGATTAGATGATTAGAGATAGAAATTGAAATTTAATTTATTTAAATAATAAAGATTATTTAAATTGGGGAATTAACCATAATTAATTAAATAATAAATATTTGATTAATATTTAGAAAATGATTAAAATGATTAAATCATGAAAGAATAAGAAATAGAATAATTAGTAATTTATTTAAATAATAAAGATTATTTAAATTGGGGAATTAATCAGAATTAATTAAATAACAAATATTTAATTAATATTTAGAAAATGGTTAAAATGATTAAATGATTAGAGAAATAGAAGATAGAATAATTAATGAGATTATGAGGAAATATGAAATTAGAAGAATAAGATTAATTAACTTAATAAAAGAAATAAAAAATTATTTAATCAATTAGATGAATAATTAGTACATGATCAATGAGACATTTTTAGGTGTCTACATTTGCCCCTCTTTGAGACAATGTCGAAATGACGTTGTTTCAAAGAAAATGAAAATTTTCCTGCCCCAGTATGCCCCGATGCTACTTAGGGTGTAATGCCCCCTCGAGAGATTGTTTGTGCATTAAAAACATGAATGATCTCTAGAAAAAAGAAGAATGTGAGATGAAATAATGATTAGTTTATTAGAGATAGAGATGGGTGATGTGAAGATGATATTGAGATAGAATATGAAAGAATAGATTGATGAAATAGAATAATGTTAGATGATAGAAAATGATTAAGAAAGAGATGATGAGAGAAGAATCAACAAACTAGCAATAAATAGATGAGATGAAAATGAAAATGAAATTGAATGAATCACGAACCTGTGTCATTATTTACTGTGCAATATATATTCATCACTAAGCCTTATTATTGAACAATGGAGCTTTGCATATTAGGGTATAAGGAACCAAGATGTAAAGATATCTCATTGAAGAAACAAACTGTAATGCCCATACCCTAGTCGGACTTTTAAAACCCGTTTAACCTTGATTGACTTCCTATGTGGCATTCTCGAATGGTAGATTAACCGATATGCAATGTGTAGTTTAGATAATATAAATAAACTGAGCATACTTATTATTGTGTTTTTGCATCGATTCTCGTGTAAATGCAATTGTTCCTAACCCTTGTGATAAATCTTGAGATAACATCTTCATTGAATATGTATTTGTATATGCATGCTTGTATGAATTCATGGGTGCAGGAGATTGCAGGTACAACACCGCTTAGGGCAAGGTTCATCTCCTTTGGAATTTGCAAGGTTGAGTATGCTCCTTCATCTTTTGAATTCGGATTTAGTGGTCATATAACTCTCGTCTTGCCTTAGCCATGGTTAGGTGAGCATCGTGCGTGGATTCGTGGAGCTTGCCTTTCATTGGGATGCATGTCGAGAGATTTGGAGGACTACCTCGATTTGCGTGCCTTGCGCGAGGTAAGTGAGGTTTGTTATCCTAAGTATTAAATTTAAAATTATGATTAAACGTACACATTAGAGATATAGAAATTTAAATAGGTAGTTTCTTTTATACGATTAATCAGTAATTAAGAGATTTGTTTTAAATTATTAATGAAGCTAGCTTAAGGTATTTAACTGGGGTTAGTGTGTTCAGTTACGCATTTGTAACATTTATGCATTTGTAGTTGAGAAATTTGAATAAACAAGACCCTTGCATTAGATTAGTCATTTATTTAAGAATGTCGCTTTATTATGTTGTAGCGAGTTAAATTGATAGCTAATTTTAAAATAACGAATTTATTGAGTTATACGTTTTAGAAAGGAAAAACTTTAAAGTCGTTGGAGAGATAGAATTAAATTACTCATTTTCGCATTCTGGAAGAAAAAGGGGTAAATTATTATTATTTAAACGAGATTATTTCTTTTTACTTGTAAAGTCGATATAGTATAAAAGTTTGGCTTTTAGAAAATTAAAATTTAATCAAAATGCCTTACCCGGTAAATAGTTCCAAAATATAAATGAAGAACTAAATCGATATTGAGAAATTTAAAATTTAAAAGAAATAGAAGCATTATAATTTTAATAAGGAAAAAAAAAAAAGATGAGATGTATAAAATAAGGTAAATGAATGACTTCCATCTCATTTTTCATTCATTTTATTTCAAAAATAAATGCCTAATTTCGAAATTAAAAATTAGGGCAAAATTAGGGCTTTTTCTTTTAACCTAGTTTTGGAGACATTTGGGGGTTCTTGGCTTGGGAGTTTTCTTTTTGGAAGAAAATGGAGGATTTGGATTGGAGCAGCAGAATGGGAAGCTTTTCATCAAGATTCATTCCTGGAAATTGCATTTTGAGGTAGGATTCAAATCCACTACCTTATTTATTTGTTGAATACAAAAAAAAATAGTCTTATCCATGAATGATTTGGGGTTAGTTGTCAGATTACTTTCAATCTAGTTGTTCTTGAATCAAACCCTCGTTGCTTGATGGATTTTGTGATTTTTAACTTGTTAGAAAATTTTCTCCCATAATGGAGATTTTGGAATAAATCTGGAAATTTATTATAAGACTGCAAAATGGGGTTTTATTTTGTCTACATCTTCATTTTGGGTGTTTTGTTTCATGATATTCAAAAAATATACGAAAACAGAGAGATTGCTGGAAAATACTATAAGTTTTGTGACTTTAGACTGTGTTTTGAAGAGATGTTCATATATATATTTTTTGTATTACTACACATTCTAATTAGTTAGAAAAAGAAAATATATGTATTTAGATTCAATAAAATTTAAACTGGACTGCACATATTGGCAGCTGAGACTGTGTTTGTTTCTGTATATTTAACAGCAAATTTTCTTAGCAAAAATAAATCAGAAAAAAAAAATATGAAAAAAAAACCCTACACACTCTACCCCCTCATACGGCTGGGAGGGAGTAGCTGCAATGGCAGCACTGCTACCATTTGGTAGCAGCGCTACCATTGGTAGTGCACTGCTACCAAATGGTAGCTGCGCTACCATGGCAGCTGCGCTACCAAATGGTAGCAGGGAATGCAAAGAAAGGGGGGCCCACGTGGCTGTCCACGTGGGTACCCTCCCACACTTTAAAAAAAAAAAAAAAGTTAAAACAGAAAAATATAGTTATTCCATTTTTATTTATATTTAATAATATATATAATTTTATTATTATAAATGATTGTTTTAAGGTAAAAAAAAATGCGTATGTGTTCAATATGTAAAAAATAAAGAAGAGTCAATTGATAAGTGATTTTAAAATTAGTATAATTGAATTAGACTTAGTTGTTTTTATATTATCCAAATTCCGTTTCTTTATGTTACTTAATCTCAGATTGCTAAATAATAGATTTGGAATTTAGAGATTCAACATTTAAGAAAATCCTTACTATAATTCAAGCTACTAATTTCATATTGACTTCATCATACTCGGGTTGTACTTATTATTAACATGGACTAATTAGTAATGGTGGATTAATATGAAATTTTAAATAAAAGTTAATTTAGCAAGTCTACCATTGGATCGACATTACTAGTTAGAGCATTACGGTAAATGAATACCTCGACCGGATAATACCTATGCGGAATTAAATTTCTATTATCGAATTTGGTTATGTAATGGTAGAACTTGCCATGATAGTGTTGGTTGCAAGTTGGTCAAGCCCCTAATTAGGAAACCGTCAAACAGGAGTATCCAGGATTGTTTGTTTCTTTTTATTTGTTATGATACGATTTGACCCGCTACTAAAAGGGATCATTACGTAATTAATGTCCGAAGTGTCTGTTGTAAATTGATTGTATTCGCCTGAGTGGCAAGATGTAAAAGACTTATAAATTTTGTATTCCTAAACGATATAATACCAAAGGGGTCTTACAGTTGAGCAGACCCGGAGATGTAGCCCATCCGGGGTGAACTCCGAGATCATATCTGTGTTATGCGCTTGTTTATAGCGTGCTTTGTTTTATATTTTAAATTGTCATGAATGGTTGTAATCTTGCATGAGTGTATAGTGGAAGTTTAATGAATTCGAATTTAAATGCATAACATTATTCATATGGATAAACGTAGTTATTTAAGTTCATAAAACATTGTGAATTATGAATATGGCATGGTATTTAAATATTGAAATTAAAGTGTGAAAAAAAAAAAGTAAATTGGTAATGTTAATTTAAATGGTAATAGTGGCAGAAATCTAATTAGAATTACTTCATTGGATTAATTGTTAAAAAGTATGTTAATTGGAATGAATGTAAAAAGGGGGAAACAAAGTAAAAAAAAAAAATATGTCACAATTCTTGGATTGAAATTTAAAGGAAGAACATCATAGAAATATCTATCCTTTTTCCTTAGTAAATGAATCACGCCATGTCAGTTATGATTCATTACATTGGTTAAATTGGTTAAGTTATTTCACGTTTAATCTTAACAATAATCCTCACCGGATTAATTTGTTAATCGTGTGGACTCAATCAAATAATCATGTTGTATATTGAACGAATATGCTTGGTAATTTATGTTGTAATTTTGAATCAATAACCCTCACCAGATTACTTCTAAAACCGGGTGAACCCAACTAGAAAACCCATATGTTAATCTTTATAAAAGGAATCCCTCATGTTGGCTAAGATTGATCTAGAATGGGAAATGTCATGTTAATTATGTTTCAATATATTGGATATAGTTGTGTGGTCAAATACGTTTAATCTTAACAAATCAACCTTACCGAAATTTAACTTGATAATTGGTGAAACTCATTTAGGCATTTACCTTCTTTCCCTTGTAAATGAACATCACCATGTTAAATGTAAATCACTATATCAAATGAACTTACTTAGTTGTTTACATTTTAATCCTAACAAATATTCTTTATCAGATTAATTTCATGCAAGGGTGAACTCATCTAGTATCTATATTTGTAACCTTAAATAACGAATCCCTTATGAATGCTGAAATGGAACTAAAAAGGGAAGTTTTGGTATAGTTATTTAAACCTTAATCTTAATATATGTACCATCTCATATTAACTTCGTTTATAAGAAGAGATATGCAAAAAGATAATTGCATTCTAATCCTAATAGAAGAACATCACTATGGTCTGATTATTCAAACCTTGAAATGATGAATGTAATCTTGTTAACGATACTTTAAATTGAAGGATGCTCTCGGGGGTTCTAATGCATATCCAACTTAATGAAGTTAGTCCATTTATTGCATTATTAAAAATTCAAATGAGACCTATGGCTACTCATAACTTACCCTTCGTATAAGCACTACAACTCATTAGTTGAATATGCATGAAACCAAATGAGGGGACTTCACTCTATTAATTGTGGTTAATCCTTAAGAAATGAATTCCTCTCATCAACCATGCTTTTAATATTAAAAAAAAAAAAAAGTTAACAAATGTAGGTGAATATCTTAAAATCAAATGATGGCATCCTTGTTTTACTAATCGAAGTATAACCCTAAACGAATGAATCTCGTAAAGCATATTTATAGTATTAAAGGATGATGTCAAGTGTGGATGGTCATTTTAAAACTCTAATGAATGAACCTTGTTATATTTATAGGCGCTTGAACCCATTTGGAGACCTCCTAATGTAATTATGAATTAAAGTGCAATGAATAAATAACTTCTCAATGGCTCCCTAACCGTCTAAAGTAAATGATCTCTTCCTAAAATTATAAGACGTCAAACCATTGAACACATTTGTAATTAAGATCTATGCATTGTCCTCGTAATTAAGTTATCCAGTTTAATGGATCAAATGACGCAAGTTGAGTTAGGTGTAAAGTTGTGTAATCGCGTTAGGAAACTCCTTAGGATTGTTTGAGCCTTCCGCTGTGATAACTAAGTTGACAGATAATCCCCATTGTATTTTAATGTCGTGTCTAATAATGAATTGAGTTAACTTCAATTTATCTTAATATTGTATCCTCTTCATTAACACTCTTAATTATTATATAAAAAAAAAAAATTTTACACTCTATTTGAGTGTTTTTAATTTAAACCCATAGGGGTTTCCTGGCAGGGCATTACACAAACACATAGTAGACAAGCAACAAACAAAGAAAAAGATAATGCCCATCATGGCTCCTCTAGTCACTTGTGGACATCCTTGAGTAGCATAGGAACATAATCTATCACCAAATGATAAAAAATAAAGACTGACCCGGACAAAATTCAGCAGCTATACTGAACTTGTGTCTTCGTTCTGAGTTGCTTGATGTGATGGTTGATAATGTCTGATCTCAGAAAGTTGTGGACCTCGTTTAAGACTGACCTATCTGATTTTGAGTGTATCCTCTTATATTTAAGACAAGATAATGATCACTTTGATATGGATATGATACGATTGATAAGACAGTTTGATCAGTTGGTTTCAGATGTTTGACTAGATAGTCGTATCCTTTGTTAACTTCGTGCGAAGTTTTTGCTAGATATCTGCTAGGGTATTTGTTTCTCACAAGACACTTTATTGCAAGATTTTCTGATTGATTGATTTTTTATTTTTAGTTATTTTCCAAGAGCCTTTGCAATGATTTTGGATTATGTAGATCGATATTTGAATGTTTTTGGTTGATTTTTTCAGGATCGTATTTGAATATTTTTTGGTTTTTTTTTAGGATCATATTTGAATGTTTTTGGTATTTTTTCAAGACATTATATGGATGTTTTTGGGTATTTTTAGTTTTTCAATGTTTTTGGATTTTGTGGTTTTCAATTTTTGTGGATTTTGAGTTTTTCAATGTTTTTGGATATTTTTTCAGGACTTTATATGATTTTTTGAATTTTTTCAAGACTTCATCTGATTTTTTGGATTTTTTCAGTTATGCCCCTAGTGTGTAGACCTGTATGACATGATGATCTACAAAATGTATGTGGAGACAAATGAATTTTTGGCATGACCTATGTGAATGCAACGTGCAGGATGAAGATGCATTTCCTATTCGAACAAGGCTGATTGTGTTTGTTTTTGCATTTGAATACACCAATTGAAATGGAGGTGCAAAACATTTCATAGATAAGTGGTCAATCAATCTCTAAGGCCCTTTGGAATATTCGTCTCAACACACTTAGTGACTAAGATTTACAAATGGAGACTCAGAAAACTTCCCCATTGGTTCTTGAAACTTTGATCTTCTTTTGCCCATGTGTGTGCAAAATGCGTTAATTCCCGCTCTTATGTTCACTAAAGATCCTTAGCATCCTATATGACTAGCTACATGATTTTTCTAACATCAAAAGCATCCTGAATAGAGCCTCACTGCCAGCAAGCCTTCAGAGCTCCGATGAGGTTATAGATTGTAATTTCTCAAATATTGCTCCATTGCTAGTAGGCGTTCATAGCCCTGATGGAGTTACTTGCATGTTCCCATAGTCAATATTTTTATCGCATTTGTATACATGATATTTCAGTTATATATCATTGTTCTTTTTGCCTTGAGATGTATATTTGGCATAGCTCTTTTTCTCTTTTTTTTCTTTTCTTTCCTTGACTTGTAAGTAATGAAACCTACTTGGGTATGACAATTACAGCAGCGCTGAAGTAGAATTTTAGATTTTTCACTAGTCATATGATCAACTAGGTATCTAGAATGAATTAGAGATCTTCTTAATGTGCGAGACATAGCAATTGATAGATTATGGGTTAACAAGTCTCAAATAGTGAAATTGCTACCCAACCATAAGTAAAGGGTCATCATAGGGTAATGTTGAGAATGAATGACCTTAGAACCTCAAAGACTTCATGTCTGAATATCTATGAAAGGAGATGACCCTTGTTTTCCTTAGATGCAAACAGATGATAAATTTGAACAGTTGCCTTGTTTTATTGATGCTTCTATATGAAAATATGGAAAATTTTAAGAATGTGATGCATCTAAAAAAGAAACTACATGTAATGTTGTGTTTTAAAAGATATGATATGCAATGCGGAAAATAAAACCTAAACTAAACAGTCCTTAGGTATAATATCACTTAAGGTGCATGTTGTTCATAGAGTCAGAGATTGGATCTCCCTCCATGGTAGCCAAATTATAGGCTCCATTGCCTATGACCCTTGTTATAATGAAAGGACCTAGCTAGTTAGGTTCAAATTTCCCTAGCCTTTCTCATTCTGCTAGGTTCCTTTTATTCTCTTTAAGTACTAGATCTCCCACTTGAAAAGTTCATGGGCGGACCCGTTTATTATAACTTCGTCTCAGTCTATTTTGATATCCTTGTAGATGGTTAAATGTTGTTTGTCTTTTTTCATCAAGGGTTTCGAGTTCTTGTAACCTTGCTACCCTATAGTCTTCCTCTGATATGATGTTCTATAAGGAGACTCTTAGAGATGGTATTTCTATTTCAATGGGGAGTATTGCTTTTGTCCCATAGACTAAGGAATATGGTGTTGCTCCTATAGGTGTGCGTACTCCTATTTTGTAGGCCCAAAGAGCGGGATTTAACTGGAAATGCTAGTCCCATCCTGTGTCAGTGACTACTTTCTTAAGAATTTTTAGTATTGTTTTATTTGTAACCTTTGCTTGCCCATTACTTTGTGGATAATATGGCGTGGCAAATCTCTATTGTATGTGGAATTTGTCACACAACTCTTTCACTTCCTGATTTTTAAATGGATGCTCATTATCTGTAACAAAGGACATTGGAATTTTATATCCACATATAATGTAGTTGAGCATGAATTTTCCTATCTGCTTTCCAGTGGTGTATGTTAAAGGAATCACCTCAACCCACTTAGTAAAGTATTCAGTGGCTGTCAAGATAAACTTGTGCCCATTAGAAGAAGTAGGGTTTATTTTACCCACTAGATCTAATCCCCATTGTGAAAATGGCCACGGTGATGTGATGGGTTAAAGATCTTGTGCTAGTGCATGAATAAGGTCTCCATGCATTTGGCATTGTTTACACTTCTGTACATACTTGTAAGCATCTTTTTCCATTGTTGGCTAGTAATACCCTATTCTTAGCAATTTCTTTGACAATGGTGGACCACTTTGGTGAGCCCCATAGATTCCATCATGCACTTGTTTTAAAGCAAGGTGTGCTTCATTCTCATCTAGACATCGGAGAAGAGTTCCATCGAAACCCTTTCTATACAAAGTATCAGCTATAATGGTGTATCTAGATGCCTAACGAATAAAGGTCTTCTTTTGATTTCTGGATAGATCCGGTGACATGTATTGGGTGTGTAAATATGTATATATTTCATTGTACCAAGGTGATTCTGGACCCACAATTGTAAATACATAGTCTAATAGGGGAGTCTCATATGCAGGTAGCATTAACTGTTCTATGATAAACTCAAATTGAGTTTCGTTAGTAGGCATATTCAGAAGAGATCCTATGGTTGCCATTACATTTGCTGCCTTGTTTTGTATTCTTGGGATTTTTTTGAAGGTAATTTTGTTGAAGTGCTCCTTGTAATCTTCGACCAACTTCTTATAAGGCATGAGTTTGTCATATTTCATGTTGTAATCATCATTGACCTAGTTTACAATCAACTGTGAATCACCATATACCTGTAACTCTTTTATTTTTTATTGTACAGTTGTACGAAGCCCTATGAGGAGAGCTTCATATTTAGCCATATTGTTGGTGCATGGGAAATTGATCCTAAATGACTTAGGTATAACATCCCCTTGAGGAGTAATGAAGACAATTCCTGCTCCAGATCTATGATTTGTATATGACCCATCAAAGTATAATTTCCACATCATTGAGGCAGTTAATGTAAACACGGATTCGTCTAGAAAGTCTATCAGCAACGAATGATTGTCCTATATAGGAGCCTCTACTAATTGATTTGCTATGATTTATGCTTTGATGGATTTTCTATCTATGTATTCTATATCAAACTCACTCAAGATCATAACCCACTTAGCCAATCGCCCGGTCAATGTTTCTCTGCTCAATAGATACTTGAGTGGGTCAAATCATGCAATGAGTTGTAACTTATGACTCAACATGTAATGTCTGAGCTTTTGTGATGCAAAGATTACTGCTAATCATGCTCTCTCTATGGGGGTATAATTAATCTCATAGCCGATCAGAGTCCTACTTATATAGTAAATGGCTCTTTCTTTTCCATTTTTGTCATGCTATGCCAATAGAGCTCCTAGAACTGAGTTTGTTGCTGATATGTATAACAATAGAGGTTATCCTAGAGTAGGAGATATTAACACTGGTGTGTTCAAAAGATAATCCTTTAGAGCTTGGAGAGATTCCTGGCATTGTTCTATCCATTTAAAAGTAACTCCTTTCCTGAATAAATGTTGGAATGGATGACACTTATCTCCCAACTGTGCTGTGAATCTCCTAATGGATTTCAATCTTCCTTGTAACCCTCTAAGTTGTTTAAGTGTTGATGGAGGTTGCATATCAATGATTTCCTTGACCTTGGTAGGGTCTATTTCAATTCCTCTGTTTGATACTATAAACCCTAATAGTTTACCTGCTGTTACGCCAAACACACATTTCTTTAGGTTTAATCTAACATTATACTATTCCAACCAATCAAATATCTGTGTAAGAACTGCAAAGTGACTTTCCCTGGTTTGTGATTTAGCCAATATGTCATCCATGTAATCTTCTATTATTTTATGGATCATGTCATGAAACAACTTTGTCATGGCTCTTTGGTATGTTGCTTAGCGTTTTTAAGACCAAATGGCATCACATTCCAACAATACATTCCCCATGGGCATGTAAAGGTCATTTTATGTTGATCTTCTTGTGTAATTTTAATCTAGTTGTATCCTGAAACACCATCCATGAAGGATAGTGTCTCATTTCTAGTTGTTAGGTCAACTATCATGTCGATATTGGGTAGCGGGAAGCCATCCTTAGGACAAGCTTTATTTAGATCTTGAAAATTAGTACATATTCTTATGCCTCTTATGGGCTTAGTCATAGGTACCAGGTTGGATATCCATTCCGCGTAGTCAATAGGTCTAATAAAACCTACATCCATCAACTTTTGTAGTTCTGTTTTAACCAGTAATGCGATACTTGGATGCATTTTTCTCAATTTTTGCTTGTACGATTTAACTCCTAGTATCAATGGTAAGTGATGTAACACTAATTTAGAGTCTAAGCTCGACATGTCTAAATAGGACCAAGCAGAGTTGATAGGTCATTGCTTGAAAAAATGAATTAATCTATCTTTTTTTTCTTTGCTTAGTGATTTTGCCAGATGGATGTTATGTACAACCTCCCCTTTTGCTATGTTTACTTCTTTTGTTTCCTCTGTAAGTAATGCTAAACTTTCTCTTTCCATAGGAAGATTACCCAAGTCACTTTTGCCATTATGGGTAGTTTGATCCTTATCTTTTGTTGGAGACATACTTTCTTCTCCAAAGTATTTTGTTCTATTTAGGTCTATAGAAAACCCTACTTTATGAGCACCTTGTGGAAATCCCTCTCTAACTCCTAGAAATTCTAAAATTGCTTCATCATTTTCAAACCAATCTAGTGTTGGTTTTCCTTCTTGCCCCTAATCAATCAAGTGTGAATGTACTAGGGGTAAATCATTACTCCCTTCTTTAGTAGACTCAGATAACATGAAGACTTGATTGTTGACTGGCTTTGTGTATCTTCATCCTGTATAAGCCTTATTTGATTCCTTAATATTACACTTTCTGGTGGGCTAGAATCATGGAGTGATAAGAATTTGTAATCATGAGAGTTTGTCTCACTTTCAATATATGTTTCATCATATGAGTTATCATCACTTATTTCTTCTTGTTCCTGTCCCTAATTTTGTTGTAGATTGACTGGTCTTCTTTGCACATTAGTGACCCTTCTTAAGCCTAGTATAAGCCTTTGCAATCTTTCTTCATTTGTTTCGTTAGGTTGAGCCTAAGTTGCTTCTCATGGTAGAAGTAGTGACAATAACCATGGGTGAGATTCAAGTGGTGGGGGTAATCCTACATCTATTGCCACACTAGCCTGTACTATTGTGTCAATAATTGCATTATTTTGTAACTCAGTGGTAGGTTCTTGCAAGAGTTGTCTCATGTCTTCCCCATCTGATTCTACACTTGGTGATGTAGATACCTAATTACTCATTTGAGATGAAGATGGAAGCACTCGTGTGGACAAATTCCTGTGTGATATGTAATCTATTGTTTTGCTTGGTCGATCTAGTATATCAAGAGTATGTTGTCTTGCTTCGGTAATATGTTGTACATGCTTGTATCCCAATCCCTAATTCCCTGGATTATCATTAGGAACAATAGGTTCTAGTCTTCCTTGTTTCTATAACCTCAGGCCTGTGGTACTATCATATCCATGTCTTTGGAGTATTTTGAATCCATTGCCATACTGATATGTGTGTATTCTGGGTATTGTCATATGATCTTCTTCTCTATATATCCAATGGTTAACATCTCCATTCAGGGATTCTTCTTGTAAGTCACCCCATCTAATGAAAGAGCATGAATCTGTGTATTTAACAATTTCTTTTCCTTTGCCTTGCTTTTGCACTGTAGTGTGAGGTTTCCCAAAGGACTTAGGAGAAAGAGACAACTATTTCCCACTTAAAGTATTTGCAATAGAGTATTCTCCAAAACCCATATCCTTTATTTGTAAGGAGGATGTTGTAGGCATATCTTTTTTTCTTTCTGTGATCTTTAATGTTTCTAGTTGTATAGTGAGCTGTGTGCATGTGGTTGCAGTCCTTCCAGCTCACTAGCCTTTATACCAGTAATGTTCATAACATTTTCTTTTATTTCCTTTACTTGCTTAGAAGCATCTCTTATGTATTTCTCTCTTTTCTTCCTTTGATTAATTGTTTTCACATTGCTTTCAATTGTTTCTATGTTAGGTCCCGGAGACAACAGAGAGGGGGGGGGGGGTTAATCAGTTGTCTAATAAATTCAACCAAAATTAAGTTAACAAAAACTTATTGCTTAATGTTGGTAAACCAAACTTTATGCCAGTAGACAGTTTTATCAGTTAGTTGCAGTACCAAAAAATATTAATGCATGAGATAGAAAGACAATAACATCCACAACACATAACACAAATATTTGTACGTGGAAACCCTATAAGGGGAAAAACCATGGTGGGGATCCTTACCCACAATCAAATGATACTACTGTAGATAGTATGTGTGTACAATATGGAGTCTGCACATGCAGAAAGACCAGCTACCTAGAGCTCACTGCTGAATCACAAAATGGGAGTCACATTGACTACAATTAGATGGTTAAATCCAATGATAATGTACTACTTAAAATAGCATCTTCATATGCTAGATTCAGTACCGATTAAGTTCTAATTGCCTTCTCAAAAACCTTCCTTTAACCTTGAAATGATGTCTGCGTGTATAGCTCTTCTTATTTTTGCATATACCCTATTACAATCCTTTTTCAATTGCCCATCAATCTCACAAATGAGATCTTACATTTATACCATAACCTAAGACCAATTGAATAGGTCGGCTCACTAAGAATATTACAATAAAATCAATTACAAATGAATCAATAAGCGATGCATCATGTTGGCTCAATTCATTTACAATAATAATAAATCATCTCCATAACATGTCATGCTGATCTGGAATAGATATGCATGTTGGTGCATAACTTTGACCTATTTGCCGGTAACAACAAATATGCAAACCTGAATAGATCAATAACCAAATCTCCAAAACCAAGTGATCAAATAATGTCTTAGACATAACCAGGTAGTCTCCAAGTCATTCCAAGTGTCGGTGAACAATATAACCTATCAGTGAACTAAATACAGGTGATTGTGCATAAGTCACTGACTTCCCGGTGGACATAACCAAAGATCTCCAAGTGTTGGTAAGTGTTGACATGTGTTGACATCAATGACAAAACCATATCAACATATCCAAAATACCAACATTTTGGACTACCAAAAACTTCTTCTGATGGTTCTCTAGGTGCATCTAATAAGGCTTTTGCATAGGTTTCAATAATGTTGAGATCTACCTCATAACCCATTTCTGTTACCCATACAGTCCTAGGTAATACAACTTCCATCCATGTTTCATCCTTCTTAATTACAAAACATATTTCTTTATCATATTTATCTGCTACACTCTATGGTAGTCTTTCTCTTGTTTTCATCTTGGTTTGGAAAGCTTTGAAGTATTCAGTGGTGTTGCTATCCTTTGTAGTACCCATGCCAGTGAAAGCTTCTTGCAATTGTTTGCCTATTGGTATGTCATATCCAAAGTCTTTCTGTCCAATAACGAGTATCTCTTTTGTGAAATACAACATAAAGCATATTAAGAGATTACCAAAATGAAATGTTCATTTCTTGTCTCCTTTTATCTTTTTCAAATTATCTATTAGTTCATCCCTCAGCCATTCAGACACATCAATTTTTGCATTATTGTTTACCATTTCATAAGAACTATTAATGCAAAGACTAGAAATTGAGTTAAGTTTGTTTGCATGTGTAGTCTTGTAACCTAAAATCATATTTATGAATCTCACATTGATGTCCTTGATGTCATTCACTCTTAGAGATCTACTATCAGATGTTGCTCTAGTTAGGGTCATGACTTTGTTGTGAGGAACCTTCTTAGTTGTGTTTGGTCTGCTGTCGATTGAGGGTAAACCTGTTACTGCCCTAATTGCTTGCTGAGTGAATTTGCAGATAGATTCCAACCAAAGAAATTCTCCATGTGCCCTACTTAGGACAATTCTCACAACTTCCTCTAAAAATTCAGGGATGTTCAAAAATTCCACAAAACCTAAAGTCTCAATAATCTTGTGCTTAGGTTTAACAATGCCATTTTCATCACAAATTGTCGTTTTGAACATTTTTAGCAACTCCTCAAAACCTAATTCTTCAATACTGTAGTGAATATATATCCTAGGGTCTTCAGCATAAGCTACACCTTTAGGAATATTTGAAAATGCACCTATGGAATCATCTTGCTTAGCTATTTCAGGAACAATTTTGAATACGGGCCTAGGGCGTTTTACATTTTCTACTATAGTAGGGTTTGCAATAAATTCAGGAGTAGAAGAAGAAGACATTTGAAAAATACCTTTAGCTGCCTGATAATGTCTGAATGCTTGAAAGAAATTGCTTCACACCTTTGCCTTGAATGCCTTTGCTCAGATTTTGCACTCTCTGCTAATTTGAAAGCTTGGTGAATCAAAAATGAGGGAAAACTGATGATTTATAATGACTTTTCCTTCAACAACCGCATTAAATGCTCATCAGTTAAGTGAAAACTTAACACATCTTCTAGTAGAGAAGAAATATATCTTCTCACCATCAACCAAGGGTAATCTGCATGATATTCAACTTGCTACAATACCCCCAAAGGGTTACTTCTTAGTGGGATGAAGAATCTCTCGCTGGTGGAGTAATACTTTGTTCTACCGGTGAAGAAATAGTCTCATCAACATTTAGATCTATCTTCCTAATCCATTGTTTTGAAAATTATTGCTTTACCTCATCTACCTTTTGTTTGCCTTTCAAACTAGTTCCTTTATTATTTTCCGGTGAAGTCTTGCTTCTACAAAATTTTGCAATATATGCAATTTTGTTACAAGCATAACAAGTCACATTATTCTTCTGAATAGCCTTTCCATATCCTATGCTATTTTGTGTTCTACATTGATTAGATAAGTGCCCAAATCTTCCACAAACATTACATCTCACATTCATTCTGTAGTTTTCTGAATTATGACCAATTTGGTTGCATTCAGAACATTGACCACTGGGTGCATTGATGTTCTGATTGTTTCTGAATCTACACTAATTTTCTCTATGACCATACTTGTTATAGTTAAAGCATTTCCCATTAAATTTGTAAACATTAGGTTGTCTTACCGGTTTGTTGTGATCATGATCGTTTGCAGTACCAAAACTTTCTCCAACTTCAAATCCAAGTCCATTAGTATCTCCATTAGGTTTCAAATTTTTCAGAATGTTATCAAATTCCTTTGAACTTTTCTTGAATTTCTCTTTGTGTTGATTTACAGTAGCCAACTAATTTTCTAGAATTCCCATTTGTCTCATAAGTTCAGTTTTATCATGTTGCATATGAATCAGATCTGTCTTCAACATATCATTTTCATGACAGAGTCTTAGATTTTCATTTCCAGCATCATTGAGTCTCCTAGTTAAGTCGTCTTCATTCTTCATTATATCTTCAATGTCTTTACAGAATCTCATAGTCATATATTGTATTTCATTCCTCATAGTACTGTTTTCTTGTCTCAACTTGTTCACAAGTTCATTAAGAGTTTCATTTTCATCATTATCATTCTGCATCTTCTCATGAAGTTCTTTTCTTTTATTTCTAGCTATAGTAAGATTCTCTTGAAGTCCTTGAATGAATTCCTATGCAGTCCTTAGATCATCTTCAAGTTTGATATTTTTCAACTTCTCTGAATCATAGTCTACAAGAGCTCCTTCCAATTCTTTTCTTAAGTTCTCCATCTATACCAGTGTCAGAATCTTCCTCAAGCTTTTAGGCTTTTGAAAATAGAGGACCGAGCTCTAATACCAATTGTTAGGATTAATGATAGTCCCAAAGATACTAAGAGGGGGGGTGAATCAATATCTAACCAGTTAGTAGAATATTTAACCTTATTTAGAACTTTTCAATCCAAAACAGTGTATTGGTAAATAAGAATTAATGCAGTAAATAGGAACAGTAAATACATCATAGAAAACACACCATAACACAAAATGTTTAACAAGGAAACCCGATGTGGGAAAAACCTCGGTGGGATTTGTGACCCACAATATTCACTCACTGGCCAATGAATAAATATTACTTACAATGAGGGGTCTGCACATGAAGGAAGGCCAACTGCCTAGAGCTCACTGCTCAATAAGAGTCACACTGACTACAAAAGTGGATTATGAAATCTAATACAATGTACTGCTTCAAAGTAGCATCAACTACGTGAGGTTTAGTACCAGTTTAAGCTCATATAATAACCAAAAAACTTCAATGTCACTTATATCACCTTATACATAATTCACAACTTTTATCAATACCATATATAAAATGACCTATAAGATCTCATACATATATATGAGTCTTTTACAATATGCCATGTTGGCTTTACAAAAGATATTACATTAGATACAATAAACAAAAGTTTATTCCCTGTCGGATGGAGTGTCGGTATGCATTGTAGCTGTTGTCGGTGAAGTATCTGCTGGTGTATGTAGATGTCTATGTCAGTGCCGGTGCCTATCAGTGGCTTTACTAGATGAATGCCAGAAGGTTGCCAGAACGTTTCCATCAATGAAAACACCATCATTTCTCATTAGAGTGTAGAATGCCAACAGGAGCCTACCGGATCATGTTAGATACAAATCAACCAGAAACCACTCAAGCTATCGAGACTAGAAGGGTGTCGGTAAATCATCGAAATAGCTAGTGTTGGCATCAATGACAAAACATCAATGCAACACATAATCAATTCCACCAAATTACAACAATCTCCCCCTTTGGTATTGATGGCAACACTAAATGTGAAAAATATCTAAGTACCAAGAAATGCCAAACAACTCTCCTCCAATGGAAGACATCCAAAAATCTCCCACATATAGCTCTGAATGTCAATATCTATCCCGTTTACTTTTTATTTTTCTTTCTTTGTCTTTTTACATCAATGTCTCTCCCCCTTTGACATCAATGCCAAAAGTCTGACAAAAATATCAAAGAAAAAACGTAAACCACTAAATCCCAAAGCTGACTACTCCCAATGAGAAATAGCATCCCACATCAATGCTAGAATGAATGGTATCTCTGATAGTGTATTCCTGACTAATGCCAAATTAGATCAAACAAGTCTCTACTGGAGGGGTAGAAACTCCCAATCTGTCTCTCAGGTACTCAAATGATTCCTTGGGCAAAGGTTTAGTGAAAATATCTGCAATTTGTTCTTTAGTGTTCACATAAACCAGTCTAACTTCATTTGCTTCAACCTTTTCCTTCAAAAAGTTATACTTGATAGATATGTGCTTTTTTTAAGAATGAAATACAACATTCTTTGATATATCAATACTAGCCAAGTTATCACATTAAATAACTACCGATGCATCACAATCCACCTTTATATCCTTCAACATTTGCTTCATCCATAAAACTTGTGTACAGTTAGTATCAGCAACAACATACTTAGCTTCAATAGTAGATAAAGAAGTACATGACTATTTCTTTCTGATCCATGAAACCAACTTCTTTCCAAGAAAGAAAGCTCCACCAGAAGTACTTTTCTAGTCATCAACATCTCTAGCCTAATTAGCATCTGTATATGCACATAAAGTAAAGTTATCATCCTTAGGGTACCACAAGCCATATTCTTATGTACCTTGCAAGTATCTAAAATTCCTTTTCACCACAATCTCATGATTTTCTCTAGGATCATGCTATAATCTTGAAACAATACAAACAACATTAATAATGTTAGGCCTAGTCTGAGTCAAATATGTTGGTATTATGGATATGTTGCATTGGTTTTGTCATTGATGTAAACACTTATCCTTCTAGAGATCTTTGGTTATGTTCACCAGGAAGTTCAGTGACTTATGCACAGTCACTAGCATTTGGTTCACCAACAGGTTATATTATTCACCAGCATTGAGGATGACTCGTTATCATCTAGGGATCACTTGGTTATGTCGAAGACATGGTTTGGACACTTGGTTTTGGTGATTTGGTTATTGGTCTAATCGGGTTGACATATTTGTTGTTATCGGTAAATTGGTTTAGGTTATGGATCGACATGTGTTATCTATTCCAGATCAGCATGCAACGTTATGGAGATAGTTTAATCAATTGGTATTGATGTTGAGCCAAATGCATCGCATCTTGACTTACTTGTAATTGATTTTATTATAATATTTTTAGTGAGCTGACCTACACATTTGGTCTTAGGGTTTGGTATATATGTAAGATCTCATTTGTGAGATAATGTAATAAGAAAAAGGAAGATAATGGTATATGGTTATGGTACTATAACATGGTATGTGTGAATATTGAAGATCATATGAGCAGACCATAGAGAAGGTTCAAGGAAGGTTTGAAGGAGATAATTAGAGCTTAAATAGTACTCAATCTAGCATTGCAGATGCTACTTTGAGTAGTACATTATCATTGGATTTAATCATCCAATTGTAGTCAGTGTGACTCCCTTCTTGTGATTGAGCAGTGAGCTCTAGGCAACTGGCCTTTTTGCATGTGCAAACCCCATTTGTACACACATACTATCTATAGTAGTATCATTTCATTGTGGGTAAGGTTTCCACCCATGGTTTTTCCCCTTATAGGGTTTCCATGCACAAATCTCTAGGTTATGTGTTGTGGATGTTGTTTCTCTTTCCGTTTCATGCATTAAGCTTCACTAGTATTAATATTAACTATTAATCTATTCATCGATATTCAGTTTGGTTTACCAGTATTAAGTATCAAATTTGATTAAGTTATATTTGAGACGAAGTTATTAGACAACTGATTCACCCCCCCTCTTAGAGCTAAGTCCTCTTTTTGCAGAAGTTTAATAACTTGAGGAGATCCTATGGCAACTAACTATTTCAGGAAGGACATTCTGAAACTTTATGGAACTAACTATGGTATATGGATGATCAGAATGGAGACACATCTGAATTGCATTGGAAAAGACATATGGGATGTTACACTAAATGTCTATGTTGGTCCTACACCAGGTCAACCTAATCCACCTACATTGAGTAAGGATCAAGAGAATGATTGCAAAGAAAGAGAAGCACTTTTGAGCGCCTTATCAGATCAGCAAATCATGGGATTATCAAACCGATCTACTTCTAAAGCTATCTGGGATAAATTGGAGACATTGAATGAAGTTGATTCTATTGTCAAAATTGCAAAACTGGAATGCTTTCAGGTCAGGTATGAAAATTTGAAAATGGAAGAAGATGAAAGAATTTTTTCTTTTATGGAAAGGGTTAATGAAATTGTTTTGGGAATACAATGTTGTGGAGGTTCCTTAAGTGAAGATGAAATTGTTTATAGAGTTTTAAGAGTATTTCCACCGGTATACAAAATCAAAGTAACTACTATTAATGAGTTAAGAACTATCCTTAATACATCAGTATCTAGAAATACCTTGGTTGGAAAACATTCAGCATTTGAGCTTGAGGAATTTGGTCTTGTTGCTACAATTAAAATAGATTTATCTTTCAAAGCATCATCATATGCACCATCTTCATCATTAGCTAATAAATCTGATTGGAAAGCTCTTTATGTAAGAGAACTTGAAGACATCAAGAGGGAAAATGAAGAACTGGAAGAACTTGAAGCACTATTTGCAAGGAAAATGCCTAAAGGTCCCATTGGAAGTAAGTATGAAGGTAAAGAACCCTTTAAATGTTTTAACTACAATAAAATTGGTCATATGGCATCTAGATGTCTTGACATACATGCAAGATTGAGAGAAGAAGCTAAAAGAACATATAAGACTAACCTTGAATATCAAAGATACAAATTTAAGAAGAATAGAGACAAATCATGTGATTATGTTGATGAAGGAGTTAATGATGATTCTGATGAAGAACTAGGAGACAATGGATGGGATTTTTTTGCAATAATAGAAGATCAACTGGCACCTATTGTTCCACCAGTAGAGCAGGCCCTAGTAGCTAAAATAGAAGAAAATGATGAATGGATTATATATTCTAGATGTTCACATTAGATGACTGGTGATAAAAGTAAACTCTTATCTTTTCAAGAATACAATGGAGGTCTAGTAATATTTGGAGATGACAAAGCTTGTTTGATCAAAGGAAAAGGCACTATATCTTTTAATGGTAAGCACAATACTGACAATGTTTATTATGTTGAAGGTTTGAAGCATAATCTTTTTAGTGTTGGTCAATTAGTTGAAAAAGAATTTCAGTTACAATTAAAAAATGGTAAATGCAAAATCATGAATAGAACCGGTTTGGAAATTGCAACCGGTAATCAGAATAGAGGTAATATCTTTCATTTGAATAACAATGAAAAGACATGCTTGATGAAAGTTGGTTATGGCATAAAAGACTTTGTCATGTGAATTTTGATTGCATTGTAAAGATGACTTCATCTAAGGTAGTAAGGGATTTACCTAAGATTATAAAACCTCATAATCTGGTATGTAAGGAATGTCAAATGGGAAAGCAAGTTAGAACAACTTTCACAAATTTTTATAAGAAAACCAATGATGTTCTTGATTTAATTCATATTGACTAATGTGGTCTAGCAAGAACAAGAAGTCTACAGGGAGATAGATACTTTATACTAATCATTGATGATTATTATAGAATGTGTTGGGTTACTTTTCTCAATGAGAAATCAAAAGCTTTTGGGAAATTCAAATTATTCAAGGTACTTGTAGAGAATGAAACTGGCAAAAAAATCAAATGTTTAAGATTAGATCAAGGAGGTGAATTTACATCTAAGGAGTTCAATACATTTTGTGAAGTGAATGGAATTAGAAGACAACTATCAGCACCTTGGACACTTCAGCAAAATGGAGTTGTGGAAAGGAAAAACAAAACAATTCTGGATGCAGCTAGAAGCATGATATCAAAAGCAAATCTACCTCATGTATATTGGAGAGAAGCAGTAAATACAACAATTTACACTTTCAATAGAGTTCACATCAAAGGTGAAACCGATAAGACACCCTATGAATTATGGTTTGGTAATATTCCTACTCTTAAGTACTTCAGAATATTTGGAAACAAATGCTACATTAGGAGAGATGAGTATATTGGTAAATTTGATCCTAGAAGTGATCAAGGAATATTTCTTGGTTATTCATCTAAGAGCAAAACATATAGATGTTTTAATAAAAGATTGCAAAAAATCATTGAGAGTGCAAATGTGAAGATAGATGAATAGTTTAGAAGAAACTCAAGATCTATGGACTCTGAACCCATAGTTGAGATAATCACAAATGAACCTATACAGAGTGCATTGGTACAGAATGTTGATTCAGTCACACCGACATCATCAGAGAATTCTACAATGACTGAAGAACAGCAGCAAGTGATCACACCCAGGTATGTAAGACTAATTCACTCTAAAAGTAAGATAATTGGGAATAAGTATCAAGGAGTTATGACAAGAGGAAGACTAGCAAATGAAGAGGTATGTCTAATTTCTCAATTTGAACCAGCAGTTGTCATTGAGGAATGTGAAGATAAACATTGGATTAAAGCTATGGAAGATGAATTGGAACAAATTGAAAAGAACAATACATGGACATTAGTTCCTTGGCCTAAAAATAAAAATGTAATTGGAACTAAATAGGTATTCAGAAATAAACTTAATGAAGATGGTAAGGTTGTCAAAAACAAAGCAAGATTAGTGTGTAAAGGATATTCATAGAAAGAGGGAATTTATTACAATGAAACCTTTGCACTGGTAGCTATAATTGAGGCAGAGAGATTATTTCTTGCATTTGCAGCACACAAGAACTATAAAGTATATCGAATGGATGTTAAATGTGCATTTCTGAATGATGATCTTGAAGAGGAAGTTTACATTGAACAACCTGATGGATTTTGATTGACAAATGATAAAGATATGGTTTGCAGACTAAGGAAAGCTTTATATGGATTGAAGCAAGCTCCTAGAGCTTGGTATGCTAGATTGGACAAATATCTTTTGAATCTTGGTTACACTAAAGGTAATGTTGAAAACAACTTATATTTCAAAGTGACTAATGAAGACATTTTGGTTATTGAAGTTTTTGTTGATGACATCATTTTTGGAGGAGAAGATGGACTGTGTAAAGACTTTTCTAATAAGATGCAGGAAGAATTTGAAATGTCTATGATTGGGACGATAAAATTTCTTTTTAGGATTGCAAATTTCACATACTGATAAAGGTATATTCTTATGTCAATCAAAGTACTTGAAGGAATTACTAAAGAAATTTGGTATGGAAAACTCTAAATCGGTAAGTACTCCTATGAGTACAACAGATAAACTATCATTGAAGGATGATTCAACTCATGTTAATCCGACAAGATACAAATCTATGATTGGAGGTTTACTATATTTGACACAAACAAGACCTGATATAATGAATGCAATGTGTATTGTTTCAAGATTTCAGAGTAATCCTAGATTTCAAACCGACAGAATTTACAAAGAAACCTTTTTCTGGCTTTGATGGAGGAGAGATACTTCTCAGGGGGAGTAGCTGGATAAGTTGGTATTTTGGTTCTATGAACTGGTTTTATCTGGTATCTGTATTGCTTTGGCATTTGATGTTAAAGGGGGAGAGATATCTATAGAAAAACACATTATCCTTTGGTGAGAGATTATTCATTGGGGGAGAGATTGTTACTCTCTACATTTATTGATCTATTTTGGAGATTGTTGGTTTTTGGTTTATTGGCATATCTGCTTCGGCACTAGGATGGTTTTTCCATCTTGTGTTATGACCAATACCAAAGGAGGAGATTGAATGTATTATGGATATGTTACATTGGTTTTGTCATTAATTTCAACACTTATCAACACTTATCCTTCTGGATATCTTTGATTATGTTCATCGGCAAGTTCAGTGACTTATGCACAGTCACTAGTATTTGGTTCATTGATAGGTAATATTGTTCACCAGCACTGAGGATGACTTGTTATCATCTGGAGATCACTTGGTTATGTCGAAGACATGGTTTGGACACTTGGCTTTGGAGATTTGGCTATTGGTCTAATCGGGTTGACATATTTGTTGTTACCAGCAAATTGGTCTAGGTTATTGACCGACATGCGTTATCTATTCCAGATCAGCACGACACGTTATGGAGATGGTTTAATCAATTAATATAGTTGTTAAGCCAACATGATGCATCACATCTTGACTTGTTGTAATTGATTTTATTATATTATTCTTAGTAATCTGACCTACACATTTGGTCTTAGGTCTTGGTATATATGTAAGATCTCAATTGTGAGATTAACATGGAGGTGGTATGTAATAAGGTATTATAAGGTTGTGATATTTGGTATATGCGAATATAAGCAGAGCTACTCACGTAGACATCATTTGAAGATTCAACAAAGGTTTGAAGAAAACAATCAGAGCCTAACCTATACTAAATCCAGCATTGGAGATGCTACTTTGAGCAGTACATTATCATTGGATTTAATCATCCAATTGTAGTCAGTGTGACTCCTATTTTGTGTTCAAGCAGTAAGCTCTAGGTAGCTAGCCTTTCTGCATGTGCAGACCCCATTTGTAAACACATACTATATGTAGTAGTATCATTTGATTGTGGGTAAGGTTTCCCACCATGGTTTTTCCCCTTACAGGGTTTCCACGTACAAATCTTTGTGTTATGTGTTGTTGTTATTGTTTCTCTTTCTGTTTCATGCATTAAGTTTCACTAGTACTGTTATTAACTATTAATATTTTTACCGGCATTAAGTTTGGTTTACCGGTATTAAGTATCAAGTTTGGTTAATTTGTATTTGGGTTGAAATTATTAGACAATTGATTCACCCCCCCCTCTCAGTTGCTTTTGGGTCCTAACATTGAGCTTGAAGAATTTGGACCTTCTAGAGCTGCAAAATTTGAACCTTCTTTTCATGCATCATTATCATCTTCTACTGACAAGAATGATTGGAAATCCCTATATGCAAAATAACTGGAAGATATGAGGAAAGAGGATGAAGAATTTGAGCAACTTGAAGCCTTATTTGCTAAAAGAGTACCTAGAGGACCGACAGGAAGTAAGTATGAAGGAAAAGCAACTTTTAAATGTTTTGCATGTAATAAGATTGGTCATTTTGCATCTAGATATCCTGAAAGGAATGCAAGATTTGAAGAAGAGTTAAGAAAGCATTCAAGCCTAATCAGAACATATATAGATTCAAGAGAAATAAACAATGCTACATAGCAGATGAGGAAGGAGTAACTGAAGACTAGTGGATCTGGCAATGGAAAGGAATGGTAATTGATAGTGGATGCTCACATCATATAACTGGAGATAGAAGAAAATTTATGTCCCTGCATGAATACAATGGCAGTCAAGTAAGATTTGGAGATGACAAAGCATGTATGATCAGAGGTAGAGGCACTATTTCTCTGGATGGTAAGCATAATACTGACAATGTCTATTATGTAGAAGTTTTAAAGCATAATTTATTGAGTGTTGGTCAATTGGTGGACAAGGGATTCCAACTTCAATTTAAAGACAAAAAAGGCAAAATCATTAACAAGACTGGTTTGGAGATTGCTACCGATACTCAAACTAGAGGTAATATCTTTCACCTAAACACTGGTAATAAGACATGTTTGATTTCTCATATTGATGAGAGTTGGTTATGGCATAAGAGGATGTGTCATGTTAATTTGGATTGCATTTTCAAGATCAGTTCAACTAAGGAAGTTAGAGATAAACCTAAGATTATGAAGCCTCATAATCCAGAATGTAAAGAATGTCAATTGTGAAAGCACATTAGAACTACTTTTAAGAGCATACAAGATAAATATAGTGATGTTCTTGATTTGATTCATACTAAATTATGTGGTTGACTTTTCATAGGGAGAAGTCTAAAGATTTTGATAAATTCAAGATATTTAAAGAAAAAGGAGAAACAAAAATTGGACTAAAAATCAAATGTCTAAGATTAGATCAAGGCAGTGAGTTCACTTCTCATGAATTTAACAATTATTAGGAGACACTTATCTGCACCTAGGACACCTTAGCTGAATGGAGTAGTGGAAAGAAAGAATAGAGCCATTTTGGATGTAGCAAGAACCATGATGATGGAAGCCAAATTGCCTCACATCTATTGGAGAGAAGTAGTGAGTACAGCAGTCTACACATTCAATAGACTTCACATCAAAGGTGAAACTAATAAGACTCCTTATGAATTATGGTTTGGACATACACCTACTCTTAAATATTTCAGAATGGTTATGGTTTGGATGATTCAATTGGGAAGTTTGATCCTAGATGTGATGAAGGAATATTTCTTGGATATTCTAATCAAAGAAAAGCATATAGATGTTATAACAAAAGATTGCAGAAAATTGTGGAAAGTGTAAATATGAAAGTGGATGAACAATACAGAAATCAATCTATATCATATGATAGGGAACTGATAGTAGAAATGATCATAACTGAATCAACAATACCTCAACCGATACAAGACACTGAGATGGTTACACGGGCACAGTCTAAAAATTCAACGGTGACTGATGATCATATCAGTGAACCTAAAGTTCAGAAGACTCCAAGGTATGTAAGATTAAATCATTCTAAAGATTAAATCATTGGAGATAGGAACACGGGAGTTATGACAAGAAGAAGACTAGAAAATGAAGAGGTATGTTTTATTTCTCAAGTTGAACTGGAACTTGTTATTGAAGCTTGTAAAGATAAACATTGGTTAAAAGCTATGGAAGATGAATTAGATCAGATAGAGAAGAATGAAACTTGGACCTTAGTTCCCCGACCTAAAAATAAGAATGTTGTTTGAAATAAATGGGTTTTTAGAAATAAACTAAATGAGGATGGTCAAGTTATAAGAAAATAGGCTAGACTGGTTTGTAAAGGATATTCTCAAAAGGAAGGAATTGATTATGGTGAGACATTTGCACCTATATCTATAATTAAAATTGTTAGACTATTTCTTGCCTATGCAACATATAAGAACTACATGGTTTATCAAATAGATGTTAAATATGCATTTTTGAAAGGTGAACTTGAAGAAGAGGTATAAATTGAACATCCTGATGGTTTTTCACTAATAGATGACAAGGATATGGTTTGTAGGTTAAAGAAAACATTATATGGATTGAAACAAGCTCCTAGAGCTTGGTATGCAAGGTTGGATAAATATCTTTTGAAGCTTGATTTTATTAAAGGTGGTGCTGATAGTAATATATATTACAAGATTACTGATGATGATATTTTGATTATTGAAGTATTTGTTGATGGAGAAGATAAATTGTGCATGTAATTTTCTAACAACATGAAGAATGAATTTGAAATGTCCATGATTGGTGAAATGAAAATTTTCTTAGGTTTCTAGATTACTCAAACTGACAAAGGCATCTTTATCTGCCAAAGAAAGTACCTAAGGGAATTGTTGAAGAAGTTTGGTATGGATAATTCCAAACTAGTAAGTACTCCTATGGTGACAAGTGAGAAATTATCTATCAAAGATACATCTGCACCAGTAAATTCAACAAGGTATAAGTCTATTATTGGTAGTTTGTTATATCTAACTCAGACTAGACCAGATATTATGAATGCAGTGAGTTTTGTTTCAATGTATCAAAGTAATCCTAAAGAAAATCATGAATGTGTAGTAAAATGGATATTCTAGTATCTGCAAGGCATAACTGAATATGGCTTATGGTATTCTAGAGATGATAACTTCAATTTATGCGCATATATAGATTCAAATTGGGTAGGAGATACTGATGACAAGAAGAGCACTTCTAGTGGAGCTTTCTTTCATGGAAATAAACTAGTTTCATGGATCAACAAAAAAAATCATGCATTTCTTTATCTACTATAGAAGCTAGATATGTTGCAGCAACAACTAATTGTACACAAGTTCTATGGATGAAGAAAATGTTGAAGGATA
This sequence comes from Cryptomeria japonica, assembly GCF_030272615.1. Classification (NCBI taxonomy): domain Eukaryota; kingdom Viridiplantae; phylum Streptophyta; class Pinopsida; order Cupressales; family Cupressaceae; genus Cryptomeria; species Cryptomeria japonica. The sequence continues at coordinate 640,323,086 of NC_081408.1, forward strand.
TCAAGGTAAATTGTAGTGAACCAACATTTATCTACTATGATAAATCTGCAGGTATTGACATGTCTAAGAATCTGGTATTTCAATCTAAGACTAAGAACATATTAATAAAGTATAACTTTCTATAGGACAAGGTAGAAGAAAAGGAAGTCAAATTGGTTTATGTGAACACTAAAGACCAGATTGCAGATATATTCACTAAACCGTTGTCTAAAGAATCATTTGAATATTTGAGAGATAGGTTAGGGGTTTTTTGTACTCTGATAGAGACTTGATTGATGTATTTTGGCATAAGTCTAGCATGCATTATCAGAGATACTATTCATTTTGACACTGATGAGTGGTGCTACTACTCAGGGGGAGTAGTTAGCTTTCAGATTCACAAAATTTTGATATCTATGTCATATCTCTAGTATTGATGTCAAAGGGGGAGAGATATTGATATGAAAAAGGAAACTTAAGGAGTTGTTTTTTAGAGCTATATAGAGATATCATTCAAAGGGGAAGTTTTCTAGTTGTCTTCCATTAGGGGAGATTTGTTTGGCATTTCTTGGTATTTAGATGTTCTTCACATCTAGTGTTGCCATCAATACTAAAGGGGGAGATTGTTGGCAATATGGAAGGATTGATTATGTGTTGCATTGATTTTTTGTCATTGATGTCAACACTAGCTATTATGGTTGGTTACCAGCAGACAGGTTTTGGTTACCGACAGAAGATCTAGTGCTACCAACAAAAGAGACTATCTGTTGGACACTTCTGGCATGTTTGGATCAATAAAATATGTTTGGTTCTATGTGTCACATGCTTATGGAGCATGTCTTGATCAGTTGGTATTGACTTTGTGTTCGGATGCTATCATACACTTTTGTAAACCCTTACCGGCATAGGTTTAAGGTTTTAATGACAAAGGTTTTACTGAGAATCTTTGATAGGATGCATAAGTGGTGATGGTGTGGTTTCTAGGATGTAGAAGATGATCTCTGATCATGCTTCAACTAGGTGGAGACATTGCTTTGGTGTGGTGGACCCTGAATAGATCTAGTACCTATCTAGGTTATGGACCGGTATCATGTTAATGTGATCTCTACATGTTACGGGGATGATTTATGGATTGGCTAATATTATTTTGGTCTAAAGCCAACATGGCATATCACTATAATATGAATATATGTAATGATCTTATTGTAATATCTTTTAGGTGGATGACCTAATTAGTTTAGGCCTTTTGGTTTGTATAAATCATTGTAAGATTTCATTGTAGATCATGACATAGTAACAAACAAGGCATGAGAATGTAATGTGTGAATATTATATTATCATTTAGCCAGAGGATTAGGTTGATTATTGAAGATCGAATTGGGTTTATGTAAGAGGTCAAAGGCCTCTGGTGGTGCAGGAGCACCTAAGGGTGAGCAAAGACCCTTTTCAATTTTGGCAATTTTGGCATAAGGACTAGTTCAAGTCCATTAGGTTGACTATTTTGGAGCTTGGACTGCATTTTTGTTTTCTTTTTGGAGTGCATGCTTTCAGCGGGACTTACCTCGATGACACCACCAGCATGTGGAGTGCAACCATTAGCTATCAGAACAACTAGTTTTACCCTATCCCGATGCCCCAATGAGTATGCACAAGACCGGAGTGGACTCATCAACTATCGGTGGGACTATTTTCTACCTACCCTCATAGCCTGATGAAATTGCCAATGGTTGGAACGAGTCAAAGTGGGACCATCGGCTATCGGCGGAAGTGTTTTCCACCTACCCCGATGAGCCGATAAGGTTGTCAGTGGAGTGGAGTGAGTGGAGTGAGTTCGAAGTGGAGCCATCAGGTATCGACAAGTGATGTTTGGTGCTAACCTGATGACCCGATGTGAAGGCATAGTGTGTGGAGCGCATCATCAGCTATCGGTACAACCTGTTTAAAGCTACACCGAAGACCCGATAAGAAAGCATACTATTGGGAGTGCGCCATCGGATATCGGCGAGAGTGTTTTGACACTATGTCAATAACTCGTTTAGAAAGTGCACACTTTTTAAACTACCATCAGACATCGAAGTAAGTGTTTCGGTGCTAACCCGATGACCTGATGAGGAAAGCGATGCTAACCCAATGACCCGATGAAGAAAGAAAATTTAGTTACAGTCAGAAACTAAATTGTGTCGATTTGAATCTCGTTCATGAGGGATGTTTCATGAAATGTCGTAAAGGCTATAAAAGACCCAATGGGCATTTTGTAAAGAGGTTAGAAGGAGGTTGGATAGGGGGAACAAAAAACATGTTTTGAATAGCAATTTAAAAACTATTTTCTGGGTTCTTTCTTAGAGTTCAATTTTCGGTTGTAAACTGTAAATAATCATTTAGTCTTTAAATGCTAGTGTAGATAGAATATATGTTTCTTTTCTACATTTTGTGAGTTCCAGTTTTGAATTCGTGCCAAACTCAAATCTGTAGATAAAGTCATCTGTTTTATTCTTATTTTCTATTGGTGACAAGTAGTATAAACATGGCTCTATCTTGATTCTCCATTGTGGGATCCATACAACCATTGGAGGTTATCAAGAAGATCCATCCATGTATAGTAGGGTTTTATATAAGGCAGACCAGGGAATGACATCGACCATTTTAGCAGACTGCCCTAAGCGAGCTTGATGATAGCCCAACTAGGTATGAGTGACCTAGATGAATCACTTGCAGAGTAGACTGGAGTCTAGGCTGTTAGCCATAGACTAGAGGAAGATGGGATCAAAGGGAGAGAAGATCCAAGCATGAGGAGTAAAACAACTTAGGAGAAGTTGTAGGAATAATCCATGGTAGAGCAAACCCTACAAGGTGTCTGGTTAGATTCAAAAGAATAGTGAGTTGGTGGATTTACGAAAGTGAATTCACAAAGAGCATACTAATAACCTTTGGTAGAGAGGACTTAGAGTTAAATAGGGGAATAGAGAGGAGTATTCTTGGGTTAGTCTAGTAAAAGGCCTTGGAGTGAGTCAAGTTGACTCAAGCAATCTAGGATCCTCCCTATCAGATTGGTATCAGAGCAAGTTAAAGATTTGGGGTAAAGAGTGGAAGATTTATCTAGTGTCACAAGAAGGAGTAAAGATGGTGACCAATGCAGAATTGGCTAAGAAGGTTGCTAACCAAGAAGATAAAAATTGATTTCTCAAGGAAAGGTTGGAGAAGTTGAAGTAGAAACTAGGTATAATGTGTTGGCATTTTTGATGATTATGTTGTGATTGTCATTGATGGACACACACTTGCATTGAGATCACTTTTATATGTATGAGTTATGCTCAACCAGCAATTGTTCCCAACTAGTATGATGCATTATAGTCTTTAGACTATTGGTGTTTTGTAGAATGTGTTTAACAGTCTAAAGTGGTATGTTGACCCCAAGCGGTTTGAGTATCTCAAGAGGTACGAAGGATCAAAGTGGCAGAACACATATTTCCCAGTCTTCATTTTTGTCAAACCGGCAACTAGTATTTTGTATGAACCGGTAATACTCTGTGATGAGTTACCATCCACCGATTGTTTGACGGTGTCGACACTTTAACGGTGCTTTTTGTGTCGTGTTACAAAATATGTCTAGATGCATTGAACCTAGGAAATTGTAATGTAATCCTATTGGACCGACATGAAATTAGATTCCTTGATAAGGACATCATGTCTAGGGTTTTAAGGAGTTTCTAGGGTTTAAGGTGGTTGAAGAGTTTTTATGAGTGTAAAGATAGAAGAAAAGTTTAGGTCTGTGAGTAGAGGTAGAGAGTGAATGTATTGAAGACTGAAGTAATGTTGGAATGCATTAGGAATGAGCTATCAAGGATCGAACCAAGCAATTTGTGCTATTTACTAGATCACTCACTTGTTGATTACTCACATCTTTGACAAGTCTGAAGCCCTTAACCGGGTAGGCCCAAAAGCCTTTTGTATATCCTCTAACAAGGTGGTTCACATCAATGGATCTAAAATCCTCTAGCAAGGTAGTCTTTAACCAGACTTATCTCCTAACAGAGATTGAGATTCCTAACAGGATCTATTCTAGTAAAGAACATTGTATGACCTTAACCGGTCTGACCTTAACTAGTCTGGTTCCTATTCTATAGATAGTTACTTGTGAGTTCCATCTCACCGTGGTTTTTACCATTTGGGTTTCCATGTCAAAATCCCTTGTGTTATGGTGTTTGTGATTATGTGGGTGAATGCATTATTTACTATTTGGTTTACATGTGTGCTAATCAGTTTATCTGCTAAACCATTTTACTGGTTTACTGGTAGTCTAGTAAAGTGTTTAAGTACATTGATTTTTGGCATACTAATTCACCCCCCCCTCTTACTATTCATCAATTGGTATCAGAGCCAATATTTCTATAAGTCTAATCATTTGGAAAGAGATATGGGGGAATACACAGTGAGGGAACTTACTCACCAGCTCACTCAGTCTGAGCAAGCCTATGATGAACTTATGGTAAAATATAAGGCCTCTCAGGCAAAAAGGAGAGAACATGCTGAAAAACTGATAGAGCTATCTGAAAAAGAGTTCTTCTGATGAAGTGGACATGGAAGCCCTAATGCAAGAAGTAGAAAAGTTGAATGAATCCAATTCCAACCTGAGAAGGGAGTTGGAAGGACTGACTATCCGAATGTGTCAAGAGCATGAGAACTAGAGGAAGGCTAAAGATCTGGTCAAGGACAAAGATCATGAGATCTCCAAGTTGAAGTAAGAGATCAGTGCACTTACTGCTCACCTTCATGAGAGCAGAATGGAAAAAGAAGAAGTACAAGATGAACTAAACATAGCCATCTCTGAGAATGCAAACTTGATGGAGACAAATGCTGCTATTTCCCAAGAACTCTCTGAGTCAAAGGAAATACCTGCTAAGTTCAACAAGAGTACTGTTAAGCTAGAGAAAAAGCTTGAATCAGCTAAACTAGTAAATAATACCAATGGACTTGGTTTCTCTAGTCATGAGGAAGGTGAGACCTTAGGTGCAAATGCTGAAGCTTCAAAGAAGCAACCGACATTCAAAGGTAAAGGTAAGCAAAAATTCAAACCTGTTTTCTTTAACTATCTTAAAGAAGGACATACTACCAATGTATGTAGGAGCAAAGCCTATAATAATTTTCCTTACTTTATAAACAATGTACCTAGATCCAACAAGTTCAATGGTAATTGTTATGCATGCAACAAGTTTGGGCATAGAGCATCTAAATGTAGGTCTGTTATGAACAACACTGGAAGATATCCTCAGAGGACTCATGGAGTTGGTCCAGAATCTTTTGTGAACCGGAACCCCAACTGGTTTAATACCTATGATCATCAGTCAGGTAGCGGTGGCTATCAAGCGGCGACTGGATGGAGAGAAAACTATTGGATTTTCTATGGTCATGGTCACACAGCTGCAACATGTAGAAGGAAGAATGGAAACATGAATAATGGACCTTGGAGAGCACATGGAATGGTTTGCTATCATTGCAACAAACCGAGTCATTCAGCAAGATTCTGCAGAAGTAGAAAGAGTATATCGGATGATATACTAGTCATTCTAGAAGGAAAAATTGATGTTGAAACCATTCAAGTGGATATGAACAAAACTTGGAAGAAGAAACCAACAATGTTGCAAGAAGAATCAGTTTCTGTACCTAGTGTGGAAATCATGGAACCGACAAACTAAGCATTAGAAAAGCTTACGGGGAGAAAGCGGTGAAATGTTTTGAACCCCTACTTTATATCGATAAAAGACCTTAACTGGTATGTGATACCTATAATTTGGTAGAAGACCGAAAATGATAACAAGCAAATTAGGGTTTATGCCCTAATGGTGGAGCATTTATTACGGTAGGTGAGGAATATGTTTAAAAGGAATTTTAAAATCATTTCTCACTATCATTTTTTGAGCGAAGAAGTTTTTTAAGTGCAAAGCGAATAAAAAGTGATTTGTGTTATGATTCAAAGAAATTTTGAAACCCTGAAGAAGATTCAGAAGCAAATATAAAACAGTCAAGAGAAGAACTCAAAGCGATGATTCAACAACCGATGAAGTGTGAGGCGAAGTGGAAATGGCAAGCCCTAAATTCTCAATTTCTGAAAGGTATTTCTCGAGTTTTCTATTTTATCATGGCTTCTGCATCACATGCTAGCTCTAGTACACCTATTGATTCTATGAACTTCATTCAACGCAAGTCCGAATACAATTCCCTGTCACAAGTACCTGCTAGTGTAATAATGGAAGAAGGCATTTTTGATTATATAGATTGTAAAATTGAAGACCTAGGGTCTCTTGCAATCCATTCTCAGCTAGGTCTATTATGTGGGAGGATAAAAAGATCAAACTAGAGTATAGCATCTTGGAGAAGAAGAAGCTTCACAATGTAGTTTACTTCCTAGAGGATTTCATAGATGACCACATTCGAATCATTCTAAGCAGAGTTCATGGTGACAAGATGTATCTTGAGAGAACACATGATATCACACCGCAAGCTATTCATGTCGTCACCAGTTTTTGCAATGTCGGTGAAGTGCCAGCCCTGAGGAAGGTCATCAAGACCGAAATGACCAAGCTCACCGGTTTAGTGAGCAACTCACGAGGAATGACTATCAATTCCATCAAGGATGACCTGATGAAATATGTGTGTATGGTGATAGGATATCGGATGTTTCATGCCAGCAGAATTAACTTTGTATCTGCTGTAGTGGTAAATGCCGCTTACAGGATGATCAAGGAAGATGCATCATTTCATTTGTGCACCTACATGCAAAGACAACTTCTGTTAAATCTCAAATCAATCAAATAGGATAATGCATTGAAACTTAAGTTTGGACAACTACTGGTAGGGTTATTCTTCTACTTCCAAAGTTATTTCCTAGGAGTTGGAGATATTCAATGGTCCACCGACCAACTGGTTACCAAGCAGATCAAAGAGAGCCTACAAGTAGTGGGAACCGGTTACCCTGAAGTTTTGAACAAGTACTTTGATGAGTTCAGAATCAAGATGAGCCTAAGGATGAGGATATCTAGTGACATTGTCAAGAAATATGAAGAGGACATATGCTTTATCATCAAAGTGGATGAATGCATAATGGAGGCCGTTGAGCCCAGACAGGAAGAAGTGAAGCCTATGGGCTATGAGGTGATGTATGATATGCTGGACGGGTATGCCTCTACCCTACTTGCCTTGCCTCTTGATCCAAAGGCAAAGAGAACCGGCACCTATTTGGAAAGGGTGACACCAGTTAAAGAACCCTCAGTAAAGAAAGGGAAGGCAGTGCCTTCAACATCGGCACTGGTTACTCCATCAAGTCCCGAACTGACCAAGCGGTCATTTGCAAAGAAGAAACCGGAAGCGACACCTGCAAAAGTCTTCAAGAGGAAGAGGAAGACAAACAATAATTCACCGAACTTAGAAGAAACTGTGTCTAAAGAAAAACCCAAGAAGGTAAGACAAACAAGGAAAAAGACATAAAATGAACCGACATCATCGACACCGGTAAATATTGACATTTCTTCCTACAAACCTTTGACACATTGTTAAAGAACTATTAAAAATATTAGGAGAAAGTTATTGAATGATTTATTAGATCATTTTGATGATTTCAATGATGAAGAAAAGGAAGAAGTTGAGCAGGAAATTATTAAGTATTTATGTGCTAATGACCAGTTGCCTTCAAAAATTAGATCTGAGACACCAAATTCTTTGTAAGTCTTTAGACAATAAATGGTGCATTGCCATAGAGAAGGAATGGGAAATAAGGGAGAAAGTTTTTGCCCAACATTTTCCTGACCTGTCCAATTCTGAGCTATTTGAAGTCATCAATCAAAATAGAGGACTCTTCTTCACTAGAAGGAGAAGACTCTGGTTATTAGAAGGGAGAATTGATGATGTTGAAAAGGACACTCATCTGCATATGACAATTGTTGTACATATGCACAAAGTGCTTCAAGCCAACAAGAAGGCTGAGCAAGAACGGACAACAACAAAATGGGATGAAGTGTTTGATAATGAAGGAAACCCGATTACTGAACCTATAGACACTATTGATGTCAATGCTCTGGATGTAGAGGATGTTGCTTAGGGTACACCATCAGAAGCAATAGGACAGGAGAAGCAGGAAGAATAGGTATAAAAGCAAAAGGAAGCAGAGGACAAAAAGGAGGAAGCAAAGAAGCAAGCGGAGGAGAAGAAAAATAAAGAAGAGGAGGATAAGGAAGAGGAGAAGAGAAACAAAGTGGAGAAGAAGAAAGCAAAGGAGGATAATGAAGAGGAGAAGAGAAAGGAAGTGGAGAAGAAAAAAGAAAAGGAGGATAAGGAAGAGGAGAAGAGAAAGGAAGTAGAAAAGAAGAAAATAGAGGAGGATAAGGAAGAGGAGAAGAGACAGGAAGTAGAGAAGAAGGAAGCAAAGGAGGAAAAGGAAGAGGAGCAGAAAAAAGAAGTGGAGAAGAAAAAGAAGGAAGAAGAGAAAGAAGAAGTGGTAAAAAGCACTCAGATGGAGACTCCAAAGGCAACCGATAGTCAAGCCAAACTGGCTGACCTCACCAGTCCTATTGACCTCCTGTCTGCAAATGAAATGGAGCTGCTACAGAGCATTAAGGTTGCTCAAGAATGCCTTGAAGTGATAAGGAGGAAGAAGGAGCAAGATGTGATCCAAGTTGCGGTGGACACTCTTACTGGTTTGTTACCTGGCACAAACCTCCCCAATACTGATTCATCACTAGCACAATTGAAGCTCCTATGCACCATAGTGGATGATCAGGTGCATAGCCTAGAAGAGGTAGCAGAGGCAAATACAAAGAAAGAGCATCAAAAGGCTCTCAACATTGCCCTGGTGAAGAAGCTAAATGAGCTCCAGTCCGATCTGCAAAAAGCTCAAAAAGATATAAGGGATGCTCTGGATGAGGGGAATCTATTACTGAGTAAGATTTGCCAACCCCATCTCTTCTGTGATGATGTGCTTGTATAGAAGAAAAAGCTACAATCTGACTTGCAGTTATACGTGAGCACCTTCAAGCCTCCACATGATTCTTTTACAGCTTATGGGCAAACCGTTCACCGGTTTCATATCCAGTCTACCAAAATAGAGTTGGAAATCAGCAACCAGACTCGAGATTTGCAGGAACTACAATTGGTTCTACTCCCATGCCTGCAAATACTTTAGAAATGTTATCTCAATCTGGATGCCTTAACAGTGCCTCAAGAGATGAGCACAATAGACGCCATGGAAGAACACGTCTCCCAGATGTAGACAGAGAAAGAAGTGGCTACCTGCCTACTTGAGTCCTGGTCCTTATCTATGAAACAATTTTTTTAGGACTTTAAATCAGTTTTTGACAAGTTTTACTCTTTATTGTCATAAACTCTTATTATTTTAATACCAAATGGAAATAGGGGTTGTTCAGTTATACTTTGTCATTGTTGGCAAAGGGGGAGAAGTATTCTGGTATTTAAAATTTTGATGTATGCTCTTTATATCTTCATGTCTATCTCTGTATGCAAATAGTTATACATTGTTTTGTTTGCAAAAGGGATAGTGTATATGCTTAGGGGGAGTAATTTTGCTTATGGCATGATTTTTGTTGTAAAACACTTAAAGGTCAAAAAAAATTCCTAATTGTTACCATCAATGCCAAAGGGGGCGATTGTTGGCATTTTTGATGATTATGTTGTGATTGTCATTGATGGACACACACTTGCATTGAGATCACTTTTATATGTATGAGTTATGCTCAACCAACAATTGTTCCTAATTGGTATGATGCATTATAGTCTTTAGACTATCGGTGTTTTGCAGAATGTGTTTACCAGTCTGAAGTGGTATGTTGACCCCAAGTGGTTTGAGGATCTCAAGCAGTATGAAGGATCAAAGCAGCAAAACACATATTTCCCAGTCTTCATTTTTGTCAAACCGACAACCGATATTTTGTATGAAACGGTAATACTCTGTGATGAGTTACCATCCACCAATTGTTTGACAGTACCAACACTTTAACAGTGCTTTTTGTGTCATGTTAGAGAATATGTCTAGATCCATTGAACCTAGGAAATTGTAATGTAATCTTATTGGACCAACATGAAATTAGATTCCTTGATAAGGACATCATGTTTAGGGTTTTAAGGAGTTGCTAGGGTTTAAGGTGGTTGAAGAGTTTTTGTGAGTGTAAAGATAGAAGAAAAGTTCAGGTCTATGAGTAGAGGCAAAGAGTGAATGTGTTGAAGACTGAAGTAATGCTGGAATGCATTAGGAACGAGCTATCAAGGATCTAACCAAGCAATCTGTGCTATTTACTAGATCACTCACTTGCTGATTACTCACATCTTCAACAAGTCTGAAGCCCTTAACCGGGTAGGCCCAAAAGTGTTTTGTAAATCCTCTAACAAGGTGGTTCACATCAGTGGATCTAAAATCCTCTAGCAAGGTAGTCTTTTACCAGACTTATCTCCTAACAGAGATTGAGATTCCTAACAAGATCTATTCTGGTAAAGAACATTTTATGACCTTAACCAGTTTGACCTTAACCGGTCTGGTTCCTATTCTGTAGATAGTTACTTGTGAGCTCCATCTCACCGTGGTTTTTGCCATTTGGGTTTCCACATCAAAATCTCGTGTTATGGTGTTTGTGATTCTGTGGGTGAATGCATTATTTACTATTTGGTTTGCATGTGTGCTAACCGGTTTATGTGCTAAACTATTTTACCAGTTTACTAGTAGTCTAATATAGTGTTTAAGTACATTGATTTTTGGAATACTAATTCACCCCCCCTCTTAGTATTCATCATAATGGAAGTCATGACAATAGAAGTGAGTAGGAAGATAGAAGAGAAGGGTAAAATGTTGGCAATAGAGGATGAAGTCCCTGCCCCAGACCCCTTTATTGATCAAGAACCATTCTTGAAGGCTTTGAAGGCAATAAGTGGAGAGTGTTTGGAAGGATTACCACTGTTTAGTGGCAAGATGGAAGCAGAGTTGGTAATGGAAAGGATAAAGGGTATGGAAAATCATTTTGAGTGTGAAGGTGTGACTGAGGCCCAAAAGATTAAGGTGGCTAAGTCAAGAATGAGAGGTGTTATCGTTACTTGGTGGAATTTTATACAAAATGAGAGAGAAAGAGAAGGTAAGATCCCCATCTCTACTTGGAAAGGGATGGTAAAAAAAATCAGAAAGACTTATCTTCCTAAGGATTATGAAGTTTGGTTGCACAGGAAAAGACAAAACCTAAGGCAAAAGGAGTTAGATGTAAGTACCTACACCGAAGAGTTCCAGAAGTTGTGTCCATGGTCAAAAGTGATGGAGGATGAAAGCATTAGAGCAACAAGGTATCTTAACAGTCTGAGATGGAACATACAAGAGGAATTAAGTTTGTTGAGTCCAAATACCATTCACAAATGTTATCAGTTAGCCCTGAAAGTAGAAGAAAAGAATAAGAAGAAACATGAAAGCACTAGTAGAGGAAGAGGTAGAGGGTGAGATTCAAAAGGTTATAGAGGAAGCTATAGTGGCAGAGGAAGTGAAGTAAGATCAAAAGGAAAGAAAAAATTGACTGAGCAGACTAATGAATCTAGTGGAAGAGGAAATTATTGTAGAGGAGGGGGTCATAACAACCACAATAGAGGTAGATCTAGAAGTTCTGGTGGAGGTTCAAACATTGCAAATAGGAAGTGTTACCATTGCAGTAATTTTGCTCATCTTGCATATAGGTGTCTGGAGAAGGCAACTTCATCACATTAAGAGAAAAGAATCAAGTATGTGCAAGAGGATTCTAGTAGTGTGAAGTCTCCTAAAGTAAACCTTGAAAAAGAGAATGGTGAGAATATGACGTTTAGAAGGGTACTAATCAGGGAACTGGTTAAGGAAGAGCCTAAATAGAGGAAGTGTCTTTTTTAGAGTAAAGTGCAAGATACTTGGTAAGGTCTGTAAAGTGATCATTGACTCAGGATCAACAGACAATATCATCTCCGAAGAAGCAGTAAGTAAACATTGGTTGAGTAGCATACCACATAGTCATCCTTACAAGGTCAGATGGTTGAATAAAGGACAACATGTGTTAGTAAATGAACAAGTATGGGTTGAATTTGCAATTGGGAAATATTCTGACATAATTTTATGTGATGTTCTACCCATGGATGCCTGTCATTTGTTTCTAGGCACACCATGGCAATTTGATAGAAAAGTTGTCCATGATGGAGAAAAGAACTCCTATGCATTCACAAAGGAAGGGGTGACATACAAGATTCAATCTTTGATATAGGATGAAGGAACCAAGACTAGTGGTCCTAATGTGTTGTTGGCCGAAGGAAAAGAATTTTTGAGAGATCTCAAGAAAGGAGGTGGAGAACATTATGCTCTCTTGGTGAAACCTAGTCAAGAAAAGAAGCCTAAACAAGAAAGTTTACCTAAAAAGGTTCAACAGTTGTTGGAATAGTTCAAGGACACTGTGAGTGATGGAACACCCACAATGCTACCTCCTCCTAGAGAAGTAAGTCACCAAATAGACTTTATAGCCAGAGCATCACTTCCTAATAAGGCTACATATAAGATGACTCTTGAACAAAACAAAGAAGTGGCAAGACAAGTACAAGAGTTGCTAGATCAAGGTATAATCAGGAAAAGTATAAGCCCATGTGTTGTATAAGTGGTATTAGTAAAGGAGATAAATGGAGATTATGTATTGATTCTCAGCCAATAAATAGAATCACCATAAGATACATATTTCCTATCCCTAGAATTGAGGATTTAATGGATTGTCTTGGAGAAGCAAAGTATTTCACTAAGTTGGATTTAAAGAGTGGATATCACCAGATACAGATTAAAGAAGGGGATGAATGGAAAACAACTTTTAAGAGTACAAAGGGGTTATATGAGTGGTTAGTTATACCATTTGGGCTTACTAATGCCCCTACTACCTTCATGAGTTTGATGAATGAGGTGTTGAAGGACTACATAGATAGATTTGTAGTGGTATACCTTGATGATATCCTCATATTCAGTAGAACAAAGGAAGAGCATCTTGAACACTTGCAGATTGTATTAAGGAAATTGCATGAGGAACAATTGGCAATCAACCTTCAAAAATGTGAATTCATGAAACAAGAACTCATTTATCTAGGTTTTATTGTATCCCAAGGCACTTTGGAAATGGATCCTAGCAAGGTGGAAGCAATACAGAGTTGGCCTACACCAAAAACTACTACTGAGATAAGAAGTTTTCATGGACTTGCCCAATTTTATAGGAAGTTTATTCAATGTTTTAGTGATATTTGTGCTCCTGTTCTTGATACAATTAAGGGTGGGTTGAAAACTAAGTTTAGGTGGACTAAAGAAGCTGACCAGGGGTTTGAGTTCCTTAAAAGGAGGATAGCTACCCAACCCATCCTAGTTTTACCAAGTTTTGATAAGTTGTTTACCTTAGAATGTGATGCTAGTCATATAGTAGTAGGAACTGTTTTAAACCAAGAGGGAAGACTGGTAGCATTCTATAGTGAGAAATTGAATGAAACCAAGAAGAGATACTCATCCTATGACTTAGAATTTTATGCTTTAGTGCAAGCTCTTAGGAAGTGGAGGCATTATCTTTTGCCTAAAGAATTTTTAGTGTTCATAGATAACCAAGCCTTGAGTTTTATCAATTCTCAAGAAAAGTTGAGCAATAGACACATCAAATGGATAGAATACCTGTAGGCATACACTTTCACTATCAAGCACAAAAAGGGAGAGCTGAATAAGGTGGCAGATGCCTTAAGTAGAAAACTTCTCACTGACTTTGCAGAGCATAGGTGTGGAGAGTTTCAAGGAGCTTTATAGAGAAGATGAAGACTTTTTTGAGGTGTACAAGGTATGCAGTGAGTTTAATAATCATTTCAATAGCCAGTATGCAGATTACACATTGCAGAGTGGTCTTTTCTTTAAGGAATGTTAGTTATGTGTGCCAAGAGGATCTATGAGGGAAAATCTCATACAAGAAAAACATAATGGAAGTCTTAGTGGACATTTTGGTCTGAATAAAACACTTGAGTTGGGGCAAAGATTTTATTATTGGCCAAAAATGCATAAAGATATCAGGAAGTATGTTGAGCAGTGTTTTGTGTGTTAGAGAGCCAAGGGTACTAGTTCAAATGCTGGACTATACTAACCTTTACCAATTCCCAAATGACCATGGGAGTGCATCAACATGGATTTTATTATGGGTTTGCCAAAAACCAAGACTGGCCTAGATAGTATTTTTGTCATTGTTGATCAGTTTAGTAAAATGAGTCATTTTGTTCCATGCAAGACTACGCATGATGCTAGTTACATTGCACATTTATTTTTCAAAGAGGTGGTAAGAATTCATGGGCGGCCTCTCAATATAGTGTCAGATAGGGATGTGAAATTTCTGGGACACTTTTGGAAAAATTTATGGACAAGACTGGGAACTTGTTGGCATATGCACACTCCAATGAGACATTGTATGTGATTGAAGGTTTTGTCATTGATGGAAACCTTACAATCCTATGGCACTAGCAAGGCATTACACAGACAAGTTAGTACACTGGCATCAACGATCAGACTCTACACCAGCACTTAGGACACCGACACCAACACAGAGAAAGGAAGTATACCGGCACAGAGGCCGACATGATTTTGTTATATTATATTTTGTTTATTATTGTTAAAACTTGGTAAGCTAACTTGGCATGTTGTAAAATGATTCTTATATATAAAGGAGATCATTGTAGACATTTGGGAAGTAAGGAAGAAAGTGAAGAAAGTGATGTATGCAAAATATTAAGGAAGACCTATTATGTGAAATATAGGGTAAAGGGTTTATGTAAGAAGTAGAGCAGCAACCGGTACTAAATTAGGCATTATAGATGCTATTGTAAAGTAGTACAAGATACTGGATTTGTATAATCCACATTGTAAGTCAGTGAGACTTCCCATTTGAGCAGTGAGCTCTAGGCAGTTGGCCTTCCTACATGTGCAGGCCCCTATTGTAAGTAATATTCTCTTATTGGCCAGTAAGTGGATATTGTGGGTCACAAATCCCACTGAGGTTTTTCCCACACCGGGTTTCCTCATTAAATACTTGTGTCATGGTGTGCTTTTCATGTGGACGTTTTTAATTTTGTTTATTGCATTATTTCTTGCATACTAGTACACTTTTATAATATATTTTGCATGTTTTAAGATAAGAAATTATGTACACCAGTTAGATATTGATTCACCCCCCCCCTCTCAGTATCTATGGGAATCCTAACAATTGGTATCAGAGCCTGGTCCTCTATTTTCAGAAGCCTAACAACTTGAGGAAGATCTTGACACTAGTAAAAATGGAAAATCTGATGAAGCAACTTGAAGGAGCTCTTTCAGACTATGATGCAGAGAAATTGAAAAATATCAAACTAGAAGATGATTTAAGGGCAGCTCAGGATATCATTTAGGCACTTCAAGAGAATCTTACTATTGCAAGAAATAAGAGAAGAGAACTTTGTGAAAAGATGCAAAATGAGAATGATGAAAAGGAATCACTTAATGATCAGATAAGCAAACTGAAACTAGAAAACATGACAACAAAGAATGAAATGCAGGATATGACTATGAGATTTTGTAAAGAGATTGAGGATAGGAAGAAGAATGAAGAAGAATTGACCAGAAGACTAAGTGATGCAGCAAATGAGAACACAAGACTTAGCTATGAAAATGACATGTTGAAGACATATCTGATGCACAGTCAGAATGACTCCAATGAACTGATGAGACAGAAAGAGGTCTTAGAAAGAGAACTAGAAACTGAAAATCAACATAAAGAAAAATTCAAGAAAAGCTCAAAGGAACTTGGCACCTTGCTGAAGAATCAAAAACCTAAAGGTGACACTTCTGGAATTGGCTTTGAAGTTGGTGAAAGCTCTGGTACTGCAAATACTCAGGATCACAACAAACTGTTAAGACAACCTAATGCTTATAAATTCAATGGAAAATACTTTAACTGTAATAAGTATGGTCATAGAGCAAATGAATGTAGATCTAGAAATTATCAGAATATCAACACACCCACTAGTCAATGTTCAAAATGCAACAAAGTTGGTCACAACTCTAAAAATTGTAGAATGAATGTGAAATGGTATGTTTGTGGAAGATTTGGACATTTATACAATCAATGTAGAACACAAACTGGCATAGGTTATGGGAAAGCTATTCAGAAGAATAATGTAACTTGTTATGCATGTAACAAGATTGGGCATATTGTAAAATTCTATAGAAGTAAAGGATCACCGGTAGACAACAAAAGTTCTAGCTTGAAAGGTAAAGAAAAGGTTGAAGAGGTTAAGCAAGAATTCTCAAAACAATGGATTAGAAAAGCTTATCTAAATATTGGGAATACTCCTCCATCGGTAGAACTAGTCAATGCTTCACTGGTAGGACAGAGTGATGCTTAAACGACAGGACAGAGAAGTGCTCTAGCGGTAGGAAGTTCTTCATCTAATTGAAGAATGTTTCCTTGAGGGTTTGGCAATCTAATGACACATGTGCTATTATTCCCTCGGTTAGAGATGAGAAGTTGGAAATTACTTATGACTGGCAAACAATGTTAAGTGAATACTTAACTGGCATGCATTTAATGTGGTAGATGGTGAAAAGACACTATAAATTTGAGGTTTTGGCACCATTTCATTTGACAAAGATTTCAAACCTACGAAGAGCACGAAGATTTTGAGCTAAAACATTTTGAGCAAGAGCCAACAACACTTCAAGCAATCATCCATCCTAAAGGTAGTAAAAGGTATTTTATCATGGCATCCACCTCTGCAATTGAATATATAGCAAACCCCACTATTGTCAAAGTTATAAAAAGACCTAGGCTCGTATTTCAATTAGTTCCCGAGATAGAAAAGAAAGATGATACCTTAGGTGCTTTTTCTCAAATTCCTAAGGGAGTTGTTTATGCTAAAGAGATTTTACATTCATTGTAACATTGAGGAACTAGGAGATGAAGAGATTAAAACCATGTTTAAAACTGTCATATGTGATGAATCTAGCAATGTAAAAGATGAACACAAGATCATTGAAACCCTAGGATTTACAAAGATCCTTAGCATTCCTGAATTTCCCAAGGATGTGATTAGGATAGTCTTAAGCAGGGTACATGGTTAGATGCAGTTCACAAAATCACTAAGGAAGCTGTGAAAGTTGTCACAAGGTTACCAACCACCGGTAAAAGGCTAGACAAAACCAAGAAAGTTTCCAATAACCTAGTTACTCAGTTAATTGGTGCCACATCTAACAGAAGGTCCTTAAGAGTAAATGATGTAACAAATATTAATGTGAGATTTATCAGCATGATATTAGGATATAAAGCTACTCATACAAATAGACTCAATTCAGTTTCAAGTTTATGCATTAAGAGTGCTTATGATATGGTCACAGATAATGCAAAGATTGATGTATGTGAGTGGTTGAAGGATGAATTAATTGACAACTTAGGCAAGATTAAGAAGGATAAGAAAGGAACTTTTAAATTTGGAAACCTGTTAGTATGTCTGGTGCTACATATAACCAAACAAGTTCCTGGTATAGGCTACAAAGAACTTGGATATGATATACCGGTAGGTAAATAGCTAACATAACTATTCAACAATATGGGAGAAGATAATGAAAACAATATCCATGATTTCTTTCAAGCACTAAAGGCCAAAATGAAGAAAAGAATCAGATTAACACAAAAGATTGTTGACAAATATAAGGATGAAATATGCTTTGTAATCAAGAAGGATGAGATCTGGATGGAAGCAGTCATCCCTAGGACTGTTTGGGTAACAGAGATGGGCTATGAAATAGATGATCATATAATTGAAACATATGCTAAAGCACTTCTGGAAGCCCCTAAATAACCTAAGGAAGAAGTATTTGGTAGTGTAGAAACTATTGAAAGCCAAATACAATCTAAGAAAAGAGTGAAAAAGGTTGAGACAGTTGTGAGAAGAGGTTCCAGGTAGGCAAAGGCTATTAAAGAAGATGTGTTAAAGCAAACTAGTATAATAGAAGATGAGTTAGCAGCTCCACAACCTGAGAGTCATCTATCACCGATAGGCACTTCTTTGGAGAGTGACATGCATACAACTTTCAAAAGAGTTGTAAGGAAAAGAGATCCCTCACCGGCAACCACACCCTCACCTAGGAGGACAAGACAAAAACAACAAGCAGTGAGATCTTCGGTAAGAAAGGCTACACCAAAGAAGAAGAAACTGATACCCAAGAATAAGAAGAGGACAAATAAGGAGTTGGCCCCTCTTGACATACTGTTGAATAAAATTACAGAGGAAGGGAAGCTGAAGAATATAGAGAAACTATATGACACTCTAACATCTGATGAAAAAGAACAAGTAAAAAATAGTGTTATATTGCATATGGATATGTATAAGAAATTTTTGATGGAAGTAGTAAATGAAGGACCAGATGAACTATTTAAAATACTAGAAGCAAGAATACAAGTAGTAGTAGAACTTGACAAGAAAATAAAGATAGAAAAGCTACTTGTTGTATATCTAGTGAATTCACCCAAAGAAATTGATGACTTAATTGTTGAATCCAACTGATCAGTATTTTCTACTGCACACCAGCACATTCCTTTAATGGTTGGAAGAGTTAATGAGGTGACTAAGGAGACAGAAAATGCATGGGACATTTTCATAGTGGAAAAAGAAAAATAAGAAGAATACATGAGTCACAAACCTATAAAGGTATATCAGAAAGAAAGAGACAAGGGTAATGGTAAAGTTGGTGGACCACCCAGTATCAAGGTTAAAGACAACTTACCCCCACCTCCTTTTATTACTCCACTGGTAAAAACAAAAGCTACAAAAGATCAACCAGTAGTTGAAAGTATGGATGTAGAGGATGTCAATCCTAATCCTGAAGTCTTATACACAATGGATGTTGATACTCAAAAGATCAACATTGTGGTAAACAAAGATACAACTGATAAGACTCACATGGCTAGTGAGCCTCTGGTAGCTGAGCAAACTGATAACACATAGGAGAAACCAACATATGACAAAGAGAAAAAGGTAGAAACTCAGACTCAGACTGAGACGATGCAACAAACAGAGAAACAAATAGAGAAAAAGGCTCCCGAATAGGAACAGGTTCATAAGGAAACAATGCCACCGACTACTGGAAAAGTAGAAAAACCATTGCTTAAGGAAATGCAAACACAAACAGACCTACCAGAGGTCAATACAAGCTTGGTTACTTCCACTGGTGGTACTCAGAATTTTTGTTCATCATCAGGCAACAAATCAACTAATGTGTCTGAGGTACTCTTGGATTCAATTAAAAAGATAACAGATTGCAGCTCACAAGCTTATAAGGCAATTGATGACACCATACCAATTTTGAAGGTAATTGCTCCTAATTGTAATATAGACAATAAAGATTCTTTAGGACAACTTGATACCTTGTGTAAATATATCACAAAGAACATTGAGAAAATAAAGGAAGAGACATTGAAGGACAAAGTAGAAATTGAAAAACAAAGATTCTTTGATGAGCAGATAAAGAAGTGTACTAGAGATTTTGACACACTTCTACCGGAACTATGTAATTTATTGAAAGAGTACAAAACTCAGTACAAAGACGCCTGTAAGACAAACTTTTTGACTGTAGATATTGATAAGAAGATGAGAAAGGTACAAGATGAAATCAATAAACTTGCAGATAATTTTGTTAACTCACCTGATACATTATCAGTTTTTGAATAGAAGATAACAAATTTTGAGGAAGAATTACTTAAATTGGAAAGAGAAAAAGAGAGAATAGTGAATAAGGCAAATCATCTAAGATTAGAACTGAGTCCAAGATTGGACTATTTAGCATCATTACAGAAGGAAGTATCTGAGGCACTAATACAGGGACAAAAAACATTGACAAAGCATTTGCAGCATCTCACCAGTACAGTTAAAAGAACATAGACAACAATAAGAGAAAGTAAAAAGTTTATGGAGAGTATAAACTTGATTTTGGCGGATCTATTTCAAATTGTAACTACCCAGTTACAAGGTTGAAACTACAAACTCTACTGACATCTTGACAACCTTTGTCATTGATGCCAAAGGGGGAGTAGTGGGATGACAAAATTCACCATCATAGGAATCATATGCTTAGGGAGAGCACACACATTTTTGGTAACATTTTTGGACTTCACATTTTTGGACACACTTTTGAAATTTCTCATGAGTGTTGCCATCAATTCCAAAGGGGGAGATTGTTGGCATATGCACACTCCAATGAGACATTGTATGTGATTGAAGGTTTTGTCATTGATGGCAACCTTACAATCCTATGGCACCGGCAAGGCATTACATTGGCAAGTTAGTGCACCGACATCAACGATCAGACTCTACACCAGCACTCAGGACACCAACACCGGCACAGAGGCCAACAGGATTTTGTTATATTATATTTTGTTTATTATTGTAAAAACTTTGTAAGCCGACTTGGCATGTTGTAAAATGACTCATATATAAAAGAGATCATTGTAGACATTTGGGAAGTAAGGAAGAAAGTGAAGAAAGTGATGTATGTGAAATATTAAGGAAGACCTATTATGCGAAATATAGGGTAAAGGGTTTATGTAAGAAGCAGAGCAGCAACTGGTACTGAATCAGGCATTATAGATGCTATTGTAAAGAAGTACAAGATATTGGATTTGTATAATCCACATTGTAAGTTAGTGAGACTTCCCATTTGAGCAGTGAGCTCTAGGCAGTTGGCCTTCCTGCATGTGGAGCCCCTATTGTAAGTAATATTCTCTTATTGGCCAGTAAGTGGATATTGTGGGTCACAAATCCCACTGAGGTTTTTCCCACACCGGGTTTCCTCATTAAATCCTTGTGTCATGGTGTGCGTTTCATGTGGATGTTTTTAATTCTATTTATTGCATTATTTCTTGCATATCGGTACACTATTATAATATATTCTGCATGTTTTAAGATAAGAAATTTTGTACACCGGTTAGATACTGATTCACCTCCCCCTCTCAATATATGTGGGAATCCTAACAGAACTAACCTTTCTTTTGGTTCTTCTTATCATCTGTAGACAAATGGTCAAACTAAGGTCATTAACCGAGTCTTGGGTAATCTTTTAAGGTGTCTAACAAAAGAATATGGACAAATGTGGGATCAAGTGCTACCATAGGCAGAACAATGTCAACAGAAGTACTGGTAAGAGTCCTTTTGAGATTGTTTATGGACTCCACCCACGCGGTGTTTGTGAACTTCGAGATTTGGGAAGCCTGGAAGGAAGAAGTGGGCATGCAAAGGATTTCACTCAGTCTATGAAAGAGGTGCATGAGCAAGTGTAGAAAACATTGATCGACGCTACGTAGAGGATTAAGGCTAAAGCAAATGAGAGGAGAAAACACATTCAATTTGTAGTGGGAGACATGGTTATGGTACATCTGAACAAGGCAAGATTACAGAAGGGATTCCCTAGTAAGATTTAGATGCGGAGAATAGGTCCTTGCAAAATTTTGGCTAAGTATGGCTCCAATGCTTATAAAGTAGATTTACCCATAGATTTGGCATCGTCCCATGTGGTCAATGTCCAAGACTTGGTTCAGTTTAAAGGTCCCGTAGCAATGCAAGATGGACCAAATCTAGACCGGGAAACTACTCTTAGTGATATTCTTGTACCACCTATTTTGAAACCACATGTGGAACCGATTTTGGATTCCAGGGTGAAGAAGAAAATGAGGCATGTCATGTATATGGAACACTTAATCAAGTGGTACAACTTACCTGAAGCCGAAGCCACTTTGGTTGCAGAATCCAATTTCAAAAGACTGGGCATTGATGTTGCCTTGCCACCCCCAGGGGGGGACTTGATCTTTTGTGTGGGGAGTATGGTGCAGGAGCACCTAAAGGTGACCAAAGACCCTTTTCAATTTTGGCAATTTTAGCTTAAGGACTGGTTCTAGTCCATTAGGTTGTCTATTTTGGAGCTTGGAGTGCATGCTTTCGGCGAGACTTACCCCAATGACATCACCAGCATGTGGAGTGCAACCATTAACCATAAGAAAAACTAGTTTTCCCCTATCCCGATGCCCTGATGAGTGTGTGCAAGACCGGAGTGGACTCATTTGCTTTCTACCTACCTCGATAGCCCGATGAAGTCGCCAATGGTTGGAGTGAGTCAAAGCAGGACCATTGACTATCGGCAGAAGTGGTTTCCACCTACCCCGATGAGCTGATGAGGTCACCAATGGAGTGGAGCGAGTGGAGTGAATTCAAAGTGGAGCCATCGGGTATCAGCAAGTGATGTTTGGTGCTAACCCGATGACCCGATAGGAAGGCATAGTGTGTGGAGCACATCATCGGCTATCGGTACAACCTGTTTAAAGCTACATTGAAGACCCGATAAGATAGCATATTGCTGGGAGCGTGCCATCCAATATCAGCAAGAGTGTTTTGATGCTATGCCGATAACCCAATAAGAAAGTGTACACTTTGTAAACTACCATCAGACATCAGAGTAAGTGTTTCAGTGCTAACCCGATGACCCAATGAGGAAAACGATGCTAACCCGATGACCTGATGAAGAAAGAAAAGTTAGTTACAGTCAGAAACCGAATTATGTCGAGTTGAATCTCATCCATTAGGGATGTTTCATGACATGTCGTAGAGGATATAAAAGACCCAATGGGCATTTTGAAAAGAGGTTAGAAGGAAGTTGGATAGGGGGAACAAAAAACATCTTTTGAATAGCAATTTGAAAACCATTTTCTGGTTTCTTTCTTAGAGTTCAATTTTCAGTTGTAAACTGTAAATAATGGTTTAGTCTTTAAATGCTTGTGTAGATAGAATAGATGTTTCTTTTCTATTTTTTGTGAGTTCTAGTTTTCAATTCGTGCCAAACTCGGCTCTATAGATAAAGTCATCTTTTCAGATCTTATTTTCTATTGGTGTCAAGTAGTATAAACATGGCTATGTCTTGATTCTCCATCATGGGATCCACACAACCATTGAAGGTTATCAAGAAGATCCATCCATGTATAGTAGGTTTTTATATGGAATAGACTAGGGAATGGCATCGGCCATTTTAGCAGACTGGCCCTAGGTGAGCTTGATGATAGCCTGGCTAGGTATCAGTGACCTAGAGGAATCACTTGCAGGGTAGACTGGAGTCTAGGATGTTAGCCATAGACCAGAGGAAGATGGGATCAAAGGGAGAGAAGGTCCAAGCATGAGGAGGAAAACAACTTAGGAGAAGTTGTAGGAATAATCCATGGTAGAGCAAACCCTGCAAGGTGTCTAGTTAGATTTAGAGGAATAGTGAGTTGGTGGATTTACGGAAGTGAATTCACAAAGAGTAGAGTAATAACCCTTGGTAGAGAGGACCTAGAGTGGAATAGGGGAATAGAGAGGAGTATTCCCGAGATAGGCTAGTAAAAGGCCTTGGAGTGATTCAAGCTCAGTCAAGCAATCTAGGATCCTCCCTATCATCGGCTATCGGTACAACCTGTTTAAAGCTACATTGAAGACCCGATAAGATAGCATATTGCTGGGAGCGTGCCATCTGATATCAGCAAGAGTGTTTTGATGCTATGCCGATAACCCAATAAGAAAGTGCACACTTTGTAAACTACCATCGGACATCAGAGTAAGTGTTTCAGTGCTAACCCGATGACCCAATGAGGAAAATGATGCTAACCCGATGGCCTGATGAAGAAAGAAAAGTTAGTTACAGTCAGAAACCGAATTATGTCGAGTTGAATCTCATCCATTAGGGATGTTTCATGACATGTCGTAGAGGATATAAAAGATCCAATGGGAATTTTGAAAAGAGGTTAGAAGGAAGTTGGATAGGGGGAACAAAAAACATCTTTTGAATAGCAATTTGAAAACCATTTTTTGGTTTCTTTCTTAGAGTTCAATTTTCAGTTGTAAACTGTAAATAATGGTTTAGTCTTTAAATGCTAGTGTAGATAGAATAGATTTTTCTTTTCTATTTTTTGTGAATTCCAGTTTTCAATTCATGCCAAACTCGGCTCTATAGATAAAGTCATCTTTTTAGTTCTTATTTTCTATTGGTGTCAAGTAGTATAAACATGGCTATGTCTTGATTCTCCATCATGGGATCCACACAACCATTGGAGGTTATCAAGAAGATCCATCCATGTACAGTAGGTTTTTATATGGAATAGACCAGGGAATGGCATCAATCGTTTTAGCAGACTGGCCCTAGGTGAGCTTGATGATAGCCTGGCTAGGTATCAGTGACCTAGAGGAATCACTTGGGTAGACTGGAGTCTAGGATGTTAGTCATAGACCAGAGGAAGATGGGATCAAAGGGAGAGAAGGTCCAAGCATGAGGAGGAAAACAACTTAGGAGAAGTTGTAGGAATAATCCATGGTAGAGAAGACCCTGCAAGGTGTCTAGTTAGATTCAGAGGAATAGTGAGTTGGTGGATTTACGGAAGTGAATTCACAAAGAGTAGAGTAATAACCCCTGGTAGAGAGGATTATTCCCAAGATAGGCTAGTAAAAGGCCTTGGAGTGATTCAAGCTCAGTCAAGCAATCTAGGATCCTCCCTATCATCTGGTATTGAGATTAACTTGGACTATAATCAGGCATGGTAGATGTTATCTCTGGCAATTCACTCTACTGGATTATTGCCCAATTATCTTGAGGTGGTTTTAACCTCTCTATAGTCTATGAGACTCTTTTGTAATGAGTAGTGTGCTCTAGGCAGTGTGCCTTCTTGCATTTGTAGGCCCCTCATTGTATCACATACTTTCTGCAGAAGTATCATCTGACTGTGGGTAAGCTTCCCACTGTGTTTGTTCCCTTTACTAGGTTTTCCATGTACAAATCATGGTGTTATGTGGTATGCTTGCATTGTGTTGATTATCTATTTCTTTATTGAGGTGCATTGTTTACTAGTATTCATTTCTATCGGTATCTATTTCTGCTATTTTGGTATTTAAGTTTTATGCACTCCGGGTTAAGGTTGTAAAGTGGATTAATTGATATAATCTGTTAACAACTAATTCAACCCCCCTCTTAGTTGTTCACTAGTTATTCTAACATTATACATAGAAAAACTAGTAAAGGGAAAAACCATGGTGGGAAGCCTACGCACAGTCACATAATACTTCTGCAGTAAGTATGTGAATTACAATTGAGGGGCTTGCACTTGTATGAAGGCCAATAGCCTAGAGTGTATTGCTCATCACAAAAGGAGCCTCACCGACTACATAGAAATCTAGACTACAATCCAGAGAAGCATTTAATTGCAAAAGATAACATCTCCTATTCCTGAGTATAGTTCTAGTTAAGCTCAGTACTAGAGGACTAAATCCTCTTACATAAACCCAATTCAATCTCCAATGATCGACCAAAACCTCTTCTTGAATGATATTACATTATTTTCACATTACATTCCTTGACCATGACCTCTAACCATAACCATGATGATCTATAATGAGATCTTACATCTATATATACAAACCTTCGACCATAAACAATTAGGTTGGCCACTAGACAATAAACCAATTACATAATTACAAACAAAGTTGGCCTAAGACCAAACAAATAATATCCAACACATAAGACATCCCAAAAATACATCAAGAGGTCCAATCCACATGTTACATTAAAGACAATCCATAACCTAGATCAACTCGGACCTAGTATAGGTGCACATGCTACAATAATGATCTCCATCTGCCAAGTATTGAACATGATCACCAACAACATCCTAAAATTCCACTAGAGGCTACACCAACACCACTTATGCAATTCATCAAAGATCTTCATCAAAAGCTCTGCTGGTGAAACCCTCGCTGGAACCAAAAACTAAGCTTCTAAGCAAGAAGGATAGCATCCAATAACCAGACCAAAACTAACTGACCAAATATGAGCATGAGTATCATGAAAAAGCTGATTCCATCACCAAACTATAACGAAGCCTACTAGATCATGCTGGATCCAAATCAATCAGAAATCACTCAACATACAACGATCAGAAGGGTGTCGGTAAAGCATCCAAACAACTAGTATTGATATCAATGAAAAACATCAATGCAACACATAATCAATTCCACCAAATGGCCAACAGTCCCTAGTGTTCCTCCCATAGATCCAGATGCTAAGGAGTATGAGAACAATGCAAAGGCTAAACATGTTATTCTAAGTGTCCTATTAGATAATGAGTTTGTTAAGGTTACGTACTGCTCATCCACTAAGGAGATGGGAGAAAACACAAAGATTATTTGAAGGAGATGCCAAAGTGAAGGAGGCCAGGATGCAATCACTAAGAGGTTAGCTTGAAGGCTTGTAGATGAAAGATGAGGAAAAGATTGCAGACTACCTTCACATAGTTGATGAAATTGTGAACACCATCAGATGATTTGGAGAGGAAATTGTTGATAAAGTTATTGCCAAAAAGGTACTTAGATCTCTCACATCTAAGTATGATACTAATGTATATTCCATAGAGGAAGCCAAGGATCTGAAAACCTTCATAGTGGACAAGTTATTTGTCTCCTTAACTTCCTATGAAATGAGGACAGCCGGTGAAGCATCTTCAAGGAAAGAGACAACTTTCAACTCCATCAAAAAGGGCAAGGAAGAGGTTTCTCATAAAGGATCTACTGAAGACTCAGATGTAGAGGTAGAAAAATTTGTGAGAAATCTCAACAAAGGATTTGATAAGTATAAAGGAAATCTACCACTCAAATGCTTCAACTGTGGTAAAGTTGGATACTTTGTTGCAAAATGTCCCTATAATGAAACCAGTGGAGATGAGCAAATAAGTTTGGCAGATCTGTCGGTAAAGAAAAAGAAAGGAAAGTCTACCAGCAACAAAGAATAAGCTACCAGAAGAATAACAACTTATATACCATTGAGGATGATGCCATAGATGAAGAAAGTGCAGTAGAAGATGACTATCATGAAGATGAAAGAGAAGTTAATCTTTTTATGGTACTAGATGAACTGGTTGGTGAATATGAGGAAGAAGAAGACATTGAAGCTAAAGTAGATATAGAAGGTGAGCTCATAAGTTCTCTTGAGGAGTTAGGTAAGAAAAAAAGAGAACTCAAGAAGGTCAAGCTTGCTACAGTAGAATAACGAGGTCTCTTGAAGCAATCCTTGGATGTGTCCAATCAAATTCTCTCTTATGTGAAACTCCAGTTGGAAGAAGCCAAGAGGATATGTGAAGTTACATCCTCTGATTTGATGAAGAAGGAAAAGGAGCATCAAGACATAGAACAAGAAATAGTGAAGCTCGGAAAGGAGCTTGAAAAGAGTAAGAATAAACTAAAATTGAGGAGAAAATATTAGGGTAGCACAAAAGCCTTGGACAAGATGTTGAGAAAAAAGAAACAATCTAAAGATACTAGTGGCTTAGGATTTCAAGGACAAAGTTAAAAAAAAAAAAGATACATCCGGTAAGGAGATACAGTTCACTTATTCAAGTGAAGGTGAAGAGAAGAATTTATTCACAGTAAGCAAGGATACCGACAATAAGACTTATGCAAAAGCTATTAGAAACCACCCCCCAAACCGGTATACATAATAAATGAACTAGAGGCCACACTAAATATACCAGAATGCAAATATTAGGATAAAGATAAGGTTGATCATGAAGGGTTCACTAGAGTCAACAATATTAAACGAAGACCCCCAGTGAGACAGATGTTTGCAAGACTAAGAAAACCAAACTAGTATGTACCAAACTTTCATGGCTATTGTTACCGATGTAACAAGTTTGGTCATAGAATTCATGATTGTAGATTGAAGAAGCCCCCTATTAGTTTTGCAAGTAGAAATCAATTTAATGCACTCTGAGATACAAATGTTGTCTCTTATCAGTGAAATGGATTTGGTCATAACAGTTTTGAATGTAGGAAAAGTAAACTGGTATCCGGGTCAATGCAAGAAGATGAGTCCACTTTTTGGCCAAAAAGTGGAAGTGTTTTCCTTGTTTTTCAGATTTTGTCTCACTTGAGCTTAAATTTTGAAACACTTAGAGATTGAATCTTGGAAAAAGTTAGTAATATAAAAGATAGCTCTCTGAGTGTACTTTTCAAATATGTAATTTATTTTAATACCCACATAATAAAAAATAACTTTTTGAATGGAGTTCTAAAAACTATGTTTTAAAAATGTCTGTTTCAGGACCATACCATGCATGTGTACGACCCACACTTTTTGACACAATTAAAATAATTTTCTCAAACTATTTTGGGAAATGGTTTGTAACACACTGAAGATTGATGAGCATATTTTTCTGTATTTTTTTTTCAAATATATTTTTTTAATTAATTTTTTAATGGTCGTAATTATGTTTTTAAAAATTTGACGTGTACGACCCACATAATTTGACGTAAACTTAGCAATTTTTGAATTTTTTTTTAAATTGAAAAGAATTTTGTGTAGATTGATGACATATAATTTTTTTTTCAAAATTCATTAAAATAAAAAAGTTATTAAATTAAGAAAATTAGTTAATATTTCAAATTTATGGACCCGATTTAGTATAAATTAAATGAAAAATAGTTAAAATAATCAATTTTTAAATTAATTTACATATTTAGAATCTAGATAGTATAATCTGAAATGGGTTTCAATTTTGTATAAAAATTCTCTGATTAGAGGCACGTAAACTATTTCATTTCATCATATTTGTGGTTTCATTCATGGAGCTTTGAATTTGCAGGTTCATGTCTCAGGTGTGGCCATCTCAGGCCTATTCGGGGCCTAATCCTGAGGCAAGTGGCGGGTTGTGAATTCAAATTTTGCATAACCATTTTTTTCTTGTTGGATTTAACAACGGGCCCCCGTTTTAAAAATGGGGGCCCGTTATTTAAATAACGGGCCCCCATTATTAAAACAGGGACCTGTTATTTAAATAACGGGCCCCCATTTCTAGATAACCGTTACTGTAAAGAAAAAGATAGATTGCATCGATTTACCACACTATCATTGAAATCCGTACTGACAAAGATTTTTTACATCATTTGGCAGTACTTTTTAATATTTTTTACACGATTTTTTGAAGACGAGTTTGTAAAAATGGGTTCTAAGCAATGTCAAAAGAAAAAAAGAGGACAATGACAGTGGACGAAATTCAAGCACAAAGAGAGAAGGAGGCAAAATGCCAAAGAGATTGAAGATCACAACAACGACAATTGAATAACACTTCTGAAGCATCTAGTTCAGTGCTCGTTGTAGATGAGACAATTGAAGACATCATGATGGATGCAAGAAATGTAGAACCACACACGGGTATGACTGTTGATGCAAATGTTGATGTGTATGCGAATCCTGGTATGTTTTTAAATCCTGATGACTATTTTTCCAATCAAATTGCTGATTTAAATGAAGTTGGATATAAATTTCATACACCAATACGAAAAGAAATAAAAATTGAAAATATTACACCACCCTCTCTGAAAGAAAATGAATGTAATTTGTTTACTATTGATAGCAATGTGCTAGATAATCTTAATGGGTTATTTTCTTGGAGACAAATCAGAACACATGCAAACAGATTATATAAACATTTTTTCTATAATAAAAAGTTAGGATTCCAATGTCAATTAATGCTACAATTAATAAAAATGTTAAAAATGCGTAAAGTCATGAAAAAAATAGGTATTTATGCAAAAACAAAAAGAAAAGATGAATCATATAAGCAAGTTGTATCTACTGTTGCCAGTGCCATTGATTCTATAGGAAAAACAAGTCGATCTAAAGATAAGAATGTAGCACGTAGAGGTATAACGACTACTATTGTTGACAAAATGATTGTTAGTAAAAGAATGTTAAGTGATATAAGTGGCTATTTGAACTTACATCATAGAACCTTGTCAAGAGCAGCCAAAAGAAGAGACACAATTGAAATTGATCCACTAAACCATTGTTGGAGTTTTAGTGGTAGACTTTAAAGGTTGGACATGAAATTAAATGATGAAACTAAATAATTAATTGCAAAATTTTGGCATGATAACACTAGAGTTTCATCAAATGCTAGAGATGTTTTAAAGTTAAGGGTGGGATCAAAAATTCATGATCCTCATCCAAAACATCTTCTTGACATGACTCAAAATGAATTCTTTAAAAAATTTAGTGATGAATCTGTGTTAATGAATTTACGAATTAGTCAAAGATCATTTGAAAAATGTAAACCCTGGTATGTTAAAATCAATAAACAAAGAATATCTTGTTGTTGTAAAACTCATGTCCAGTTTCGTTACTATTATGATGTTTTTCGATATATTCGTTGTATGTTGCATGGTAATGATCTTGTGCAAGATTGTGGTGTTTATGTTCCACCTGAAACTATAAAAGATTTTATTGGAAGTTTATTTTGTAAACCACCTAATGAACAATTATTTCTTTCCAGTTCATGCATTTATGGCCTTTGCAATTTATGTGGGAACTATTCTTCGATACGTGAATGTTTGCATGAACATGTTTCATCTGAGTTTGGACAAAAAATGGTTGATGTTAGGAGATTTAAAAATATAGAATACCCTCTAAAGGATGGAAAGATGGGGAAACATTTAGAATTGATTACAGAATAGAATAGTGTGAATGCATTTATTAGTGAGTTTAAAACTCATATTGTTCCAAATTATGTGAAACATTCCCAACATGCCCGATGGCTTGATGGATAGTTTCACATATGCAAGAACACATTTCCAGTTGGAATAATAGTATCAGTTGTGGATTTTGCAAAAAATTATACTCTAAAACCACAAGAGGAAACTCAATCACAATACTACAACTCAGTGCAAGTGGCCATATTTGTGCACATTATATATAGACATGACCATGACAGTACAGAAGATAACAAATTTTTTTTGAGGGAGTATCATTTCTATGTTAGCGATAATCGATTACACTCTTCAGAGTTTGTCCAACATTGCTTCAAGGTATTTTATGATAATCTTAAGGAAAGAGAAATTGACATGAAACAACATATGATATGGTTAGATAACTGCACTGGACAATTCAAAAATGCAAGAATGTTTTATTGGCTATGCAAAGTTCACAAGATAACCAATGTCCAACATTTATGGAGTTTTTTTGAAGTAGGACATAGTAAGGGGGAACACGATGGAGCCGGTGCCTGTATAAAAAGAGCTCTTGCTAGAGAACAATTGAAATTTGAGGATGTAGTGAAATTCAGAGATGCTCGTGCAGTTGTAGATTGGTGCAATTCAAAGTTGTCAAAAGGATCAACTGAAAACTCTGCAATTCGACATTTCTTCTGGTTGATAGAGGAAGATAGTATTCCTATTTGGCATGATTGTAATACCATCATTGGATCAGCTAAATGGCATTCATTTAAGAGTTCTAATTCAAACACATGGACTATATTCACAAGGCAACTTGCTTGCTTTTGTCAGTTTTGTGTTTCTCGAGATTGGGAATTTTGTGAGAATAAAGAATGGGTTGAAGAATGGCAACAAAGATCATTGACACCCATAGATGCAAATGATCCGCATGAAAGAACTGATGAAGATATGGATCAAATGTTTGCATCAAATGACTATGATCGCATTTCAGATCTTATACAAAAAGGTAAAATTATTTTTGAAATTTGTTTTGATTTATTAAATAGTACACAAATTTATGAAATCTTACAGTGTATATTTTTGTTTTTATTTCTCATTAAATATTAAAATAAAATTGTTTTGTGCACAGGACATGTCTATTCTATTGTTGCACAAGAGGACAATGAAGGGGGGATAGAGTATTGGTTGGCTCGATGTGTAGAGCCAAAACATAAGCTAACTACTCCTTGAGTAGATGATGATGGCTATGACTATCCAACAAGATCTGTGGTTGTTGTTGGCACTTGGCTACACAAATATCTAAGAAAGAATGGATTGCCTGCATTTGAAGATTATGAATTAGAGAAGAAGATTATACATTACTCGCATTTGGTAGTGGCAACTAATATAAAATTGGATAGATATCGTGGCAGGCCTGCTAATAAACAATTATGGACTCTCTCTATGGAAGAGCACGAGACAATTATAGATGCTTTGCAAAAGAGAGAGGATGCAGATGGTATAACGGAATGAATCTAGTAAAATTTTGTTTTAGGTCTACCACAAGTAGAAGGCGTCAATGAAAATAAAGTTATTTAAATAGACTGTTTATTTTATTTTAGATATGTCTTCTTGATTACATTTTGTGTACAATATACATAAATGAGAGACTATTGGTCAAATTTATGAATGAGATAATTATGTTTTAATCATGTTCTATTCATTATATTTGTTAAATGATACTTTTTAATTTAGAATATGTTATAATTATAAGATATGTTTCGATACTTAGTTCATGATGTATGCACCTTTAGTTTATCTAATCACAAGAACTATTTAAATGAAATTCCAAAAATAAAATTACAAGTCCACATAATGCCTATAAAGTTGTTTAAGCACAACTTCCATAGATAAAATTTCAAGTCCACATAATATATAAAGTATGCACAAAATTTCAAGTCCACATAATTTCAAGTCAATATATATGATCTAATGTGCACATAATTTCAAGTCCACAAAATATCTAATGGGCACAATACACATAAAATATGCACATAATATATATGATCTAATCCTATTATGAAACTATCCATATATATAAAGTATGTGTGTGCACGTGTAAACAAATATGTAAAGCCCATAAAATAGTACATATCAGAGCCAAATAAATAGTAAAATTTCAAGTCCACATAATCCATATAATATCTAATCCATATATATGTCTAGATGGTAACATGATGTTCACTCCACATAATATCTAATGTGCACAAAATATATAAAGTATGCACAAAATATATATGATCTAATCCTATTATGCAACTATCCATATATATAAAGTATGTGCACGTGTAAACAAATGTGTAAAGTCCATAAAAAAGTACATATCAAAGCCAAATAAACAGTAAAATCTAAGTGCTATCATCAATAACATCTCGTGGTCTCTGTCCCCGGGATGTGGTCCAGATCCACCTGTCTCATGTTGTACAATAAAAAAATAATATTAAAATATTACTTGAAATTAACTATTAAAAGAATCATTTATCAAATATAGTAGAATTCATAAATTAAGTTACAAACTTACCATATGCTCATCAAATCCTCTAGCAGTATCTCTCTTGTCCTCGGGATGTGGTCCAGATCCACCTGTCTCATGCTGTACAATAAAAAAATAATATTAAAATATTACTTGAAATTAACTATTAAAAGAATCATTTATCAAATATAGTAGAATTCATAAATTAAGTTACAAACTTACCATATGCTCATCAGATCCTCTAGCAGTATCTCTCTTGTCCCCGGGACGTGGTCCAGATCCACCTGTCTCATGTTGTACAATAAAAAAATAATATTAAAATATTACTTGAAATTAACTATTAAAAGAATCATTTATCAAATATAGTAGAATTCATAAATTAAGTTACAAACTTACCATATGCTCATCAGATCCTCTAGCAGTATCTTGTGCAGTATCAACACCAAATGTAGTGCTAGCTAACTCCTGTACAAGGTCAAATTCAAAGTGTCCAATTAAATCTTAAATTAAGAGTCAAAATAAGATCAAATTAAGTATTACATATTAATACCTCAAAGGATGTCGATGTGCGTTCAAATTGGCTCTGATCAAAATTATGAGGATAACCTATCCTAATGGTAGTGTCCACCTGCATACATGCATTTAATGAAATCATATTTAGTGAACATATATATGTGTACTCAATAATTTCAAGTTAAGTTACAATATTATAAGAGTTCATATTTAATTTAAGAATTATAAGATACATACCATAGATGGTGTCACAATAGTCAGACCCTCTTCTCGATGTGATGTAGAGGGTCCCTCATGACCTGAATCCTAGAGAAAGAAGCATTCAATGTATCAACATGAAAATTTATATAGTATACGATGATAACATATTAACTTAAAAAGATAGTACAATGTCTAGAGAGAAATTTATACTATACCCCATAAGGTGTGCCAAGTTGTGTTCCAGTAGATGCAATATTGACTCTAATATTAGGTGTGGTCCTTATCTACATAAACAAAATTTATTTAATGAAGTATTAGATTGTATAAAAAAAGAGATACACTTAGTTTATACCTATATTCAATGAATTATAAAAAGATTGACATGTACATGTATATATATCTATACCTGGTCAAGATGAATATCCGAGCAAAGAAAATCCATATAAGATGTCATCATACTATCATCTTCTGCATCATGCTTAGCTGGAACTGAAGTAGATCCTGCAGTAGTAGTAGGACCTACACACGTCTCATGACAACTTGAACACATATGTGGCATCCATCAAGGAGCAGATGTCATGTGAGTAGCTTGCTCACTCAGGTTGCCTATGAGGGAAGTCAAAGCATCTAATGTCGAAATGAATGATGTATCTTGGACATCTGTAGGAATCGATGGAGCAACAAGTGGAACTATGGGTGGATTCGGTAGGGGATTATTACTTCGTGCCCCTAATCTATGCTATGGCATTCCATGACCAACACCCTGGAATGACTTAATGTCAAAATAATTTGGTTTTTGGTTCATTACAAACTCACAGTATAATTTCTTCAAAAAATAAAAAGGGACCTCATAATTATGATGTGGTGGATAATCAAAAACCATCCACCATCTATCCCAAAAGTATCTAGCCATTTCTGGATGCACACACCACCTAATTGAAATTCTTTTCTGGTTAGGTTGCATTGGTTCTCTTGTTTTTGGGTTGGTAAAATATGGACATAAATGAGCTTTGGTTATTTTCAAATTAGTGATTTGCCTATAAGTTAAACCATCAGCATAAAAATCACGCAACTCTTGTCATCGTCTATGAAATTGATCTAATTGAGAATCAACAGATCTAACTAACTCGACAACAGTTTGCATTGATTTTGCAAACTCTACAAGATGGGGTGGCGTGATTTGCTCATTTTGGATAGCAGCAATGTTTTTTTTAATCACTTGTAGGTTTTCATTAATTCATTCTCTTAAATGAATTTCATCCAATCTAGGGGGTTGTTGTGGTGGTGGTGTTGGTGGTGGAGGTGGAGGAGGAGGAGGAGGGGGTTGTGGTGGGGGATTTTCACCTAATAGTTCATCTATGTCAAAGACATCCATGATAACAAAGAACTCCTGCATATATGAGGATATACATGAATTATATACAACTCTATGTCAAAGAAGAATCTATTTTACTAAATTAAAAAAAACATTTATAAATAGTAACATTTCTATGTTGTTGAATGAGATACACATGAAATATATAATATAATATTGAACTTAAAAAAATATACATGTACATACTATTGAATCTTGAAATATAAAATTTGCGCACAAAACTTAATAAAAACTTTCAATGAAACATCATAAATCTATTATATATTCAATTTAATAAATTCA
Organism: Cryptomeria japonica; assembly: GCF_030272615.1. Classification (NCBI taxonomy): domain Eukaryota; kingdom Viridiplantae; phylum Streptophyta; class Pinopsida; order Cupressales; family Cupressaceae; genus Cryptomeria; species Cryptomeria japonica. The sequence continues at coordinate 640,358,530 of NC_081408.1, forward strand.
TTTCTTGTAAAATGCATCAACTATTAAAATTAATATAAAATATTTCATACATAAGATCAATAAAGAAGTGAGAAATAAGATGATCCTCCTTCTAGTGTAAGAATATATAGCATGGAAACAATATTACTAAGACAACATAATATTTTGTTAACTTTAACTTAAAGTTATTTTGAAACTAAATTATAATGAGATACAACACAATAATATTAATAAATCTAGAAAAATGCATGTGTGTGTTTGGATGCTCCATATTTCTAGTGTTTTAGTGTACATGATAATTTATTAGAATTCAATTACATAGTTTTGAGATAATTGCCATCAATTCATATTACATTGATTAGTCTTCAGACAATCTTAAAAAAAAACTAATCTCCCATGACTATAAATGACATACTTAAAACATATTATATTCTAAGTGGTTGTCATGTAAAGACAAAACATCAAAACTTTTGAAGAGTTAAGCATATTTCACCATTAAATTTCTCCCATAATCAAATCTACACAAGTTTATAATTTACAAAACCTTCAAAAAATATTATTTCCTATAAATCATTTATTATAAAACTCTGCAATCATTTGTTTTCATATATAATCTTTCTATAAAATTTAAGATATCAATTCATACACAAATTCTCTTACAAAGTTGAATAAGAAATGAAACTCTTACATAAAAATCAACACAACATGCCAACAATTAAAAACAAAATTAACCTTGCAATATTTACTTTTAAAATAATCAATTTCAACAATATTTTACACATGCATTTATAATTATCAACTAGAATATTATTTTGACTAACATTCCAAATAAAATTCCTAACATACTATATGATCCTCATTAATACCCATCCATAATATTTCTTTAATGGATACATCTCCTTCAAATCATCACATCATAATTATTTTTATTTTAATAATTGAAAGCTTTAGGGATGCGCTCATGCACAAAGGGGTCCACTATCATACTTGCAAGCACTTAATTATTAAGTCAATGAACAAACTACAACTCAATGAAGCTAAAAAAGTGATGCAAGCCTATTTGTAAATATCCCAATTCCTTTCGCTGACCTAATACTTTTAGTGGCAACCATTTTAAAATTTTGTATTAATCAAAGAGAATATTTTAGGGAAAAAATGCAGTGTTGGCACTTTATGAAAATAAAGGTTTTTAAGACTCTAGAGACTTGTTCATCACAATATTTTATTGTTTAATATGCAAAATTTTGAAAGATTTTGATATGTACAGACAAATTAAATTTTTCATATAATTAGAGGTGAAATCAATTTTGAATTCTACCTCAATGATTGAGGGGATCTTACAATTTGACTTTAAATATAGCTTCATTTATACTCTTTCATAAATAAACTAAAATAGAAGCTATAAAGAATTGCTAAATTCTAGCAATATATGTGTATGCAAGCAAGCATAAAAAATCAATAAAGGACTTAAACTATGAATTTCAAACCATTATGCTATGCATAAGTACCACCTTTAGATCGAGTTAAAGGATAATGTATAAAATATGAAAGACAATAGTATCTCAGAAAGAAAACTCTTGTTGTAGCTAAAGGTTGATGGCTTCAAGATGGATTTGTGACCAAGATAGGATGTAACGTGCTTAAATTGGCAACATAACATTGCATTACAAGAGTTCTTGAAAATAGCTCATATAATGATTTATTTATAGTCATGAAGGATAGAGGATTAAAGACTAAGATTGTTTTGAGAGATCAACGGAGTAGATTGATTGAAAGGATTGTGTGCATTAGAAGCTTCCAAGTGGCAACTTATGTTTGGTGCACATGAGGAGTTCATGATCCAAGAAATTTTTGAGGAAAAGGTCTTCTTAGGGGCGTATACACCAAGATGTTGTTAAAAAAGGTAGCCAAATGACCAAAAAAAGATAAACACGAGTGCGTTATTGGGAAATTCATTTAACGCATTTGAGGTCTTTTTTGTAGTGATTTTTTCTTACACTATCCTAGGCTTGTTTACACTATCCTAGGTTCATTAGGATTGTCCTATAATCATTAGGACTATCCTAGGTTCATTAGGATTGTCCTATAATCATTAGGACTATCCTAGGTTCATTAGGATTGTCTCAAGTTCATTATGGCTTTCTTAGGCTCATTAGGACTTTCTTAGGTTCATTAAGACTGCCCTACATTCATTAGGATCATTTGAGGCTCATTGGGACTATCATATGTTCATTGTGATTTTTCTAGGTTCATTAATTTAATTCGTGTGTTCATTAGGACTATCTCACGTTCTCAAATAGCTTCAACTAATATCTTAAATTAACTATTTTAAAAAAAAATAGCTCCTTAACAATTTAATATTATATACAATCAAATATGATTTCAACTTCAAACCTTGTGCACCTTTTAAAACCAAAAGATGTTGTTAAAACCATTCTTCTAATATTAGCTTAATCATAACATAATCTAATAAATCTTCCTCAAAATATCTACCAACTTCAAATCATATATCAAATCTTTAATAATATAAATTACATTCTAGATATACCAATATACTTCTAAAGATATTCAAAATACTTCTTGGGAATTATATTTTTCAAATCTTTCAGATGTATATATAATTAGCACCCCATTTAGAAAACTCATTATCAATCAACATTATAAATCAAGAATATTTTTTATTTTGTATTAATGAATTATATTAGCTTCCTTTATGAACCTATGTAAACCAAACTCCAATTTTAGTAACTTATCTAGCTTTGCTCTAAAATTGTGTCCATAATTGATCCTTTTATACCATCACATGACATAATAGGACCATAATAGGACCTTTATGCCATGACATGGCATAAACCTAAGCCTAAACTTTCATATCTAAAATTTGAAGAGTAATGTTAATTACTTTTAAGGTTATACTAATTTAGTGGTAACTTTTGTATTGCCTAATGAGGATTAAGAACAATTTAGGTACATATGTTCGGTTTTATTTCAATTTCATTTTCGAACGTTTTTGTTTTTGTTTCCATTTCATTTTCGGTTTTTTGTTTGTGTCGATTTTGGTTTGTTAATTATCTAGGTTTGGTTTTGGTTTCTAAATTTGTTGATTACGGTTTAGGGTTAACTGTTCAAAAATATTTTAGATCAAACTCAAAAATTTACAAATATAAAAAAATAATTTATTTATATGCTACTATAAAAAAAAACTAAAATAATAAAAAAAAAATTAAATAATACACAAAAAAAAAGAAAAATATACAAGAAAATTATGAAATGTGAAAATAGATGACTGAATGTGTACCTGGGATAGTGGTGGAGGCTTGAAGTGGAAACCACAGCACAGGGGCCCATTTTTGATCTCTTCATGTCAATTCACTGTCACAGTGAAAATGAAAAATTGTCCAAAAAAACAGTAAAAATAGAATTTCAAAACGAGGGCCCATTTTATTTAGCTTCGCCACCCCAAGACCTTTCAGCTTGGGAGGCCAAACCATTAACGGGCCCCCATTTTTTAGAACAGGGGCCTGTTTTGTGGAGGATGTTTACCAACGCACAGACTTCCGCGAATTTGTGACTCATTAGCTTGCACATACCCATCCTACTATAGTTTTAAAGAATTATCTTTTAATGAAATGTGTAATGCTATAACTATCAAGAGTTTGGACATATTGTAAAGAATTGCAAGAAGAGGAAAATGAAGCAGAATAGGAGAGCCCCTGATCAAGAACCAGTAGACAAACCAGAGCATAAGATTGCAGTTGACAAGAACAAGGAAACTCAACCAGTTTGGGTTGAGAAAGAAAAGGACAAAGTAGAATAAAGTCTGAAAGTGCAGACTACCCTACATGCAAAAAGAAGAAACTTGTGGGTTGTAGATAGTGGTTGTTCCAACCACATGACCTATGATAAAAATAAATTTATCAAGCTTGAAGATTGGAATGGTGGCTCAGTGATATTTGGAGATAACTCATCCACCAAGATAAAGGGAAAAGGTAATCTAAATATTGATGGTAAATTGAAAGCACATGGTGTATATTATGTGGAAGGTTAGAAGAACAATTTGTTGAGTGTGATTCAGATGTGTGACAAAGTTTATAAAATCACCTTTGACTCTACCGGTTACCAGATGAAGAAGGAGAGTATTGTTGGCATTTTTGATGATTATGTTGTGATTGTCATTGATGGACACACACTTGATTTGGGAATACTTTTTGTATGTATGAGTTATGCTCAACTGGTATTTTGTTCCAAACCGCTATTATGTATTATAGCCTTTAGGCTATAGGTTTTTGCAGAAAGTGTCAACCAATCCCAAGCGGTATGAAGACCTCAAGAGGTTCGAGGATCTCAAGCGGTATGAAAGAACTGAAGTGGCAGTTATCATTTTCCCTGTCTTCATTTTTGACAACCGGTAATCGGTAAAGTTGTATGAACCAGTATTACTTTGTGACGAGTTACCAACCGGTAATCGGTAAAGTTGTATGAACTGGTAATACTCTGTGATGATTTACCAACCGGTATTTTTGTGATGAGTTACCATCCATCGACACTTTGACGGTGACTTGTGTCATGTTATCAAATGTTTCTAGATGAAATGAACCTAGGAACTTGCAATGTAATCCTATTGGACCGACATGAAATCAGATTCCTTTTTAAGGACATCATGTCTAGGGTTTTAGAAATGGTAGCTATTAGGGTTTTTGGTGGTTGATGAGTTTTTGTATGTGTGATCTTAGAAGAGAAGATCAAGTCCGTGTGCTGTAATAGAGTGTGGATTTACTGAAGACTGAAGTATTGCTGAAATGCATTAGCAATGAGCTATCATGGATCTAACCAAGCAAACTGTGCTATTTGCTAGATCATTCACTTGTTGATTACTCACATCTTTGACAAGTCTGAAACCCTTAACTAGGTAGGGTTAGAAAAGCCTTTGTAAATCCTCTAATAAGGTGGTTCACATCTATGGATTAGAAATCCTCTCATAAGGTAGTCTTTAATCAGACTTATCTCCTAACAAAGATTGAGATTCCTAACAGGATCTGTTCTGGTAAAGAACATTGTATGACCTTAACCGGTTTGACCTTAACCGATCTGGTTACTATTCTACAGATAGTTACTTGTGAGTTTCATCTCAACGTAGTTTTTCCCATTTGGGTTTCCATGCCAAAATCTCTTGTGTTATGGTGATTGTGGTTCTGTGGGTGAATGCCTTATTTGTTGTTTGGTTTGCATTTGCGTTAACCTATTTGTTAGTAAAATTGTTATACCAGTTTACTGCTAAACTATTTAAGTGTTTAAGTTCAGTATTTATTAGTATACTAATTCACCCCCCCCTCTTAGTATTTATTAATTTGTATCAGAGCCAACCTTTCTATAAGTTTAACCACTTGGAAAGAGATATGGGAGAATACATTGTGAGGGAAGTTACTCATCGGCTCACTTAGACTGAGAAAGCCTATGATGAACTCAAAGTCAAGTATAAGGCCTCTCTAGTAAAAAGGAGAGAGCATGCTAAGAAACTGATGGAGCTAACTGAAAATAGTTCCACTGATGAAGCGGACATGGAAGCCCTAGTTGAAGAAGTTGAAAAATTGAATGAGTCTAATGCTAACCTAAGAAGGGAACTTGAAGGACTGACTATCAAGATGTGTCAAGAGCTTGAGAACTGGAGAAAAGTTGAAGATCTCGTAAAAGACAAAGATCATGAGATCTCCAAGCTAAAGCAAGAAATCAGTGAACTTATCGCTAATCTCTAAGAGAGTAAAGTGGAAAAAGAGGAAATGCAAGGTGAACTAAACATGGCTATTTATGAGAATGCAACCTTGAAGGAATCTAATGCTGCTATTACCAAAGAACTCACTGAGTCAAAGGAAATACTTGCCAAATTCAATAAGAGCACTGCTAAGCTAGAACAAAAGCTTGAATCAGCAAAATCGGTGAAGAATACCACTGGACTTGGTTTTTCTAGTTATGAGGAAGGTGAGACCTTTGGAACAAAAGATGTAGCATCAAAGAAGCAACTGACATCAAAGGATAAAGGTAAGAAAAAGTTCAAACCTATTTTCTTTAATTGTCTCAAGGAAGGACATACTGCTAATGTATGTAGAAATAAGGCTTACAATAACTTTCCTTACTTTCTAAACAATAAGCCTAGATCCAATAGATTCAATGGAAATTGTTATGCATGCAACAAGTTTGGGCATAGAGCATTTGAATGCAGTTTTGTCATGCACAACACCGGAAGGTATCCTCAAAGGAGTCAAGGAGTCTTTCCTGAACCCTCTGGGAACCAGAATCCAAACCAGTTTAATACCTATAATCATCAGTTAGGAAGCGGTGGCTATCAAGTGGCAACCAGATGGAGAGCAACTTGTTTGATCTATCATGGTAGTGGTCACATAGCAACAACATGCAGAAGGAAGAATGGAAACATGAATAATGGACCTTGGACAAAACCTGGAATGGTTTACTATCATTGCAACAAACCGGGTCATACAGCAAGATTCTGCAGAATGAGAAAAAAATATATTAGCTGATATACTAGTCACTCTGGAAGGAAAGATTGATGTTGAAACTATTCAAGTGGATATGAAAAAAACCTAGAAAAAGAAGCCAAAAGAAGTGTCTCTAGAAGAACCGGTTTCTACACCTAGTGTGGAAATCTCTGAACTGGCAAACTAAGCTACAGGAAAGCTTAGGGGGAAACAAATCGGTAATTCAAACCCCTGGTTTACATTGATAAAAGACCTTAACCGGTATGTGATACCTATCAATTGGCGGAAGACTGGAAATGGTAAAAGGCAAATTAGGGTTTATGCCCTAATGATGGAGCATTTATTATGGTAGGTGGAGAATTCATTTAAAAGGGATTTTCAAGTCATTTTCACTTATCATTTTTTGAGTGAAGAAGTTTTCAAGTACAGAGCGACAAAAGACGATTTGTCTTGCAATTCAGAGAGATTTCAAAACTTTGAAGAAGGATCTAAAGATAACATCAATCAGTCAAGTGTAGAACTCAAAGCAGTAACCCAACGACTAAAGTAGTGAGTTGTGAAATGAAATCTGTAAGCCCTAAATCTCAACTTTCGAAGTTATTTTTTGAGTTTCTTTGTTTATCATGACTTTAGCATCGCACTCTAGTTCGAGTGCACCCGTTGATTTTAGTAGATTTCATCCAATGGAAGGAAAAATATAATGCACTATCCCAAATACCCGCTGGTGTTATAGTTGAGGAAGGTATTTCGGATTACATTGACTATAAAATTGAAGACCTAGGATCTCTAGTGATCCATTTTCAGTTGATTTTGTTGTGTGGAAAGGACAAGAAGATCAAACCAAAATTCAGCATCTTGGAAAAGAAGAAGCTTCATAATGCAGTCTATTTCCTTGAAGAGTTCACAAATGATCACATCCACATAATTCTAAGCAGAGTGCACGATGACAAAATACATTTGGAGCAGACACATGACATCACACAAGAAGCGATTCATGCCATCACTGGTTTCTATAATGTTGGAGAGGTGCCATCCCTAAGGAAGATCGGCAAGACCGAAATTACCAAGCTCACCAGTTCTATGAGTGACCAATGGGGAATGACCATCAATACCATCAAGGATGATCTGGTAAGTATGCCTGTATGGTGATAGGTTCCCGGACATTCCATGCTAGAAGAATTAACTCTATCTTTGTTGCAGTGGTAAATGTTGGCTATAGGATGATCATGGAAGATGCCTCATTTGATTTATGCACCTGTATGCAAAGGCAGCTACTGGTGAACCTAAAGTCAATCAAACAAGACAATGCCTTGAGATTTAAATCGGATAACTATTGGTTGGATTGTTCTTCTACTTCCAAGGCTACTTTCCAGGAGTCGGTGATATTCAGTGGTCTGCTGACCAATTGGTTACAAAGCAAATCAGGGAAAGTCTTCAAGCTGTTGGAACTGGTTACCCTAAAGTCCTGAACAAATACTCTGATGAGTTCAAACGCAAGATGAGCCAAAGGGTGAGAATATCTTGTGATATTCTTAAGAAATATGAAGAGAACATCTGCTTTATCATCCAAGCAGATGAATGCATTATGGAGGCTATTGAGCCCAGAAATGAAGAAGTGGAGGCTATGGGTTATGAGGTGATATATGACATGCTAGATGGGTATGCTTATACCCTACTTGCCTCACCGCTTGATCCTAAGAAGAAATGAACTGACACCTATCCGAAAAAGAGTTACACCAGTTGAAGAGCCCTCTGTGAAGAAAGGAAAGGCAATGCCATCTGTATCGGCACTGGTTACTTCAGCAAGTCCTAAAGTGACCAAGCAGTCACCAGCAAAGAAGAAACTAGAAGTTGCACCTGCTAAAGTCTTTGAGAGAAAGCGGAAGACAAAGGGCAACACACCAGACTCAGAAGATACAAAATCTGAAGAAAAGTCTAAGAAGACTAGGCAAACAAGAAAGAAGACAAAGGCAACTAGCATTGAACCAGCATCATCAGCACCAGTAAATATTGATATTTCCTCTTACAAACCTTTGACACATTGTCAAAGAACTATAAAGAACATTAGGAGAAAACTGTTGAGTGATTTGGTAGATTATTTTGATGATTTCAATGATAATGAGAAGGAGGAAGTAGAACAGGAAGTCATTCAATATTTATGTATTAATGATTGGTCGCCATCATAAATTAAATTTGTGACACAGGATTCTTTATATAATTTTTTGGACAATAAATGGCACATTGTCATAGAAAAATAATAGGAAATAAGAGAGGAAATATTTGCACAATATTTTCCTGATGTGTCCAATTTCAAACTCTATGAAGTTATGGAAAAATATAAAGGCCTCTTCTTTATGCAAAGAAGGAGACTCTTGTTTCTAGAAGGGAAAGTCCCTGAAGTGGTAAAAGATACCCACTCTCATGCCCAGGAGGCTCTGAGATTGCACCAAGTGTCCCAAGCCAACAAAAAGGCTGAACAAGAACCAGAACTAGCAAAACTGGATGAGGTGTATAATAGTGAAGGAGAACAGGTCACTGAGATTTTGAACCCTATTGATGTTGATGCTTTGGATAGTGAAAATGTTACCCCTGATACACCATTACAAACAGAAGGACAATAGAAATAGAATGAGGAGAAGAGAAAGGCAAAAGAGAAGAGGAAATAGGAAGAAGATGAGAAGAAGAAAAAGGAAGAGGAGAAGAGAAAGGAAGAAGAGAAGAAACATGAAGAAGAGAAGAAACAGGAAGCAAAGAAGAAGAAGAAGGAAGAAGAGAAGAAATAGGAAGCAGAGGAGAAGAAGAAGAAAGAGGAGAGGAAAGAAGAAGAGAAGTGGAAAGAAGAAGAAAGGAAGAAGGAAGAAGAGAAAAGAAAGAAAGAAGCTGAGGAGCAGAAGAAGGCAGAAGAAGGTAAGAAAAAAGCCAAGGAAAAGGAGGAAGCAACAAAGAGTGTACATGTAGAGACCCCAAAGGCAACTAGTGGTAAAGCCAAACCAGCTGACATCACCAATCCCATTGACCTCTAGTTTGCAAATGAAATGGAGCTACTGCAAAGTATTAAGCTTGCTCAAGAGCGAATGGAAGCACTAAGGAGGAAAAAGGAGGAAGATGTGATTCAAACTACAGTGGAAACTCTCACCAGTTTGATTCCTAGTACCAATCTCCCAAGTACTGATTCCTCTCTAGCTCAATTGAAGCTCCTATGCATAGTTGTAGAGGATCAAGTGCAATGTCTAGAAGATTTTGTTGAAGCCAATGCAAAAAAGAAGCATCAAAAGGCTCAGAACACTGCCTTGGTGAAAAAGTTAAATGAGCTTCGGTCCGATCTGTAGAAGGCATAGAAGGACATTAAAGATGTTCTGGATGAGGGGAATATACTACTCAGCAAGATATGTCAACCCCATCTATTCTATGATGATGTGCTTGCTCAAAAAGACAAACTGCAAACTGATTTGCAGATATTCATGAGCACCTTCAAGACACCCTATGATTCCTTCACCGCTTATGGGCAAACTATTCACCGGTTTCAACTTCAGATTGCAAGGATAGAACTAGAGATCAGAAACTGGACCAAAGATTTGCTGGAACTTCAACTGGTTTTACTACCATGACTGCAAATACTTCAAAAATGCTATGTCAATCTCGATGCCTTAACGATCACTCTAGAGATGAGTACCTTGGACACCATGGAGGAATAGGTATCTCAAATGCAAACGAAGAGTGAGGTTGCTACCTCATTGCTTGAATCATGGTCTGTCTCCATGAAGACATTTATGCAAGACTTTAAATTAGTTTTTGACAAGTTTCACTCTTTATTGTCATAAACACTTATTATTTTAATGATAATGAAATAGGGGTTATTCAGCTATACTTTGTCATTGTTGGCAAAGGGGGAGTAGTATTCTGTATTGAAAATTTTGATGCATGTTATGTATACTTTCATGTTTATCTTTGTAAGGGAGTAGTGTACATTGTATTTTTTGCAAAAAGGGTAGTGTATATGCTTAGGGGGAGTAATTTTGATTATGGCATATTTTTGTTGTAAAACACTTAGATGTCAAAAATTTTCCTAAGTGTTGCCATCAATGCCAAAGGGGGAGATTGTTGGCATTTTTGATGATTATGTTCTGATTGTCATTGATGGGCACACACTTGCTTTGGGAACACTTTTTGTATGTATGAGTTATGCTCAACTAGTATTTTGTTCCAAACCGGTATTATGTATTATAGCAATTAGGCTATCGGTTTTTGCAGAAAGTGTCTACCGATCCCAAGCGCTATAAAGACCTCAAGCGGTTCGACGATCTCAAGCGATACAAAGGAACTGAAGTGGTAGTTATCATTTTCCTAGTCTTCATTTTTGACAACCGGTAATCGGTAAAGTTGTATGAACCAGTATTACTCTATGATAAGTTACCAATAGATAATTGGTAAAGTTGTATGAACCGGTAATACTCAGTGATGATTTACCAACTGGTATTTTTGTGATGACTTACCATCCACCGACACTTTGATGGTGATTTGTGTCATGTTATCAAATGTGTCTAGATGCAATGAACATAAGAACTTGCAATGTAATCCTATTGGACCGACATGAAATTAGATTCCTTTTTAAGGACATCATGTCTAGGGTTTTAGAAGTGGTAGCTGTTAGGGTTTCTGGTGGTTGATGAGTTTTTATATGTGTGATATTAGAAGAGAAGATCAAGTCTATGTGTTGTAACAGAGTGTAGATTTACTAAAGACTAAAGTAATGCTGAAATGCATTAGGAATGAGCTATCAGGGATCTAACTAAGCAGACTCTACTATTTGCTAGATCATTCACTTGTTGATTACTCACATCTTCGACAAGTTTGAAACCCTTAACCGAGTAGGTCTGGAAAAGCCTTTGTAAATCCTCTAACAAGATGGTTCACATATTTGGATCTGAAATCCTCTCACAAGGTAGTCTTTAATCAGACTTATCTCCTAACAGAGATTGAGATTCCTAATAGGATTTGTTCTGCTAAAGAACATTGTATGACCTTAAACGGTCTGGTTACTATTCTGCAGATAGTTACTTGTGAGTTTCATCTCACTGTGGTTTTTCCCATTTGTTTTTTCACATGAAAATATCTTGTGTTATTGTGATTGTGGTTTTGTGGGTGAATGCCCTATTTGTTGTTTGGTTTGCATTTTTGTTAACCGATTTGTTAGTAAAACTGTTATACCGGTTTACTGCTAAATTGTTTAAGTGTTTAAGTTCAGTATTTATTGGTATACTAATTCACCCCCCCTCTTAGTATTCATCAAGTATCGGTCAAGTGGTAGTTGAATGTAAGAGGACAGATGGAAATGTATACAATATGAAAGAATGTTATGAATCCCAATGCATGTTGGGACAAGTGGATGAAAGCTAGTTGTGGCACAGAAGATTAGGCCACACAAATTTTGATAATCTAGTTGTAGTAAGAAAAAAGGGTTGTGTGAGAAATATACCACCCATCATCAAACTAGTAAGCATATTTTGTGATGAATGTGTAAAAGGAAAGAAGACGAAGGTTATCTTTAGGACAAAAGAACACAACACCTCAAGGCCACTTAAACTTTTACATACAAATTTGTGTGGTCCAATATATCAAGAGCTCTTGTTGGTGAGATATACTTTATGCTCTTCATTGATGATTACTCAAGAATGACATGGGTCACCTTCCTTCATGATAAATCCCAAGCACTTTATAGATTCAAGATCTTCTGAAAGATGGTAGAGAAGGAAAGTGGATGCAAGTCGAAATGCCTAAGATCCGACTGGGGTGGATAGTTCACATGAAATAAATTTGAAGATTACTGTGAGAGACATGGAATTAGAAGGAAATACTCACCCCCTAGGACACCACAACAAAATGGTGTGGTAGAAATGAAGAACATGACAATTAAGGGGATTGGAAAGAACCATGTTGAATGAGGCAAGTTTACCAGATTTGTATTGGAAGGAAGTGGTTCATACTGCAACATATACTTTGAACCAGGTTCAACTAGGAACAAATAGAAAAATGACACTTGATGAAGTGTGGTATGACTGGAAACCATCATTCAAGTACTTCAAGGTATTTGGAAGAAAATGTTTTATTAAGAGAGACATGGATGGTTTAGGTAGTTTTGACTCAAGGAGTGATGAAGGGATCTTCCTTGGTTACTCAACTAATAGTAAGCCTACAAATGCTTCAACAAAAGACTAATAAAAGTCTTAAGAGAGTGCATGTAAGAGTTAATTAGGATATGCATAAAGGAAGACAAGCACAAGCGAACCAGTATGATGAATCTCAAGATGAAGGTAAAGAAACTCAGTCAGACAATGAACCAGAAGAAGTGTCGAATAAGGTCCCTAAGTGGTATGTGCAGAAAAACTACTAGGGAGAGAAAATTTTAGTTAATAAGAGTGATGGTATGCAAACTAGAAGAAAATTTGCCCGAAATGATGAACAAGTCAATTTCTACCTCATGGCTAAAACAGAACCTAAGACATTCAGTGAGGCCAAAAAAAGTTAGAAATGGATGGATGCAATGGTAGAAGAGTTGTAGTAGATTGAGAAGAATGAGACTTGGGAATTAATCTCTAGAACAAAAGACAAGAACATTATTGGCACCAAATGGGCCTACTGGAACAAGATGAATGAAGAAGATAACATTTTTAGGCATAAAGCTAAACTTATGTGCAAGGGTTACTATTAAGTAGATGGATTGATTTTGAAGAAACATCTCCATCAGTAGATATACTAGAAGCAATTAGGATGTTTCTAGTTTTTTCAGCCTACAAAGGTTATAAGGTATATCAAATGGATGTAAAATCTTCCTTCCTCAATGGAAATTTGGAAGAGGAAGTGTACATGAAGAAACCAGAAGGGTTTATGCTAAATGATGATGAAACTTTTATGTGTCAGTTCAAGAAAGCCCTGCATGGTTTAAAGAAGACTCCTAGAGAATGGTATTCAAGGTTGGAAAAGTACTTGAATGAGAAAGGATTCAAAATTGGGAGTGTTAACAACAATCTATATATCAAGGTAGATGGAAAGCACATGATCATTGTGGTTGTGTATGTAAATGGCATTATTTTTGGAGGCAACAAGGACACTCTTTGCAAAGATTTTGTTGATCAGATGCAGTCAGAGATTGAGATGTCACTGCTTGGAGAGTTGACATAATTTCTTGGTTTGCAGATATCATAAATAGATAAGGGGATCTTCATCTCACAAACCAAGTATGCAAAGGACTTGCTAAAGAAGTTTCAAATGGAGGAGTGCAAATTGGTCAGTACCCCCATGTTGATTGGAAGCAAGCTTAGTGAGAATGATGAATCACCAGTAGTGGATCAGACCTTGTATAGATCCATGATAGGCAGTTTATTGTATCTAACTACCTCTAGACCAGATATAGTGTAGGCAGTATGCATGGTAGCTAGATTTCAAGCAACACTTAAGTAATCACATATGAATGCAGTTAGCTGAATATTTAGGTACTTGCAGGTGACACACAATTATGGACTATGGTACCCTAAATAAGGGGAATTTACCTTGGAAGAATACATAGATGATGATTGAGCATGCTACATTGATGACCAAAAGAGCATGAGTGATGATACATTCTTCCTAGGTGTCTGGTTGGCCTCGTGGCATAGAAAGAAGCAGGATTTAGTCTCCCTATCAATTGTTGAAACATAATACATTATTGTTTCCACATGCATCTCTCAGGTGCTTTGGATGAAGTAGACCCTCAAGGACATACAGTTGGATACCTCTGATCCTATTTCCATCCAGTGTGATAATGCAAGTGTCATGAACATATCAAAGAATCCGGTGGTGAATTCAAGGACAAAGCATATAGCCATCAAGTATCATTTTCTCAGAGAGAAGGTTGAAGGACATGAAGTAAATAAGGAATATGTACCTATAGGAGAGCAAGTGCCAGACATCTTCACCAAACTATTACCGATAGAAAATTTTGAGTACTTAAGACACTAGTTGGAAGTTGTGTCGCCTACCTCATGCACTTAAGTTTGTAAGGAGATACATGGTTTAGGGGGAGTTTGTAGTCGTATCTATATCTCTTGAACAACATGTTGATCAATGGGAGAGTTTAGGATATTATGTCTCAGTACTGGTTGTAATCACAAAGAGGCGATTTGACTAAGGGGGAGTACCTAGAGTCTAACTGTTGAAGTATGAATCAAAGGGGGAGAATAAATTGAATAATAAAGTACCCTGACCCTTTGTCATTGTACAAAGGGGGAGAAATCTACCTGTATGGATACTTGCAAGTGTGTTGACATCAATGTTAAAGGGGGACATTGTTGGCATTAGGTTGTTATTGATGTCAACCAGTATGGAATGGTCACCGGTGAGTAAGTAGTGGTGATAAGTATGGGTGAAGTAAGTAGTGATGTCAACCAATATGAAGGATGGAGTGTGTAACTAGATAGAATAGGTATGTTATCGATACACATGAAGTGCAACATCTACCAGTAAAGCAGGACAACCGAAAAGAAAGCAAAGAAGAAAAAATGAATAGAGGGATGTGATCACCAATAGACAAAGAGAAGTATAATGCAATTAGTAAATGGAATTAATGGATGGACCAACATGTTTCATGGAAGGCTAATTTTATCTAACAACAAAGAAGATGTCAGTAGGTATGAAGGTTCACCGGTGAAGTTATGTTAAACCGGAAAGGTGAGTTGAACTGGTAGTAAGTCTTGGTCAGTGAAGGATTTCAAACCAACTTTGCAGTCTTAGCATAGGTGGATGTCGACAAGGATGATAGGTGGACACCAGGTGGGAAGCACACAGAGGTCGATGAAGTGTTCATTGATGTGGTATTCAATGAGTAGGTCGACATTAATGAAGAACCCACAAATCATGACAATGGTAGGATGTTGCAGCTCCAGGAAGACAAAGAGGCAAGATTATTGATCTAATTCAATAGGACAATCTAATCCTTGTAGTTGTTGGTCAAAGGAAACAAATGAAGCATTAATGATGATGTATAGAGAAAGGGAGTGATGTATAGAAAAAGGGCGAAAATCATGTTGCGGAAATCTAACAATAAAAAAAACATGCATTTGAAGGTAGGGATATGGCGGTGTTGATTGATATGATACAGATGATCATTCCAGGAAATAAGATCTAATTAGATTTTATAAGGATTGAGTTGGTAGAGGAAAACACTAGGACGCCACCATTTGAATGTTGCTTTTGGTGGGAACCCTCAAATATAAATATGTGAACTTAAGATTGAAGATGGTGATGTTGAATGATATTGCCTAGGGTGAGGTTCAAAGAAAGATAAGAAAGGCAAAGAGTAACCAGTAAGTGATCAAAGAGAGGAATTTGATAACCAATAGTGGAAGAACTGGTGAAACAGAGGAGGTTGGTAACAAACAAACATCAATTGATCAAGTATTGAAAAACTCATTTGCAGAAAGGTGCTATTATTGCATTAAATTGTATTTCACTATATTACACTGAGTTGGTGATTGGTGCAAGGGTTGGTTCTCCTTTGGTTGGTTCCCTAAATCAGTAGGGATTGGTGCTTCTTGGGTTGGTTCCCTAAATCATTGTAATCCATTATTTTATTGTGAGGCTGGATTGGAGCACTAAACTCTAACAACATTTCTCACTGATGTTTTTCCCATATTGGGTTTTCCTCATACATTCGATGTTGTGAGTTATACTTTTGTGTGTTTTCCTTTTTTGATATACTCTCATATCTTCTCGGTTTGATTGCTTAATGCTTAGTTTAAAAGGTAAATATTTATTAGGAACCACTAATTCTTCCCCCTCTTAGTGGTACATTGTGTTCAACAAATTGCTATTTACCTGTGAGGATGGATTGGAACAATAGGCTCTAGCAACTATTCTCATGAAGGTTTTTCCCACATTGGGCTTTTCTCATACATCTGGTGTTATGTTATTTGTTCATGTGTGTGTATTTATGTTTGCATTGCATCCTTAGAATCTACAAACTAAACTTAAGGTTTTAAAATACACTTATTCACCCCCCCTCTCAATGTCTATTTGTGTTCTTTAATTGGTATTAGAGCCCTAGGTTCCCCTATAGTAAAAGCATTTTCTAGCTTGGGTAGACTATGGTTAATGAACACAATGGCTAGGTATGAATCCTCATCTTCTAAAACACCTATGTTTGATGGAACCAATTATTCCTTTTGGAGTATAAGAATGGAGAGATATTTATATTACCTTGGGTTTGATGTCTAGATGTCAATAAAAAATGGTTACATTGTTCCTGAAGTTCTTCCTACCGACCCTGATAGTAAAAGGGAATATGAGAATAATGCAAAATATAAGAATGAAATATTAAGTGGTCTGTTAGAAATAGAGTTTATCAAAGTCATGCCAAACTGCAAAATCTAAGAACTTAGTTTGAAAATATAAAAATGAAAGAAGAAGAGAAGATAGATGATTATCTACAAAGAGTGGATGAGACTGTGAGTGCTGCAAGAGGACTTGGAGAATAATCCAAAGATGAAATTACCATCAAGAAGGTTCTGAGATCATTAACCTCAAAGTATGATTCAAAAGTATCAACTATTGAGGAGGCTACAAACTTAAATACTTTCTCTATGGATAAATTGTCTGGCTATCTATCAGCCTATGAGATAAGAACAATAAGTGTTGAACCTTCAAAGAGAGGAGTTGCCTTCAATACCACACAAAAAGGAAAAGAAAAATATTCAAATGAAGATGAAAATGACTCTGCTATTACTAAAGCTAACTTTGTTAGAAAGCTCAAGAAAGGATCAAACAAATATAGAGGAAAGCTACCTTTCAAATGCTTTGACTATGGTAAAATAGGACATTTTTCTGCTAATTGTTGCTATAAGAAGAAGGAAGATAATAATGTGGAAGGTGTCAAGGATAAGGGTAAAAGGTTTTATAAACCAAGAAAAAGAAACTTTAAAAAGAAGAAATTTATTTACTCAATTGATAGTGATGTCTTTGATGATGAAATTCAATTAGTTGAGGAATATAGTGAAGATGAAAAACAAACTAGTGTCTTCATGGCTCAAGAGATCTTAATGTGAAACATAGTGGTGATCAATCTAAAAATATAGATGGTAGTAAGGAAGAATATGTAGATGATGTGGTTGAACTTGAAGGAGAATTTTTTTGTGCTCTTGAAGAACTTGACAAAGTAAGAAAAGAGTTCAAAAAGTACATGAAGTCTATCATTAAAGAGCATGACTTACTAAACAAGAATATTGAAGAATCAAATAGCAATATTACTGCCTTAACTACTCAATTGTATGAAGTTAGAAGAAGGTATGAAGTGACTAAATCAGATTTAGAAAACAAAGAGAAAGAATATCAAAAGATGGAGGAAGAAATTGTGAATCTCAAAAAGGAACTTGGAAATTACAAAGATGAACACAAGGTGAGAATCAAGTATAAGGGCAACACTGATGCTTTGGATAAAATGCCCAATAAATAAAAGCACCCCAAAGGCACAAAGGGTGTTGGATTTGAGGCTAGTCAATGTTATAACAGTAAATTTTCATAAGGTAAGGAGATACTCTTCACCTCTTCAAGTGAAAGTGAATTCAAACAAACCTTCACTATTAGCAAGCTCACTGAGAAGAAAACATATGTTGTTGTTACAAAGAGAAGTAATGTTGATCCAAAAGGAAAAGCCAATATGTATAATGGAGGTTTCACAAGAGTCAAGGATATGAGGAAGAAATCAATAAGACCAAGTTATGCTTCTCTAAGGAGACCAATGAGAAATAATTTTAACAATTATTGGTATGTACCTAAGTTCCATGGCTACTATTATAGATGCAATACTTATGGTCATAGAATTGAAGAATGTAGACTTATGCATAGGTCCCCTCCTAATTATGAAAGTAGAAATCCTTTTGATTCTCTTAGAGATGCAAATATTATTTGTTACCATTGTAATGGTATTGGTCATAAAAGTTATGAATCTAGGAGATATAGGTTTTTAGTCCTATGACAGTCCGTTAAGTTCATCATTCAATAGAATTGTCAAATGTTATCATTGTTAAAATATTGGATATATAGAAAAGCATTGTAAAATTAGAATAGCTAAGCAAAAGAAGAAAATGTCACCTTTGGAACAAAAGACAAAATCATATCAGAATATGATAGTAAAGAAGAAGGAAGAATCAAAACAACTTTGGGTAGAAAAGGAAAAGGACAAAGCTAAGTCAAGTTTGATTGTTCAAACTTCCCTACATGTTGAAAGGAGAAACTTGTAGGTAGTGGATACTGGTTGCCCAATGAAATGATTGGTGATAAAAAGTTTATAAAGGTTGAAGATTAGAATGGTGGTTATGTGAGGTTTGGAGATAACTCATCAATCAAATTCAAGGGAAAAGGCTCACTAAACATTGATGGGAAATTGAAAGCTCATTATGTATATTATGTGGAAGGTCTGAAACACAATCTAATTAGTGTGAGTCAAATGTGTGACAAAGGATATAAGATTACATTTGAATCCAAAGGTTGTCAAATCAGAAAAGAAATAAATGGATAGCTTGTTGTTGAAGGTAAAATGACAGATGTAAATGTGTACAACTTGAAAGAATGATTTGAGTCCCAATGCATGATGGGACAAGTTGATGAAAGTTATATGTGGAATAGAAGGATTGGTCACATTAATTTTGATAATATTGTTAAAGTGAGCAAGAGAGGGTATGTTAGGCACATACCTCAAATTATCAAACTAGCAAGCACTTTATGTGATGAGCATACAAGAGGGGAAAAAAATGATGCAAAGGATCTTGGAAAACCAATCAAAACTCTAGGATCATGCTGATCCATCAATATTTTTACCACTATAAAAATTCATTAGAGGCATATTCCATCATACTTCAACAATCAATCAATCAAGAAAACACAAACTTGATCCAGGTATCAAATTTGCCAACTTGTGTCCCTTTGGATAGACCTGTACACAGAGGTATATAAATATCTAACCAGATATAAAAAACTCCATCCCTTCAATTAGAACTGGAATAGATTTTTTAGAAACAACATATCCCAAATTTATCCAAATCCAATAGTTAGATTAAAACTTATGGTCTTTTCACCGAGTCCCATTTCTGTTGTCCCCAAATAAGACATGTGCATGCCCAGTCCATCTAGGGCATCAAATATCTTTCACAAAACAAAACCAAACGATTCCAAACTAATAGAACATGAAATATTTATGGATCTAGTTTCATAATATTTAAGCCATTAAATTTAAAAATGGTTAAATCATTAGATAATCACAAACCCTTGTTTGTAACTCCATTGAAGATAGTTTAAATATAGTTTTCACCAAAATGTTCATAACTTACACAAATATGCATAAAAGTGACTCAGACCAAAATGAAATGAAAGGTGATTCATATATCTTTCCAATTAATCTATTTTTAGGTCATAATTCTTCCCATTGAGTCCATACCAAATGCTGCAACATGACTGTTCACAGGAAATCTCAAATCTGTAAACAACCACTTTCACCAAAACTTTCATAACTTATTCAATTATTCATTAAACTGCACCAAACAAAAAGAATGAGGAAGAGGATTCATTCCACTATCTAACCATTATAAATATATAGGGTTTCCAGGCTATACATGGTCATACAAGGAATGGAAACAACAACTTAACACAAAAACACTAATCAAAATGCAAGTTTTAAACACACCAATTTGTTCCAAAACTTTATCCTCCTTCTCTATTCTTCTAATAATGATTTGGTTCGACCAATAAAACATATTTATAGACTCTTTGGTAGTTAGAAACCATCCAACTACATTTATGACCCTTCATCTTCCCTTTCACAACTTTATGTTCAATTTTTGCACTTTTACATTTTTGCAAATGTTGCACTTTTTCAATTTTCTTGCAACTTTGACACTTTTTCCTAATGACTCCCCAAATTGTAAAAACTCTTATAGACTATTTGAGATATTTTATGTTGATTTTACCCTTCCATGGGTTATTTCAACAATCTTGACCTTATAGACCAAACTGGGACCTAAAGAACAACTTTTAACAACTTTATGCAAATAATTACAATAATTGATCTTGTCTTTACAAATGGATTAATCATGAATCAATACATCATAAAAATGATCAAAATGACTTAAAACATCACTTTTCTCCTGGTGACCTCATGTTCTTGGGTGCTCCTACACCAAAAAGTAAGGAGAGGTTCAAGACAAAGGAGTACTTAACTACAAGGCCTTTAGAGCTTGTGCATACTTATTTGAGTGGGCCTACAAGAACAAGAGCCCTTAATGGAGAAAGATATTTCATGCTTCTTATTGTTGGAAATTGACACTCTATTGGTTGGTTTCATTGTGTCATTGATGGCAACATGATTTTGGGTTTCGGCTTCATATGGTGTACCAACAGGGACTTCACAGACACTACATCGACATCGACAGGATAGAGAACTCTTTGTTCACCAGCAATGCAGGATGACATGGTATTGTAAAGGTTATCGATATTGGAGGTGGACATATCTTGGATCTGACATCTAAAACTTGTTTTTATGTTTATACATTTATGTTTATGACCGACATGTAATATGATATTGTATATATCTTTGTAAGCCAACATAAGGCATAAAAATTGTATAGGGTATATAGGGCAGATTGATCAGATCATTTTAAAATATAGGGATATTTATGTAATGGATCATGATGTGAATGTAATGTGAAATATATCAAAGAGACTATGTATGTGAGGAAATTATTGTAAGGGTTATTCTGGTAAAGGGGTTAAGGGTTTCAACCAGAACAGACAGAGATTAAACCGGAATTGTATTCTGGCATAGGAGATGCTATCTTAGCAGTTCACACTTCTCCAGATTGTTGTCTAGAATTTTATGTAGTCGGTGAGGCTCCTATTGTGATTGAGCAGTGTGATCTAGGTTGTAAGCCTTTCTGCAAGTGCAGGCCCATCATATATTGTAATATCTCTTCATATGGCCAGTGAATTGATATTGTGGGTCACAAATCCCACCGTTGTTTTTCCTCATTGAGTTTTTCCGTGTATAAATATGTGTTATGGTTTGTATTTATGTGTTTGGCTTATTGGTTGCATTACTTCTTTCAATTTTGTTTATATCGATATACCAGTTGGTCTATGAATGTTTTGTTAAGTTTAAAATATTTTATTCTGGTAAAACACTGATTCACCCCCCCTCTTAGTGTTATTGGTTTCCAACAGTTGGTTTTAGAGCCTTGTGCCTTGTACAAAGTTTAATAGCTTGAGGAAGATCCTGAAACCATAATCATTGAATATGGCTTTGGAGAAGCATCTTAAGATGGCACTTGAAGATTATGATGTTGAAAGGTTGAAGAACTTAAAGCAACAAGATGAATTGAATTCTGCTAAAGAATTCATTCTTGTCCTACAAGAGAGGCTATCATCTATTCAAGATAGGAGGAAGGAACATTTGCAAAATCGGGACGATGAAGAGAAAAATGCACTTAAGAAATAATGTTAGAAATTAAGTTAGAAGAACATGGTTATGAAGAATGAAATGCAAACTATGATGATGAGGATGTCTAAGGATATTGAGGATAGAAAGAAAAAGGAAGAAAATCTTATTGTATCCCTGAAGAACAAGTTTGAAGAATGTGGTAGGTTGGTTCATGAAAGTGATATGTTGAGAATTGATTAGGTACAATCCCATAGCAATGAGAAAGAGCTTGAAAGACAAATGACATTACTAAGAGAAGATTTAATTGCTACAAGTGAGTACAACGAAAAATTCAAGATTAGATCAACACAACTTAATGAGTTATTGAAGAGATAGAGGTGGATTGGAGATTCTAGTGGACTTGGATTTGAGCAAGGACAAAGTCTTGGTACTACTAATGAAGATCCAAACCATAAGGCATCGATAAGACAATTCAATGCTTATAAATTTAATGGTAGATATTTTGTTTGTAATAAATTTGGTCACATGGCTAGGGAATATAGAAACAAAGCAAATCAGAACCTTGATTCTCCTCGCGGTAATGTTCTAAATGCAATAAGTTTGGTCATAAGATAGAGGATTGTAGATTGAATGTAAAACGTTATGCTTGTGGAAAATTTGGACATATGGCTAATTAGTGCAGGTCAAGCAATTTCACCAATTTTAGTAAATCAATTCAAAAGAAAAATGTTACATGTTATGCATACAATGAGGTTGGAAATATTGCTAAGTTCTATAGAAATAAAAATCCACTGGTTAGTAATGGAGTATCAAATGAAAAACGGAAAGAGAAGGTTAGTGAAATCTAGAAGGATCACACTCGGAGATGGGTTAGGAAGACTGAAGAACAATCATCAGATGAGAATGTCCCAGTTACCTATCTAGCAGAAGAGGTTGCTCCTGCACCGGCAGTGAGCTCATCCAGTAACTAAGGCAGATCCCTTAGGGGTAGGCAAAATTCATGAAGATGATACATATGCCCTAGGAAGAGGTTCTAAAAGATGTTCCAAATATTGGAGAGGATTATCCAGCATGGATAATTTCTGAGCGAGATCCGGTATCTTTCATTGACAGTCATTTATGTCAATGGAAGATTATGGTTTTTGGCAAAGGATAAAAGGTCGAATACACTTCATTATTAATCACCCTACATTCAGAGAAATTTCAGAGTGATTCAGAGCGACTAACTGTGACCAGAGACTATTGAGAAGCATTCAGATTTCTTCTTGAGCGATCACACTAGCGTCTGGAAGTATTTGTTGAAGGTTTTCACCAAGATTGAACAAAAGGTATTTTTCTTCAATCATGGAAGTGGGATCATATTGTGTTCCTATTATTTTTGAAAACTCAATTGTAGTGGAGGTTAAGGACTGCCCTAGACCAATATTCAAGCGGTATCCACATGTGGCTACCAAGGAAGATTCTGTTGGAGCATTTTCTTGCATCCCAGAGGGAGTAGTATATCTAGAAGATATTAGGGCATACATTCATTGTAATATATATGACTTGGGAACTTTAGAGATTAGTGGAATGTATATGAATGAACTAAAGGGAGAATCTAGAAAGATTATTCTAGAATTTCTACATGTTGAAGATCTAGGGTTTACAAATATTCTGTATATTCCATAGTTTGAGGATGAAATAATTAGATATGTACTAAACAAAGTACATGGGGAATTGATATGTGTGGATCGACCTTATTAAATCACTAAGGAAGCCATCCGGGCAATTATTGGCTTGTCATCAAAAGGGCAACATCTGGATAAGGAAGTACCAAACGAATTGGTGAGCAACATCACTGATGCCACATCTAACAAGAGATTGATGAAGTTGAGCACTATCATTGACATTGACATCAAGTTTAGCAGCATAATTATAGGCTACAAGGTAACTAAGTCAAACCAACTGAATTTTGTTTCCATTTCATGTATTTTGGCTGCATATAAGATGATGAGAGATAATGTAAAGTTAGATATTTGTAGTTGGATGCTTGATGAATTATTAATCAACTTGGGAAATATTAAAGGTTAGAAGAAGGGCACCTTCTAGTATGGGAATTTGTTAGTTTGCTTAATGCTATATTTTCTGAATGACACTCCTAGTTTTTGTAGGAAGCAATGGGCTTTTGACATTCTTGTAGGAAGAAAATTAAAACAATCAATTGTTGCATTAGGAAGTCAAAGAGAAGATAAGATATGGGGTTATTTCAAGTCTTTTAAAAAATATATGAGGTCTAGAGTAAGAATACCTGAGCATATAGTACAAAAATACTCTACCGACATATGTTTCATGGTTAAGAAGGATGTGACTCTCATGGAAGTTTTCAAGCCCCAGAAGGTATGGATAGAGGAAATGTGCTATGAGGTAGATGCATTAATCCTTGATGCCTATGCAAAAATTCTGATTGATGCAAAAATAGATAAGGAAGAGAAGCCATGTGGAACTGCACAACAGAAGATTCTAGAGGTTGAAACACAATTCAACTAGAAGAAAAGGGAAAAATAAGAAGGAAAAGAAAGAAAATTTGTACAAGAGGTCTTAAAGGACATAAAAGCACTTATTGATGTTGTCTCGGAGAAAGGGAGAAAGAGGAAGGATCAGGTAGTTCATATTGAACCTATTACTATAGATTCTGAGTCAGAGGATGACACACCGTTATCTTTCAAGAGGTTTGTTTGGAAGAAACCGAAAGAACCTAAGGTGGAAGCAAAGAAGAAACTAGTTAGAAAGGTCACAATCAAGTTACCAGCTCAGAAGAAAGCACCTAAGGCCACACCTACAACTACATTCGGTACTACTAAGAGGAGGAAGAAGAGTGACATTGATTTGGCACTTGAGACTGGTAATTTAACTATCGTACCACCCAAAACTTGTGCAGAAATTGTTGATGAAATAACTAAAGATGGCATGCTGAAGAATGTTGAAATTTATTATAAATTTTTAGAGGATAGTGAGTACAGAGAGGTATAGGAAGAAATCTTATTATACTTAGGTATCTATAAGAAATCATTAATAAAGATAGAAAATCAAATACTAACTGAGTTATATTACATGTTAGATGCTACAAGACTATCTGCTATGCAAGAAGATAAACACATTAAAATAAAAGAACTTTTAGCTATATGTGTTACTATAACTCTAGATAACATAGAAAAGATAATTGAGGCTGCAGATAGGAAGGTTTTCAATAGAAAAGATAGATTAATTAGACTGATCCTAGGGAGAATGAATGAAGTAGTAAAGGAAAGACAAAAAGGATGGATCAAAATTTTGAGAGAACACTGAGGTTTCTTTACTTCACCGGAGACCAAAACTGATACTGTAGATACACCAGTTGAAGGGAAAGGAAACAAAATTATGTGTACTCCACCCTCAGGTCTAAAAAATATCAAGATAGCGAAAATTGAGCCACGGGTAAACACAAATGTATAGAAAACACTAAGACACCAGTTAATGTAGGGAATGAACAAGAGAACATTGTATAGGATACTAACATTGAGGATAATCGTCCTCTAGATTCTAGTGTACAGGTTGATGATACTGTTCCTAGAGAGGAACTAACAATTGCACACACTGCACCAAGTGGCAAAGCCACTGGTGCAAGTGAGGAGGTAATAAAGGATAAATCATCAAACAAAACAGGGGAATCCAATAGGGTACTAGTTGGGAGCCCATCATGATTGACAATTGACACTTCTCAAGTTGAAAAGAAAACCATCACAAAAATGAGTCCCATAGAACTGATGATGATGGCTACTCAGAAACTGATGAAGGAGGGATCCATAGACAAGTAGATTATAGATCAGCCAATAACTATTTTGCACAGATTGGTCCCAAAATGTAAGGTTGAAAATGAAGCGATCCCTTCCAAAAATATTAAGGTAATATCTAAGAACATATCAAAAAACTTTCAATCCTTACAATAGATCTCTAATCGGCAAGCACTTAAAATATTCACTAAGGCTAGAAAGTCATTTTTTATCAGATCATTGAGAAAGAGAAGAAGAAAATTGAGGAGAAGTTCATTCTAATTGAAAATTCTTTGAAACAGTACACAAATATATACAAGGTATGTTGCAATACTGAAATAGTTACATCAAATGTAAATAAAAAGATAAAAGAGATACAGGAGAAAATTGCTAGTATTGCTAACTCTTTTGATGGACTAATTTCATTGACAACATCAATTGATGGACAAATTTTGACTTTGGAGATCCAAATTTATGCTCTTGAAAAGGAAAGAGATAAAATCATTCAAAGATCCAAAAGTCTGAGAGGTTTGGTGAGTCCAAGATTGGATTCACTTGGTGTACATAAGAAGGAATGCTTGGATATGTTGGGAAAGCCCACACCGACAGAGGCAAATGAGAAAGAATCTCTAGCATATTTATTGAGTGGACTTGTATCTATCCCCGACACATTCAAAACCAGCTAGGATACTTATATGAAATTACTAGAGAAAGCTTACCCAAAAATTTTGAAATTGGTCAAGCTCTAGTAAGACATTTATTTTTTGGAGTTATTTAGTGTAGAGTTCTTATTCTTTGATATTACTTTTATAATTTTTGGGAATTGATGTCAAAGGGGGAGTAGTACAAATGTGAAAAATAATTTCATACATTATGGGGAGTTACATAGTTTTCAGAGTTTATGGAAATATGGAGCATTTTGCATATTCAGCTCAGGGGGAGTAGGGCAGGATGAGACCGACAGATGAAATCATGACCACTTTTTCACATGAGTGTTGCCATAAATGACAAAGGGGGAGATTGTTGGCAATTGACACTCTATTGGTTGGTTTCACTATGTTGTCATTGATGGCAACATGATTTTTGGTTTTGACTTCATATGGTGTACTGGCAAGTACTTCACAGACTCTACACTGCCATCGACACCGACACCGATAGGACATAGAACTCTTTGGTCACCGACAATGTAGGCCGACATGGTATAGTAAAGGTTATCAATATTAGAGGCCGGCATATCTTGGATCTGGCATTGGCAACTTGTCGTTATGTTTATACATTTATGTTTATGACTGGCATGTAATCTGATATTCTATATATCTTTGTAAGCCGACATAAGGCATAAAAATTGTATAGGGTATATAGGGTAGATCGATTAGATCATTTTGAAATATAGGGATACGGATGTAATGGATCATGATGCAAATGTAATGTGAAATATACTGAGAGACTATATATGTGAGGAATTTATTGTAAGGGTTATTCTGGTAAAGGGGTTAAGGGTTTCAACCAGAACAAACATAGCTTAAACCAGAGCTGTATTCTAGCATAGGAGATGCTATTGTAACAGTTCATACTTCTTCGGATTGTTGTCTAGAATTTTATGTAGTCAGTGAGGCTCCTATTGTGATTTAGCAGTGTGCTCTAGGTTGTAAGCCTTCCTGCAAGTGCAAGCCCATCATATATTGTAATGTCTCTTCATATGGCTAGTGAATTGATATTGTGGGTCATAAATACCACCATGGTTTTTACTTATTGAGATTTTCCACATATAAATATGTGTGTTATGGTTCTCATTTATGTTTTTGGCTTATTGGTTGCATTATTTCTTTCAATTCTATTTATATCGGTAATCTCGGTTGGTGTATGAATGTTTTATTAAGGTTAAAAACTTTTATTCCAGTATAACATTGATTCACCCCCCATCTCAGTGTTATTGGTTTCTAACACTTATAGATGTTTTTTCAAGGATGACATTGTTGGTATTATGGATGTGTTTCATTGGTTTTGTCATTGATGTCAACACTTATCAATACTTATCCTTCTAGAGATCCTTGGTTATGTTCACCGACAAGTTTAGTGACTTATGCACAGTCACTGGTATTTGGTTCACCGACAGATTATATTGTTCATCAGTATTGAGGATGACTTTTTATCATCTGGAGATCACTTGGTTATGTGAAATACATGGTTTGGACACTTGGTTTTGGTATTCTGTTTATTGGTCTAATCGGGTTGACATATTTGTTGTTACTGGCAAATTGGTCTAGGTTATGGACCCACATGCATTATCTATTCTAGATCAGCATGGCATGTTATGGAGATGGTTTAATCAATTGGTATTGTTGTAATTAAATTGAGCCAACATGATACATCGCATATTGACTTACTTGTAATTGATTTTATTGTAATATTCTTAATTAACCGACCTACACATTTGGTCTTAGGTTTTGGTATATATGTAAGATCTCAATTGTGAGATGTAAGGATATGGTATGTAAGGTTATAGTATTGTAACATGGTATGTGTGAATATATAAGATCTTATGAGAAGACCATAGAGAAGGTGATTAGAAAAGTTTAACCAGTATTGAATCTAGCATTGGAGATGCTACTTTGAGCAGTACATTATCATTGGATTTATTCATCCAATTGCAGTCAATGTGACTTATTTTGTGATTAAGAAATGAGCTCTAGGTGGTTGGCCTTTCTGCATGTGCACACCCCATTTGTACACACATATTATCTACAATAGTATCATCTAATTGTGGGTAAGGTTTCCCACCATGGTTTTTCCCCTTACAGGGTTTCCAGGTACAAATCTCTATGTTATGTGTTGTGGATGTTGTTTCTCTTTCTGTTTCATGCATTACGTTTCACCAGTACTGATATTTACTATTAATCTGTTAATCGACATCAAGTTTAGTTTATCAATATTATGTATCAGGTTTAATTAAGTTATATTTGGGTTGAAATTAATAGACAATATGATTCACCCCCCCCCTCTCAGTTGCCTCTAGGTCCTAACACTTGGTATTAGAGCCTAGTCCTCTTTTTGCATAAGTTTAACAACTTGAGGAGATTCTATGGCAACTAACTTTTTCAGGAAGGATAGTTTGAAAGTTGATGGAACTAACTATGGTATATAGAAGATCTAAATGGAGACACATCTGAATTGGATTGGAAAAGACATATGGGATGTTACAAAGAATGGCTATGTTGGTCCTACACCGAATCAACCTATTCCACCAACATTGGGTAAGGATCAAGAGAATGATTGCAAAGCAAGAGAAACACTCTTGAGCACCTTGTCAGATAAGCAAATCATGGGATTATCATATTGATCTACTGCTAAAGAGATTTGGGATAAATTGGAGACATTGAATGAAGGAGATACCACTGTCAAAATTGCAAAACTAGAATACTTCTGGGTCAGGTATGAAAATTTGAAAATGGAAGAAGATGAAAGAATTTTTGCTTTTATGGAAAGGTTTATTGAAATTATTTTGGGAATACAATGTTGTGGAGGTTCCTTAAATGAAGATGAAATTATTTTTAAACTTTTTAGAGCATTACCACCGACATACAAAATGAAAGTAACTGCTATTAATGAGTTGAGAACTATGCCTAATACATCAATATCTAGAGATACCTTGGCTGGAAAACTTTCAACATTTGAGCTTGAGGAATTTGGTCCTATTGCTACAATCAAAACAGATTTAGCCTTCAAAGAATCATCATTTGCATCATCATCATCATCATCTAATAAATCTGATTGGAAAGCACTTTATGCAACAAAACTTGAAAATATCAGGAGGGAAAATGAATAACTGGAAGAACTTGAAGCACTATTTGCAAGGAAAATGCGTAAAGGTCCTATTGGAAGTAAGTATGAAGGTAAAGCACCATTTAAATGTTTTAACTACAATAAAGTTGGTTATATGGCATCTTGATGTACTGACAGACATGCAAGATTGAGAGAAGAAGATAAATGAACATACGAGCCTAACCCTGAATATCAGAGATACAGATTTAAGAAGAATAGAGACAAATCATGTTATTATGCTGATGAAGGAGTTATTGATGATTCTGTTGAAGAACTAGTAGACAATGGATGGGATTTTGTTGCAATAAAAGAAGGTCAACCTACACCTACCATTCCATTGGTAGAGCAAGCCTTGGCAACTAAAATTGAAGAAAGGATCAATGGATTATAGATTCTGGATGTTCACATCATATGACTGGTGATAAAAGTAAATTCTTATCTTTTCTAGAATACAATGGAGGTCTAGTAAGATTTGGAGATGACAAAGCTTGTTTGATCAGAGGAAAAGGAACTATATCTTTTGATGGTAAGCACAATACTAACAACGCTTATTATGTTGAAGGTTTGAAGCATAATCTTTTGAGTGTTGGTCAATTAGTTGAAAAAGGATTTCAATTACAATTCAAGAATGGTAAATGCAAAAGCATGAATAGAACTGGTTTGGAGATTTCAACCGGTAATCAGACTAGAGGTAATATCTTTCATTTGAATAATAATGAAAAGACATACTTGATTACACATATTGATGAAAGTTGGTTATGGCATAGAAGAATCTGTCATGTGAATTTTGATTGCATTGTAAAGATTAGTTCATCTAAGGTGGTAAGGGATTTACCTAAGATTGTAAAACCTCTTAATCTGGTATGTAAGGAATGTCAAATGGGAAAGAAAGTTAGAACAACTTTTAAGACTATTTCTGAGAAAACCAATGATGTTCTTGATTTAATTCATATTGACTTGTGTGGTCCGGCAAGAACAAGAAGCCTACAGGTAGATAGATACTTTATGCTTATCATTAATGATTATTGTAGAATGTGCTGGGTTATTTTTCTCAGGGAGAAATCAGAAGCTTTTGGGAAATTCAAATTATTCAAGGCACTTGTAGAGAATGAAACTGGTAAGAAAATCAAATGTTTAAGATCAGATCAAGGAGGTGAATTTACATCTAAGGAGTTCAATACATTTTGTGAAGTGAATTGAATTAGAAGACAACTATCAGCAAACCAAACACCTCATCAAAATGGAGTTGTTGCATTGGTTTTGTCATTGATGTGTTGCATTGGTTTTGTCATTATGGATGTGTTGCATTGGTTTTGTCATTGATGTCAACACTTACCAACACTTATCCTTCTGGAGATTCATGGTTATGTTCACCAGCAAGTTTAGTGACTTATGCACAGTCACCGGTATTTAGTTCACTGATAGGTTATATTGTTCACCGGCACTGAGGATGACTTGCTATAATTTGGAGATCACTTGGTTATGTTGAAGACATGGTTTGGACACTTGGTTTTGGTATTCTGGTTATTGGTCTAATCGGGTTGACATATTTGTTGTTACTAGCAAATTGGTCTAGGTTATGGACCGGCATGCATTATCTATTCCATATCAGCATGACACGTTATGGAGATGATTTAATCAATTGGTAGTGTTGTAATTTCATTGAGCCGACATGATGCATCGCATCTTGACTTAATTGTAATTGATTTTATTGTAATATTCTTAATTAGCTGACCTACACATTTGGTCTTACATTTTGGTATATATGTAAGATCTCAATTGTGAGATGTAAGGATATGGTATGTAAGGTTATGGTATTGTAACATGGTATGTGTGAATATAGAAGATCTTATGAGAAGACCATAGAAAAGGTGATTATTAGAGATTAACCGGTACTAAATCTAGCATTGGAGATGCTACTTTGAGCAATACATTATCATTGGATTTATTCATCCATTTGTAGTCAATGTGACTCTTATTTTTTGATTAAGCGGTGAGCTCTAGGCAGTTGGCCTATCTGCATGTGCAGACCCCATTTGGACACACATACTATCTGCAGTAGTATCATCTAATTGTGGGTAAGGTTTCCCACCATGGTTTTTCCCCTTACAGGGTTTCCACATACAAATATCTATGTTATGTGTTGTGGATGTTGTTTCTCTTTCAGTTTCATGCATTAAGTTTCACTGGTATTGATATTTATTGTTAATCTGTTAACCGACATCAAGTTTGGTTTACGAGTATTATGTATCAAGTTTAATTAAGTTATATTTGGGTTGAAATTAATAGACAACTAATTCACCCCCCCCCTCTCAATTGCCTCTAGGTCCTAACAGACATGGGTCACCTTCTTGTAAGAAAAGTCTCAAGCCTATGGAAGATTCAAAATCTTTAGGAAGATGGTTGAGAAGGAAAGCGGATACAAGCTGAAATGTATGAGATTAGACCGTGAGGTGAGTTCATATAAAATGAGTTTGAAGATTACTGTAAGGGACATGGAATTAGAAGACAATATTTAGCCCCTAGGACACCACAACAAAATGGTGTTGTGGAGAGGAAGAATAGAAAAGTCAAGGAAATGGCAAGGACAATGTTGAATGAAGCTAATCTACCTGATGTATATTGGAAAGAAGAAATCCATATTGTTGTATATAGATTAAATAAAGTTCAACTAAGAGTGAATAGTAGAATGACACCTTATGAGTTATGGTATGATAGGAAACCATTAGTCAAGTATATCAAGGTGTTTGGTAGCAAGTGCTTCATCAAAAGAGATGAAGATGGATTAGGAAGTTTTGATTTGATAAGTGATGAAGTTATCTTCTTGGGGTACTCTACTCATAGCAAGTCCTACAAGTGTTTCAACAAAAGACAAAAGAAGGTGATTGAGAGTGTACATATAAGAGTGGATGAAGATCTACATAAAGGAAAATAGAGATATATTAGATTGAAGAGCCACATATTGATGATGAAGATAAATCTAAAAGTGAACAAGAAGAAGTACCCAACAAGACTCCAAATAGATATATACAAAAGAATCACCCTGAAGAGTAGATCATAGGCAACAAAAATGAGGTTGTACAAAGTAGAAGAAGACTTGCAAGAAATGATGAACAAGTAAACTTCTGCCTCATGACTGAGATGGAACCTATGACACATGTTGAGTCCAAAAAGAGTGAGAAGTGGATAAAGGCTATGGAAGAAGAGTTGCAAAAAATATAGAAGAGAAAAACATGGAAATTGGTCCCTAGACCTACAAACAAAAATTTCATTGGGAGAAAATGGGTCTACGAGAATAAGATGAATAAAGAGGGCAAGGTAGTGAGAAACAAGAAAAGATTAGTGTGAAAGGTTTATGCTCAAGTAGAGGACATATATTTTCAAGAAAAATTTGCACTAGTTTCTAGACTTGAAGCTATAAGGATGTTCTTGGCATTATCAGTATATAAAGGATACAAAGTATATCAAATGGATGTTCTTGGCATTATTGACACCGACATCTAGCACTTCAGGGAAGCTTTATTTGAAAAATTCATTTTGTAATTATTGTATAAGGCCGATATTGTATATCTTTTATATTATAAGCTGACATAAGGCATGTTGTTTCTAAATGGTCTATAGGTCAGTTTGTTAGGTCATTATGATATGAGAGCATAGGACATGTGGATGCGATTGTGGATTATAACATAATAGGATTGTGGAATGTGAAGATCATTTGTATGAGAATATTGTATCATGCAATGATGTGTAGATGTTTGTAAGACATTCTTAGAGGGAAGGAGAATACCGGTAGAAGTGTTCATGGTTTATGAACCGGTACAGAGATGAGCTATAACTTGAACTCTTTTTGGCATAGTAGAGGCATTTTGTGAGTTCATCTTTATTGTTTTGCTTCTAAAAAAGCTTGTAGACAGTGAGACTCTTTAGTGATGAGCAGTGTGCTTTCCTGCATGTGTAGGCCCCCTCTTTATGTAATATCTTTCATATGGTCAGTGAATTGATATTGTGGGTCACAAATCCCACCATGGTTTTTACTCTTTGAGGTTTTCCATGTATAACTTTGTGTGTTATGGTGTTCATTCATGTGGATGGTTTATTTGCTTCAAGTTATATGTTTATTCATTTACTAGTTTATATGTGTATGGTATAATAGCATAAAATCTTATCTTACCCATAGAAAACTGATTCACCCCCCCCCCCCTTCTCAGTTTTCTTGGATCCCAACACTCCCATGGTGACAAGATGCAAATTAAGCAAAGATGATGAGTCACCTAATATGGATCAGACCTTTTATAGATCCATGATTGGAAGCCTATTATATCTTGGAGCTTCAAATCCTATTATAGTTCAATCTATGTGCATGGTTGCAAGATTTTAAGAAGCTCCCAAGAAATCACATGTCAATGTTCTAAGGAGGATATTCAAGTATCTATAGGGGACACTCACTTATGTCTTATAGTATTCAAAGAAATGAGATTTCACTTTACAAGCCTTTACCAATGTTGATTGTACAGGTTGCATAGATGTTAGGAGGAGCACCAGTGGTGGAGCTTTCTTCCTTGGTGATAGCTTGGTCTCATATATTACTCCATAATAGCTCCACCCTTACTAAAATACTCGATATCAAAGCTCTAAATTAGCACACAATTCAACACTGGATATAAGAATCACAAAGTAATCTGTCTCAAACTTTGAATTAACTTCCTTGATCACCGCAACCCAAAATACATCACCAAAATCAAGATATGTACCATGATCTCATGCTCTACTAGTAACTATGTTCCACCTTTTAGACTTATGCCTTATGAACAAAATGACTTTCGGTAAACCAATTTTATGTACACTGGATGTGATCTACGAATTGATTTGCCAACAATGATGACCCCTGAACATCTATCATGCACCAATCTCTACCAAAATCACTGGAATAGTGTCTCTTTCCAACATATCCTACCTTAAATTAATTTCTCTTGATAAGGTATACACGATCACTTTAACATGGGGGCATACACTCCACTCAATGTCTCTCTCTTTTGCATATCTTGATTCTCAAGTTCCTTAGTAAACTTAGTCTTTTGCTTCATAATTTTGGTATTTTTCTTTTCATGACTCATAGCAAGAGAACCTTACTAGTTTGTAGTCATCTCTCTCTCTTTCTCATTATCCCATGATGTCTCTTTTATCTTGTCATCAAAGTTGTAAGATCCTAAAGTCCACAGGGGGTATGGTATGTCTTACCTTCCTAGTGACTTGGTGAAAGTTTTTCAATGCGAACCCTTGTACTTTACCAAGAGTATGACTAAATTCAAACTCCCACTAAAGTTGGCCCTAAATATAGCATCCTAAAATTGCACCCCTATACAATTTTGACCACATTTGTGTCCATACCTTAGTGTTTACGCCCCTAGGCCTGACTGGGACCTAATTTTGCTCATATCACTCAAGTATGACTTCTTTTCTTATTTTTACACCAATTGGGCACCTTGTCCAACCCTAAAATGGGGCAGTACTAGATCACCATGCCCTAGTCCTCCCTAATTGGGACCTCCTTAAAACCCTTTTTTTGTTTTCAAATTTGAGTGGGAATCCCATCTCTATGTCAGCTGATATCGAGAAATTAACAAGTTTTTGATAGGCAAGTATAAAAGGAGGCTTTCCTCTCTCATTTTGATAAGCAAGCATACATAATAAACACATAAAATCAAGAATTGAAGAATTCATTCAAGAATTCAAGCAATTGAGAAAGTAATCACTCATCCTTCAAGCCTTGAAGCGGGAAAAAAGTCAAAATTCAAGCATTGAAGTGGACATTCACATCCTATTTTGTCAAAGACTTCATGGAAACCTAATCCCACGTGGAGACAAAAAAAACTTCACAAGGAGGTATATAATTTGGTTTTTAGTCATTGTTCAACATCTCCCTCAAAAGGAGAATCTTTAATTATATCAATTCAATTATCTTTTATCTTTATTTCATGGTTAATTTCAAAACTAGTGTTTGACTTAGGCAAGGCCCTATTCCCAACCTAGTTACCTTTCTTTCTACATGCAGGAGATAGGTACAGAGCTAGGATCTTCAAAATCAAAATTATTTGTAGAGATGAATCAACCCCTTTTGGTGTGAGAAAATTTTGGAGGACCTGGGTGAATTTCGCTATGGTCCCTATATTTTTGGAGCTCTTTCAGGGATCAGATCAAAATCCACTTATAATTCTTAGATCTCAGTGTGTGTCTTAGTCCGATATTTGTATCTCACTATGTTCATGTTTTTACCTTCATTTTCAATGCTTTACCCTAATTTTAGCAATTCAACTGACAAAAGAGGGTAAACAAATCCACCCCCTTTGAGTCCAATCGGTATTTTCAGTCCTTATCATTCCTGGTTTGTAACTAAATCTATTGGATTCAACCCTCCTTTGAATGTAACTAGTCACTAAGCAAAAATTAGCGATTTTCATCCTTCTTGTGGTGGAAACCCTAATTTTTCATCCCTTACACTTGGATTACAAGTTATTCAATTTGAAAATGAAATTTTTATTTCAAAAACCAAATATGTGAATGAATTGTTGAATACATTTGACTTTGATGGTTGTAAACCTATTACAACTCCTTTTATTATTAAATGCAAGTTGACCAAAGATGGTGTGTCTTTGGAGGTTGATGAAAATGAGTACAAATCAATGATTGGTGGGTTGTTGTATTTGACTAAGTCTAGACCAAATATCATGTAGGTTGTTTGTTTGGTAGTCAGGTTTTAGGCCTATCTGAATGTGACTCATGAGCAAGCTATGAAAAGAATTTTTAGATATTTGAAAGGGACTATGGATTTTGGACTCATACAAAAAGGGTGGAGATTATATGTTGAATTCTTATACTGATGTAGATTGTGTTAGAAGTATTGATGAATAGAAGAGTATTAGTGGTGGTGATTTCTTTTTAGGAGATAGATTGGTCTTCTAGTTCAGTAAAAAATATGACTTAGTTTTTCTATCTACTACTGAAGGAAAGTATATTGCAGAAAAATGTTATTGTAGCTGGGTAGTGTTGATGAGATAGAGTCTTAGAGATATCAAGGTAACATATGATGAAGCGATTCCTGTTATGCATGATAATACAAGTGCAATAAATATATTTTTTTAAATAGTTATGCATTCAAGAACAAAACACATTTCAATCAGATATCACTACTTAAAGGAGAAGGTTGTTGAGAATGAAGTTTTACTAGAATATATTTCTAAAAATAAAAGGTTTTAGGTATTTTTGCTAAGATATTTGCAAAAGACACATTTGAGTTTCTTCAAGAGAAGCTTGGGATTAGTACCCCTTCGTCTTTTGACTAGGTGCATAATGAGGGTACATCTTTCTAGGGGGATCTTTCATGATTATTTATTTTCCGAGATTCATATTGTGGCTTCTCTCAGGGGGAGAAATGGAGTTGGTGTTGGTGTTATGGCCTTTGTCTATGATTGCAAAGGGGGAGAGAAAGAGGAAACTTACTTCAAAGTTAAATAGAATGTAGTTTTTGATAGAGAAGTATTATTTTGCAAATTGGTCAAGTATTCAAATTAGTCAAGTGTTACCATCAATTAAAAAGGGGGGAATTGTTGGAAGTATGTGTTGTTGTGGTTATCATTAATGTCAAAATTGTTTTAGATTTTTTTTTTTTCGAAAAGTTTGTGGTGCAGAGATATCCTATTGTATTGGTGTTGCAGTTATTTTATTGGAGGTTCTGGAAATGTTCGAATCCAACAAGTGTTACTGATGTTGCTTGTTGTTGTTATCTTCTTTAGTTATGTTTTTGGCATTGTGGTTAAGTTAGCTTGGTGGTCTAAAATTATGCATTGTGGTTAAGTTAGCTTGGTGGTCTAAAATTATCTTTGTGTTCTCTATATGTTGTGGTATATTTCATAGACAATTGTCATATTTTATGTTAATCCTAACTTTTATTTTGGGTATGATTTGTGGAAGGTAATTCAATGTGTCATGGCTCTCATCGTAGCGTGTGGGGATCTAGATAAGAGTAATTTGTATTGGATAATATGTTTTAGCTCATTAATTATCTATATGGACACATTACATGTTAAATATTGTGGGTTATGTTTCAATGTTTGTGGTTCAATGGATTGGACTTAGTAAGATGTGTTTTGGTTCCCTCTTTCTCATAGAGTGGATAAATGTGTGTTTTTGGTCTATAAGGTATATTTTGATTCAGCCAACTTGGTTTAGGTTTTGATGCTCCATATTATATATAAATAATGTATGTGATTGAGTTTTGTTTAAGTATGGTAGAGAGTATTTGATGTGGAGATAGTTAGCAAAATTTAGTGAGTAGAGAAGAAGAGTTGTGTTCAAATAATATGTAAGCTATTTGACATTGAAGCAGAAATATGAGACAGTGTGTTCATAGATGAAGTTTGAGTTGTGTTTGTTTATTTTGGTCACTTGATTCATAGTTCAAGGACAACTTCATGATTAGGAGATCCTTCTTTTGAAATTAATTTGTTATATCTTGTCCTGTTGTAGTTAGCATTAGGTTTGCAAGTCATTTTTGTATCTTGCCCTAATAGCAGTTAGCCTTGGTCAGCAACTCTGGAGTAGTGAGATCATGTTGGAAACCAATAATACAAAGAGGGGAGAGTGAATCAGTGTTATACTAGAATAGTAGAGGATATTACAAGGTTCCACATGGTGACATGCGACAGAATAGGTGGCATGTCATCAAAATAAATGTCGAACAAACCTTGGTCGTGATGGATCTCTAAATGGTTTCGTTGAAGGCATCAGTTCCATTGACATAAGGTACATCAAAGAAATCCAAATTGGTCACACCGATAAGATTAAGGAATTGATGAAACTATAGGTTCAATGAGACATGTGAACAACTTGTCGAAGGACAAATTTTGGTCGAAAGACTCATGCTAAACAAACCAAAGTGAAACGGTGGGTCCGGTGGTGCTGAAGTGGCGGATGAGGTCGTACTTAAGTGGATCAGGTGGCAAACTAACACATTGCACAGAAGGATGAAGAGGTCAAGGTCGAGCATGTTGAGTAGATTTGAAGGTCGGGCAAAGAGATCTAATGACAATCGCTATACTGTGATGGAAAGAAGCTCGCCATCTATTGCCCGTGACTTGGTGACAAAGCATGGGCAGAAAAAGTGAGCAGCTTAGGTGTTAAGGATCAAGCAGGTTGAAGGCCGATCAATGACCATCGCTATACCGAAAGATGAAGGTGCTTGCTAGTTATCCCTCACGACATAGCGACTGGCGAGGTGGTAGTTGAGGTGGTCGTCTAGGTGGGCTCAAAATCAACTAGCATGTGCCACATGGTAGAGAGTAGAAGGAGAACTAGGGTGGGCCCAAGCCCAGTGGTAGGTCCAAGTAGTGAGTAGGTGGATCCAAAAACAAATCAGGAATGACACGTGACGGGCTTGCTAGAGTAGAGAGTAGCCTAGGTGAATTAACGGGTGGGGAAGGCAAGGAAGATCTGATGATCAGATGGATGATCCGATGGTGGTTTCTATGTCATGATGGAAAGTATCTTGATGGCTAATCGACATGACTTGGAGACCAAGTGGTGGGACCCAGTAGGAGAGAAATTCAGAGGAGAAATAAAGAACAAGCAGGTTTCTTCAAATCTGACAATTGTTGCTATACTGCAATGTAGAGTTGCATGGTGTTTATTCATTGTGACTTGACGACTAGGTGGTGGGACCTATTGGGAGGAAGCAACTTATGCAAATCAATGAGCATGCAGGTCCAAGAAAAATCAGCGACAAGGAAGAGACAAGGAAGTGGTGGGTCCAACCATGCACAGGTGGCGGGACAGATGGAGTCCAAAGGGACTCATGAGCAAATCTAGAGGTGATATGTGATAGAGATCTGCATGGGAAATTTAAAGTTTAAAATATAGTTTCAGACTATAGTAAAATAAAGAAATTAATGACTGACCTGCAGAGGGATTGATGGCTGAGGGATTATCTCTTGCCCGAGTATATAAGTATTATATATCATTGGAAAGCTCTCAATTCGAGAAATCCATTTGTACAATCAAGTGTAACCCACGAAAAATATTTTTGGGGCAATTACCTCAAGATCTAAGACTTTATTTTTTAGTTAGAAAGATAAGATTTTTTGTAGGCCAAGTGTGTGAGTAGTTAATGCAAAATGATTTTGCAGTTTCCATTGTCAAAGATGAAATCTGATTTTGTTCTCTTCCTATTTATTTTGAGTTTCTTCTTATTGTAAGGGTTCTAGATTTTTGGGAGCAAGGCTCCTTAATCTTGGTTTCCAATTCTGAGTATTTTCCAAGTTTGCAATACAATGTCTCTATTCAAGTAATGGAGTATGTTTTCTTTTTGTAAGTGTTTCTTGTTGCAGATTTATGTGTATGTAAGGCATGCATAAATTCACACAAAGTTGTCTTTGAATGTATATTTATTTGTTAGAAATTAAATCCTCAAGGAGGCTGGAATTTGTCAATCTCAAGGAGATTGTTGTGATTGTTTGTAGGCATTCTTCAAGTAAGAATTTAAACTTTGTAATCAATCATAGATAATGGGATATATTTTCAAGATTTGATGATTTTGTGAGTGAGCTGAGTAATGAATTTTTGTAAGGCATTAATGCAAGGATATTTAATGATGAAGGTGGATCTGCAATGGAGGTTTTCATTTATAGTTTGATGTATGACTCTATGACCTTGGATAAGGCACTGGTCTTACAGATTCTGGGGATTCTCAGAGATTTTTTAAATCAAATATCCATTTACTTTAATGTTTGTAGGTTTAGTTTGTTCCACCTATCTCATGCTCCAATATAGTTGAGATGTCAATGTAGATCTAACCCATCTATAGTAACCTCATTGTTGTTGAGCCTTTTGAGATTCAACTTCTTTTGTTGATGCCTTGTGTCTATAACAGGTTGTATTTTATGCATCAAAAGGGTGTCCCCCCCTAGGTCTAGCAAAACCTGAAGTGTAGGAGGATCATTAGGATCCTATGTTATGTTGTCCAAGCCCTAAAGCTTTTCATTGATTGAGATTGGCTATTTCATAGATAGATTGCAGGTGAACTTGTGTTTCTCATTTTTTAGAACAACAAATTGAAGAGGAGATCATCATTCTAATCCATGAAAACATAATTCCACGTGGAGGCAAGAAGAACTTCACAAGGAGGTATAAGAATTTTATTTTCAGTGAATTCAACATCCCCTCAAAGAGGAGGATTTCTACTTTCAATCCTTTCAAATACATTATTTCAACCACTTTGTTTATTCTAAAACTGGGGTTTGAAGGCAAACCCCTATTCCCAACACGTTTCCCTTTCCTTCTATGTACAGAAAGAAGGTGCACAATTGTTCTTCTAGAGTTAAGCTTTATTTGCAGAGATGGAAAAACCCTTTTCGACGCATGGAAAGTTTGGAGGATAGATTGGAGGGCAATCTGGTCTGGACAAACGGTCCCTACAAATGCTGGCAAAATTCACAAAGAAACTCTAAATCATCTCAAACTTCTCAGATCCTGGTGTACGACAAGATCCCGAATTTGTAGCTCACTTTTTCTCATACTTTATCTTCATTTGCAACACTTAATCTTAATTCAACTAGTCAACTTACAAAAGAGGGTCAATTGCATTCCAAAACTCAACCAATATACTTAGTATTCAGTCCTTGTATCATTTAGGATTGGATCTAGTAGATTCATCCACTCTTTTGATTGTAAAGTCTCCTCAAATGAAAATTGAGCTTAGTGAATTCTCCTTTCCCCGTAGTGAATTTGCTAAGCTCCAAATTTTCCACTTTACAATGACTAATAGATTATTTCAATACATAATGTATCACAAATTATTTATATGGCAACATGAGTGGAATCCTTCCATACCTTATAGCATCAAATCTAGTACATCGCATCATAGATTGTAACTAGAAAAGCATTCAAATGTGACTAAAATATAATTCATTAATTATTAGACATTCATCATAAGTATAAGGATAACCTCATGTTTCAAAAATAATTAACTATTGGGTCACCTTGTGGCTATCAGGAATAATTACTAAAGCTTAGAGAAAAATTATAAATATCTTTCATTTAGGAGAAGGTAGTCTTTAGGGAGATCAAGTTAAAGGTAATAAGTTAACAAGTTAGTAGTTAAATTATTATTCTAAATTTTATTTGCATGTAAGCTTGTAATAATCATGTGGTATCATTTTATCGAATCTATAATCTACATGTGGCAAGAAAAAAAGTAATTTGTAATCATTTTATTACTTGAACAATTACTATGTTTTCTTCATGATATTTTTTTGTGTTTATTCTGGTATTCACAGTTGGACTATCTGGTGCATGTTGGAAAATGCACACTCCAATGAGAAATTGTAGGTGATTGAAGGTATAGTCATTGATGGCAACCTTAGAATCCTATGGCATCGGAACAGGAACAAGCACTGGCACCGGCAAAGATGTTTACCGACACCCCAGCCAACAGGATTTGATTTATTATATTTTGTATTTAATTGTAAAATCTTTTTGTAAAGTGGACAAGGCAAATTGTAGTAGGACTCATATAAGTATGAGATATTGTAAATCATTTGTGTAAGAAAGCATGGATTGTAATAGGCATAGATGTGAATATTAAGGCAAATTTTAGAATAAAGTTTATGGAAGTTGTATGAGCTTAAACTGGTAGTGAACCTGACATAGCAGATGATGAACTGAAGTAGTACATGATATTAGATTTGTATAATCCATTTTTGTAAGTCAGTGAGACTTCCTTTTTGTAATTAAGCGGTGAGCTTTAGGTAGTGAGCCTTCCTGCATGTGTAGGCACCACATTTGTAAGTAATATTCACTTATTGGCCAGTGAACGAATAGTGTGGGTCACAAATCCCACCAAGGTTTTTCCCACACCGGGTTTCCTCATTAAAAATATTGTGTTATGGTAATCTTTCTATGTTGTGGTTATTGATCTTATTTACTGCATTATTTCTGGTTTACCAGTATAAAGTTTTGGCATGCAATTCATTTAATAAGTTTAGAAAATCCATTAACCAGTTAGACACTGATCCACCCCCCCCCCCTCAGTATCTTTGGGAATCCTAACAATTGGTATCAGAGCCTGGTCCTCTATTTTCAAAATCCTAATAGCTTGGGGAAGATTCTGACACTAGTATAGATGGAAAACTTGAGAAATCAATTGGAAATAGCTCTTGCAGATTATGTTGTAGAAAAGTTGAAAAATATGAAACTTGAGGATGATCTAAAGGCTGCACAGGAAATCATTCAAGGACTTAAATAAAATCTCACTATTGCTAGGAACAAAATAAGAGAACTTCATGAGAAGATATAGAGTGATGATGATGAAAAAGAAACTCTTAATGATCTTGTAAGCAAGATGAAGCAAGAAAACATGGCCTTGAGGAATGAGATGCAAGATATGACTATGAGGTTTTGTAAAGACATTGAAGACCAAAAGAAAAATGAAGATGACTTGGCTAGGAGAATCAATGATGCTAGAAATGAAAATCTAAAACTCAATCATGAAAATGATATGTTGAAGATAGATATAATTCAATTGGAGAATGATAAGACTGAACTCATGAGACAAAAAGATTTCTTAGAAAATGAGTTGGCTACTGCAAATCAACACAAGGAGAAATTCAAGAAAAGTTCAAAGGAACTTGATGACACGTTGAAAACTCAGAAACCTAATAAAGATACAAATGGCCTTGGCTTTGAAATTGGTGAAAGCTCTGGTATTGCAAACAATCATGATCATAGTAAACTGGTAAGACAACCTAATGCCTACAAATTCAATGGAAAATGCTTTAACTATAACAAGTATGATCATAGAGAAAATCTGTGTAGATCTAGAAACTATCAAAACACCAATGCACCCACCGGTTAATGTTCTAAATGCAACAAAGTTGGTCATAATTCAGAAAATTGCAGAATGAATGTAAGATGTTATGTTTGTGGAAGATTTGGACACTTATCTAATCAATGTAGAACACATATTTGTTGGAAATATGGATGGAGTAACTGAGAGGGGAGGGGTGAATCAGTTACCACAAAAATAAATCCACAAGTCCCTTAGATGTCTTAAATATAAACTGCTGAAACTCGGTAAATTAACTTATCATTGTTCATTAAACATTAACATGCATAAAACAAATAACATGAACACAAGTAACACCAGATATAACGTGGAAACCCAATTTTGGGAAAACCACCAATGTAACTAGTTACTGATTTTCACTCTTCTGAAGTGAGCCCTGTTAGGAGCCAACCCTGTTAAAGGTTACAAAACACACTGTTAGGTGTGACCCTATTAGAGGATTTAATCACCCTGCTAGGAGTGGCCTTGTGAAAGGTCTTAAGAACAATTCAACCGAATTGTCACCTTGTCAGAGGATTTACAAAAATGGTTGTTAGACCAACTCTGTTAAGAGATTTCGGTATCACTGCTACAATGGTTAGAAAACAACAATGAAGTGATCTGAATTAAATACAACTTATCTTGCTGATACAGATCTCTGTTCTGCGTCAATAGATCCTTACTGATCACATATATCTTTTCTGCACCTCAAGGATATCACTGATCCTTCATCAGAATTCGCACATTTTTGCTCCTTCACATTTCCATACTTCTCACACCTCCTCACACTTTGAAATCACAACTTGATCTCTCATATATACC
The DNA here is from genome assembly GCF_030272615.1 of Cryptomeria japonica. Lineage (NCBI taxonomy): Eukaryota > Viridiplantae > Streptophyta > Pinopsida > Cupressales > Cupressaceae > Cryptomeria > Cryptomeria japonica. Next base: position 640,402,762 of record NC_081408.1, read on the forward strand.
ATTCAGGTTACCAAGTCGGCCCAATTACAAGTTACAATAAATATTACATAGGTCGGCTACATAAAAATTTCGCTGATGCTCGGTGAACACTGCTGATTCTTCGATAACCGACTGAACTCGGTAAGTACTGAGAACTCGGTAAAGACTGACTTTCCTTCACATATTCTTCGAAGACCGACTGAACTCGGTAAAGACTGCGAACTCGGTATAGCATTCTGGAGTGCTAGGTAGACTCTGTCTAACTGCCTTGCCGAACATTGTGAGCTCGGTAGACTGATATGACATTTGTGTAACATCAAAGACAATACACAATTAAACAATTGTATCCAACAATCTCCCTCTTTGGCATTGATGGCAACACAACATGTCATATCAGAATGAAATTTGAAAACAGGTCTTTTCTTTTATGACAGCAACATGCCAACATAACTTTCCCTTTGGATAGAGAACACTCTTTCTTTCAATAATCTCCCTCTGTGAAGTAACTTCATCTTTGGACGGTAAAACTCTCCCTCTTTATCAAACAACTCTCCCTCTTTATCTTAATGAACTTTCTTTCAAATTTTATTAGGATATGATAGTAAAACTCTCCCTCTTTGACAACACATGCCAAAGACAATAAGACTTCATCTGAGTTATAATGTACCTTTTGTACTGATTCATATGCAATATTTTCCTGATTATACTGCATCAACTAGTAGATTTTTCACTTAGGATGAGTTGATGCATCACTAAAACTTTTCTTTAGTGAATTTCAGATAGGGGAGTGACCCCTAACTTACCTCTTAGATACAAGAATGCATCCTTAGCCAATGGTTTTGTGAATATGTCAGCAATTTGTTCCTTTGTGTGAATATATTCCAATCTGATCTCCTTGTCCTGCACCAATTCTCGGACAAAATGATATTTTATTGCAATGTGCTTGGTTTTGGGATGCATCACTGGATTCTTGGACATGTCAATTGCACTTGTATTATCACAGAACATAACAATTGGTTCTTTGATTTCCATTTTCATGCCTGCCAATAACTGTTTAAACCAAACAATATTTGAACAATTTACTGCTGCAGCAACATATTCTGCCTCTGCTGTAGATTGGGATATACAGTTCTGCTTTTTACTTGTCCAGGAAACCAATCTCTTTCCTAGAAAGAATGCTCCTCCGCTTGTACTTTTTCTATCATCAATGTTTCCTGCCCAATCAGCATCAGTAAATACTTTCAAATCAAAATTTCCTCCAAATTTGTACCATAATCCATACTCTTCAGTTCCTTTCAAATATCTCATTATTCTTTTGATTGCCATCATGTGACTTTCTCTTGGTTTTGCTGAGAATCTTGCAACAATACCAACTGCAAGAGCAATATCTGGCCTAGTATGAACAACATACTGCAACTTTCCAATCATAGATCTATACAGTGTTTGATCTACTTCTTGTGATTCATCTTCCTTGGTAAGCTTCAATCCAGTACACATAGGAGTTCCAACTGGTTTACAATCTTCCATACCGAACTTTTTTAGTATCTCTTTGATGTATTTTGATTGTGTAATGTAGATACCATTTTTGTTCTGTTGAACTTGAAGACCAACAAAGAATTTGATCTCACCAAACATAGACATTTCAAATTCCTTATTCATTTGTACTGAAAATTCTTTGCAAAGATCATCATTTCCTGTGAAAATAGTATCATCTACAAATATTTCTGCTAAGACAATTTTGGTATCTGATCCTTCCTTGATATACAAGCTACTGTTATCATTAGTTCTTTGAAATCCAATCTGAATAAGATAGTTATGCAATCTTTCATACCATGCTCTAGGGGCTTGTTTCAGACCATACAATGCTTTATGTAATTTGCAGACCATGTCCTTCTTTTGTGGATCAACAAAACCTTCAGGTTGTTCAATATAAACCTCTTCATCCAATATACCATTAAGAAATGCAGATTTAACATCCATCTGATAAACTTTGAATCCTTTGTAGGCGGCATATGCAAGTAAGGTTCTGACTCCTTCCAATCTTGCAACAGGAGCAAAAGTTTCTCCATAGTCTATTCCTTCTTGTTGAGCATATCCTTTGCATACTAGTCTTGCTTTGTTTCTTGAAACTTTGCCATCTTCATTCAGTTTATTTCTGAATACCCACTTAGTTCCAATCACATTTTTATCCTTAGGTCTGGGTACAAGAGTCCATGTCTTGTTTTTCTCTATCTGTTCTATCTCTTCTTTCATAGCCTCTATCCAACTATCATTTCCCAATGCATCTTTGACATTTCTAGGTTCAAAATCAGCAAGTAAACAAGTGCTTTTCAACTTACCTCTTGTCATGGTTCCTTCAGATTTGTCTCCAATGATCTGATCTGCTAAGTGATGTCGTCTGACATACTCGGCTAATACAGGTTTCTTGCCTTTAGAATGAATTTCATCATTGTCCTCTTGTTCTTCAACTGGCTGGTCCGGCTCGGTAAATATTGGCTCGGTTTCTTCAGACTCGGTAGACACTGGTTCTGGTTCATCAGACTCGGTAGATACTGGCTCGGTTTGCTCTTTCTGTAACTCGGTTACTGATGACTCGAGAGTAGAAGATTCCTGATTAGCAGATGTATCTGGTATTGTATCAGGTTCAATAGACACAAATCTTCTATAATCTTCTGGTTCTCTTTTGCTTTCTTCTTCAGATCTTTCTACAAACTCATCAACTTTCACATGTGCACTTTCTATAACTTTATGAGTAGACAAGTTCAAACATCTATATGCTTTACTCTTGCAAGAATATCCGAAGAATATACCTTCATCACCTTTCACATCAAATTTTCTTTTTCTAGATTCTTTCAAAATGTAACATTTACTTCCAAATACTTTTAGGTAACTTACATTAGGTTTGTAGCCATACCATAATTCATAGGGGGTTTTGAATGAGTCCTTCTTCAGCTGTACTTGGTTCGAGGTATGAACAGCAGTGCTGATAGCTTCCTTCCAGTATTTGATAGCAATATTCTTTTCAATCATTAAGGTTCTTGCACAATCCATGATAGATCTGTTCCTTCTTTCAGCTATTCCATTTTGCTCAGGAGTTCTAGGGGCTGATACTTGTCTTTTGATTCCTCTTTCAATGCAAAAGTTATTGAATTCATGAGAGATGAATTCACCACCTCTGTCTGACCTTAGACATTTAAGTCTTTTACCTGTTTCTTTTTCTACTCTGGCCAAATACCATTTGAACTTTTCAAATGCTTCTGATTTGTTCCTTAAATACATGACAGTCATCATTCTTGAGTAATCATCAACAAAAAGAATGAAGAACTTTTCTCCAGTATAACTTTCAGTTCCTATGGGTCCACATAAATCAGTATGCACAATTTCTAATATATCTTCAGATTGATAGTTTTTGCTTTTGAAACTAGTCTTTCCCATCTTTCCAATTTGACAATTCTTACATAGACCGACCTCAGGTTTCTTTATATCTGGAATACCTCTTACTTTTCTGAATTTACTTATTTTCATTAGGTTATCAAAAATTACATGACATAACCTTTTGTGCCATAACCAACTTTCTTCAACTTGAGCAATAAAACATGAATTTTCACTTGTTTCAAGTCGGAACAAATTACCTTTTGTTTGAGTGCCTGATCCAATCAGCTTTCCTTGATTATTTAGTAGTTTGGCCTTTCCATGCATGAATTCCACCTTGAGTCCACTATTAAGTAGCTGTGCCACACTCATCAAGTTGTGATTGAGACCTTCAACCCAGTAGGCATCATCAAATACAAGTTCTTTAGTTATAGGGATTCTACCTCTTCCTTTTATGTAGCGAGGTTCATTATTACCAAACCTTACACTACCTCCATCATAGTCTATAAAATGTTCAAACTTGGTTTTATCACCAGTCATATGATGAGAGCAACCACTGTCTATGATCCAAATATCATTTTTGCTTATATGAGAAATAAGTGCCATCTTATCTTCCTCATCATTATCAGAATCATCTCTTATAGCAATATAAACAATTTCATCTTCACTATTATCAGAATCCTTAGCCATAAAGCATGTTTTCTTACCTTTGAATGATTTGTAGTCCTTTTTGCCATTCCATTTGTGATCTTTCTTCTCATCTTTTCTCTGCTTGTTTGGGCATCTAGCAGCAATATGACCGACTTCATCACATGAAAAACAGATTAGAGGAACTTTGCCTTTGTATTTTCCTCTACCTTTGGAACATTTCCTTGCTAGAAGAGCTTCAATTATTTCAAGATCACTGTCTGAACTTGGTTCTGATTCATCTTCACTTTCTGACTGAGATTCCTTTTTCTTTTTGCCTTTCTCCTTGAGTGAAACCTTAGCTTCAAATGCTGATTCCATGTTTTTGGAAGCTGGAACATAGTTGTCATAGTTGTCTAACTCAAATGCAGTTAATCTTCCAACTATGGCCTCTAAATTTATCTTGTGATTTGCTTCACATCTTCTTTCCTGAATTGTAGAAACTCTGATTGCATAAATGGGTAGTAATGTTCTGAGAACTTTGCTTATGACTGTTTCCTCTGAGATATCACCTCCAGAAGCTTTGATTGCACTAACACTGGCTTTGACTCTTTCAACATATTTTGCAATATTTTCATCCCCACTCATTTTTAATTGATCAAAGTGTCCTCTCAAGCTTTCTGCTTTGGCTCTTCTCACATTGTCATCACCACCATAGATATCTTTCAGCTTGTTCCACATTTCAAATGCACTTTTGCAATCTTTGACATCATCAAACTCTTCATAGCTTAGGGCAGATACAATGTCTATCATTATGGTGTTATGAGTCTTCTTTGCAGCAATATCAGCAACAGTTAGTGTACCAGTGGGTGTCACATATTCTGTGTCAAGATGTGTCAATCCTGTATCTCCAATGAAAGCCAAATGGAGTCTCATGAGACCTTGCCATGCTGAAAAGTTATTTCTGTTTAGCCTTGGAATTTCCCTCTTGTAAGACATCTTGATCTTTAGCTTAGATCCTTGAAATCCTTCCTACAAGCACCGAAAGCTCTGATACCAATTGTTGGAAATATGGATGGAGTAACTGAGAGGGGAGGGGTGAATCAGTTACCACAAAAATAAATCCAAAGTCCCTTAGATGTCTTAAATATAAACTGCTGAAACTCGGTAAATTAACTTATCATTGTTCATTAAACATTAACATGCATAAAACAAATAACATGAACACAAGTAACACCAGATATAACGTGGAAACCCAATTTTGAGAAAACCACCAATGTAACTAGTTACTGATTTTCGCTCTTCTGAAGTGAGCCCTGTTAGGAGCCAACCCTGTTAAAGGTTACAAAACACACTGTTAGGTGTGACCCTGTTAGAGGATTTAATCACCCTACTAGGAGTGGCCTTGTGAAAGGTCTTAAGAACAATTCAACCGAATTGTCACCTTGTCAGAGGATTTACAAAAATGGTTGTTAGACCAACTCTGTTAAGAGATTTCGGTATCACTGCTACAATGGTTAGAAAGCAACAATGAAGTGATTTAAATTAAATACAACTTATCTTGCTGATACAGATCTCTATTTTGCGCCAATAGATCCTTACTGATCACATATATCTTTTCTGCACCTCAAGGATATCACTGATCCTTCATCAGAATTCACACATTTCTGCTCCTTCACATTTCCATACTTCTCACACTTCCTCACACTTCAAAATCGCAACTTGATCTCTCATATATACCATTCAGGTTACCAAGTCAGCCCAATTACAAGTTACAATAAATATTACATAGGTCGGCTACATAAACATTTCGCTGATGCTCAGTGAACACTGCTGATTCTTCGGTAACCGACTGAACTCGGTAAGTACTGAGAACTCAGTAAAGACTGACTTTCCTTCACATATTCTTCAAAGACCAACTGAACTTGGTAAAGACTGCGAACTCGGTATAGCATTCTGGAGTGCTAGGTAGACTCTGTCTAACTGCCTTGCCGAACATTGTGAGCTCGGTAGACTGATATGACATTTGTGTAACATCAAAGACAATACACAATTAAACAATTGTATCCAACAATATTGGCATAGGATATGTAAAAGCTATTCAAAAAAGCAATGTGACTTGTTATGCTTGTAACAAGATTGCACATATTGCAAAATTTTGTAGAAGTAAGACATCACCAACAAATAACAAAGGACCCAGTTTGAAAGGTAAAGAGAAGGTTGAAGAGGTAAAACAAGAATTTTCAAAACAATGGATTAGAAAGTCAGATATGAATTTTAATGAAGCTATTCCTTCACCAGTAGAACAGAGTATCACTCCACTGATAGGAGATTCTTCATCAAACTGAAAAGAAACCTTTTGGGGGTATGGCAACAAATTGAAAAACATGCTAATTTACCCTTGGTTGATGGTGAGATGTTGAAATACTTCTTTACCAGTAGATGTGTTAAGTTGCACTTAACCGACAAGCATTTAATGTGGTAGTTGAAGGAAATGACATTATAAAGCAAGTGTTCTGGCTCTTTTTCATTCACTGAGCATTCAAATTTCCTTAGAGTGCAAAAATGCCGAGCGAAGGCATCCACAATGAGAAGTGAAGCAAATCATTCAAGCATTCAAACCTAAAGGCAGATTAAGGTATTTATACAATGGCTTCCTCCTCTGCACCTGAATTCATTGCAAACCCTACTGTAATTGAATTTGTTAAGCGCTCTAAACTCATATTCAAAATTATTCCCAAAATTGCAAAGAAAGATGATACCCTAGGAGCTTTTTCTAAAATACCCAAAGGAGTTGCTTATGTTGAGGATCCTAGAATTTACATACATTGCCATATTGAAGAACTAGGAGCTGAAGAGATAATGAACATGTATAGAATAGTAATTTGTGATGTTAATGGAAATGTGAAACTGGAACATAAGATAGTTGAAACCCTAGGTTTTGTGGAGATTCTTAGTATCCCTAATTTTCCAAAGGATGTTATAAGGATTGTGTTAAGCAGAGTACATGGGGAGTTCTTTTGGTTGGATTCCATTCACAAGATAACAAAAGATGCAGTTGGGGTAGTGACAGGCTTACCTTCCACCAGTAGCAGGCCTAACAAAACTAAAATGATTCCAAATGACACTGTAATGACCCTAACTGGCACAACCTTTGACAAGAGATCCCTAAGAATAAATAATGTAAAGGATATCAATGTAAGATTAATTAGCATGATTCTTGGATACAAAGTTACACATGCCAACAGATTAAACTTTGTCTCTATCGTATGTATCAAAAGTGCTTATGACATGATAAACAACAATGCAAAGATTGACATATGTGAATGGTTAAAAGATGAGCTAATAGACAATATGAAGAAAATCAAAGGGGACAAGAAAGGGACATTCAGATTTGGAAACTTACTTGTATGCTTATTGCTATATATCACCAAGGAAGTTCCCGGTATTGGTAAAAAGGATTTTGGATATGACATACCGGTAGGAAAACAACTTCTAGATATTCTAAACAATATAGTAGATGATAGGGAAAAGAACATAAATGAACATTTTCAAGCACTGAAGGCTAGGATGAAAACCAGGATAAGGATATCTCAACCCAGAGTTGATAGATATCAATAGGAGATATGCTTTGTGATAAAGAAAGATGAAATCTAGATGGAGGCAGTGGCTTTGAGGACAGTTTGGGTTACAAAGATGGGATATGAGGCTGATGAGAACATAATAGAAACTTATGCAAAAGCCCTTCTAGAAACCCCTAAAGAACCAATAGAGAAAGTATTTGGAAATGCGGAAACAATTGAAAGCAACATTTAGTCACAGAAAAGAATAAAGAAAACTAAACAAATAGTTAGAAAAGGAACAAGGCAGGCAAAAGCAATCAAGGAAGACATATTGAATAAAACTAGTATTAAGGAGAGCGACTTGGAAGGATTACAACCAGAAACACATCTTTCAGTGGTTGCTACCTCCTCTAACAGTGAAATACCGACAAAGTTTAAAAGTGTAGAAAGAAAAAGAAAACCCTCATCGGTACCCTCTCCTGCACCCAAGAGAACAAGACAGAAACAACAGGCAGTTAGGCCTCTGACAAAGAAGATAACTCCAAGAAAGAAGAAAGAAAAACAAGTTATCCCTCCACTTGACAATCTTCTACATGAAATAACTGAAGATGGTAACTTATCAAACATTATAAAGTTGTATAACACATTTTCAAATGAAGAAAAAGAAATCATAGAAAATAGTGTTATCCTACACCTGGATATCAACAAGAAATTTTTGATTGAGGTTGTAGATGATTTACCCAATGACTTGTACAAAAGGTTAGATGCTAAAAGGTTAGCAATTGTGGAACTAAACAAGAAGATTAAGATAGAAAAACTACTTGCAGTTCACTCAGTAAATTCAATAGAAGAGATTGATGAACTAATAAGTGAGGCAAACTGAATAGTATTTTCAACTGATCACCGATATGTAGCATTAATGGCAGACAGAGTAAATGAGATCACAGAAGAGACAACGGATAAGTGGGATATATTCTTTGTAGAAAAGGAAAAACAAGAAGAGATTAAATGACCAAAGACATTTAAAGTCTATCAAAAAGAAAAGGATAAAGGTAAAGGTAAGGTAGGTGGACTTCCGAGCATAAAGATAACAGATAACTTGCCCCCGCCTTCTTTTGATACTCCACCGGGATAAACCGTTGATACACCACCAGCAACAGATAATGTTGAGAGTATGGAGACATCTAATGAGGACACAAATCCTGATTCTGAGGTGTTGTATACAATGAATATTGACACACAGGAAGTCAACATTGTGGTTGATAAGGAGACAAGTGAGAAGAGAGATGTGGCAACTGAGCCACCAGTAAAAGACATTACAGTTGAGACAAATATTGAGGACACAGTTGGCAATATTGAAATTGGGTCTGAGCAACAAAATGAATAGTCAACTAACCCCTTGGACACAGGAAAGGCAGATACCTCTAGTGTACATACTGATGTATCTACTTAGCAACCGACAACTGATAGCACTAAAAAATCTGTTGAGATACCGGCTATAGACATTTCAGAGGTAAACATAGAGAAACCAGTAGAAAAAATAGAGTCACAATTAGGAAAACTGACAGTGGAAAGCTCTGAGAAATAGACTGAGGTACACACTAAGAAATTAGAAGAGAAGAAGGATGAGCTAAAGGTTCAGATAGAGACTGTGCCACTAACATCAGTTGAGAAACCTAAACCCTTGCTAGTAGAAATGTAGAATCAAACTAATGTACCAGAGGTCACCATAAAAAAAGAGGTTCCTCACACCGGTGGATTATAGATTGTTAAGACAGTTGGTAAATCATCTGGTTCTTCACTGACAGAATTCTGGCCAACCAATGTAATAGAGGTATTGCTTGATTCAATTAAGAAAATAAATGATTGCAATGCACTTGCATATAAGGCAGTTGATGACACCATACCAATTTTGAAGATGATTGCACCCAAGTGTAACATAGAAAACAAAGATTCTTTAAACCAATTAGACACATTGTCTAAGTATATAACCAACAATCTACTAACTATTGATCATATCAATGAGGTGACTTTCAGAGAGAAAATAAATAAAGAAAAGGAAAAATTATTTGAGGAGACAGTAAAGAAGAGTAAGGAACATATTGATACATTATTACCAGCACTAGGAAGGACAATTTTGGACTTCAAGAAATTATACAGAGATACATGTAAGACAAACATTTTGACAGAGGATATAGATACAGAGATCAGCAAAGCACATAAGGAAATCAATAATATTGCTGATAATTTAATAGGTTCATCAGACACCATATCAGTAGTAGAACATGAAATTACCGGCTATGAAGAGAAATTTGAACAACTTGAAAAAGATAAGGAGAGATTAAAGTTTAAGGCAAAGGAACTGAAATGCAGACTAGGTCCTAAACTAGATATCCTCATCTCTTTGAGTAAAGAGATTTTTGAGGCTCTTGTTCTAGGACTTAAGACACTGGAAGAGAAAATGCACATACTCACTAGTACAATCCAAAAGACAAAAGCAACACTAAAGGATTGTGAGAGGTTCTATAACAACCTAAGTTTTGTATTAGTGGATCTGTATCAGATTGTAACCAACTGGTTACATGGATCCAGACAGGAACTACACTCAATTGACATTGAATGACAACATTTGTCATTGATGCCAAAGGGGGAGTAGTAGGAGGATGAGAAAATGGAGTAAGGATATGACAGAAGAGATCATCTACTTAGGGGGAGCACACCGTTTTGGTAAGACAATTTTTGAGTAGACACTTTTTGGACACTTTTTGGCTTTTTCTCATGAGTGTTGCCGTCAATGCCAAAGGGGGAGATTGTTAGAAAATGCACACTCCAATGAGAAATTATAGGTGATTGAAGGTATTGTCATTGATGGAAACCTTACAATCCTATGGCAATGGCATAGACACAAGCACCAACACCGACACCAGCAAAGATGTTTACCAGCACCCCAGCTGACAAGATTTTGTTTATTATATTTTGTATTTAATTATTAAATCTTTTTGTAAAGCCAACAAGGCAAATTGTAATAGGAATCATATAAGTATGAGATCTTGTAAATCATTTATGTAAGAAAGAATGGAATGTAATAAGCATAGATGCGAATATTACGGAAGATTTTGGAATAAGGTTTATGGATGTTGTATGAGCTTAAACCAGTACTGAACTTGGCATAGCAGAAGTTGAACCGAAGAAGTACATGATATTGGATTTGTATAATACATTTTTGTAAGTCAATGAGACTTCCTTTTTGTAATTAAGCAGTGAGCTTTAGGCAGTGAGCCTTCTTGCATGTGCAGGCACCACATTTGTAAGTAATATTCACTTATTGGCCAATGAGCGAATATTGTGGGTCACAATTCTTACCGAGGTTTTTCCCACACTAGTTTCCTCGTTAAAAATATTGTGTTATGCTGTACTTTCTATGTTGTGATTACTGATCTTATTTACTACATTATTTATGGTTTATCGGTACACTGTTTTGGCATGCAATTCATTTAATAAGTTTAGAAAATCCATTAACTAGTTAGATACTGATTCACCTCCCCCCTCTCAATATCTTTGGGAATCCTAACAGTGCAGGGGCATGCAAAGGTGACTCCAAGATGTGAAATCATATGTGTTTTCAAGAAACATGATGTGTTGTCTTGAAGATTTCTTGTGTTGGTCTTAAATAGATAAGGTAGGTCCAATGCTACCAATGCTTGTGATAAACCCTAAGGCTCCATAGTTGTATATTTGGTCTCAAGCCTTGTATGGGAATTTTGTTTGTGTTTTTGGTGTCTAGGGGTCCTAGAGGTGTTGTGAGTCCAATTTGTAACCTTCAATATGAAGGCAAGTGTGTGATGTCATAATGTGTCAAAAGTTGCTATGTTGTCATGAGCAAGTTTTGTAATTTGTGAGTTGTGGTTGCCCAAAAACTAGTTGGTTACATTTTGTATGTTGGGAAGTGGTTAGAAGGGTTCCTTATTCTTATTTAAGCTGGAGGAATGATTCCCAAAGGTGACATGAAGGATTTGAATGAAATTGATGCTTCCAACCAATCTAAAACTGTCATTCTTACTGTTTTTCCTTGGATTCTTGGCCTTGGTATGAATTTGTATAGACTTCTGGGAGATATAATGTTTTTAAACAAGTGAAATAGTGAATCACCTCTCATTTGGAGTTGGTTTGGAGTCTGGAACTTCTGGGATTGAGGAGTAATTGATTTTTCATCCTCGCTACTTGATAAAACCCTCAAAACCAGGGTTTGGATGCAAAAAGAGTCCTTATTCAACATTCCTCCATGGGAAAGGTCTAAAACCCTGAGGAATTTTTTTATGCCATGTATACTATTTTTTTTCCTAGTCTGGGGAGTAGAAGATCTCAGCTAGAAGTTTTGGAGTGATTCCCTAGACTTGACATCTTCCATGTGGTAAGTTTTTGTAGTGAAGGATTGAATGAATCCTTGGGACAGAGGACGCAAAGGTGGAAAAAGTATGCAGGGAAAGGACCCTTAGGAATGTGAAGACCATCTCCAAGGGACCTAACCTCCACCCTATCTGACTGGTGAAGGTTTTGAGGCCAAAGCCCCTGTACCGGCTAATTAGACCAAAAATAGGCCCAATAGGGTTTGAAAACTTTCTCTCAAAACCCAAATGGAAAAGTTTGAAATCTTATAGAATTCCGAAAAGGGTACTCAATATCAATTTTTTCAGGGAGTTGTTCAAGTAGTTTATTAGGCAAAGTGAGAAAATTCCAAATGAAGGGCTAATTGTTTGTAGCCCTATTTCCTAGGTCCAAAAGGGCAAGAGACACAAAGTACTTATTAAAACATATCAAAGGGGTCAAGATAAATGTAGGTACCTTATAAAACATGTACAAACACTCACATAATTTAGATTCCACCATTTGAGCAAAAGGTCTTGTTGGCAAAGGGCTTGGGGTTGTGAGGAATCTTGGTTTAGGGGTTGAGTATTTAGGAGTAGGAGTCTCCTAGAGAAACTAAGTTGTCTTGAGAAAATTGATCCTTGGGAAGGATCAAGGAAAAACTTGATAACCTTTGGAAGGTTGAATAGGTTGGACCATTGGATGGTGCCAAGTGTTGACCCCTAAAGAAGAAACCAAGGAATTTTCCCATTACCACCAAACCCTTTGCATGATAGTGGTATCAAAGCTATACCAAGGGTGGAATAGTGTATGTTAGACTCATAATTTTGAGAAGAGGTTTTGATACAATGCCTCCTAAGGAAATGAACCCAGAGGCCATGAAGAAGATGGTAGAGGAGTTTCTTGAAGAGAAACTCAAAGAGATCGGACAGTCCAAGGGAAAGGACAAAACTTGTGATGATGAATCAAAGGAGGAGAATGAAGAGCAAGAGGCTATCCCTCAGAATATGGCACCTGATTAAAAGATGTTCTTGGATGCATTGAAATTAGTAAACAGGGACAATGTGGAAAGTATACCTATTTATAGTAGTAGCTTGAATGGGGAAGAGGTCCTTGAATGGATAGAAGAACTCAATAACCACTTTGAGTACAAAGAGGTTCTAGAGGAGAAATAGTACAAGAGAACCTTGTCACTAGTTATGTCATGAGTCATTTTATAAGGTTTTGATTTTATGATTGTTTGTAAGGACATTTGGATGTAATTCAAGGCATGATGAGTCATTTTGTAAGGCAATGTCACTCATTTGTAACAAGTTGCTCAAGTTGAGTATTTGGGTTCTAATATGGACAAGGATTTCAATCTTGTGTAAAATATCCATGAAAGGTTAAAAATGAGGTAATAGGTTGTTTTGAGTCCATTATAAGGTGTTGAAAGTGTCTAAGTGAAGTTTAGAGGTCATTTTTTCTAAAATGTGAAAGTTGTCAATGATGTAAAGTGTTGTCAAGCAACAAACCAAGGATGTAATTGGTCTTGGGAATTTGTAACTTCAATATGGATGTGTGGAGGTTATAAAATCCATAATTTGATCGATTCCAATGGGGGTGTGTATGATTGGAGGAAGGAAATGAATAACATTTGAAGTTTTTACACATTCCACATTGTTTTCTGGGTATTGCAGTCTGATCATTCACATTTTTACTTATGAAAAATCATTTGTATCCATTGGAAATTTATTGGATATGATAATTGCATGAGTTAACTTTGTTTTCCTTTTAATTTCATTTAATTTCAATCACTTTGAAGAAAGTTATGCAAGTTTTGGTGAAAACTATCAAAAAACCCTCCAAATTGGGGTTTGTGGAGAGATTCACTAAAATATTTTGATTTCACCATTGGAAATTGTTGTAAATTTGGTTTTTTAATGACAATTGAATTATATTTTAAATGAATTCAGTTTCAGTTTGATTGGTTAAGTATTTTATGAGATATTTAATGTCCTAGGTGGACTCGGAATGCAAATTTCTTGTTTTTTTTGTAACAGTGAAAATGGTCTCGGTGCAGAGACCATAACTCTAAAATCCACTGTTGGATTATTCTAAATTTTGGATATGGCTGTAGAAACCTAGTTTTATATAGTCTCACGATAGAGATCATCAAAATATTGTTGGGTTTAAAAATTATTAATAACAGAGTACGGGTCTATCAGACTGTCATTAACTGGGACAACATAATGCATTGTTTGGGTCTTGATTAATGTTTAAAGAGTTACAAAATGATATGATGGATTTTATATTGGATTGGTTGGTTGATAGTAATATTTTCAGATGCCTAAAACATATCAAGGTTGCATATTGATGATTATTTTGGATCTTTGAGCACCCTAGGATTGGGACACCATGGTTGATTTGGGGTTGTTGGTTGGTTTTTCATGATGCTCTGCATCAAGAAAAGAGTGAGTTTGGCCAAGTCTAGACTCAAGGTGTCTGCCTTGTTGTGGTGGATAGTGTTGCATGAAGAAAGGATGAACATAGGGAAGAAGAAGATATCCTCTTACGAGAGGATGAAGAGCAAAATCAAAGACCAATTCCTACCAATAAAATATAAGGTTTAGATGTATAAGAAGCTACAAAATCTCAGGTAGATTGAGTTGGATGTGAATGCATATACTTAAGAATTTCACAAACTAAGTCTTAGATAGAAGAGGAATGAAGAAGAGGCAGAGAAGGTGGCTAAATACCTAAATGGGTTAAGGCAAAACATCCAAGATGAGATCAACATCATGGCTCTAGACACTATGCACAAATACTTCCAAATGGCATTGAGAGTGGAAGATAAGATAAGGAGAAGAGGAGAGAAAAACAATAAAGGAAGGGGAAGTAGGAATTTTAGAGGTAGAGGTGGCTATGGAGGAAGAAATACTCCTTTCAAAAAATGGTGACACTAACTCATGTATAAGGAGGACAAAGATTTTAAGGATGATTATGATGTTTGTACTAAGGTTTCTGATTCTTTTCATGTTGAGTTCCCTAATTTCATGTTGAAGGATGGATTTCTCTTTAAGGGGAATCAACTATGGATTTATTCAATGCTCCATGAGGGAGAATATCATCAGGGAGAAGCATAATGGCAGCCTTGGCGGTCATTTTGGTTTGGATAAAACTTTGGAGCAGGTATCAAGGTTTTACTTTTGGCCTAAGATGCAAGAAGAGGTAAGTAAATTTTTGGAGCATTTCCCCATTTGTCAAAGGGAAAAAGGAGTTTCTACTAATGCAGGATTGTATCAACCTTTATCGGTTCCTACTAGGCCTTGGGAAAGCCTTGGTATGGATTTTGTACTTGGTTTGCCCAAAACTTCTAGGGGGTTTGATAGTGTCTTTGTCATTGTTGATAGGTTCAACAAGATGGCCCATTTTGTGCCATGTAAATACACAAATGATGCATCTCATATTGTAGGTCTCTTTTTCAAAGAAGTTGTAAGGATACGTGGTCTACCTATCAATATTGTCACTGATAGAGACTCCAAGTTTGTGGGTTAGTTTTGGAGGAGTCTCTGCAAGAAACTGGGTACCAATCTACCATTTTCTCTAGCATACCATCATCAGACTGATGGCCAAACTAAGGTGGTTAATAGATCTCTTGGAAATATTCTTAGATGCCTTACCAAGCAACATGGATAAAGTTGGGATTTGGTGATTGGACAAGCTGAATTTGCATATAATAATTCAGTTAATAGAAGGACAGGGAGAATCCCATTTGAAATTGTGTATGGCTTACATCCTAGAGGGATACTTGAACTTAGAGACCTTGGAGGTATGGAAAGAAGGAGTGCTCAAGGAGAGGATTTTTCTATCACTATGAAGGAGATCCATGATCAAGTCAAGGCTTCACTTCACAAAAGTGCAGAAAAATACAAACTCATGGCATATGTTAAGAGGAGGGATGTTAAGTTTTAGGTATGTGATTTGGTAATGGCCTAATTGATGAAGGAAAGGTTTCCCAAGGGTCAACCCTCTAAACTACTCATGAAGAAGATAGGACCTCTATGGGTTGTTAATAAATTTGGCAACAATGCATATGAAGTTGAACTTCCAATAGACTTGGGAATATTTCCCATCTTCAATGTATGTGATTTGATAGCCTTCAAAGGATCCTTGATAGATATGGTACATGGTTCATCTCTTGTGGAAGAGGATGTAGAGTGGGTAAAGGATCTACCATCTAGCAGGCCATTGGAATTGGAGTGCATTCTTGACTCCAAGGTGATCAAACAAACTAGGAAAGTTGTGCACAAAGACTATCTGGTCAAATGGAAAGGACATCCTAAATATGAAGCTACTTGGATGTCTGAAAGTGATATCATAAAATATGGCACCTTAGTGACCCGGTTGGCAACTCAAGGGACTTGAGTTTTCTTGTCCAAGGGAGTATGGTGCAGGGGCACTCAAAGGTGACTCCAAGATGTGAAAGCATATGTGTTTGCAAGAAACATGATGTGTTGTCTTGAAGGTTTCTTGTGTAGGTCTTAAATGGATATGGTAGGTCCAATGCTACCAATGCTTGAAATAATCCCTAAGGCTCCAAAGTTGTATATCTAGTCTCAGGCATTCTATGGGGATTTTGTTTGTAGTTTTGGTGTCTAGGGGTCCTAGAGGTGTTGTGTGTCCTATTTGTAACCTTCAATATGAAGGAAAGAGTGTGATGTCATAATGAGTCAAAAGTTGCTATGTTGTCATGAGCAATTTTTGTAATTTTTGAGTTTTGGTTGCCCAATGGCTAGCTGGTTACATTTTGTATGTTGGGAAGTGGTTAGAAGGATTAATTAGTCTTATTTAAGCATGAGGAATGATATCCAAAGGTGAAATGAAGGATTTTAATGAAATTGATTCTTCCAACCAATCTGAAACTATCATTTTTATTGTTTTTCCTTGGATTCTTGGCCTTGGTATGGATTTGTACAGACTTCTGGGAGATCTAATGTTTTGAAATGAGTGTAATAGTGAATCACCTCTCATTTGTAGTTTGTTTGGGGTCTTGAAGATCTGGGATTGAGATGTAATTGATTTTTCATCCTCGCTGCTTGGTAAAACCCTCAAAACCAAAGTTTGGATGCAAAAAGAGTCCTTATTTAACATTCCTCCATGGGAAAGGTCTAAAACCCTGAGGAATTTTGTATTGCCATGTATATTACTTGTTTTCCTAGTTTGGGGAGTATAAGATCTCACCTTGAAGTTTTGGAGTGATGCCCTAGACTTGACATCTTCCATGTGGCAAGTTTGTGCAGTGAAGGACTGAATGAATCCTTGGACAACGGACACAATGGTGGAAAATGTGTGCATGGGAGGGACCCTTAGGAATGTGAAGACCCTCTCTAAGAGCCCTGACCTCCTCCTTATCTGACTGGTGATGGTTTTGAGGCCAAAGCCCCTATATTGGCTAGTTAGACCAAAAATAGGCCCAATAGGGTTTGAAAACTTGCACTCAAAACCCAGATGCAGACGTTTGAAATCTTGTGGAATGCCAAAAAGGGTACTAAAATATCAATTTTTTTAGGGGGTTGTTCAAGTATTTTGTTAGGAAAAGTGGGAAAAGTCCAAATGGAGGGCTAATTGCTTATAACCCTATTTCCTGGGTCCAAAAGGGCAAGAAACACAAAGGAATTGTAAACACATATCAAAGGGGTCAAGATCAATGCAGATACATTTTAAAACATGTACAAACACTCACATAAGTTAGATTCCACCATTTGAGCAAAAGGTCCTGTTGACAAAGGGCTTGGGGTTGTGAGGAATCTTGGTGTAGGGGTTGAATATTTAGGAGTAGGAGTCTCCTAGAGAAAATAAGTTGTCTTGAGAATATTTATCCTTGGGAAGGATGAAGGATAGACTTGATAACCTTTGGAAGGTTGAATAGGTTGGACCATTGGATGGTGCCAAGTGTTGACCCCTAAAGAAGAAACCAAGGAATTTTCCCATTAACACCAAAACCTCTGCATCACTATCTTACCCATGGACCCTCTATCCATGAGTGCACCAAGTGGTATTAGAGAAATCTTTTGAATCATAATAAAGTGAGTAGCATCATAAAATATCCTAGGGTTATCAAATCACTTTCTTGAGGAAACATACAAGTTTTTGTCAATAAATATCAACTATAAGGTAATTTCAACCTTGTAGCTTGATTGTTAACCTATGTAACTTACACCATATCTATATAAAAATATACTACCAAGGAGATTTTTTAGTCTAAGAAATATTGTTGAAAGGATTGAATAAATGATAGACATTTTTTAGAACCATGAAGATCTAATATCAGAAGGGTTTGAAACCCTGAGGAATTTTGTATTGCCATGTATACTAGTTGTTTTTCCTAGTTTGAGGAGCATAAGATCTCACCTTGAAGTTTTGGACTGATACCCTAGACTTGACATATTCCATGTGGCAAGTCTGTGTATTGAAGGATTGAATGAATCCTTGGGATAAAGGACACAAAGGTGGAAAAAGTATGCATGGGAAGGACCCTTAGGCATGTGTAGACCCTCTTGAAGAGCCCTGACCTCCTCCCTATCCGACTGGTGAAGGTTTTGAGGCCAAAGCCCCTATACCGGCTAGTTAGACCAAAAATAGGCCCAATAGGTTTTGAAAACTTGCACTCAAAACCCAGATGCAAAAGTTTGAAATATTGTAGAATGCCCAAAACGGTACTCAAATATCAATTTTTTTTAGGGGATTTTTCTATTATTTTGTTAGAAAAAGTGGGAAAAGTCCAAACAAAGGGCTAATTGCTTATAGCCCTATTTCCTAGGTCCAAAAGGGCAAGACACACAAAGAAATT
The DNA here is from genome assembly GCF_030272615.1 of Cryptomeria japonica. NCBI lineage: Eukaryota > Viridiplantae > Streptophyta > Pinopsida > Cupressales > Cupressaceae > Cryptomeria > Cryptomeria japonica. The sequence goes on from NC_081408.1 coordinate 640,421,500, forward strand.
GTAAACACCTATCAAAGGGGTCAAGATCAATGAAGATACCTTATAAAAAATGTACAAACACTCACATAAGTTAGATTCCACCATTTGAGCTAAAGGTTTTGTTGGCAAAGGGCTTGGGGTTGTGAGGAATCTTGGTTTAGGGGTTGAGTATTTAGGAGTAGAAGTCTCCTAGAGAAAAAAAGATGTCCTAAGAAGATTGATCCTTGGGAAGGATAAAGGATAGACTTGATAACCTTTGGAATTTTGAATAGATTGGACCATTGGATGGTGCCAATTGTTGACCCCTAAAGAAGTAACCAAGGAATTTGCCCATTACCACCAAACGCTCTGCATCACTATCTTACCCATGGACCCTCTATCCATAAGTCCACCAAGTGGTGTTAGAGAAATATTTTGAATCATAATAAAGTGAATAGCATCATAAAATATCCTAGGGTTATCAAATAACTTTCTTGAGGAAACATGCAATTTTTTGTCAATAAATATCAACTATAAGGTAGTTTCAACCTTGTAGCTTGATTTTTTACCTATGTAGCTTACACTATATCTATATAAAAATATGCCACCAAGGAGAGTTTTTAGTCTAACAAATGTTGTTGAAAGGATTGAATAAATGATAGACATTTTTAGAACCATGAAGATCTAATAATATACTAAATAAGATTATAGGAAGAAAGGTATAAACCCTAGGAATATGGATAGGAGTGATAATTATGAACCAATAACCATATATTGGAATGAAGAAACCCTAGATGAACAAGAGCTATAATAGATTCAAATGTTGAAAGGAAACTCCAAAATTGGTAGGAGACCTAGAATTAAAATTTCTAATTATGTTGGTAATTTGTATACTGAAAAACTGATTGATTGGATAAGTGATATGACACAATATTTTAGTATGAGTAAATATGATCCAAAAAAGTAACATATTGTAACTTGCATGCATCTAGTGCATTAGTTCTTTGATCAATGAACAATACACATAGATCTAATCTCAACAATGTATTCCCTTCCACTTGTTGGTGCAACAATTTTAAGAAATAAAAATATTATGCTTCTTCTATTTAGTTTGACATAATGTTTATTTTTTCAAAATCCATATGAGATATGGTATATTATAATAAGGTTGTGAGGGTTGTCCTATTTGAACTGGTTGCCTGTGTACTTTTTAACCAATCAACCAATGTCTAGAGTTTCTTTTTTATATTTTTTTGTTTCATCTATTAAAGTTTTCTTTTTAAAGTTTTCTTTTTAACAAATATGCAATGAACTAGATGGAGGAGTAAGTTGATGGTTTTGTTATCTCTAATCTTCACTATTATTTTCATCAATTAGTGAGCTAGGGTTTGAAAAAAATTTAGTGCCCAAAAATTATAAAATATTGAAATGAGAATATTGGAAATAGACATTCTATTCAATTTATTTAGTTGAAATCTAAAAATACCACCTTTGGATGCTAGACATTATGGTATTATTGTGTTGGTGATTTGATTGGCTTGAAAATGCATCCATGTTATTCCTTGCTCATATTTTTCTGCTAAAGATAAAGGGGATTAGGATCAAATGAGATTGATCTCTTTTTTATGTATATTTTGTGATAGTCATAATGTGAGCATATTATTATTCCTTCAAATTATTATTTTGTAGTGACTATCCTAAGATTGGTAATTACCAATTGATAATGTGAATGTTTTATAACATGAACTTGTTGAACCCAAGGCAGGATTGAGAGGGGGGTGACTTAGTCTAAAATCAAAATTAATGTGAAACATAAACAATTAAACAACCACATACATTGAACACATGAGCACCAATATTTTCTACATGGAAAACCCAAATAGGGAAATGCCATAGTGAGCACTTACCAACAAAAATATATCCACTATGTATATATCAAATTACAATGAAAAGAGTTCACTTCTCTAAACCTGCAAACCAAGGCTAACTTCTTTTGAGGGAAGATACAAAAGAGGACTTGAAAACCTGAAGCTAACTATAATAGGGTAAGATAAAAATGCTATGAAAGGAAGTATCTCCTGATCATGGAGTTTTCCTTGAACTTTGCATCAAGCAACCAACATCAGCACACACAACTCAAACCTCAAATAATAACACTCTATCTCATATCTTTGTCAATGTAGTCTTAATAAAACTTACATATCATTCAAACACAACTCTTCTTCTCTTCTATTTATCAAACCTTGCTGACTATCTTCACATCACACATCTATAATCCAAACCTTGTCTCATACTTAACTCAATCTCATTCATCCTTATATACAAGATAGATCATCAAAGCTTGAACCAAGTTAACCTGAGATAAAATAAACCTTCTAGACCAAAAACACACATGTTGATCCACTCCAAGAGAAAGAGGGCAACAAAACACATCTTCCAAAGATCAATTCATTGATCTGTAATCAATAAAACATAACAAACAACATATCAACATGATACCCATCCATATAAGTAATTAACAATGAAAACATATCCTCCAATGCAAATAAATCAAATCCGAATTTCCACATGCTATGGTGAGACTCTATAACACATGAAAAATCTTCCACAAATCATATCCAAATCTAAGGATAGGTCTAACATAGAATATCTCAACTAGCTATGAATAATGCCACAATACTCAAAGAACACAATGATATTTATAGACCACAAAATGTTGGCATGATTGGCGTAACTGATGCCGATGGAGAATGTTGATGAACCGGTAAAGGAATATTGGTAATGATATAGAAATGAACAGATTAAGATTATTGTCTTAATGACTTTGATCAGTTATTTATATTGTCATTGATGGCAAAATATTTTTTCTATGTTTATTTTGTCATCTAAGTCTTTTTGGTCTATTGGAAATGCCTTACTGGTAATGAAGACAGTGACCTGGTAATTAAGACTTTAACTAATAAATGTGGAAATATTTTGATTGGTTCTGGTGATTGGTAATGAGTCGAGTGTTGAGGTTTGGAACATGTATTTATGTCATTTTAATATATATTTGACCAAAATTGTCTCATGCTTTGATTATCGAAAATCATGTTTATCATTTCTTTTATTTTCTGTAGAGTTTAAGAAGGGTTTAAGAACTGGTATTCAATTATTATAATTCGTAATCATTTTGAGTTCCGCGATGTATTACATTATGTTTATAAGTTGGTGATGACGTGGCTGAAATTGTGTGAAGTGTTTGAATGATGTTTTGGCATTAAAGAGAAAAAATCTTGGGAATGTGCAAAGTGTTTAGTGGAATGAGCTAAGGGTTTGAAAGTGTATCATATTGAGGTGCAATGATCATTCAACGGATATATTTGATGATCTGGAATGAGTTGTAATGATCTATGATGATCTATGTTGTAAATTCATTTGAATTTTGTGATATATCTAGGGTTTTGTAACTGACTAAGAAGTAAAGGTTATTTAGAACGATATAGTTGATGTTTGTTGTGTCAGTGAATTGAGGAAAGAGTGTGAAGCCAAACCAATGTGTTGTATCTACACGAGTATAGAAGATTGGAGCTAAATTGGATTTGAGCAAGCAAGCAATTAGTGTTATTTTAAGATCATTCATGTGTTGTTTCCTAATAGTTGTAGCAGTCAAAATCCCTTTACCAGATAGGTTTTAATAGGGAAAAGCTCCTAATAGGGATCATCATAGAAATCCCTTCACTAGGTGACTCCTAACAGGATCTTCTCCTAACAAGGAATCATTGTAAGCTCCTAACTAGGCTAGGTTCCTAACAAGGTGCATTCTAAAAGAGTACACAATTTTTGTGGGTACCAATTCCCACTGTGGTTTTCCCTATTTGGGTTTCCACATGAAAATTTTAGTGTCCTTGCGGTGAATGTTTTTGATGTGTTGATTTGATTTACTTTCAGTTTATGCATGTTGATGAACACTTAATGAGCACGTCTAATAAATTAGTTTAATAGTTGGATATCAGTGATTACCGATAATGGTAAATAGTTTATTACTAGTTTGTGATTGATTTGGTGAATTTTTATCAGTTTAAGTATAAGTTAAGAATTGTTGTTAATAATGATTCACCCGGCCTCTCAGTATATTGAATCCTCTTAGATTAACAATTGGTATCAGAGCATTAGGTCCTCTGTGTGTAGAATCTTAACAACTTGAGGAAAAGATCCTAAGAAGGATGATGAAGAAGGAGGGTCCCAAGTTTACCAAGGACAAGTATCAATGACAAATAAGTATGTGGATTCTACTATGAGTCCCATGACACCTGATGAGCTTAAGGAGCTGCAAGAAAACATCCAGGCACTTGAAGCAATTGTAAGTACTTTGTCTGACTATGAGTATATATATGTTCATGGATTAGAGACTACATTTGAAGTATGGGAGAAGTTAGGTTTGATTTATGGAGGTGATGAACATGTACAAAGGGCTAAGGAAGAAAGTCTTAGAGGTAAATTTGATTATTTGAGAATGGTTGATGGTGAGAATATAGCACAATATGGACAAAGGAATAAGGAAGTTATAGGTGGTATTAAGAGTGTTGGAGGTAAAGTTGAAGAATATATTGTTGTTAGCAAGATGCTTAGAACTCTCTTACCACAATATGCTATTAGGGTATCTGTAATACAAGAGTTGAGATTTATTTCTAATGATAAAGTTACTATTGATTCTCTTATTGGTAAATTGACTGCATTTGAATTAAACATCTTTGATAATAGTGTTTCTAAGCCATCTAAATCTGCTTTTAAGGCTTCTGTAACCAATGCATCTATGAAGAAAGGAAAGGATATTTGTCATAATCATGATTGTTGGTCTAGTCATGGTGGTAGAAGAGGAGATGCTGATGATGAAGATCATTTGATGGAACTTGAGGCACTATTGGCTAAAGATTGCCTAGAGGCATCAATAAGTAAAAAGGTAAACTTCCTCTGAAGTGTTTTTCCTACAATAAGATTAGACACATTGCTACAATTTGTCCTAATAGTGGTAAAAAAGGAAAAGTTTAGGAAATATGAAGGAAAAGTAAAGAAACATTGCTATGTTGCAGTGGATGAAGGTGTGACAGATGAGGAATCTAAGGAAGAGGAAAATGAAGAAATTGTCTTTGTTGCTGTGAAGAAAGATTTGATTGATGAAAAAGATTTGGTATCACACATGGATAGCAGTGATGAATGGATAAAAGATAGTGGTTGCTCACACCACATGGCCGATGATAGAAACAAGTTCTTATCCCTTGAAGAATTTGATGGGGGTGTGGTAAAGTTTGGTAACAACTCACTCGACATTGTTAAAGGTAAACGATCTATCTCATTGAATGAAAAAAGTAATGCAAATGATGTCTATTGGGTAGATGTATTAAAACACAACTTACTAAGTGTTGGACAATTAAATGATAAAGGATATCTTCTTGAATTTAAGAGTGAAGTGTGCAAGATCCTTGGAAGTAAAGTAGAGTTGATTGCTATTGGAAAATAGACTAAAGGTAATATTTTTTATACCAATGTGAATAGTTGTTTGGTGACTAAGGTTGAAGATAGTTGGTTATGGCACAAGAGGTTTTATCATGTGAAATTTGACAATTTGATAAATGTTAGCAAATCAAGTATTGTGAGAGGTATGCCCCAACTTGTGAAATCAAACAATGTATTGTGTAAGGATTGTCAGATGGGTAAGATGAGTTTTGTATCTTTTATGAGAATTTTTTTTCTTCAAAGCATATCCTTGATTTAGTTCATACTGGTCTATGTGGTCCTATGAGGACTAGAATCTATTATAGTGATAAGTACTTTATGACTTTTACTAACAATTTTTTAAAGATGATGTGGACAATTTTTTTGAGAGAAAAGTCTGAGGATTTTAGTAAATTCAAGGCATTTATAAAGCTTTAGTTGAAAAGGAAACCAAGAGGAGTTTGAAATGTCTGAGATCTAATCGGGGAGGTGAGTTCACTTATGATGAGTATGTGAAGTTTTATAATGAAAAAGGAATTAAGAGGCAAATGTCAGCACCCAAAAATCCACAACAAAATGGAATTGCTGAGAGAAGGAACAAGATAATTGTGGAAACTACTAGAATAATGTTGATACAAGGTGCAATACCTAAGATGTTCTGGAGGGAAGCAGTTAGTACACCTATTTATACTTTGAACTGGGTAATTAAGAAAGGTAATGATAAAACACCTTATGAACTTTGGAATGGTAAGATTCCTAATGTCAGCTACTTTAAAATTTTTGGGAGTCAATGTTTTATTAAGAGATGATGTTACTGGAAAATTTGATACTAAGTGTGATGAAGGAATATTTCTTGGATACTCTACCAAGAGTAAAACATTCAAATGTTATAACAAGAGAACTAAGAAGATAGTTGAAAGTGTAAAGGTTAAGGATGATGGATTCTCTGAGAAAGTTGATGAGACCTGTAGATCTGATCCTAAAAATGATGAAGAAAACCTTGTTTTTATAGAACCGGAAGTGTAGAAGAATGATGAACATAACAATGTAGAAATATGTGCTCTATCGGTAAATGAAGAAAGCGATGAAGAAGATGATGAACATGAAGCAGAAGGCACAATACTGGAACCAGCAATGCCCAAGGTATATCAGATTAAATAATTCAGAAGAACAAATTATAGGAGATAAGAATGTTGGTGTATGGACTAGAAGGAAAATTAGAGAAAACTCTTGTCTGATTTCTACTATTGAGCCTAAAATAGTAAGAGAAGCATTGAAGCATGATGATTGTATTAATGCTATGAATGAGGAATTGGATCAAATAGAGAAAAACAAGACATGGACACTTGTTCCCAGACCAAAAGACAAGAATGTTATAGGTATAAAATGGGTTTTTAGAAACAAGTTAAATGAAGATAGCAAGGTTGTAAGGAATAAAGGAAGAATTGTTTGAAAAGGTTATGCACAAGAAGAAGGAGAAGACTATGGTGAAACCTTTGCACTAGTGGCAAGACTGGAAGGTGTAAGAATGTAGCTTGCCTTTGCTACTTTTAAAGGATTTAAGGTATATCAGATGGATGTTAAATCAACTTTTCTGAATGGTATCCTGGAAGAAGAAGTATACATAGAACAACAAAATGGATTTGCATTAAGTGAAGATGAAGATATGGTTTGGAATTTACACAAGGCACTATATGGTTTGAAGTAAGCACCAAGATCATGGTTTGCATACACATTTGATCAAGATAGGATTCTAGCGTACCAGTGAGGACAGTAACATATTTTTAAAGATTGATGGAGACATGATGTTGATGACATAAGTTTTTGTTGATGATATATTTTTTGGTGGTGATGATGATCTATGTATGACTTTTGTTGAGGAAATGAAGAAAGAAATGTAAATTTCTCTTATTGGTGAGATTAATTTTTTTATTGGGTTACAGGTGCAACAACTAGTTGGTGGAATATTTATCTGTCAGACTAAATATGTAAAAGAAGTATTAAATTTTTTTGTCATGGAAGATTGTAAACTAGTTGGTACACCGATGGTGACATGTAAATTAATAATTGTAGTCACATAAATTTGTACACTTAATTAAATGAATACTTAGTATTTATTTGATTATTTAACCATCAATTAATAATTAATTCATCTTAACCCTCTTCTCCTATTAATTAAATAAATTATTCAATTTATTTGATTTAATTCACTTAACCAAATTCAGACCATTAATTAAATAAATAAATCATATTAAATATTCTCTCACATTTAAATAAATTAATATTTATTTAAATTCCCCCAAAATCCCACCTCTCACATTTAAATAAATTAACATTTATTTAAATCACCTTTATCCTCTACCCACTTGCATTTTCCTACAAATGCAAGTTGCACAATTATTTTAAATAAATAATTTATTTAAATCACCTTTATCCTCCACCCACTTGTATTTTCCTACAAAAGCAAGTTGCACAACTATTTTAAATAGATTATTTATTTAAAATCCTATTTATCCTCACCCACTTGAAACCTTTAATGGTTTCCCTTAAAGTCTTCAAACTTGATGGCTTTAAAGTCTTCAAACTTGATGGCTTCCTTCTATAGTATTCTTAAGCCTTTAATGGTTTCCCTTAAAGTCTTCAAACTCGATGGCTTTAAAGTCTTCAAACTTAATGGCTTCCCTTAAAGTCTTCTTAAGACTTTAATGGTTTTCCTTAAAGTCTTCAAGCCTTTAATGGTTTCCCTCAAAGTCTTCAAGCATTTTAATGCTTTATCTTCCTTTTTCTCATTTAAATAAATTAATATTTATTTGAATATTTATCCAAATGCAAATTACACCATTTAATTGAAATAAATGATTTTATTTTAATTGAAAATACCAAAATTTCTCCCACTTGCATTTTCCTACAAAATCCACTTGCATGCCTATACCCCCTTCTAGATTCTTCTAAACCCTTCCTAATTAACCTAATCCATCCCCTAAATATTGTCACATTCCTAAGAAAATTGGAGTCACTTCTCAAAGACTCCAAAGTCTTTGAAAAGCAATTAATGCTTTGTGTGTTCAACAAATTAACCTCTAAAGTCTTCCAAACCACTTATGGCTCTTACATGACCATTAATGGCTAATTCCACTTGCACCCATGGTTAAGGACTTTGACCCCTAACTTAACCCTCATGTAACCCATGTGTCTCTTCAAAGCATTTATTTCTTTGACTAGGGTAACCATCATGTCCCCTCAAGCATTTAATGCTCCTTATCACTCCTCTCAAGCCTCCTCGTGGTGACACTTGTCAACATGGGATTGGGTTGAAAGTCTCACATGGATTGAATATCTTTCAATCCTAACCCTTGTTGAGATTACTCAATCTTAACCCTTCATTTCCCCATTTCTTCTATAAATAGAACCCTTCTCCTCAAGCAAAAGGAAGCATTAGAGTATTGTTGTTATACTGGCATTAGCATAGAGCTTTCTCATAGCATCACTATCTACACTTGCATAGCAATTGCTTATCATATTCAACTATCTTGAATCTCCATATGGCATCCATGGCTTGTGCTAAAAGCTGAGAGCTACACTCATTTGGGACCTGGAGAGGAGAGGAACAAGGGAGGAGCAACTATGAGCATCTTGATTAGCTATTTTATTCTATGTTTATATGCTTTCTATTTCAAACAGATTTTCTAATCCTTTTTGCAGAGCATCAATAATAAACATCAAGTTTCCATAATCCATTAGATATCATCTAGAGTGATTCCAGATTAGATTGTGTATGACTTTTTACATCAACATTTTGGATCACACTCTATGATCGATCATTAGGATGAAATGAGAGCATGTAGAATGAGAAGTTGTATATTGTCTAAATAGGATGATTCACCCTTTGTAGATGAAAAGGAATATAGTTCCATGATTGGTAAGTTGCATTATGTTGTTCATGATAGACCGAATATTGCACATGTTGTTGGATTGGTTGATAGATTTCAGAAAGATCCCAAGGAGACTCACTTGGTAGCAGTGAAAAGGATATTTAGATATTTGAAAGGCATAATGGATTATGGATTATGGTATCCTTATAAAGATGAATTTTCTTTGTAATTGTTTACTGATGCAGATTGGGCAAGCAATGGTGATCGAAAAAGCACTACCGATGGAGCTTTTCTTCTTGTAGGTAGATTGGTTTCTTGGACAAGTAAAAAGAAAACATATGTATTATAGTCAATAGATGAAGCAGAATATGTTGCAAGATCTATGAATTGTACACAGGCAAGCTGGATGATACGTGTTGGAAGGATTTAAGCAAGATATGTTTGAACCGGTGATTATTTATTGTGACAATACTAGTGCTATTAATATTTCAAAAAATCTTGTGTTACATGCAAGAACAAAGCATATAGAATTGAAATATCACTTTCTAAGGGAGAGAGTACATGAGAAGCAAGTTAGAATGGAATATGTGACAAGCAAAGAGCAGTTAGAAAACATCTTCACTAAACCTTTGCCGAAGACAACCTTTGAGTACCTCAAAGGTAAATTAGGGGTTAGACCCCTACATAAGATCAACTAAGACGTATCAATCTAGTGGGCTTAATGAATATTTTCACCGTGGATTGATGAAATGTTGGCTACTTCGCAGCAAGAGCAACTTAGAAGAGATTTGCAGAGATATTGGAGACAATAGCAAGAGGAATGAAGATTGGAGATGGATTTTAACCCTTGAAATTGTTGTCAAAGGGGGAGAAGAGCTATAAGAGAAAGGGGGATAAGTAATATGATTTGGAGGAGAATAATTAGAGCACATGATGTAGTGCAACCAACAGATGAGGTGTAGTAGAAGAAGAGTGAGTGAAGGTAGCAGAGAAGATTATAGTTGATAGTTGAATATGTTGGTGTTACCATTAGTGCCAAAGGGGGAGATTATTGGCAAGATTGGCATAAATGATGTTGATGGAGAATGTTGATGAATCAGTAAAGAATTGTTGGTAATGATATAGTGATGAAGAGATTGAGATTATTGGCTTAATATCTTTAACCAGTTATTTGTATTGTCATTGATAGAAAACTATGTGGCAACTATGTTTTTCATGTTTATTTTCTCATCTAAGTCTTTTTGTGTTAGGATATGAGAACACTGAGATATGGGGGTGAATCAGTGTTCTGCTAGAATCAACAATATTTAACTTTCTAAACCATGCATGTATGTACTAGTAAAAAAATAAGCATATAACAAGAAGCAAATAAACCATCCACATAAATGAACACCATAACAAAAAAAATTTATACATGGAAAACCTTAATGAGGAAAAATCACGGTGGGATTTGTGACCCACAATATCATTTCACTGGCCATATGAAAAGATATTACATAAACAGGGGCTTTCACTTGCAGGAAGGCATACTGCTCATCACTAAAAAGCCTCACTAACTACAAGTTTTTTGCCAAAGTAAATTACTAAAAAATGAACTCAAGAATGCATCTGCTATGCCAGATAGAGTTCTAGTTCTGGTTCTTCTCTATACCAGTTCACAATCTTGAACTATTACCAGTATTACTTCTCCTCCAAGAGTGCTTTCCTAGATATCTATAGATCATTGCATGATACAATGTTCGCATACAAAAATGATCTCCATACATATATTTCGTATCACACAGTTCTGCCATATGTCTATCTTTATACCATCTCTTCAATTCTTAAATTGACCTCACAAACTAACTTATATACCTATTACATATGATATGCCTTATGTCGGCTTACAATACATTTATAAAGAATATTCAATGTCGGCCTCGACAATAGTTACAAAATATTTTACTAAAATAAATCTTTCTTGATGTCGGCTTCCTTAAAGTATTGATGTTGGTGTTGGTGTCAGTGTTGGTGCCAGTGTAGCCCTAAATGCTTCCAATGTTGGTATCTACTGATATATGCCTCCTAGTGTTAGTTTGTGACTTCCATAAAGTCTTGTTGCCTGTTATCTAATCTTGTTACCATCAATGACAACAAAATGAATCCAATGAGTGTCAATTGCCAACATTTTGGTCTACTGGAAATGCCTTACCAGTAATGAAAATAGTGAACATGGAATTAGGACCTTAACCATAAATGTGGAAATGTTTTGATTAGTTCTGGCGATTGGTGATGAGTCAAGTGTTGAGGTTTGGAACATGTATTTTTATCATTGTAATGTATCTTTAATAGGAACCACCTCATGCTTTGATTACTGAAAATCATGTTTATGATTTTTGTTGTATTTTTTGTAAGGTTTAAGAAGGGTTTAAGTGTTGGCAATTTGGAGGAATTGATTATGTGTTGCATTAATGTTTTGTCATTGATGGAAACACTGGTTCTTTTGGTTGTTTACCGGTTTCTAGTTGGTTCCAGTAAAGTGGTTAGATTATGATATTGATCCGATATGTTTTGGTATGGTTTGGTTTGTGGAATTGTTTAAGATCTATCATTCATGCTATTCAAATGTGTATCATGATTAGTTGGCTCAGGATTTGATGACTTGGGAGCTATCATTTATTCTACTAAGCCTTTTGGCTACTGGTAAGGGTTTTACCGATAGAGCTTTGTTGAAGATCTTTTGATGCACATGATAAGTGGTGTTGGTGTGGCTTCTAGATGGATTTTGGGATGATTTTTGTTATCTTGTCCGTGTTCCTGTTGATCGGTGGTGTTGGATTTGGTTTATGGTGACCTATTTTCGGTCTGGTGTTATCTAGGTTATTGACCATTTTATGTAATGTGTTGAAGGATGTTCTTGATGCGTTACCGGTGGGATTTAATGATTGGTTTACAATGTTTTTGGCCTAAGACAACTTGTTTTATCATTTGATTGTGGGTTTATGTTATGAATTTATTATATTGTCTTTTAGGTGGATGACCTAATTGTTTAGGTCCTGGGCTGGTATAAATATGATGTAAGATCTCTTTGTAGATCATAGGAAAAGGTTATGGGATTACTTGTATGAAAATATAGTTGTAATCATATGAAGAAGGTTTGGTCTATCATAGGTGATTGAATTGGGTTGGTAAGAGAGGTTTAAGGCCTTTGGTATTGTTCATAACTAGAACTATTCTCAGGCATAGGAGATGTTATCTTTGTAGTTCATTCAAAATTCCGGATTGTAGTCTATATTTATTTTGTATTTAGTGGGGCTCCTTTTGTGATGAGCAGTGTGCTCTAGGCAGTTGGCCTTCCTACATATGTAGGCCCTTCATATTATAATCACATACTTACTGCATAAGTATTATATGACTGTGGGTAGACTTCCCACCATGGTTTTTCCCATTACCGGGTTTTCAACGTACAAGTCTTGGTGTCATATATTCTAGATGGATGGTAACTATTCTATGACTTATGTTTATGTTTAATTGCTATATCAGTTATTTAGGTATTTGATTTATTCATTCCAGTATCGAGTATGACATTCTATTTATCTCCTCAAATGGAGGTAACAAGGGACATACCTTCATTGTCCGAAATACTCCCAAGAAGAAGGTTGATCTAACCACAACTGGTGAAGACATGCAAATAAGGATGAAGACTAGTGTTGCAAGAAGGAGGAACAATGCAGATCCCAAAGGAAAAGGGAAGATGGGAGAAGAAAGCTTCACTGGAAGCAAGAACATGAGAAGACAACAAAGAAGACCTCCTACTGGTAGAGGACAAGGAAATGTTGTTGGCAATTGACACTCAATTGGTTGGTTTCACTACATTGTCATTGATGGCAACATGGTATTGTGCTTCAGCTTCATGTTTTGGTTCTATGGTTTACCAATAGGCACTTCACAGATATTTCACTGGCATCAGCACCAACATCGGCACCGACTATACTGAAGGATTTCTTTGGTCACCAACAATGCAGGTCGACATGGTTCAACAAAGTTTATCGATATTGGAGGCCGACATATCTTAGATCGAGCATCGACAATTGATTTTATGTAATTATGTTATTTGACCAACATGTAATTTGATATTGTAAATGTCTTTGCAAGCTGACATAAGTCATGTAAATTTGTATAGGGTATATAGGATAGTTTGATAGATCATTCCTTGGATGATAGAGATAGAAGAGATACATGATAGGAGATTATGGATATGTGAATTTAATATGATGCGAAATATATCAGAGAGATCATGTATGTGAGGAAATTCATGTAAGGGTTATTCTGGTAATGGGTTCGGGGTTTCAAACTGGAACAGTCAGAGCTTAAACTGGAACTATATACTAGCATAGAAGATGCTATCTTAGCAATTCACACTTATCCGGATTGTAGTCTATAATTTTATGTAGTTAGTGAGGCTCCTTTTGTGATTGAGGAATGTGCTCTAGGCTGTAAGCCTTCCTGCAAGTGTAGGCCCCTCATATTTTATAATATCTCTTCATATGGCTAGTGAATTGATATTGTGGGTCACAAACACTGTGGTTTTTTCTCTTTGAGGTTTTCCATGTATAAATCTATGTTATGATTCTCATTTATATGATTGGCCTACTAGTTTCTCTACTTCTTTCAATTCTGTATATACTTGTATACCGGTTGGTGTATGTATATTTTAATAAGATAAAAATTATCTTTCCGGTATAACATAGATTCACCCCCCCTCTCAGTCTTATTGGTTTCCAATAATTAGTATCAAAGCCTTGTGCCTCAGAGAAAGTTTAATAGCTTGAGGAAGATCCTGAAATTGGAATCCATAGATATGGCTTTGGAGAAATAGCTTGAGATGGAACTTGAAGAATATGATGTTGAAAGATTAAAGAGGTTAAAGCTACAAGATGAATTAAATTCTACTAAGGAATTCATTCTTGTCCTACAAAAGAGGCTATCATCTATTCAAGCTAGGAGGAAGGAACTTTTGCAAAGTCAAGATGATGAAGAGAAAGATGCACTTAAGGAACAATGTCAGAAATTGAGTTAGAAGAACATGGTTATGAAAAATGAAATGAAAGTTATAACTATGAGGATGTCTAAGGATATTGTGGACAGAAAGAAAAAGGAAGAAAATCTTGTTGTATCCCTGAAGAACAAATTTGAACAATGTGGGAGATTGGTTCATGAGAATGATATGTTCAGAATTGATTTTTTATTAATCCCAGAGTAATGAACAAGATCTTGTGAGACAAATGAAAATTCTAAGAGAGGATTTAACTAGTGCAAGTGAGTATAAAGAAAAATTCAAGATTAGCTCAGCACAGCTAGATGAGTTATTGAAGAGACAAAGGAAGATTGGAGATTCCAGTGGACTTGGATTTGAGCAAGGGAAAAGTTCCAATGCTACTAATGAAGATGAAAACCATAAGGCACTAGTAAGACAATTTAATGCTTATAAATTTAATGGTAGATGTTTTGTTTGCAATAGATTTAGTCACATGGCTAGGCAATGTAGAAACAGAGAAAATCAGAACCCTAATTCTACTCTCGATAAATGTTCTAAATGCAATAATTTTAGTCATAAGAGAGAAGATTTCAAAATGAATGTTAAGGGCTATGCATGTGGAAAATTTGGACATATGGCTAATCAGTGTTGGTCAAGAAATTTTACCAGTTTTAGCAAAGCAATTCAAAAGAACAATGTTACATGTTATGCATGTAATAAGGTTCTACATATTGTTAAGTTTTGTAGAAACAAAAATCCAACGCTTATTAATGGAGAATCAAATGAGAAAGGAAAAGAGAAGGTTAGTGAAATCCGACAAGATCGTACTTGGAGATGGGTTAGGAAGACTGAAGAATAACCATCAAATGTAATGTCCTGGCTACTTATTTGGCAGATTTTGTCATTCTTGCACTAGTAGGTAGCTCATCCAGTAACTAAGGCAGATGCCTTAGGGGTAGGAAAAATTCATGAAGATGTTGCATATACTCTAGATATCGGAGATGATTATATGATATAGATATGTTCTAAGCGAGATATGGTATCTTTCACCAGCAGTCATTTATGTCAATGAAAGATTAGGGTTTTTCTTGGAGATGAAAAGGTTGAATACACTTCATTGTTAATCACCTTGCATTAAGAGCAATTTCAGAGTGATTTTAGAGTGATTAAGAGTGACTAAGTGTGATCAAGGCAATTCAAAGAAATCAGATTTCTTCTTGAGCAATCTGACCAGCGTCTGGAAGAATTTATTGGAGGTTTTTACCGAGAGCGATCAAAAGGTATCTATATTTAACATGGAAGCAGGATCATCATCTATTGATTTATTTGTTGGAAAGCTGACTATAGTAGACATCAAGGACTACCCCAGGCCAATTTTCTAGCAGTATCCACATGTGTCTACCTTGGAAGATTCGGTTGGACAATTTTCTCACGTTCCAAAGGGAATTATTTATGTAGAGGATGTTAGGGCATATATTAACTATCATATCGAGGATTTGGGAACTTTATAAATTAAGGGCATGTATATGAGTAAGCTGATGGGAGAATATGGAAAGATCAAACCGACATTCAAGCATATTGAAGACCTAGGGTTTACCGACATTTTGGATATTCAAAAATTTGAGGATGAGATAATCAAATATGTTCTGAGTAGAGTACATGGGGAATTTAGATGGCTAAATAGACCTTAAAAAATTACCAAGAAATCCATCTAGGAAATCACTAGTTTACCATCAGTTGGGCAACATCCAGACAAGAAGGTTTCAAATAATTTGGTAAGAAAGATCATCGACGCAACATCTGATAAAAGATCCATGAAAGTGAGCATTATCACCGACATCAACATCAAATTTGGTAGCATGGTCATCAGGTATAAGGTAACTCAATCAAATTGATTGAATTTTGTTCCCAGTTCATGCATTTTGGCTGCATACAAAATGATGAGAGAGAATATAAAATTAGATCTACGTGGTTGGACGCTTGATGACATGTTGATAAATCTAGGGAAGATTAAGGGTGAAAAGAAGGGTACATTCTAGTATGACAACTTGATAGTTTTCCTGATGTTATATTTCCTAAATGATACATGTAGTTATGGTAAGAGGCAATGGGCATTTGACATCCCGGTAGGAAGACAATTGAAACAATCAATTGCTGCTTTAGGAAGCTAGAGAGATGACAATGTATGGGGCTATTTTAAAGCATTTCAAAAATCTATGAGGTCTAGGGTAAGGGTACATGAGAATATTGTAGAAAAATATTCTACTAACATATGATTTATGGTAAAGAAGGATGAGACACTCATGGAAGTAGTTAATCTCTGAAAGATTTGGATTGAAGAAATCTTTCAGAGATTAACTGCACAGATTCTTGATGCCTACAGAAAAATGTTGATTGATGTACCAATAGATGAGGCAAAGAAGCCCTATGGTACTGCACATCAAAAAGCTTGGGAGGTTGAAACAGAGTTCAACTAGAAGAAAAGAGAGAAACAGGAAGGAAAGTCAAGCAAATTTGTGCAGAAGGTCACAAAGGACATCAAAGAACTAATTGATGATGTCCCGAAGAAAGGCAGATAGAGGAAGCATCTTGACATTCATATTGAGCCTATTAATAAAAAATCAAAATTTGAGGATGGCCTACCATTGGCATTTAAGAGGGTTGTTAGGAATAAACCAAAGGAAACAAAGGCAGAAGCTAAGAAGCAATTAGTTAGGAAGGTTACAATTGTTAGGACCTGTAGGCAACTGAGAGGGGGGAGGGGGTGAATCAGTTGTCTAATAATTTCATCCCAATCATAACTTAATAAAACTTGATACTTAATACCAGTAAACCAAACTTAATGTCAGCTAATAGATTAACAGTTAATATTAATACCGGTGAAGCTTAATGCATGAAACAAAAAGAGAAACAACATCCACAACACATAACACAAAGATTTGTACGTGGAAACCCTGTAAGTGGAAAAACCACGATGGGAAACCTTACCCACAATTAGATGATACTACTACAAATAGTATGTGTGTATAAATGGGGTCTGCACATGCAAAAAGGCCAGCTGCCTAGAGCTCACTACTCAATCACAAGAAGGGAGTCACACTGACTACAATTGGATGATTAAATCCAATGATAATGTACTACTCAAAGTAGCATCTCCAATGCTACATTTAGCATCAGTTAAGCTTTGATTATCTTCTTTAAACCTTCTTTGAATCTTCAAATGATGTATGCGTGAGTAGCTTTGATTATATTCGCATATACTGAATATCACAATCTTACCATGCCATATTACATTCCAATTCTTAATCTCACAAGTGAGATCTTACATATATACCAAAACCTAAGACCAAATGTGTAGGTTGGCTTACTAAGAATATTACAATAAAATCAATTACAAGTAAGTCAAGATGCGATGCATCATGTCAACTCAACATCAATACTGATTGATTAAACCATCTCCATAATGTGTCATGATGATCTGGAATAAATGCATGTTGGTCCATAACCTAGACCAATTTATTGGTAATAGAAAATGTGTCAACCCAATTAGACCAATAACCAAATCAGCAAAACCAAGTGTCCAAACCATGTCTTCGACATCTCCAAATGATAACAAGTCATCCTCTGTGCCGGTGAACAATATAACCTGTCGGTGAACCAATTACTAGTGAATGTGCATAAGTCACTGAACTTGCCAGTGAACATAACCAAAGATCTTCAGAAAGATAAGTGTTGATAAGTGTTGTCATCAATGAAAAAACCAATGCAACATATCCATAATACCAACAACGATCAAATTACCAACACAAAAGAAAGAACCTAAAGCTACACCTACAGATACATTTGGTACTGCAAAAAGGAAGAAGAAGGATGACACTGATTCAGATAAGGTTCCACCAAAAAATTGTACATAATTAGTAGATGAAATCACTAAAGATGGCATGTTAAAGAATATTCAATTTTACTATGATCACTTAGAGGAGGATGAACGAAGAGAGGTAGAGGAAGCAGTCCTATTATACTTGGATATTTATAAGAAAGCCTTAATAGAAATAGAAAATCAAATAATGGCTGAATTGTATAACATGCTATATCCTAGAAGACTGTTAGCTATGCAATAGGATAAACACATTAAAATTCAAGAGCTATTATCTATCTATGTTACTATTGCTCTTGATGAAATGGAAAAGACACTTGAGGCAGAAGCCAAAAAAAATTTCAATAGAAAACATTCAATAACTACTCTGATGCTAGGAAGAGTAAATGAAATAATAAAGTGATGCAGAGATTGGCAACTAGAAGGTTAGAATACCCAAAATCACCCCTCTATGCCTTGTCCAAGGCCTAATACAACCCCACAACTAGGGTTCTAAACACACTAATGACAACCAATCACCTATTGCACTTCCTAGGGAGGTTTTGGAGTGTTTCACACCTAGGAAAACTCTCCCAAACCTTCCAATCAAGTTTGGAAGTCACCTTTGTGCACTTGGGTCAAGAAACCCCTATTTAAGCCTAGTTCTAGTAGCCTTGGGAGACCGGTATTTCTGACCTTATTCAAAATTCTTTCAAAACACCCTTAGAAAAGTTTGTATATTTGAGTACCCTTTTTGGGCTTACATCCAATTCCAAGAGTTTGAGGATTGACTCAGCTCCAACACCCTAAGAACCTATTGTGGACACAAACCTAATAGGCCTCATTAGGCTTGTTTTCCAAAGCAACCACTCAAGAATGGGCTTGCAAAAATAAAACAATCACTTGGACAAATTCCCCTATCCTATAATGGACCAAATAAATCATCAAAATGGTCTCCAAACACTCCCTTGGTGACTGTTTTCTCTTTCCTCCTTGTAGCCTAGACTAAACACGTTGCCTTATTTAACCTAGGGCTTGGTGGTAACCACACCAACCTTCACTCCCTAATTCCACCATTTTTGGAATATCAATGTAAATTCCCCTAAATTGCATTTTCCAAGAGGCTGTTGAATTCCATAAAGGAATTTGCAAGTTAGGGCCACATCTTGGATGAAACCCTATGAATCAGGGTTTTTAATGATGATTTTTTGTAAATTGATCATTGCTCACTCCAGATGATGCCAAATGGAGTCAAAAAACTTGCATTAGAACTTGCAATTGGGCCACAATACAGCTAGTTCAAAATTCCATGCAATCAAATCCTTTATTAGACCACACTTTACGGAAAACAACAAGAATCAGGCAAAATCTGAGTTTTCTTATTACGTAATTCACCAGATCTTCACATACCTCATCCAACACCAACATGGGTGATCTCAAAGGCCTAAATAGTCCCTCTCCCAATGGCTATAACTTTTTTCAAATGGTTATAGCCATTGGAACCTCTTTTCCATAATCGGTGGAAATGTTGCTTATCAACTTTTTACAATTTTGCAATTTTGATGTTTTTGAAGTACCAAAGTCCCCAATAGACTTTGTAGACCTATCCTAGGCCTAAAAATCCTAAAGACAACCTATCAACATTCTTCCTACACTACATGAACTTCATGGCCTAATTTGGTCTCTAGGTTTATAAATGACCTTAGAGCCAATTGGCCTTACAAATGGGTTCCTTAC